>NC_030810.1:63205049-63861924 GCF_001704415.2 Capra hircus
CGGAATACTCTTTTGCTTTTAATCAAACTTCAATCATAATATGATTTGATTATTTATAACCTATTATTATCAGATCTGAAAAAGTCCTCAGGAAAAAAACTTCTACATTTTGACAACTATTTTCTAGGTATTGTTGAGAGCCAATCCAATCTCCAATATGTTATCTTCAATCCTGGAAAAGTCAGTTTGGGCATAGATATTTTAGGCCATGGATCTATCTAAATTTGCTTCAACTTACTGTAAGAGACTATGGATAAAGACACCGTAAGGACACTACTGTGACCCTGAAAAAAAAATTTTTTTAATGGAGCTATAGAATTTCCTGTGGCACTACAGAATGAAGTTTGGAAACTCTGCATTAAAAAGAGAGCTACTTAGAATTAGTAACATATATAAAATCCAGTCCCATCATTTCATGGCAAATAGAAGAGGAAAAAGTAGAAGCAGTGACAGATCTTATTTTCTTGCACTCCAAAATCACTGTGGACAGTTACTGAATCTATGAAATTAAAAGACACGTGCTCCTTGGGAGAAAAGCTATGACAAAACTAGACAGCATATTAAATTGCAGAGACATCACTTTGCCAACAAAGGTCCATATAGTCAAAACTATGTTTTTCTAGTAGTCATGTATGGATGTGAGAGTTGGACCATAAAGAAAGCAGAGTGCTGAAAAATTGATGCTTTTGAATTGTGGTGTTGGAGAAAGACTCTTGAGAGTCCCCTGGACTACAAGATCCAACCAGTCAATCCTAAAGAAAATCAATCCTGAATATTCATTGGAAGGACTGATGCTGAAGCTCAAATACTTTGGCCACTTAATGCCAAGAGCTGACTCACTGGAAAAGATCCTAATGCTGATAAAGATTGAAGGGAAAAGGAGAAGGGGGGCAGCAGAAGATGAGATGGTTAGACACCATCACCAACTCAGTGGACATGAATTTGAGCAAACTTCAGGAGATAAGGGCAGGAGAGCCTGGCTTGCTGCAGTCCATGGGGTCACAAAAGTTGGACACAACTTAGTGACTGAACAAGAACAATAAAATAAGTTTAACACATATACATAAATCCTCTTTCCCTGTATTGCTCATTTTTTTTAACAGCATTCTTCTTTTCTATTATAAATCAGCGGGTACTGTTATGCTTTAAAATAATTTGGTTCATATCATATGCTCCAAGAAGCTTCTCAAATAAAAACAGTAAGACATATAAAACAGAACAGTAGTTCTATCATGTTTAAGTGAAAGTGAAGTCACTCAGTTATGTCCACCTCTTTGCGACCTGACTGTAGCCCACCAGGCTCCTCTGTCCATGGGATTCTCCAGGCAAGAATACTGGAGTGGGTTGCCATTTCCTTCTCCAGGGGATCTTCCCGACCCAGGGACTGAACCCAGGTCTCCCGCATTACAGGTAGGCACTTTAACCTCTGAGCCATCAGGGAAGCCCTATCATGTTTAAGAGTCTCAGCTAATAAAGATTGTCTGCTGCTGCTGCTAAGTCGCTTCAGTCGTGTCCGACTCTGTGCGACCCCATAGATGGCAGCCCATGAGGCTCCCGCGTCCCTGGGATTCTCCAGGCAAGAACACTGGAGTGGGTTGCCATTTCCTTCTCCAATGCATGAAAGTGAAAAGTGAAAGTGAAGTCGCTCAGTCGTGTCCGACTCTTAGCCACCCCATGGACTGCGGCCCACCAGGCTCCTCCATCCACGGGATTTTCCAGGCAAGAGTGCTGGAGTAGGGTGCCACTGCCTTCTCTGAAAGATTGTCTACTATCTTGTTTTTAAGATCTCCAATATTAACTGACAATAAAGATTTTGATCCAATTGTGACAGTGTAGAGTGCAGCAGGGAAAAAAAGGAAGACGTAAGAACTACATTATCTCAGTATGCAAAAGCATGAGTACACAAATGTTGACTAATATGTAAGTGATTATATTAGGTCTTTAAAAATAATTGATTAGTAAGTACCTAATACTAAGATCTTGAAATCAAAAGTAGTTTGGAAGAAAACCACTTCTCAAATGTCAACAATCTAAGCCTAAGGAACAAATGAGTTTTTTAAGAAAACAATTTTAACACAGCCTGATCCTGAAATACACCAAATCCCTTAAAAAAACAGTTTTTTACTTTTCTGGTTGAAAACCAAAAACATTGTGTTACAAATATCAACTCTATCTGCAAACTGAATAAAATACAATGTTTCGTTTTGGGTGAAGTAAGTTTTCTGGTAAAATTTAAAGTGAAATAATTTTAAACAGAAACACTGATTTTAAAATACCAATATGAAGCTAAATAATAAATAATTCAAACAACCAAAATAACATGTTATTTTAAAATGTATCCATTTCAGTAGCATCATATAATATTTATACTATCTAGGAGAAGGTATCTCTTACTTGTAAGTCTGTAATTTCATTAAAATAATACAGACATCACTAAGGAAGTTGGTTCACAACAACTTAATTCCATACTTAGTGTTTACTCAGGGAAATAAGTGATTCTTTGGCAACCAGTATGGGCATATGATTTATGACAATATCTTCCCAAACTTTTAGCTTAGCAATATTCTAACAGTTTTGGACTGAACTTTTACTACTTCTCCATAAATTTCTGTGGTATACACATATATGCCATGTTAATACATATACATTTTCATACTTTTTAAAATTACTCATATCAAACATAGAGCTTTAGTATTCAGGTTAAAAAAAATAGTAATCCAAAGATCATATTTATAGTGACTTGGACTTGGATTTGGAAGTTTTCTATGCCTACTATCTTTACTATTTTGACTATCAGAGTGTTTCATATTTTATAATACAGAAAGTTATGTAATTTATTTTTACCAGTTTCTGGTAATTTTGAGACTCTAAAACTATAAGTGTAATATGTTACATAAAATTTAAGGAATTATCTAAAAACAGTTACTGTTATTCTACAAATTATATGCTATAATAATTACTTGACACTGAACCGTGTCCAACAGGCACATGAAAAGATGTTCAAAATGGCTAATTAACAGAGAAATGCAAATCAAAACTGCAGTGAGGTATCACCTAACACCAGTCAGAATGGCCATCATCAAAAAGTCCACAAACAATAAACGCTGCAGATAGTGTGGAGAAAAGAAAACCTTCCGACACTGTTGTAAACTAGTGCAATCACTATGGAGAACAGCATAGAAGTTCCTTTAAAAAACAAAAATACAGTTACCATATGATCCAGCAACCCCACTCCAGGAGATATATCCAAAAAAGATGAAAACTCTAATTCAAAAAGATACATGCACTCCAATGTTCACAGCAGCACTATTTACAATAGCCAAGACATGGAAGTAACCTAAACGTCCACTGACAAGATGAATGGATAAAGACGTGATATGCATGTATGAATGTGTTTGTGTATATATATATATACAAATGCATACATGAATATAACGGAATAGTACTCAATCATAAAAATTAGGTAATGCCATTTGAAGAAACATGGATGGACCTAGAGATTATCATATTAAGTAGAGTCAGACAAAAAAGACAAATATGATATCACGTATATGTGCAATCTAAAAGAATGATACAAATGCACTTATTTACAAAACAAAAGTAAAGACTCAAAGACACAGAAAACAAACTAATTACTGAAGGAGGAAGGGATAAAGGGAAGGAGAGATAAATGAGTAGTTTGGGATTAATAGACACACTGATTATTCAAATGATTCCATTTGCTCAGTCATGTACGACTCTTTGTGACCCCATGGACTGTAGCCTACCAGGCTCCTCAGTCCATGGTATTTTCCAGGTAAGAGTACTGGAGTGGGTTGCCATTTCCTTCTCCAGAAGGGATCTTGCCATTTCCTTCTCCATAAGGGATCTTCCCAACTCAGGGATCGAACTCAGGTCTCCTGTATTGTAGGCAGATGCTTTACCGTCTGAGCTACCAGGGAAGCAGTGTATAGCGTAGGGAACTATCTTATAATAGTGAATATCTTATAATAACTTATAATGGAAAATAATATGAAAAAGAATATAGATATATATGTATAACTGAATCATTTTGCTACACACCTGAAACTAACACTGTAAATCTACTATACTTCAATTAAAAAATTGAATCATATTCTATGTGCAAAGACTGAGTAATTGTATCTACATAAAACTTGAGGAAACAAGCTCATTTACAATGTAAGACTAATTAAATTAATTAGAAGGGAGTGGTGAGTACAATAAGGTACATCTTATTCATACTTAAGGACAGTAAATGAAAAAACATGGGATCAACATAGCTGTACCTTAATGAAGCATCAATCCACCCTTCTAAGTAGCTATGAAACCAGCAGAAAATTGGAAGTAACAGTCTTTGAAATATGCATAGCCAAAAATTTATTAAATATAGATTCTTTTTAGACTTCAGCCTTTCCAGGTTTTTGTATTTTTTTTTTCACATGTATGCTTTCTGTCAGCTTTTATGTTGGCCTGGATCATTTAATTCTGCTTCTGTATTTGAATATCTACCTCACATATAACAAATAGCATACATAATTTAATAAATTACCAAGAGGTAATGGCCATGTTTGTATTAAAATGGCTAATATTTTCCACATCAAAGAGATCAGAAATGGTATCAAAAGATGTTTTCCATTTACTGTTATTAAAATTGTCATAAGTAACCATTCTTCTCATGGAATTTTAATCATCTAAATTGAAATATGTGTCCCATGATACGTAATACCCCATGCTAATATATTTGCCCTTACTTAATGTCAAAGCTATTTGAAGATGATTTTACTTAAAGTAAATAGAACGTAGTGGAGCATTTATGCATAGGATAATATTCTGCAACAGTCGCTGAGGTCAATCTTGGCATAATTTTACTTGTGGTTGTAACTGTATCTTAGTTTTAAGTACAGTGATTTCCTCATAAACATGGTCAAATCACTTTTTTGGTTCAAAAGAAAAAGCACACATGACACAGTAAAACACTAGACAGATTTTCTATAATAAATACCATTTAGGAAAAATGGGATACATATGTTTTTTGAATACAATTTTCCAAAGATCTAAATCTCTTAAAAAGGCATATATTTTTAAAGCAATAAAACTTCAAAAAATTTGTAATGTAAAGAATAGCACAATTTTAAAAAAAGAACCCAGTGATCACTCCATTCACTATTTTTCCACAATTTTCTTGAATTCCTCTTTTGAACTCAATAGCATATTGGATAATTTTATAATTCCTTATGGAGTTAGAAACCAGAAGTTATCTAAAAACTTCCATGGACAATTTTACAGTTCATTATGGAGTAGGAAAGTAAATAATACTCATATATTGTCAAGACAAAGTTTATATATATATATATATATATATATATATATATATATATATATGACCAGCTAAATTAATAAAGATGGTAGCCACTTAAGTGATATAACACTGAGACTCTGAGAAAATATTTTCTCAGCAATATCTAAAATTCCACCATTAAAGATTACTTATTTTGCCTTAAACTATATTTAAAATATAATTATTAATAGGTAAGGTAACTGTTTAAACACTGGAAGTAATACAGTAGCATAAATAAATTAATTAGTTCTTTTACTGACAGCATACTTTGCTAGGGAATGGATGGGAAAAAAATAAGACATAAAACAGACAAGACAAGAATAAGGAAGATAAACTTCACCTAATATAAATTTTGAGACAGCATATATCTGCATATATAGATTAGAATTTTGACACATGAGAGGTATTTCTGTTGAAGTATGGGTATGAGGAATAAACTGTAAAGAAATAATATGCTTGCAGATAAAAAATGGTGATGATGGTAGTGGTTATGGTACAGCTTCTGCTGTTATAATTATTATAAGATTAGCTTTAATGTTGAATGTAATTGCAAGAAAACAAAATGTTTGCCTTACTTTTTATTTCTTAGTTTCATAAGTTTATCTTAATATATTAAACTCATTAAAGTGAAACTTTAACACATTTTGTCCCTATGTTATAAAAAAATAGTGTTCTTCTAAGTAGTAAGAGTTAGAAGATAGACAGTAGAAATATCTAAGTAGTAAGAAAAAGGCTGTTGGATTTATATTCAAAGAGGGTGAGGTTCAATTCTTTATTTTACCATTTATAACTATGTGATCCTGAGCAAGACTTTTAATATCACTGGCCTTGTTCTCCTCACCCATATAATGGTGATACTGACCTATTCTAATCTATAAGAAATAATGCAAAGCTCAAAGAATAAAATACTTTTAAAGGAAATGAATATTCTGGTAAGATTGCAATTGTTTAGCATTACAAGTAAGATTTTAATTACTAGGTTGGCCAAAAGGTTTGTTTGATTTTTTCCATAACAGCGTAGAGAAAAACCTGAATGAACTTTTGGGCCAACCCAATCTCTACATCAAAATTTCAGAAAAGGTGTTATGACAGACAATTTTCTTCCTCATAGAGTAGACAGCACAGTGTAGCACACAATGTCTTATCCTAATAAATATCTGAATTGTAACAAAAACAGCACAAGTGAAAAGCAGGTGGCCAACTAGCTATCTGGACTTCCCTCGTGGCTCAGATGGTGAAGAATGTGTCGGCAATGCAGGAGACCCGGGTTCAGTATCTGGGTTGGGAAGATTCCATGGAGAAGGGAATGGCAACCCACTCCAGTAGCCTTGCCTGGAGAATCCCATGTACAGAGGAGCGTGGCAGGATCCATGTGGTCGCAAGGAATCGGACACAACTGAGTCACTAACACCACATACAAATTAGCTATACCAACACAGCCAGGATAACCCAAGAACACTTTTCTGAACCACAACTTTCTCACTTGTTAAATATAGGGGTATTAGATAATGTCACAATGTTTAACCATCTCTCAAATTATATTATCAAGCAAAATTCACTTGATTTAAAAAAAAATCTAAATATATAAGAACCTAGTTTCTGAGCTATCATCTCAAATGGGCATTTTTAAAATCCCTAAAGCAGAAGGGTGAGTAATGCTGTTATTAGTGTGTTAAATTGTCCATGTGTTTTCTGTAACATTTTAATTTTAGGACCTTCTCATAAGGCTTCCCTCGAAGCTCAGTTGGTAAAGAATCTACCTGCAATACAGGAGTCTGCCTGCAATCCAGGAGACTCGGGTTCAATTCCTGAGCCCAGAAGATTCCCTGGAGAAGGAAACGGCAACCCACTCCAGTATTCTTGCCTGGAAAATCCCATAGACAGAGGAGTTTGGAAGGCTACAAGTCCATGGGGTCTCAAGAGTCGGACACGACTTAGCAACTAAACCACCACTGTAAGGATAAAGGTCTCTTCCACTGGTATATTAAATGGGTTGCTGCTGCTAAGTCGCTTCAGTTGTGTCCAGCTCTGTGCGACCCCAGAGACGGCAGCCCACCAGGCTCCCCCATTCCTGGGATTCTCCAGGCAAGAACACCGGAGTGGGTTGCCATTTCCTTTTCCAATGCATGAAAGTGAAAAGTGAAAGTGAAGTTGCTCAGTCGTGTCTGACTCTTAGCGACCCCATGGACTACAGCTCACCAGGCTCCTCTGACCATGGGATTTGCCAGGCAACAGTACTGGAGTGGGGTGCCATTGCCTTCTCCGATTAAGTGGGTTAGAAGTGTTAAATTCCAAGTTACTTTTTAATCTAAATACTTCTTCATATTTTCAGGTATTATTGGGTAGGCTGTTAAAGTGGCAAAATTTAAACTCTGTTGAATGAGATGGACTGTGGATGACAAGAACAACAACTAGCTTAACAGGTGAGAAACATACATAGAATTAGATTATATTCCTCTAAACCAAACCTCATAAAACAAGAATCTAATTACCTGTCTTCCCTTAAGACCTCTCTTTCCACGGATCCCAGGAACACCCTAGAATGTAAAACAGTCAAAAGTAAATACTTATTCCCTTTTTTGATTGGGTTGTTTCTTTTTACATTGAGTTGCATAAACCATTTTTACATTTTAGATATTATTAACTCCTTGTCAGTCATATCATTTGAAAATATTATCTCCCTTTCAATAGGTTGTCTTTCTATCTGTTGATAGTTTCCTATGCCAATCAAAAGCTTGTACATTTAATTAAGTCCCATTCATTTATTTTTGCTTTAATTTCTTTTGCCTTAGGAGACAGATCCCCAAAAATACGGCTATGATTTATGACAAAGAGCGTTCTACTTATGTACCCATCTAAGAGTTTTACAGTTTCAGGTTTTACATTTAGATTTTTAATCTGTTTTGAGTTTATTTTTGTGAATGGTGTAAGGAAATGTTCTAATTTCATTCTTTTACATGTAGCTGCCCAGTTTTCCCAGCATCCAAGACATACAGTTAGCTAAGAAGCACATGAAGAGATGCTATATACTGCTAATTATTAGAGAAACGCAAATCAAAACTACATGAGATATCACCTCACACTTGTCAGAATGGCGACCAAAGTTGGTACAAAAAGAACACAAGCAACAAATGTCGGTGAGGACATGGAAGAAAGGGAACACTTCTACATTGTCGGTGGGAATATAAATTGATACATCCACTATGGAAAACAGTAATGGGGCTTCTCAAACAACTAAAAACAGAACTACATATGATTCAGCAGTTTGGGAATCACTAACCTGGGAAAGAGTAATTTGAAAAGACACCTTCATACCAGCACTATTTAAAATAGCCAAGACATGGAAGCAATCCTAGGGTCCATCAACAGATAAATGGATAAATACATCTGTGTGTATGTATGTATAAATGCACATATATTATGTGTGTGTATATGTGTATCTGTGTGTATAATATTATAGAGCCATAAAAAATTAAATCCTGACATCTGCAGCAGTGGATGGATTTAGAGAATATTATGATTAGTAAAATAAGGCAGAGAAAGACGAATACAGTGTAATATTCCACTTATATGTGGAATCTAAAAAAAACACATAAATATATATAGCAAAACAGAAATAGACTCACAGATACAGAAAACAAACTAGTGGTTATTCATGGAGAGAGGGAAGGGAGGAGGGGTAAGATAGGGCTATGGGATTAAGAGATAAAAATTAGTATGTATAAAATACCTAAGCAATAGGGAATATACTCTATGGCACAGGGAAGTATAGCCATTATTTTGTGATAACTTTTAATGGAGCATAATTCATCAAAATATTGAACCAAGATGCTATGTACCTAAAATACTGTAAATCAGCTATACTTCAAAAAAATAAACATTTATCAAATCAATGAGTTATTTTTTTTCAAACATCAATTTATGGAGTATGAAAAAGAGAAAAATACATTATATTTTAAGCAGCAGTAATATTTAGAAGAGTGTCAATATACTAATTTAAGTGGCCCCTTTTCTTCCTCGTAACAAAATCTTGATTTTATTCAGAAATCCACCCCATCTGTATTTCCAAATAGGATCCTGCCATTCATCTGGTGATAATTATTTGTCAAGAGGTAGTATGTATAACCAAAGTTGGTACAATCAGACAAACAGAAATCTTATTTTCTGTACCCAGCAGACAATTACCACCTGTCTCCCTGTTTCTCTGGCTGAACATAAACAAAGGCATATTTAGCGCTTGCATTGGGAATCTTGCAATCATATGAGAAATCAGGCTTATGATAAAGCCAATATTGATTAAGGCAAGTGGAGAAAACAATGATCTCGCTGTGCTCACAGGATCACACTGTGCCTAGATTCCACCTCACCTGTTGTTTCTGGTCCTAAGAAGTAGTGGCAGGACACAGTACTCAAGTACTCAGCTTTTACAGCCAGAATATCTATGTTTAAATCCTCATTCTAGTATCTGTGTATAGTCTTAGGTAAATCTCTCTGTGTGCCTCATTTTCTTCATCTACAGTGAGAATTATAGCTACAAGGGGCTTTCCTTGTAGCTTAATCAGTAAAGAATCTGCCTGCAGTGCAGGAGACCCAGGTTCGATCCCTGGGTTGGGAAGATCCTCTGGAGAAGGAAACGGCAACCCACTCCAGTATCTTTGCCTGGAAAATCTCATGGACACAGGACCCTGATGGGCTGCAATCCATGGGGTTGCAAAGAGTCGGGCGACTGAGTGACTAACACTTAACACTTATAGTGAGAATTATAATACTATCTCATTGGGTATTGCAAGATTAAATGAGTTAATATTACATAGTGAATTACACATATATAACCATTACAATAAATCATTTGCTGTTATCATTGTTTATTTAAAATCTTATCATTTTGAAGCCAGTTTGAAATGAAATTTTGTGTCACTCATAATCTAAAGCATACTTATTGATATAACCCCTTGGGACATAATCACTTTTGTAAGCCCTTGAGACTATGAAATCTGTCAGAACTATGTAGCTTGGGATTTTTGCATATGCAGATAAGTTAGCAGATATCAATGGTTGAAGTAATCCATTTACTTTCAACTGAACAGTGGTTGACAAAAATACTCATGTAATATCTCTACTGACAACAGAGCTCAAAGGTGAGCAATAGGACATTGTGCCTATTGATGGTCAGTGTCACTGGGATCCTTAAATCCAAGATGATGACATTTTGCAAGAACATATAACTTTGGTTTATTTATTACATCAATTACTAGAAATAAGTTCATGCCAACAGGTCTGGAAAGGACTGTATCATAAGCAGCAGAGTTATTAACAATGTGAACTGTATACAGTAAGTCCCCTACATATGAACCTTCAAGTTGCAAACTTCAAAGATGTGGATGTGCATCTGGTTCCAGCAAGGAACCAAAACCTATGCCATCAACATCAGTCATGAGAGAAACTACAGCTTGCCCTCCATCTCCTATTGCTGATGACCCTTCAGCTCTACCATCTCCCCCCTCTTCTCCCTCCCCCAGTCAGTAATTCTTGCCTGTTCACTCTATGCCAGTCCTTGTACACCAGCTGTTGTACTGGATGACTATATTTTTCAAGGTACAGTACTTTAAGATTAAAACTCTTTTATTTTGTGTTTGTTTCAATGTATTATTTGTGTGAAAAGTATTATCAACCTATTACAGTACAGTACTATACAGCTGATTGTGTTAGTTGGGCACCTAGGCTAACTCTGTTGGATTTACAAACAAACTCTATTTACAGAACAGCATGCTTTTCTAGTAGGGTACTAACCATGTACTCCTTTGGGTCAAAAAGAAGCAGTTCAATTCTTTGCATGATAGAATGAAAACATCATCTAATTTTTCTTAAAGCTGGTTTGTTTCACTCAGTAAGGTTACCTGTCTGAAGTCTGGGTTTATCAGCACTGTTATACTTTACCCTTAGTATACCACATTAGAAATAATATTTGAAGGAAACAGACTTACTCTTTCTCCTTCAGGTCCCAATTGTCCTACTTCTCCAGGAGAGCCAATGAAACCCTTAAAGAAATCAAACAATCTTTGCATTATTTCATTTAAATAGTCACCATTAAGTATATAATTCTAAATAGAGATACTTAAAATTTATTCATAGTAATATGAATTATAAGGCTTAACAGTATAATAACCTTGTTGCTTTTTTCCCTAAAAGTTACAGATCCATCTTTTCATTTAAAAAAAAAAGTTGGAAATATAATTTAGACAAGTATAATTTAGGCTCATAAAAATCAACAAGCTCAAGCTCTTTTCTACACTGAATATTACAAAGGGCAGAAAATACAGATACAATTAACTAAAATGTAAGGCAGAAAGGAGGTATCCAAGAATAAGAAATATGGAGGAGGGAGAGATTCATTCCAAGAATGAATCTTGTGGCAAGATACCATACCATACCTCTTGTGGCAAGAGGTAAAGACAATCAAAGCAGATTTCAGAGAAGACTGTCACTTGAGATAGGCCTACAGAGTAGGTGAAATATTGATAAGCAGATAATGGAGCAAGAACACTTCAGGCAGAACCACAGTAAGCAGAAACAAGACAGGAGAACTACAGGAGTGCTTGTAAATGGTTAACTGAGTAACCACAGGTGCTCTGGGGAAAAGCAGACCCACACTGCCTTCATGGAGGTTCTCACTGGTCTGAGAAACAAGGGGTGCATCTAAGTAACAACACAAGCTACTTTGTACTACCACACCTTAGTTACATCTCACCTGTGGCAAATAATAACCTGTTTCATCAATTTAATGAATAAAGTGTATGGTAGTTTAGAGAACAGATTAAGGAAAGCCTTAAGTTTCAGGCTAAGAATTTTAGACTTTACATTTTAGATAACTGGAAATTACTGGGCTTTGAGGGAGTATGATAATGACCTGATGTTAAGCTGTTTCTCTAAAATATTAAGCTGTTAACAAAATACAGAATATACCCCCGACAGGCAACACTGAATGTAGGAAATCTTGTTAGAATACTGCTGCAATGGTCCATATTTGAAAGAACATGAATCTGGGTCACTGATGCACAAAACATCATTTTAGTGCCCTCTGTGTGCCAGGAATTGGGATTCTAAAAATGAATATGAAAATCAGTGTCCTCAAGAAGCTGACAATTTATTAGGAAGAAGGCATACAAATAACTATCATATCATAAGATAACTGTGACATGATTATGAGACAGGTGATAAGACAAAGACAATGCACACAGATACTTTAACTGGCAGAATGACCAATACTGCCTACAGGCAAGGGTTAGGAAGCTTTACAGAGGAGGCAACTTTCGAGCTGAGTCTTGAAGGAAAGGAAAGGCATTCCATGCAGGGTGATAAATAGTTGGGCATTACCATGGTAGGAGGGACACTTTTCTCTGACAAGGAAAAACACCTTTATGAACAAGCAATAAATAAAGGAAAAGATAACTGGTTTCCTGCTACTTAACTTTAATGGTAATCTATCTATAATTTGTTTGCTTAAAAGTCAAGCATCTGGAAGATGGAGAAACTTTCTTTAAAAATAAAGCATCCAATAGTATTTCTGATTACTAAAACATTTAGGATTATGATGGCAAGCTACATGTATTTCAGAATCATCAGCTACAGATGGCCTCAAGTTAAAAAAAAAAGTTAACTTTTGCTTTAACATACACAACTGAAATTTTGCTTATAAATAAAAAGAACAAACACTCTAACTGATATACATTTATCTAAAAACTCTGCTGAAAACTCAGAAGCTGAAGAGTCAGACCTCTATTCAACACAGTCTGCACAGAACCAGCACAACATTTTAGAAATACAGATTTTAAAGGAAACAATGCTATACATAATTATGTAGGTGTTTCAGAAAACTTTCTTGATAATTACTATGATAATTAGAAATAAAATGTCAGCAGCATCCAACAAAGAAATCATATGGGCTTGTCATCATTCTAAAAACACTGCCACTAAACTGGAGTTTAGGGTGTAAAGAAACAAGGAGCATAAAAAACATAATACTAATACAGATGGCTTTGCTTCTTGGATTGAAGTTTGTATATTCAAATAGAGGCAATTCTGTATTGCATAAGACAGAGGCAATTCTGTCACCATCAGGGCAAATAAAAACGTCAAGAGAGGCCTACCTACTTCTACTTTTTGAGATATCTGGCTGGTTATTACACAAACAGATACCAAAGGAGGGCTGAAAAACAATTACATTTTAAAAATAATTATTTTATCACCAAAAAATGCAACCAAACAATAGGGACACTCAAAAGATAATTATCACATGATTTATAAAAACATTAATTTACACAATATATAGCATGTGGTATTATACAGTAATAGGACACAAATTAAATAAAAAATATAATCCTGTCAGTGTAAATTTGTTTTGAACAAATTTTGTTTTTTGAACAGTTGTAGTTATTAATAATATTAAAGTTTGCATTTGGACTCTGTGAATATGAAACCTAGAGAAATGGCTCTGCTGACTCTTCTCTCACTTGCAAAGGAAAATGAAAGGATTAAATCAATTAAATTAGTCAGAAAAGGATTAGTTGTTTTTTTTTTTAATGCTTTCATGAAGTTGCCATCAAAACATAAAAAAACTTAAACAGAGTTATACCCTACAGAGTAATTTTCAACACAAATGGGGAAGAAAGGAACAAAAGGATAGATATTATGATACAAAAATGACACAAAGGCGAACTTAGGAAAGTTAAAGGAATCACAGAAGCAAGATGAGAAAATGTAGTAAAAGAAAACTGCACAGCGCCAAATAACAGGTCTACAACTTTAGCTCACACTCACAAGTAACTCCCAAATTCCAGAATAATGATCAAATCTGCAGAGAAGGTGCATGCCATGTGGTAGGCACTGTGCTTCAAGAATATTAAGCTCAGGTAGTTCTCATAAGCACCTAAAGGTAAGTTTCATTTTCACCTTTCACTAAGTTAAGAAAAATGAGACACAGAAGAGATTAACGGCATTGAAAGTCACAAAGCCAGTAAACGAGGGGTTCATGGTGGGAGGGAAGCAGTCTTGTCTAACTCCAAAGCCCGTGTTCTTATCTAGTAATCTCTCCTTGCTTTCCAAATCCAAGTAGGTATGTGCATTTAGTGCAGCTTTAATAAAATATACATCACTTTTCCCCATTATATTTTCACTTAGTGCAAGGGTAGAGACAGCTTCCACAGGATAGTGGAAGAGCACAGAGCTAAAGGTGAGAAGATGTTGGCTTGAGTTCTGCTAGGACTAGATCAAATCATGTCAGTTCCACAGCTTACTGTTTTATCATCTATAAAATGGAGACAATATATGTGTTCTCCTACTTCACAGGATTGATAGCAAAATTAAAGAAGAAAATACACCTGAAATATTTGAAAATGTTTAAGAATTTTTAAAAAATGAAGGCATCATTATAGCACAAACATTAAAACACATGGTTTCTGGCTACATGGAGCTACTGATGGGCATGTAACTTTTAGTCAGGGCCTGACAAAACGTGCTCCACTGGAGAAGTGAATGGGAAACCAATTCAGTATTCTTGCCTTAAGAACCTCATGAACACAATGAAAAGGCAAAAATATATGACACCAGAAGATGAGCCCCCCAGGTTGATAGGTGTCCAACAGGCAACTGGGGAAAAGCAGAGAAATAGCTCCAGAAAGAATGAAGAGGCTGGGCAAAAGCAGAAATGTTGCTCAGCTGTGGATATGTCTGGTGGTTAAAGTAAAATCCAATGCTGTAAAGAACAATACTGCATAGGAACCTGGAATGTTAGGCCCATAAATCAAGGTAACTTGGATGTGGTCAAGTAGGAGATGACAAGAGTGAACAATGACATTCTAGGAATCAGTGAACTTAAATAGACGAGAATGAGCAAATTTAATTCAAATGATCATAACATCTTCTACTGTGGGTAAGAATACCTTATAAGAAATGGAGACGCCCTAGCTGTCAAAAAGAGAGTCTGAAATGCAGTACTTGGGTGCAGTCTCAAAAATGACATAATGATCTCTGTTCATATCCAAGGCAAACCATTCAACATCACAGTAATCCAAGTCTATGCCCCAACCACTAATGCCAAAGAAGTTGAAGTAGAACGGTTCTGTGAAGACCTACAAGACCTTCTAGAACTACCAACAAAAAAATGATATCCTTTTCATCACAGGGGACTGGAATACGAACGTAGGAAGCCAAGAGACACATGGAATAACAGGCAAGCTTGGCCTTAGAGTACAAAATGAAGCAGGGCAAAGGCTAACAGAGTTTTGACAGGAGAACACACTGGTCATAGCAAACACTGTCTTACAACAATACATGAGACAACTCTATACGTAGATGTCATCAGACGGTGAATACTGAAATCAGATTGACTATATTCTTTGCAGCTGAATTTGGAGAAACTAGACACAGTCAGCAAAAACAAAACCTGGGAATGACTGTGGCTCAGATCATGAGCTCCTTATTGCAAATACAGACTTAAATTGAAGAAAGTACGGAAAACCACTAGACCATTCAGGTATGACCTAAATCAAACCCCTTATGAATATACAGTGGAGGTGACAAACAGATTCAAGGGATTAGGTCTAGTAGATGGAGTGCCAGAAGAACTATGGATAGAGGTCTGCAACATTGTTCAGGATGATCAAAACCATCCCCTAGAAAAAGAAATGCAAAAGGCAAAATGGTTGTCCAAGGAGGCGTTACAAACAGCTGAGAAAAGAAGAGAAGAAAAAGGCAAAGGAGAAAGGGAAAGATACACCCAACTGAACGAAGAGTTCCAGAGAACAGCAAGGAAAGATAAGAAAGGCTTAAGTGAACAATGCAAAGAAATAGAGGAAAACGATAGAATGGGAAAGACTAGAGATCTCTTCAAGAAAAGTGTAGATACCAAGGGAATACTTTATGCAAAGATGGGCACAATAAAGGACAGAAACAGCAAGGACCAAAGAGAGATTAATTAGAGGTGGCAGGAATACACAGAAGAACTATATAAAAAAAGATCTTAATGACCTAGATGGAGAAGGAAATGGCACCCACTCCAGTATTTTTGCCTGGAGAATCCTGTGGACAGAGGAGCCTGGTGGGCTGCTGTCCATAGTGTCGCATAGAGTCAGACATGACTGAAGTGACTTAGCATACATGCATGCATTGGAGAAGGAAATGGCAGCCCACTCCAGTTTTCTTGCCTGGAGAATCCCAGGGATGGAGGAGCCTGGTGGGCTGCCATCTATGGGGTTGCACAGAGTTGGACACAACTGAAGCGACTTAGCAGCAGCAACAGCAATGACCCAGATAACCACAAAATGGTGTGGTCACTCACCTAGAGCCAGATAGTCTGGAATGTGAAGTTAAGGGGCCCTAGGAAACATCACTATGAATAAAGCTAGTGGAGGTGATGGAATTCCAAGTGAACTGTTTGAAATTCTAAAAGATGATGCTGATAAAGTGCTTCACTCAGTATGCCAACAGATTTGGAAAACTCAGCAGTGGCCACAGGACTGGAAAAGGTCAGTTTTCATTCCAATTCCAAAGGTAGGCAATGTCAAAAAATGTTCAAACTACTGTACAATTACACTCATTTCACATGCTAGCAAAGTAATGCTCAAAATTCTTCAGCTAGGCTTATGCAGTATGTGAATCATGAACTTCCAGATGTTCAAGGTTTATTTAAAAAGGCAGAGGAACCAGAGATCAAATTGTCAACATCAGCTGGATCATAGAAAAGGCAAGGGAATTTCAGAAAAACATTTACTTCTGCTTCACAGACTATACTAAAGCCTCTGACTGTGTGGATCACAACAAACTATGGAAAATTCTTAAAGAGACAAGAACACCAGACTACCTTATCTCTCTCCTGAGAAGCTGTATGCAGGACAAGATGCAACAGTTAGAACCAGACATAGAACAGAGGAGTGGTTCAAAATTAGGAAAGGAGTACATCAAGGCTGTATGTTGTCACCCTGCTTATTTACTTCTACAAAGAGTACATCATGTGAAATGTCAGATGAATGAATCACAAGCTGGAAACAAGATTACTGCGAGAAATATCAACAACCTCAGATATGCAGACGATACTAATTTCATGGCAGAGAACAAAGAGGAACTAAAGAGCCTCTTGATGAAGAGGAAAGAGGAGAGTAAAAAGCTGGCTTAAAACATAGTGGTCAAAAAACGAAGATCATGGCATTATTGTCCCATCACTTCATAGCAAATAGATGGAGAAAAAGGGGAAAACAGTGACAAAGTTTCTTTTCTTGGGTTCTAAAATCACTGTGAATGGTGACTGCAGCCACAAAATCAAAAGACATTTGCTCCTTTGAAGAAAACCTATGACCAACCTAGACAGTGTATTAAAAAGCAGAGATATCACTTTGCTGACAAAGGTCCATCTAGTCAAAGCTATGGTATTTCCAGTAGTCATGTACGGATGTGAGAGTTGCACCATAAAGAAGGCAGAGCAACAGAGAATTGCTGCTTTAAAACTATGGTGCTGGAGAAGACTCTTGAGAGTCCCTTGGACAGCAAGGAGATCAAACCAGCCAATCCTAAAGGAAATCAGTCCTGAATATTCATTGGAATGATTGATGCTGAAGTTGAAGCTCCAAGAATTTGGCCACTTAATGTGAAGACTCTACTCCTTGGAAAAGACCTTGATGCTAAGAAAGATTGAGGGCAAGGGAAGACAGGGGCGACAGAGGATGAGATGGCTGGATGGCATCACTGACTTAATGGACATGAGTTTGAGCAAACTCCAGGAAATACTGAAGAACAGGGCAGCCTAGCGTGCTGCAGTTCATGGGTTTGTAGAGTTGGGCATGACTTAGCAACTAAATAACAACAATAGCACATACTGTTTATGTATTTTTTGTTTTCCTTATTTCTAAAAGTTATCTTAGGTAATATAAAGAAGATACAGATTCTGGAAAATAACTGGCTATTAAATAGAGAATTTAAAAAGAAAAATTTTAGTTTTATAAATTTTTCCTAGAATTAGCTTTGATTTTAATTTGTGGCATACTACATAACACTTCATAGTAATTTTTTTTTTACTCCCTTTATGATTAAAAGTGGTTAACAACTCCTTTAATGGTTAGAAGTGCAAAAGGATGTTCTTGAACATGTAAGTTTCTTTCTTGCAGCCATTTCTTTAGTCCAGATAGTTTTTGTATTATTACTTCAGCCTTGAATAGGAATTTTTTTTGTCTCTTCACATTTCTTTCATCATGACTTCTTAAGTCTACATATAGTCACATATAAAAAATACTACAAATGCTTATAGAGTGTATTTCTAACATACCAGAAATGGTATAACATACCATTTTGCAAGGGGATAGAAAAATAATATAAATAATATATACGTAGGAGCTATCAAAGAATGAGCAAGAACTACCACTGTAAGATTGCTCTCTGTGGCCTTAACAATAAAGATGTATATCAAATAAGTATAATTCTTTCCAGGCTAAACGTGCATTACATTTAAAGTAGTAGAAGTGTGGAAGTGTGAAAATAAGTATTTTGTATACAACATTCTACTACATTTAAGCATACTTAACAAAATGATGAAAATGCTTACTCACTCGTACACCTTTAGGTCCTGGATTACCATCTGGTCCAGCTAAACCCTAATGCAAACAAGACATCACCATTATACTCTAGTACTTTTTAAAGAGTTGCTGATAATTAATAAAAAGGGCAAATAAAAGGTATCATTTTTACAAGTATAAATTTCAGAACTGTATACTTAGTAAAGACCATATACATTTTAGGGATTTTAGAATTTCAGAACCAAAAAGGCTGTTGTATATAATCTATACACAAATATATTTTAGATTTCTAAATAAAGTAGATTAACACAACTGTCAGACACAATTATTTATTTTTCATTGGAAAACTCTGCTCTTTTAGAACACTTCTAATTCACTTATCTAAAATATATTCCTACTTTAAAAAAATAAGTACATTTTTTAACTTCAGATCAATTTCCATATGTCTAAGTATTTATAAGTTTTTTCAGATAAACACAAAACTTTACTTGGTGGGAAGACTCATGTAATACTCTCCACATACTTTAAAGGCTTAAAAATGGAATTTTATTAACAGTAGATTATCTTTTGGCATTTTTCAATTCCCTAATTCTAGAGAATAAAAAAGATATTTTATATAAATAAAGTTTTCTAGTATTCTAAATGAACAATTAATTTCAAGAGTAAGTAATTAATGAAAGCCTAAGAAAGAGAATTTTCTCTCTTATTGGCCTATATGAAATAGCTAGAGGAAGCTATAAATTAGAGGGGAATAAATATGAAATGATTAAAATTAATTTTTGAAACAGTATACAAAGACTTGAATCCAATTTAGATAAAAAGTATTCAGATAGTGGTAAATGTAGCACTGGCAACTGTGTCCCAAGTGTTCATAATTGCATTATTAAAAATGTTGCCTATCAAAGAGAGTTTAACTCATATCATTACTTCATTTTAGTCAGTGGTAATATTGTAAAATCACTGGCAACACTGTTTAACATTTTATTAGTCTACTGGGCCATTTTAATTTTAAAAGTTCCAAGGAATATCATATCAAACTTATTTAAAAATCCCACTCTGACTTTAAGTAAAATTTTTCTGCAATAAAATTTTTGAAGAAGTTTTACAATTTTGGTATTAGAACTTTTTAGAATTATTTTGCTATGAGTAATTCATTATTTAATAAAATAAACCAATTATCATTTGAATATTAAGTCTTGAAATTGGAACATACAATGCATTAACCAAGAAGACATAAAAAGAAAAGTTTAAATATAGTTACCTCACCTGCCTGCCAGGGTAACCATGTGAACCAATATTACCAGTGAAACCTGGAATTCCCTAAAATGAAAAATAAAATAATAAAAAATACAGCAAGCCCAAGAAAGCAAACTTGGTGTATTCATAATACCCAAGTTTGGAAAGAATATTTTTCCTATATAAAAATATGAAGAGTCCTGCGTGTTGCTTATCTGTCTGAAGTCATCTATTTAAAATGAAATTGGCCTCTTTCCTGGCTGAAACCATGGAGGGTGCAGAAGAGAAGGAAAAAAAGGTTTCTGCTATGCCAAAAATTCTTAAGAAAAAGCAAAAGAATTGCACAGAGCTTGAGATCAAGTGCTGAGAAATAATTTGCCTAAAAGATGCTTCGAAGGGCAAAAAGTTTATCTATGAAAAACCTAAGCCCTATCACAAGGAAGACAAGCAGATATATAGAACTGAAATTCGAATGGCTAGGATGAAAATTCGAATGGCTGGGAAGAAAAGCCAGCAACTTCTATGTGCACACAGAACCCAAACTGGCATTTGTCATCAGGAACAGAAGTATCAAAGATTTGAAAGGCCTTGCAATTCCGCCTCTGTCAGATGTTCAGTGGCACCTCCTGAAGCTCAACAAGGTTTCAATTAACATGCTGAGAAGGGTAGAACCATACATAGCATGTGGTTTAGTTGCTAAGCTGTGCCTGACTCTTGCAACCCCATGGACTGTAGCTTGCCAGGCTCCTCTGTCCATGGGATTCTCAAGGCAAGAATACATTGCATGGGGGTACCCAAACCTGAAGACAGTAAATTAATTGATCAAAATCAACAAGCAGCAAATTGTCCTGACAGATACTATGTTGATTGCTGGACTCTTGGCAAATACAGCATTATCTGCATGAAGGCCATCTGATTCATGAGATCTATACTGTTGGGAAATATTTCAAAGAAGCAACTTCCTATAGGCCTTCAAACTGTCTTCTCCGTGAGGTGAGACGAAGAAAAGGGCCATGCATTTTGTAGAAGCTGGAGATGCTGGCAACAGGGAAGACCATATTAACAGGCTTAATAGAAGGATGAACTATGGTATCTACCATGATTATTTTTGTAATCTCGTCAGTTAAGAAACCTCGACTGCTTTCAATTTGAAAAAAAAAAAAAAAAGAAAATGAGATAAATTGCTAAATAAAAATGAATACAACTATTAGATTAGGGACCTAAATGAGATACTGATTATTAAATGTAGGATAAATACAGATAAACATAGGATAAAAAAATTCAGTGATACATGAATTTTAAAAAACATTTAGAGAAAGAGTTGATACATTGTGTAATAACCAGTATCTTTACAGATTGAACTCCTAGGATTCAATGGATGGGAATCCTAGGACTCCTAGGATGTCTCAGCCATCCTACAACTCGCCTTAACTCTCAGAGCACAAGCTTCAGAAAGTAGGTAAATGGATATCAAGTGTTAAATACCTGTATTATGACATAGGTATATCTAAAAATTCACACAGCAACTTTGAATGGGAAACTCACTTTGAATTGACAACTTTCTGTGCCTGATTTAAGGAAGGCTGATACATGGAGGCTCAAACACATAAGAAAGGAAACTTGCTGCAAAACCCTGTGGAAAAGTGAGAAGAAATACCTCCATATGTTGTGACTTTCTTCCACTGATACATGATTCATTCATTCATTTAGGTCTAATACATAACTTGTGAAGTAAGGAAATGCTAAAAATATATGTAAGAAAGGCAATACCAAAGTATGTTCAAACTACCGCACAATTGCACTCATCTCATACGCTAGCAAAGTAATGCTCAAAATTCTCCAAGCCAGGCTTCAACAGTATGTGAACTGTGAACTTCTAGATGTTCAAGCTGGATTTAGAAAAGGCAGAGAAACCAGAGGTCAAATTGCCAACATCCATTGGATCACTGAAAAAGCAAGAGAGTTCCAGAAAAACATCTACTTCTGCTTTATTGACTGTGCCAAAGCCTTTGACTGTGTGGATCACAACAAACTGTGGAAAATTCTCAAAGAGATGAGAATACCAGACCACCTGGTCTGCCTCCTGAGAAATCTGTATACAGGTCAAGAAGCAACAGTTAGAACCAGACGTGGAACAAGAGACTGGTTCCAAATAGGGAAAGGAGTACATAAAGGCTGTATATTGTCATGCTGTTTATTTAACTTATATGCAGAGTACATCATGTGAAATGCCAGGCTGGATGAAGCACAAGCTGGAATCAAGACTGCCGGGAAAAATATCAATGACCTCAGATAGGCAGATGACACCACCATTATGAGAGAAAGCAAAGAAGAACTAAAGAGACTCTTGATGAAAGTAAAGGAAGAAGTGAAAATGTTGGCTTAAAACTCAACATTCAGAAAACTAAGATTATAGCCTTTGGTCCCATCACTTCCTGGCAAATAGATGGGGAAACAATGGGAACAATTACAGACTTTATTTTCTTGGGCTCCAAAATCACTGCAGACGGTGACTGCAGCCATGAAATTAAAAGACTCTTGCTCCTTGGAAGAAAAGCTATGACCAACCTAGACAGCATACTAAAAAAGCAGAGACTTTGCCAGCAAAGGTCCATCTAGTCAAAGCTATGGTTTTTCCAATAGTCATGTATGGATGTGAGAGTTGGACTATAAAGAAACCTGAGCACCAAAGAATTGAAGCTTTTAATCTGTGATGTTGGAAAAGACTCTTGAGAGTCCCTTGGACAGCAAGGAGATCCAACCAGTTAATCCTAAAGGAAATCAGTCCTGAATATTCATTGGAAGGACTGATGCTGAAGCTGAAACCCCTCTACTTTGGCCACTTGATGTGAAGAACTGACTCATTTGAAAAGACCGTGATGCTGGGAAAGACTGAAGGTGGGAGGAGAAGGGGACGACAGAAGATGAGCTGTCTGGATTGCATCACTGACTCAGACATGAATTTGAGCAAGCACCAGGAGTTGGTGATGGACAGGGAAGCCTGGTGTGCTGCAGTCCATGGGGTCACAAAGAGTCAGACACTCTTTGACTGAATTGAACTGAACTGAAATGATGACAGCAGTGATAATTTTCATAGATTCTTTATTCTGTAAAAATTCTTTTCCTGTTGTTTTTTTGTATTAGATAATACTACTAATACAAAGGACAATAGTCCTTTGCCCCTCTGCTCTGAAGTATACAGAAGATTGTGCTAATTTCTCTAGTTTAACCATAGAAATACTATAAAATTCCTGAAATTTAAAAAATCTAGAGAAAAAACAGTCCCAGAAAGAGGCAAATAAAGGATCACAGTTCAAAGTTTTCACCCTTCCATTCTATTAGACTTATATTCTAATATGTCCTTCTCTGCACTTTTCTCAGAATACATTTCTCATTTTGTTTTCTCCCTTTTCTCTCCCCCTTCCTTTCCTTGCTTCAACAATTACTATTTACTTCACATTTTTCTGTGTATTGGGATTCCCTCACAGCTCAGTTTGTAAAGAATCTGCCTGCAATGCAGGAGACCCCGGTTCAATTCCAAGGTCAGGAAGATCTACTGGAGAAGGAGTAGGCTACCCACTCTAGTATTCTTAGATTTCCCTTGCGGCTCAGGTGGTAAAAAATCCACCTGCAATGTGGGAGACCTGGGTTCGATCTGGTAAAGAATCCGATTGCAATCCAGGAGACCTAGGTTTGATCCCTGGGTGGGGAAGATCCCCTGGAGAAGGGAAAGCCTACTCACTCCTTCTGACCTGGAGAATTCCATGGCCTATATAGTCCATGGGGTCACAAAGAGACATACATGACTGAGTGACTTTCACTTCACTTCAACACGTTTTTATGTGCTAATCACATCACCATGCAATGTGATTTACAGCTACTCTATATCTGTGATATAAAGTATGATAGATACTATGTTCTTCATAGATACTATGTTCTTCATTCTACATTTGAAGTAAGAAAGATACAGAGAAGTTATGAAATGTACCTGAGATGGCATAGTAAGTAGCAGAGCCAGGTGATCTGACAAAAGTTGTCACATGTGTATACACACACACACACACACACACACACACACATGACAATGAACAATTTAATAGAATGTGAATAAAGAGCGATCTTCTGAGAACTACAGAAAATTCTCATCTACATGTAGAGATTATATCCTAAAATTTCAGAAACTATATTTATGTGCTAGAAATTACCTTATTAACATTATACATAGTATATATTTTATCCCTATAATGTTTATTGAGCACTGATATGCCAAGCACAATTTCAAGTATTTTATATGTGTTATCATATTTTATCTACCCAAACCCTATAAGGTAGATATTATCCCTATTTTACAGATGCAAAAAATAAGATACAAAGTGTTTGCCACCAGTGGAAAGTCACTCAGCTATTTAGAAAGCCAGAATTTAAATTAGCAAGTCTAACTCCAGAGACCACCATTCAAGGCTGCCTCCCTAGTGGAGGTTTGAAGTGCAAATAACTTATAGTAGTACTCAAAGGAAAGCCCTCTAATTACGAGATTTGCTTCAGTCTATTTACAAATGCTTCCTCAGTTCCCCATCCAATTCTAAAACACACAGGCCTATATCCAGACATCCACAAAAACCTTATATTTGGATATGCCAATAGAAATGAGTGAAATAAATATAAAACACTTTTTAAATTCTGTATGTTCTGGTTAATGGAAACCACTATCCCTTTCATTAGTTTCCTAGCCAAATTAGGTTAACCAACCTCAATTAAAAAGCAATCTGTTTTAAGACATAAATGAAATCTGATTTTAACAGATTTTCATAGAGAGTGTTAAGACAACATGTAGAGATATAACACATTCCAGCTGCACAGAGAAATACATAAAAGGACTCTATTCGATGACTAAATCCTGCTCTACTGGAACAACAGTAAATAAAGTCAATAAGTAAGCTTTCAGCAGTCGTATGTGGCATAAACATACTCTAAGCCAACCACACCCTAAAATCACTTGGACAACCACAGAGCTCAAAAGACTCAAAAGAAATACTGTAACTTAATTCACTTACTCTGCATTTAAAAAATGGCTCACTTTAATCTGTAGATTGTCTGGAGTAATTTAGACACAGGGTTATACCTCTACTCCTGGAAAAATCAGGAATAGTAAACCTGTCCCAATCCCATTTCTCACTTGAAGAATTAAAGCCGACGCTCTGAGTCAGACTTCATTGAGAGTCCAAGCACCGTCAGCATGGGTCCTCCCTATGTCTTCATTTATTCATGAGTAAAATACAATGGTAATACTAGGTCACAGGATTATAATGTAGAGAAAATAGAACAATGTGGGAAAACATATTTAAAAGCAGGGGTAACTACAATAATTCTTAGTGTTGCGGAGCATCAAATGAGTTAACATATGGAAATATTCAATACACAATTATACTACTTGAAGTTCCAGTTAACAGTAGTACAGTTTGGCAACTAATAAAGACTCAGTAAATGACAGCTCTTAATACTAGAGCTTATAAAGATGATATAATTACTTTCCTAAATGTTTCTGGCCAGTTAATAGATATTTATAAATTTTCCAGAAGGCAATGTCTCCTAGCAAATTAGTCATGCTCCTCTTAATGTCCACAGTGTTTCCAACAGTTAAAATGCAAAATGATTTTAGTTGTTCCTCACAGTTATCACCAATTTTGTCTTTTTTCTTCTGGAATTACATAAAATAGAACTGATTCCAATAATACATGTTCATCTTTAAAACGGATTTTAGACTCTTCTCACAAGCATGTCACCCTCAGAACAGGGACATGTATACTAACGGAACTAGATAATAGAGCAGTTATGAGAAAACTGGTCAGTATTGACAAACGGTCAGTTTTTTCACTTACTTGTGATGTGGCAGGTTTTCTTCATTGGAATCCACACATTTCTGCCAAAGCAGTATTCTAGGAATTTTTTTCCTTCCCCAGGATCTAATCTTTCTTTCCCTCTTGCCCTTCTGTTTTTTTTTTTTTTTTTCCTACATATGCTCAAATGCTTTTCAGCACTCATTTGATCTTGTACTTGAGATTGCTAAGTACTGAAGAAACTGAGATTGTACTTGCAACAAATACATATATCGCTTTTATTGCCATGTCCAGTAATTAGTAATCTTGAAAAACTGTGCCTCAGGGACTTAATAGAACTTAGAAGAAGAAATGAAGTGAAGTCGCTCAGTCGTGTCCGACTCCTTGTGACCCCATGGAGTGTAGCCTACAAGGCTCCTCTGTCCATGGAATTTTCCAGGCAAGAGTACTAGAGTGGGTTTCCATTTCCTTCTCCAGGGGATCTTCCCCACCCAGGGATCGAACCCAAGTCTCCTGCATTGCAGGCAGACGCTTTACCGTCTGAACCACCAGGGAAGCCTAATAGAGCTTGCTGCTGCTGCTAAGTCACTTCAGTCATGTCTGACTCTGTGTGACCCCATAGACAGCAGCCCACCAGGCTCCCCCATCCCTGGGATTCTCCAGGCAAGAACACTGGAGTGGGTTGCCATTTCCTTCTCTAATGCATGAAAGTGAAAAGTGAAAGGGAAGTCGCTCAGTTGTGTCTGACTCTTCGAGACCCCACGGACCGCAGCCTACCAGGCTCCTCCGTCCATGGGATCTTCCAGGCAAGAGTACTGGAGTGGGGTGCCATCGCCTTCTCCCTAATAGAGCTTACTGTTCCTCTAACATGAATGAACAAAGCTTTATTTATTTATTTGTCTTTCCCTCAGGGATAATCCATCACTTTTCTTTCTGGAGCTCCTCTTAGGACTTTCTGAGGCTCTTTGCTAAATCTCCAGTAATGATTTGCCACCTTCAGTCAGTTCAGTACAGTTCAGTCGCTCAGTCGTGTCCACTCTGCGACCCCATGAATCGCAGCACGCCAGGCCTCCCTGTCCATCACCAGCTCCCGGAGTTCACTCAGACTCACGTCCACTGATTTATTCATCCTGGCCTAGTACACATTGTATTGAAAACAAGAGATTTGACTTTATTTTTTCCTGTGACATATGATATATTATTTTCTGGTGGGAGAAAGAAGAAATAACATGATCAAAAACTAAACAGTTCCCAAACTATTTTGACTTTTACATATGTGTGTATATATAGAATGAACAAAAAATAGCATACTGCCATTCGAATTTGGATTGTTATCAAACTTCTTTGCATTCCTTCACACAACGGTAGGGAACTAACAGCTGTGAATAGACTTTGGAGAACAGGCAAGCCCCTGAAACATACAAGAAAATCAGAGAGTGTGTGTGTGTGCACGTGTGCATATGCATGGATAATCCGGGGACAGGGTTCACAACATTTATAAGATTCTCACAAGAGTTTATGAATAACAAAAGTTTAAAACAGCTGTTCCGGAGCATATTAGGCAGATAGTTGAAAGTAAGTCTAAGATATGAAAAAAACAACAAAATTTAGTAGCTAATAAATCAGAAGTTTTTCCTGTACTAAAAAGTATCAAAGAATTAAGAAAAATTGACAGGAAAAAGACATTAAGAAAATTGAAAGCATTAAGAAAAAAATAAGCATTAAAAAAAGCATTTTCTTAAAAGCATTAAGAAAAACTGAAAGAGTTGTGTGGAAAAATAATCTCTCAATGGAGTTTCCCACTGTGTATTTTTTTCACTGGAGAAGATTCAAGTCTGACAGAGGAAGAATACTTACTTGTTCCCCTTGGAGTCCTGGGAGTCCTGGATGCCCCTTGAGACCCTGCAACGGTAAAGGTGAAGACATGCTATGAAAAGTAAACCCATGTGAGTCTGATAACTAGCCACAGTGGTCATTCACCCCAACTTCCGGTTTTCTCATTAACACAAACGTAATTATTACTAATCTATTTCTTATCAAACATTATCCTTTTAATTAAAATTTAATTTTATTGAATAATAAATTCTTATTAATAATTCTTAATCAATTTTGAGTGCTATTTGAATGATTTGTTGTTGGCAACTAAAATGGTTACATAGTATTGAATAAAAAAACAGCATCGTTTATAAGAAAAAGACATTAGTAACAAAAAAGATTTTCCAAATAAGAACCAAAGTCAAATTTTAATCTCTATCATCAACATTCAAAGATATAAAAGAGATAACAACCTTTATGCTCTAGAAAGATATTCTATGAGCAAAAGGAAGGAAGGTAAAAAAAAAAAGACAGGAACAAAGAATCAGCATATTTATACAGCTCTAATTAACAGTCAGTAAATCAACCTGCTATTTACTCGATTTTGCTGTATATAAAAGAACAAAAGAAAGTTCCTTTTTAAAAGAATCTCTGAATGCTAAGCAAACTTCAAAAATCTGAAATAAATCAGTTTACAAATATCTGAAACTTCAAATTTAACGTACAGCAAACTGATATGTTTTTGGGGTTTCAGGATATAGACTAACAGAGGGAAGAGAGTCATTCAGGATTAATCACTGAGGATTTATGAACATGAACTCATGAATTAGAGAAGGAAATTATACTCTGGTTAGACAATGGGAAAATTAGAAGAAGTGCCTACTTGAAAAATAAGGAAATGATTTAAGCAGTTTCTGAGATGATAAACTTAAAGCATACATAAATGTTTAAGTAGAGAGACTCTTGGGAACCAGAGTGAAGATCAGAAAATGTGAGAAAGCAAGTTGGAGGCAAAATTTTTGTGTTATCTGTAAATGTAAGCATGTAAGTAACAAGGGAGTAACAGAAGGAAAAAACCAGAGTGCAGAGGAAATGGCCTGTCCTCCGGGAGCTCTGTTCTTTCCTGATTAGACTGTTAAAAATCAGAGAAGTGGCCACGACAAAGAATACGGAAAAAAGAGGAGGAGAAGAAAGAAACTTCACTGAACTAATAAAACTAATCAAAACACGGAAGTGGCTAATTCTATAGCAATCCTATGAAGCAGGTATCTTCCGCATTTATGCCATGCCAAGACGCTTCAGTTCAGTTCAGTTTAGCCATCCAGCCATCTCATCCTCGGTCGTCCCCTTCTCCTCCTGCCTCCAATCCCTCCCAGCATCTGAGTCTTTTCCAATGAGTCAACTCTTTGCATGAGGTGGCCAAAATACTGGGGTTTCAGCTTTAGCAACATTCCTTCCAAAGAAATCCCAGGGCTGATCTCCTTCAGAATGGACTGGTTGGATCTCCTTGAAGTCCAAGGGACTCTCAAGAGTCTTCTCCAGCACCATAGTTCAAAAGCATCAATTCTTCAGCACTCAGCCTTCTTCACAGTCCAACTCTCACATCCATACACGACCACAGGAAAAACCATAGCCTTGAGTAGATGGACCTTAGTCAGCAAAGAAATGTCTCTGCTTTTGAATATGCTATCTGGGTTGGTCATAACTTTTCTTCCAAGGAGTAAGTGTCTTTTAATTTCATGGCTGCAGTCACCATCTGCAGTGATTTTGGAGCCCAAGAAAATAAAGTCTGACACTGTTTCTACCGTTCCCCCATCTATTTCCCATGAAGTGATGGGACCAGATGCCATGATCTTTGTTTTCTGAATGTTGAGCTTTAGGCCAGCTTTTTTTTTTTTTAACATATTTGCATCTTTATTGATTATAGGATACATTGTTTCATTTGGTTTTCTTTTTTTTTAAATTTTATTTATTTTTTTATTTTTTAAATTTTAAAATCTTTAATTCTTACATGCGTTCCCAAACATGACCCCCCTCCCACCTCCCTCCCCATAACATCTCTCTGGGTCATCCCCATGGCCAGCTTTTTCACTCTCCACTTTCACTTTCATCAAGAGGCTTTTTAGTCCAACTCTTTGTGACCCCATGGACTGTAAACTGCCAGACTCCTCTGTCCATGGGATACTCCAGGCAAGAATACTGGAGTGGATTGCCATTTCCTTCTCCAATTTTACAGATGAGAAAATTCTCTGAGAAATTGAATGATATGACCAAAGTCATGTAGGTAGTAAGGTGGAATCATATTGGTTTGACAGATTCATCATGAGCTTAGTAACCTGCCCTTCTATTTACTTTATAAGCCTATATTTGTTTTAAACTCAAATGTAGGATAGTCTCATTCTCATCAAATGTTCAACTGTAGATAACCAAGACAAATCAACAAAGTTCAGTTCCATTCAGTCGCTCAGTCGTGTCCGACTCTTTGTGACCCCATGAATCGCAGCACATCAGGCCTCCCTGTCTATCACCAACTCCCGGAGTTCACTCAGACTCACATCCATCGAGTCAGTGATGCCATCCAGCCATCTCATCCTCTGTCGTCCCCTTCTCCTCCTGCCCCCAATCCCTCCCAGCATCAGAGTCTTTTCCAATGAGTCAACTCTTCGCATGAGGTGGCCAAAGTACTGGAGTTTCAGCTTTAGCATCAAATCAACAAAAGGAATTATTAAAGTTACACATTTACCAATGGCTTCTAATACACCCACAGTTTCACTCTGAGTTTATACTTTTTTAAGACAGCAAAATACCAGCCTAATTACAAAACAGGGGACACTGTTCTCAGCTGCCCAAATGTTAAAGATTCTACAGATAAAAAATATCTACAAACCCAGCCTTTTTACTTTTTTAATACTGGGAAATAAGAAATGTCCTCAGCACTAAAATAGTGGCTGCAACTCCCCCAGATGAGGCAGCAGCTCTAGAAGGATGTAGTTCCTAGGAGACTGTCAGGAAGATGACAAATGGGGAGCCGGGGTGAGAGGCATATAGATAGAGAAATTCTCTACCATGGGCCTAGCTCCTTTTCTTTAAACAAACAAACAAACAAACAAAAAACCTGTATTAAATATTTGCTTCCTTGTTTTTATTTCTGTGTACTGCTGAGTCTAACTATATGCTTCCCTTTCTTTGGCCACTATCTGTTTCTTCCTCCTCAGCCCTGGTGAAAGACTGGTGCTAATTTGTTAGCTTACTTTCCCTGAAGCAGATTATAACAGTGAACTAGACACATTGACCATAATATCCTCTAAACCTACAATTCCCTCCTAAGAGATTCTTCGTCATCAACAGCCTTTAATAAGAGGGCATCCCCAAACAGTCATGATCTTTTCTTCATGAGCTCACTCCTACTCCACCTCAGCCACAGGTGATGGCACAATCGAAGGGAAGCCAATATGAAGTCTGGCCAGTAGCCTATAAAGACGCTTGGAATAGAGACTTTCTCATAAACAGGGTCAAGCTGGGCCAATTAAAATCTTATTAAAAGTAAGTTCAACAGGAAGGAAGGAGGGAATAGAAGGAAGGAAAGACTCATTTAGGTACTTAGCTAAAGCTAGATAGACTGACAAAGGAAAGAGAAGAGAAAGAGAAGAAAGCCAAAGTACAACTTAGAAAAAATTATTGTGAAAAGAAACTATATTGAGAAAGAAAGTTGTCAGAGGGAAAACCAGGTAACACAAAAAGGCAGATGCAGAGAGAGGAGAGGAGCAGAAGTACTAACAGAAAAGTATAGCAAAAGAGAAACTAATGCTGCTAAGACACTCAGCGCTGCCTTGAATCAGTACCTGTCTCCATGAGACCAAGTCATATTACAATACATATGTCTAGATTCCATGGGTCTCTGGTTTCCCTTAATGCTGTAGAGAGGACTGAAATAATTCTCTCTTCCTTGAGATAGCCTATGTCTCCATTCTTTGCAATCAAAAGAGCCTAAGCAAAGCACAAAATGCTTTGGTTTGGTTTGGTTTGATTTGCTACTAATAATGAAAAGACCAAGCACATGGAACCCTAGACCCAGTTCTGCCACGAGCTAGTTACATCATGAGTTTCAAAGTCTTCATCTGTAAAATGACGGCACTGAATTCAACTACTGCTAGATTTCCTTTAACCTGCTAGGATTCTGCAATTACTAGAATCTGTTAAGAAATTCACTTTTTCCTTTTCACCCTGCATTGAATGAAAAACAAAGGCGTTTATAAGAGGCAATTCAGGCTTTGAGGCATAGGAAGAATTTAAGTAACACTGATATATGTATCAGAGGAAAACCAGATTCAGGTTCCCATGGGCATATGATCTGAAACAAAGATGGGGACTCTGGGATGAGTGGAAGGGAAAGAGACTGTATCAGGTAGGAGACTATTACGACCGTCTAGGTGAGACATGCTTATAAATTAGATTTGAGGGTGGAGTTAGAGATGGTATATGAGCCCCTTAAAGAGTTTAAACCTAAGTTCTTGAACTACTTTAATACAGTATGCTCAATGTCTAGAACATAGTAAGTGCTTGTCAATTAATTGATGGGAAGATCTGGATGAATAAATGAATTGATGTAAAGACGAAGAGGAATTTAAGTTATTTGGGGGAAAATAGATTCTAAGTATTATTTAATATGATATTTCAATTCTCTTAATATTGAAATGAAAGGTTCTAAGTGGGAGAAAATATCGTTTTTGCTATTTTTCAATGTAATATTATTCCACTGTAATATACTGGAGTTAGCACCATTATTGTATAAAAGTCTCCCTATTCCTCAATTTGTGACTATAGGCCTCATTTGTTTTCTAAATGCTAATCAGTAACATTTTTTTAAACAGTAAAGGAAATAATGTTCCTGGGAAAAAATACCTAAATTCAAGTTTTGACATACCTCCAATCTAAGACCCTGACAGTTTATTTTTTAAAATTTGTTTATATCGTAGTCTTTTGAAAATATTATTTGAGTCACTGTTCTTCCTATAACCACATAGGAAGAACAAAAAAGGTCCAGTAACTAACAACATATGATTTTTCTCTGATGAATATACTGAAACCGAAATGAAAGCATTTCTTAAGTACCAATAGAAAAATTTACAAATTGTTTTAAAACAGTTTAAAAACTCAATGTAAAGAGTTATAGGGTTGTCTTGATTTTTGTTGTGATGGAAAGTTGACTTGCTAAAAACTCCAATAAATGGGGCTTAGAATCTAATTTTAATATAGAGATTTTAATTTTAATACTTCTTTTAACACTAATTTGAATCCTAACAAATAGGTTATCAATATATGACCACACAGGACGAAAAAGAAAGATACAACTGAATCAAAATTAGAAATATGAAGGGATGGAAAGGAAACAAACTTCAAGTGTATACCTGAACTTCCCCAACTAACTAAATTTTGGACAAATAAATAAAATATTTATCCATAAGGAAAATAGTGGAACCATTTACATACAGAACCATCCTTGCTTTGCATGGTACTAGATATCTATAAAACTGAGCATATAGGCTGAAACCATGCAAGAAATATTAATAATGGGAAAAAGTCTGTGATCTTTTAAGATTTTTGTCAATGTTAAAAATCTGTCAGTTACACTTGTATACGGAAATGAAAAAAATGTTCAACTAAGATTAATTTAGTACAGTGTAATTTAAAACATTAGAAACAGTGAAAATTAAAGTTTCATTTCTTAGCAAAAATTTATGAAGAGTAGTTTGAATATGTGCTTTTCTTGTATAAAGAACCATACTGAGCAGACATATATCCTATGGTTTGGCAAACTGTCACATTTCTTTCTAAGTATAGGTCAGCTTCCAACATTTCATCCTTTGCACTTTCAGTGTCATGAAATAGGTCCAAGAGTTCTTCTTCTATGAAGATTTTTCTTTCTTTCTTTTTTTTTTTTTTGCTGTTGTAAGCTCCTCTGGGACATCTCTGTCCTATTCATCACAACCCTTTCCTCTTATGTCAAAAATTCACCTTTACTAAGTTCTCTCTGCATATCTAGTTAACTCAAGTGGCAACAGTGTTCCAGGATCAGCTATTTCTTCTATAATTCCATCTATATTCAATTCTAATTTCAATTTCTGTTATCACTATTTCTTTATTTCACTGTACTGTCGTCTTCTTTACCAGGCTTTTTTTTTTTATCCATCTGTGTAAAATGTCACATGAGTTCATCATAGAAAGAAGGAAGCAACAACACTCTGCTGTCTATGTAGTAACTAACAGATGTGCACAGTACAATCACCAACAGATCCTGATTGAAGTGATGTGACTGGTCACTAACCTTGATGCATATCTCCTATTTATGCAGAGACTTGTAAGCTGAAGAGCCAGTAGCAAAGTTTATACTTTATGCAGCTAATCAGAGTTAATATATTGTGCTAAGTGAAATTTGAACCATGTTGTTGGAGACTGGTGTTAATTAAACCATGGCAAGTGAAAGCTGTGTATACTGGAACCACACAAAGTGAAGAATGCTTGTATATATGTATTGAGAAAGAGTCTCAATGATATTATTTCCATGTTGTCAACTTTATATATGACTGGGTTTTTTTTTTTAAGTTTTTTTCCTCCACTAAATAGGAAGGACTTATATTCACTAAAATAAAGATTTTTCCTACATATGAGAAAGTACCCCCTATGGTATAAGACAACTTCTGCGTTATCAACTCTGTTTTCCTATCTTGAGCCTCCTTACCTAAACTTCAGGTTTTAGAAAAGTAGGAGCATTCCTCTCTAGAATCCACCAAAACACCAAAGAAATTCTGGTGACTCAATGATTTGCCTCTGGCATTCCTCTTCTTAAAACCCTTCAGTAGCTCTCTACCATATGATAAATGCTCTACCATGGTATCCAAGCTCCTTCATGATTTGACCCCCGAATGCACCTTATTTCCAGACACACCCTGACTAACGCTTTATAATCTCCAAACAAGGACCTGCTTCTTGCCTCCAAGCCTTGGTTCATGTCATCACCTGTGTGTAGACAGCATACATGTCTACTAACTACAGTATTATCACAATAACTTCTGTTCATCCTCAAGATGCATCTCAGATGTTGCCTCTGAGCAACGTCAAAGTGTTCTCTAAACACTTTCCCCACCTACAATCTTAAGAAGTTTAGGTAACCTTCAATCACTGCTACAAAAACTTTTTCACATCTCCATCACTGCACTTGTTATAGACTAATTCACTTTTGTGATTTACTTTAGTATCTACTTACTTTTTTAGACAGTAAACTACTTGAACACAGGAACTATATCTTGTTTACCTAATACTGGTTTCCTGAAAGAACTGTAGGATAAAATGATGTGATTAAAACAACTGCAGAATCCTAGTGACAAACTTTATCTCAAAACCACCCTTTTGTCTGAAGCGACTTCCTTGTATGTATCTTTTGCTTCTGTCTCGTCTCTGCAAGCTGAGGCAAAGGTGGGCTGTCCTTATGCATGATCGTGTGAACGGCAACATCGCTGAGATATTAGTAGCAGGTTAACTAGTTCCACTCACTCTACCTAAATGGGATGGAGGGTGTTTGGAGGACTGAGGGGAAAATAAGACAGGTAAGAAGGGTCACTGACTTGAGAAGCACTCTTTCAAGAAGAAGACAAACACAAGGACTAGGTGAAAGGGAACAGTCACTTAAACTTATAAACAGCATCGGCAAATGAATGAATAAAGAAGACATGGCACATACATACAATGGAACATTACTCGGCCATAAAAAGCATGAAATTGTGATATTTGCAGAGACGTGGGCAGACCCAGAGACTTTCACACAGGAAAATCAGAAAAACAAATATCGTACATTAACATACACATATGGAATCTAGAAAAATGGTGCAGATGAACGTATTTTCAAAGCAATAATAGAGAAACACTTGTAGAGAGCAAACATGTGAATACTAAGTGGAGAAAGGGAGGGGGAATTGGGAGATTGGGACTGACATATACACACTACTGTGTACAAAACAGAAAACGAATGAGAACCCACAGAATAGCACAGGAAACTCAGTGCTCTGCTGAGGGGATATATAAACACACACACATAGACACACACACACAGACACACACACACACATATATGGCTGATTCACTTTGCTGTAGAGCAGCAAACAATGCCACACTGTAAAGCAACTATGCTCCAATAAAAATAAACTTACAAGCAGCATTCATTCATTCACTAATAGCATGGCTGCTAAGTGGCATTCACTGGGCTGAAATACCACAGGGAATAAAACACAGTCCTTGCACTTAGGGACCCCTAAATCACACATATATTTCCTTTTATTTCCTAATGCACTGTTATCTGAAGGCCATTATTAAAATTTCATTTTCTACAATATAATAGCATTCCTCTACAGACTAGGTCCAAGTATCTAATAATTTGTCACACTCTACAGGACTCATGTCAGCAATGCCAAGAGGAATACAAAGGTTTATAGCCATGTTTGGCCAAAATAATCAGGGAAACCTATGGCAAAAATGAGAAATAGTGATAAACCAGCCATAGCTGATTGAAAAAGAAGCCTTAAGCAAGAAATCAGAACAAGATTTTTAAAAAATCAACAACCATGTATTAGGTTGGTACAAAAGTAATTGCAGTTTTGCACTGTTGAAGTTTGCAGTTTGATATGATTGGAATACATTCTTAAATGTGATTATGTTATATGTCATTTTAATGTGCATTTCTTGCTTTTTTTGCTAATGACTTATTACTTGCTTTTTTATACATTTATTTTAGACTAGGGAAATAATGTTAGACAAAAAGCAAATTCAAGTGATTTTCTTATTTGAATTCAAACTGGGTCCTAAAGCAGCAGAGACAGCTCACAACATCAGCAATGCATTTGACTCAGGAACTGCTAACTTGCAGTACAGTACAGTGGCTCAAGGAGTTTTGCAAAGGAGAGGACAGCCTTGAAGATGAGGAGTGTGGTGGTCAGCATCGTAAACTGACAATGACCAACTGAGAGGATCATCAAAACTGATCCTCTTACAGCTACATGAGACGTTGCCAAAGACCTCAATGCTGACCATTCTACCGACTTTTGGCATTTGAAGCAAATTGGAAAGGTGAAAAAGCTAGCTAAATGGGTGCCTCACGAGCTGACTGCAAGTCAAAAAAAAATCATCGTTTTGAAGTGTCATCTTTTCTTCTATGCAATAACAAACCATTTTTCTTGATCAGACTATGACATGCAATGAAAAGTGGCTCTTATATGACAACCAGTGACAACCAGCTCAGTGGCTGGACTGAGAAGAAGTTCAGAAGCACTTCCCAAAGCTAAACTTGCCCTCCAAAAAGGTCCTCGTTACTGGTGGTCTGCTGCTGGTCTGATCCACTACAGCTTTCTGAATCCCAGTGAAGCCATGTTATCTGAGAAGTAGGGTAAGCAAATTGATGAGATGCACCAAAAGTTGCAACACCTGCAGCCAGCATTGGTCAAGAGAAAGGGCCCAATTCTCCTCCAGAAAATATCCCACTGCATGTCGCACAGCCAGCGCTTCAAAGTTGAATAAATCAGGCTATAAAGTTTTGCCTCATCCACCATATTCACCCGACTTCTTGCCAACTGACTACCACTTCTTCAAGAATCTCAACTACTTTTTGCAGGAAAAAGGCTTCCATAGAAAGCAGGAAGCAGCAAATGCTTTCCAAGAATTTGTCAAATCTCGAAGGACAGATTTTTACACTGCAGGAATAAACAAACTTATTTCTCTTTGGCAAAAATGTGTTGATTGTAATGGTTCTTATTTTGATTAATAAAGATGTGTTTGAGCCTAGTTATAATGATATAAAATTCACGATCTGAAACTGCAATTACCTTTTCACCAACCTAATACTACTTGAGGTAAGGCAATAATGTTCCTGAAGTTTTGAGAATAAGCAAAAAATTATATAGAAAAATGATACCAGGTAACTGGGGAGATTGAGACAAATCATAAGAAGAAGACTGTGCAAACCTCTCTAATCTGCCTATCTCCTCTCCTTCGAACATACTTCCCTCATGCCCACAATAGACTCCTGCCCACCTCTGTCCCAAACTCCTCACAATACTGACCTACAATGCCGCAGTGGTAAAGAATCCGCCTGCAATGTAGGAGATTCAGGTTCAATCCCTGGGTCAGGAAGATCCCCTGGAGAAGAAAATGGCAACCCACTCCAGTATTCTTGCCTGGAGAATGCTATAGACAGAGGAGCCTGACAGGTTGCAGTCCATGGGATCACAAATAGTCAGACGTGACTTAGTGACTAAACATCAACAACAACCTCCATTCATTAATACTCAGTTTTTACTTCAGCCCCCTTCAAGTCTAGCTGTAGTCCTTCTCAACTAGTTCTCATGGAGAAAAAGAGTAGGACAAACTAACTCTTAGAACGCTGCTATATGACTGACAACAGTTGTTTTTTGAAGACAGAATATTTTTTCTTTAAACTTTCTGGAAACTGAAATACTTAGAGCCAAATGAATTTATCACAAATGTTAGAATGTCAGTCACAAGAGGGAAATAAATTTGGGCAAAGGAACATTTCTGAAGTGCCACAAATTACACCACTTGGTAGGCAAGGGCTTGCCTGCGGGGGAGTTCAGTATGTGTCGCCTTGTTCTCAGCTTCCCCTACCATTAGTGGGAAGACACAGCGCAGAGGAGATGCCCAAAGTGGTGACAGCAGAGCCCCTAGGCAGCAGTTTTTATATTAGACTCTCAGTGCTAAGCTACACAAAGTGAAAATGTGACTGTAGATCTGTACAGGAATACTGGGCAGATGAGATGATCTATAAGCTATGGAACATAAGAATTCTCCTTACTTCTCTCTCCAGGCATGGATTTTCTTTTTATTGTTGTTCTCATCAAAATTCAGTATTGTTGTATCTCCTTAGTACTGTCCTTGCTTTGAATAATTGTGAAAAGCTGTATAGGTTTTGAGTGATTGATAAATCATAATGCAGTCCACTTGATGTTTTCAGCTCTTTCAGCCTTTCCAACTTGGAAAGGGAGAGATGCAATGGAAAGATCTTTTGTAACTTAACTAATTCCTAAGAATGCACATTGATTTATAATTATTACTACAAACATAGTAGTCGAATTTTTGGACATGCAGAAAAATACTGCCATACATTATTCCTAACAATCTGTTTTAAAATGTGTGCCTCATATTTCACAATTGTTCTGAGTTACACCTTCATGTTAAGATGTGTTTAACTGCTCCCATCTGACTTCTCCTCCTGATTCTAGAAAAATGACTTCAATTGAAATCACTGGTAATGTTCTTACAATTTTAAATAGCAGACTTCCACTATTAATGTGGCAACTGATCAGCTATATTAAAATCCAATTTAAAAATTCATCTGGAGTCTAAGCTCAGATTTATGACTCTTGTCTTCCATCCAACCCACCATGCACTCTCGATGTAACTTATCTGCTTTTTGGCACAAGCCTAGACATTTAGCGGGAAGTGAAAACATACTTCAGTTCCTAGGAAAATAAGAGTTATATTAAGGTGGCTAAATTGAGGCAATATAACCAGTCAACCTGGGGAAACACACTGCTTGTTAAACATGGTGTAACACTGGTTTATAAACGGTCAAGGGGTGAGAGATAAAAGCAGAAAAGGCAGAAACCAACCCAAAAAATCTACAGTAGAGTGAAGAAAAATTGCTGCTGATTTACTTGCTTTGTTATTTCCGTCTCAATATTATTTCTAGTCTTCAGAACATCTTACGCTAATCTTCTATCTCAAATTTTCATGAGCTGTGTATATTTCCACACACAATTTTCTTGCAGGTACTTCAAAGATTACCTGAAGGATTGAAATATTTTCAGATACTTCTAGAGAAAAGGAATAGTTAACTCATTATTATTTGTTACCAAAAAATATATTTGTTCCCTTGGCTTTCAGGAAAAACAAAATTTTACTTTGCTTGAGACAAAAGTAGTGAAACACACATATAACAAATATTGGTATAATGAATAATATTAATGGGGAAATAGTATTTGAAGTTATTAAGAGAACAGTCATGACTTGGATTTGAGTCCTGTCAATTAGTAGTCATATGGCCTTGAATAAATGACTTAACCATTTATAACTCAATTAACTTATTTATGAATACTGAACATAGTATCTGTCTCAATGTGTGTTGTTTTTAGGATAAAGAGAAGATTCAGCAGATAAGTCTACACTGCACATAATAAAGGAGCTATTAATATTTACAATAATAATTATAATTCAAAAATAGTTTGATAAAATATGTATTAAACTTCATACTAATCAAAACCCAAGTACTTTATTCTTCTTTCTTAATAAGCATAGACTGTTAAAAGCACAATGAATTCAGTATTAGTAAGTTTTATCTCTCAATCCTGCTATCATTCTGAGTCACCCTGAACAATTAATTTTCTTAACCTCTCTGCTGCTGCTGCTGCTAAGTTGCTTCAGTCGTGTCTGGCTCTGTGTGACCCCATAGACAGCAGTCCACCAGGCTCCGCTGTCCCTGGGATTCTCCAGGCGAGAACACTGGAGTGGGTTGCCATTTCCTTCTCCTCTCTAGGCTTAGGTTAAATTTACACAGAATGAATAACTTAAGTTCCTGTCTTGACCTTAAGAATTATTGTGGCATTTTAGCAGTAGAACTGAAAGGATGAAGGAATAGGAATTCTGGGTTATAACAAATATGAACTGTTATTCTAGGTTCTCCTAGCATGGATCCTATTTGCAGGAAGTAATTCTGAGAATGACTTAGGTCGTTAAAAAAATGAACTCAAATTAGTAAATCCCATAAAGCAGCTCATAACCTACCTAAATGTTCTACCCGATATTCAGTCTGGTCCTTTCCTACTTCATACAAACCACAGTAGAACAGTCTACCAAGCTCACTGTGAATGTATTTCTATCACACATTCATATTAAAGTAAGGTATGCACATAGAAAGTGTGATGGAAACTTGTTCCAAGCCTGCTATGTGGAGAATTAGTTTAGGTTTAGATTGAGTACTTATGTCCCTTTCCTGGCATACTTGTTTTTTTAAAAGTCTGTATACAGTTTCCATTATTAGACATACTCTGAAGAGCGGGGATGCATTCTCAGAAAAACTACAAATCATCTCAAGTATTTCAACACTGTTTAGAACTACTGTCAAAACATAGTGAACTATGGATGCTTCATTTATCACAAAGTAATTTGGTTTCTAAATATTTTCAACTAAACCTTCTCTAGAGAAAATTTAGTAACTGATAACATAGCAAGATACTAAACTTCTACAGTGTCTATTTCTATTAATTAACATTACAAGCTAGATTTTTAAAGTTTGAACAAACTGTATAAGAGAAAAGAAGTCTGTGAAAGATATGTAATCCATGATCCAATTTAACTTCACACTATCTCACTTTACTAGACTTATACAGACCAAAAGTTACATATTCTTAATATTTTAAAATACTGATGAGCCCAAACTCATAATATGTGCATAAGTCTTTGGAAGATAGTATCTTCTGCTTTAAGTAAAACTTCAGAGTTAAAAGTGACAATCTGCTCTAATAGTTAAAATCAGTCTTTTAAAAATTTCTCTATATAGCATTTCTTTATACACTCCTCTACATAGTAACTACTTACCCTTTATCAATAGTTTTTCACTTTCTGGAATGCTAATTTCATGAACCACAGGCATTATTAACCTTGGAAAATAACAATTAGTTTACTTTGTCTCATATACAATGTCATTGTCAGGATGCAATAACTGTACATTTAACAGTAAGTAAAATTAGTATGGTAATTTCCATAAGATTTTCTTTGATGTTATGCATCAGTACAGTTTCCTCAGGGGTCTACTTAGCAGTCAAGGCATACTAAGTAGCGTTAATCAAACAGACTCACAACTGTATAACAAGATCAACTTTAGTAGAAATGATCAGTCTGCAGTTTCATGGAAGCAAAACCAATAACCTCAAACTACTTGTCAGATTCCAAGAACTATCTAGGATGAAGACTAGTCCTAAAGCCATAAGAATAATGGTGTGGTATGAGCATGGAAGGAAAGATACTCTAAGAGATCAAAATGCTTTTAATCAATTTACAATTAGGAGGGTTTAGGAGGGAAGCAAACGGGGTCAGGATGCCTTCCAAATCCAGAAAAACGGCTTATGGTTAAGATATATTAACAGCTTGCTGTTTTTCTGACACTGTATTATCCCATTTCATGTTCCCAACAACTCCCTATGAAGTAGGTAGTATTATCTTCACATTTTACAGATAAGGCAACTAAGGCCTAGAAAGGTTAAGTAACCTGCCCAAGGTTGATGAAACCTAGAAAATGGAAGAGGGGATCTAAACAAATTAACCAGACCTAGAATACCATCTTCAATCCAAATCTCCCGAGAGGAAAAGGATATGATACACTAAGACACCAACACAGTTTATTATTAAATACATTTAGAGATCTACATGATGATAGGTATCTAAATACATAAATACATACTAAATGTATTTAGAAATCTACAGATTATACCAATCTAATGGGAGAAAGCAAAGAGGAAATAAAGAGCCTCTTGATGAGGGTGAAGGAGAAGAGTTAAAAAGCCAGTTTAAAACTCAGTATTAAAAAACTAAGATCATGGCATTCAGATCCATCACTTCATGGCAAAAAGAGGGGGAAAAGGTGGAAGCAGCAACAGATTTCCTCTTCTTGGGCTCTAAAATCACTGCAGATGGTGACTGCAGCCATGAAATTAGAAGATAATTGCTTCTTGGCAGGAAAGTTATGACAAACCTAGATAGTGTGTTAAAAAGCAAAGACATCACTTTACCGTATAGACAAGGCTATGGTCTTTCCAGTAGTCATGCATGGGAGAATTGGACTATAAAAAAAAAGCTGAGCACTGAAGAATTGATGCTTTTGAACTGGTGCTGGAGAAGACTCGAGAGTCCCTTGGAAAGCAAGGAGATCAAACTGACCAATCTTAAAGGAAATCAACCCTGAACGCTCTTTGGAAGGACGGATGCTGAAGCTCTAATACTTTGGCCACCTGCTGCAAACAGCTGACTCATTGGAAACACCCTGATGCTGGGAAAGACTGAAGGTAGAAGAAGTGGACACCAGAGGATGAGACAGTTGGATGGCATCAGCGACTCAATGGACATGAACTCGAGCAAACTCGGGGATGCTGAGGGACAGGGAAACCTGACGTGCTGTAGTTCATGGGGGTCACAAAAAGTTGGACACAACTTGGCGACTGAACAACAGACATTTACATCAACTCAAATACTGTTCTCCAATATTCTGGGGCCTTTACTACCTTAGACAGAAATTTTGTATCTTCTTTATCCCCTGCAGAAAATCAAGAACTCAGTGTTTGGGAAAAAGACAAGCTGACTATATAGAGGAGAATTTATACTTGTGTTAATTTATGAAACTGCATACCATATTTTATAAAAATAATTATAGCAGCAGTGTTGCTATTTCGTTTTACTTCAGAAAAAGCCTACTCATATGCACATGACTACTATTTTTTACTACCTATCCCCAGCTTTCGCTTCTACTCTACTTAAGCTTCAGGCTTCACGTTTGTATATACATCATGGCAGAGGTTATTAGTTCCTAATAAAATGAGAAACTCTTTAATAAAAAAGTCAAATATCTTACCTATATCCAAGGGTACCTCACTTTGAACATATAAAAGTCACAAAGTGACTTTAATGTTTCAGAAGTAGATTACTTCCCTAATATAATTGTAAAAACAGAGAAAAGCTTCAATATTCTATCAGTGACTTTCTTCTGCATATGAATTTTGTCCCTTTTGTTATCGGAAGGGTTTTCTTATATTTTCTTAAGACTGTCATTGGTGGGCACCACTTTCCTGGATTAAGACAGCATCCTAATTCCTATTGCTGAGAAAAGGAATTTCAAACATTGACTTTGGGCTTAACTTCAGAATGAGATCTTAGGAGTTGGAGAACTCCCAGATCCACATGGAACCCACACATGTCAAAATAAAACTACATCTTACCTTAACACCTTGCATACCAGGGGGCCCCATTAATCCAGAAAGTCCTGGATCACCCTAAGAACAAAACACAAATGGAGGTTTAATATTATGAAAAAACTGAAAAGTATGATTCCCACGCTGTAGGAGTTCATCTTGGCTGTCAAGATCTTATTTACTGATCCCCTCAGTCTGGCTCAAGTTCCACCTGCTTTCTGAGAACTTCCTTGAGGTTCCCAACCCTTATTGCTTTCAGTGCTGATTACCTGGAAAATATTTCACCCTGTCCGTGGCCCTGCTGCTTTTTCTCTGATGTTCTTTTCTCTAGAAACACCCTTACTTCCCAAATTTCCACCTTTTCCAAGGCTCGCCATGTTTTAAAAATGTAAAGAAATCTGTTTAAAAATCCTACCAGCACTTTATAACACAGCTGCAGAGGGCTCAGGTCTGCCTTTTTTAGGTGGCGACTCACAGGTTGGTGGGACTCCCACGTGGAACAGCAATGAAGAGCTGGGGGATGGGGAGCAGGCCTAGGCTCTTTCCCTGGCCCAGGACTAGGACTCTGAGGCAGGGAAAGGGGCACTTCCCCTTCCAGGGCTGCCCTGGGGCCTCCCAGTGTAGTAACCAGAGTACCTGCAGCGAAAATTGTGGGGACGACTGTGCTGGTCCACAGACTCAGCTTAACAAATTAGGGCCTTCTGTCCCCATCCCTTCCCCCAGATTTGATGAGGGCTTGCAGAGCAGGGTAGGAGGAGGAATTACACCAGTGAGGGGCAAGGAGTGTCTGTGGTGGGTAGAGGCAACAATGACACAGAAGATGATGTGTGAACGACAAGGACAAAACATATCAAAAAGGAATGGGGGTAAAATCTTAGACCAGTTTACTTAAGGTACGCTTTTTCTTTACCGCTGTTCCTTTCCCTCTTTCTGCTGTAACAAATTTATTGTGCGTGGAAGAAAAGCATGTTGTTTGAAAGGAAAGGAATACTTAGTTAATAATCCTAAATAAATTCCATAATGACTATTCATGTACTATTCGTAGTACATAAATGTTTCACTGCATTAACTACTTTAATGTCATCAAGTTAAATAAACAGAAAAGAATGTTTCTGATTATTAACTATCAAGTGTTTTTCCATTTGTTCTAATATTTTATGTTCTTGTTCAGTGTTTTATTAACATGGCGTCCATTCATTATGGTGTGATGGGTTTATACATATATTTTTTATACTTATTACTCTGATAGAAGGAAAAGAGAGCTACGTTAGGAAACAGAAGACTGGAGGCTCATCCCCTACTAGCTCTAGTCAAGGGTAGATCAGTTGATTTCCCTTCAAAATTCCTCCATCTGAAAGCTGAGAATAAGAATAATATCACATTTGTCTTATGGGAAAAGAAAAGTTGCCACTATTTAAACTAATTTGTTTGCCACTAAGGTCCCACAAGGAATTAAATATGTATGTGTGTTCTATGAGAGGTGTTACTTACTGGATATTACATGCTGAAGGACTAGACTCTGCATTGCTTATATTGTTTCATCATTGACTATTTATTATAAAAATAGCTAAATGTTTAAAGATAAAATTCAATTGGGTCCCAATCCCCCTATACTCACACCAATTTAATGTTAATATTTTATTTGAATTTATATTGTATATGTATAAATATCCTGCTTCCTCAGTATAACTGAACCTAATTTTATATAAATATGATTTCTAAGAAAATTTTTAAAATTTTACCATTTTAGAAATATCTTTTATTTTGAAAGTTGGATTTCACTTAAAGCTTAATGAAAACATGTTATGAAGTCTTAAATCTTATGACATTTTTCCTATATAGTACAGTTTGTACATGAGTAACTCAAAAATTAAAAAAAAGAAGACTGACATACTCCTTAGTCTCAACTCACAGGCTGAATCATCCTATATTTTGTACAGAAACTGTACATACACTGAACCACCCTATATTTTATACAGAGAAGCCACAAGTGAATATTAAAAATAAGCATTTGATAAAATCTGAATGCTTAATTTGGGGAGATTATTTAAAGCACTCACCAAAAGAGAGTGGATGTCTAGTTTCTTAATTTTAAGAAATCAAATATCTCATATTTACACATTTTTAGACATGGCATCCATATTTCTCAGATTAAAGAATTTTCTTCCTCATAATTAAGGGAAGAATGAAGATACTGTTTTTAATAATAAACTTCCAGGACTTCCCTAGTGGTCCAGTGGCTAAGACTCTGTGCTCCCAATGCAGGAGGCCCAGGTTCGATCCCTGGTCGGGGAACTAGATCCCGCATGCTGCAACAAAAGATCCCGTGTGCTCCAAATAAGACTCGGTGCAGCCAAATAAATAAATAAAATATTATTAAAAAAAATAATAATAAACTTCCATTCCTTTTCTAACTTATTTAGTCAGTGAACTCAGTTCCATTACAGCAATGAAATTCTTACAACTCTAGATTAAACTTGATAATTTGTTAGTATAATGTCCATTAATGTGAGGTAATTTTTCTTAAATTTACAAGAGTTTCTGTAAACCAATTAAAAGATCAGATTACAACCCAAGAACCACAAAAATTATTCAAGGATTTTAAAACTTTGTGAATGTATACCACATAAACAAAACATTCTATAACTGTATCACATTCATCAAGTGCATGACTAAATAAAGCTTCCCAGATATATTCCTAAATACTCAACTTGTATTCATTCTCACAGGAAAACAGTATCTTCCTCCTAGAAAAGATTTTTGTTGCTATCGTTACTTTGAAATATTAGTTTCTTTTTACCTAAAGGAATATGTGTGTGTGTTTAAGAGCATTAAAAAATGAAAAGCATACTGTATTGAAGGTTAGAAAATTAAGATATATCATTAATTCTTCCACTCGCTAACTACTTAAATTCTATAAATCCTCTTTCTCAACTGAAAAAAAAAAATAATGACGACAGCCTCCATCACTGTTACTGTGAGACTTAAACAAGATAAAGTACATATAACCATTCTGAAGAAGGTATAAAATGGCATTAAAATTTATAATGCCATCCATACTAATAGCCACATTCTTGAGGTTAGGACCAAAAACTTCTTGTTTTAATTTTTTGCCCCATCTGTTCCTAGTTGGCAGGAAGCACAAGAGCATGCCAGAATGGACATTCAGTAAGATTAATTATATGATTTTAACTGATATGTTAGGCTGATGACATCATTTACTTGATTCTTTAAATATTTCTTCATTGAAATCCAATAGTTATTACACACTTTGAAATCAAGTAAAATCTATATTTTTTAAAAAGTAAAAGTTATTTTTAAATGCTTAAGATATATCAACAAGATTTTATTTCATGGACAAGTAATTACCTTTTCTCCAGAAAGAGCTTGATCTGGGGAAAAACCTGGATCTCCTTTAGGGCCCTAAATAAAATAGTTATAAAACACTTGATGAAACATAAATTACATATATCATACTTCCTCAGTTGTATGTAATGTCATGCACTATATATAGTTTGTATGGTATTGAATACAATTACATATTTTAAATTAAGATGAGTATAGATTACTTATCTTTTTAATGTATATTTCATTTAACCTTAATTTTAAATGTTGAGAAAATTCCTAGAAATTTCCCAGATATAGCTAATTTTTCTAATCATTGAAACATTTCTTTATGAGAACTACATATTGTGACATCAGTTCAGTTCAGTCACTCAGTCATATCTGACTCTTTGTGACCACATGGACCGCAGCATGCCAGCCCTCCCTGTCCATCACTAACTCCCGGAGCTTGCTCAAACTCATGTCCATCGAGTCAGTGATGCCATCCAACCGTCTCATCCTCTGTCATCCCATTCTCTTGCCGTCAATCTTTCCCAGCATCAGGGTCTTTTCAAATGAGTCAGCTTTTTGCATCAGGTTTCAGCATTAGTCCTTCCAATGAATATTCAGGACTGATCTCCTTTAGGATGGACTGGTTGGATCTCCTTGCAGTCCAAGGGACTCTCAAGAGTCTTCTCCAACTCCACAGTTCAAAAGCATCAACTCTTCAGTGCTCAGCTTTCTTTATGGCCTTTGTGACATATTGAGTTATAATTTTTAGCATGGGGAAATGTTATTTTTAGTGGGAAAAAAACTGCTTATACTAATTTTCCAAATTTCAAGACATCATTCCAAGTTTAAATATTTTCCAAAATTTTGCAATATACCGTGCATTGTGTGCATACTCAGTTGTGTCCTATTCTTTGCAACCCCATGGACTGTGGCCTGCCACACTCCTCTGTCCATAGAATTTTAGAGGCAAGAATACTGGAGCGGGTTGCCATTTTTCCCTCCAGGGGATCTTCCCTGTGGCTCCTGCATTGGCAGGTGGATTTTTTACCACTGAACCACCTGAGAAGCCCAAAGTACATGCATTACTTTTACAATAAAAAATAAACCAAAAAAAAAAAAAAAACCCTCTAACTGGCAAAGTTCTTTTTATTGTTATAAAACAGATATTTTTCATACTCTGGAAATCTTTTATATTTCAAGAGAAATATAACTTTGTATTCCAATCGAAATATAACTTCATATTCCAATCTAAAATTTGGGGTACAATAGTAAAATCAACTTTTTTTTATTATTCATCATTGTTTAGTTGCTCAGTCCTATTTGACTATTACATACTAGGAAAAATATTTCCTTTTCTATTTCACTCTTCATAAAATACAGAATTGAGATTATTATTCAAATTTTGACTTCACTACCATTCTCAGCTAACAATAGATAATTTTCCATTCCTAAATTTTATTTCCACCCCATGGGAAACAGGGAAACTGTTATGTCTTCCTTCACATATTCAGGGATAATTTTTTTTCTTTCACTCCACGGATATTTACTGAACAACTTCCTGAACACTTAGGAATGAACAAAACAGGTAAATTATCTGTCCTCTTTAGGTTGACATTACACTGTGAGAGAGAAAAAAAAGAATAAACAAATATCTATAAAAGAAATGTTTAAAATACAGTTTCTTGTATAGATAAGCGTCAGAGAGAAAGCAGGAGCTGGAGAAGGGAACTGTGACCAGCAGGGGCTTTGAGGGCTCCCTTCTTGTGTACAGTGGGCAGAACCATCCCCAAGAAGGGTATCTGACCAGAGAATTGAAAGACGTAAGGGAGGGAGTTGTAAATATATCTGGAGGAAGATCATGAAGAGCATCCCCAGCAGAGGAAAAGAGTACGTGCAAATGGCCTGAGATTGACCTGAAAAACAGCAGGCTACCCAATGTAACAGGAGCAAAGGGGAGAGAGGGAGGTGTGTACTTCAGAGAGACAAATGGGGCTGGAACACAAAAGGAATGATTAGGCCTTATTTGTGGCTTGGCTTTTACTCAGATCTATCTTCTGATATACCATTGGCTATAGTGTTGAAGAGACATTATGGGAGTTGCAAATTCAAAACACATATTGAACGCAGAGCTGACAGAATTTTTTTTCCCAGGATGGGAAGTGAAAGAGACAGATGGCATCTAGTCCATATACAATGGGAAAATGATTAATGGAAAAGATCAGGGAGAAGAGTAGGACTGGATATCAGCTGTAACTCTCTCTTGGAAATGTTAAAAGCAAGGTGTCTCTTGGATTTCCAAGTGGAGATGCTGTGTGTACTGTTGGATGCTGAGTCTGGAAATCAAAAGTCACCAGAATATAAACTGTATATGAAACCATAGTGAAAGAGGAGAGTGAAAAAGCTAGCTTAAAACTCAACATTCAAAAAGTGAAGATCACAGCATCCAGTCCCATCACTTCACAGCAAATAGATGGGGAAAAAATGGGAACAGTGACAAACTATTTTCTTGGGCTCCAAAATCACGGTAGAGGGTGACTGCAGCCATGAAATTAAAGGACACTTTCTCCTTGGAAGAAAAGCTATGACAAACCTAGACAGCATATTCAAAAGCAGAGACATCATGTTGCTGACAAAGGTCTGTTTAGCCAAAGCTATGGTATATTCAGTAGTCATGTATGGATGTGAGAGTTGATCATTAAGAAGGCTGAGCACTGAAGAACTGATGCTTTCAAACTGCAGTGCTAGAGAAGACTACTGAGAGTTCCTTACAGCAAAGAGATCAATCCAGTCAATCTTAAAGTAGATCAACCCTAAATATTCACTAGAAGGACTGATGCCAAAGCTGAAGTTCCAATACTTGGGCCATCTGATGTGAAGAGCTGACTCACTGGAAAAGACCCTGATGCTGGGAAAGATTTAAGGTAGGAGAGGGGGGTGACAGAGGATGAGATGGTTGGATGGCATCATCTACTCAGTTGGACATGAATTTAAGCACACTCCAGGAGATACTGAAGGATAGGGAAGCCTGGTGTGCTGCAGTCCGTGGGGTCGCAAAGAGTCAGCCATGACTGAAAGACTGAACGACAATTGAGACTAGGTGTAAATACAGAGAATAGCAGAGGAAGGAGGATGGTTCACTAAATATGTTTCAATATTTAAAAACTGTAGGAGGAAAGACAGAAAGGGAGAATGAAGTGACACAGCAGGTCAGTCGGAAAGGTAAACAAAGTGACTGTGGGGCCTCCAAGTGTAGAGAAGACATTTTCAGAATGAAGGCATGGCCAACTGTGTCCACAGCTCCTGAAAAACAAGTCTGGGCGAGATGCTATTGAGAAAGACAGAAGTGGTTGGTGACCTTGCCAGGTACCATATCAGTGGAGTGGTCAAGAATATGTGAAAGTCATGGGTGGTAAGACAGGAGCTTTGACTAATAAGACAAGTAGAGAAAAAAGGGGAGTACACGTTATTTTGTGAGAAAGATGTGAGTTCGAAGGGAAGCCTTAGGCTTTCAAAATTTTTTTAACATGGAAACTAGTATATCAAGCTATTTTGTTGATGGGAATGATCTAGGAAAGAGGAAAGTTGAGCATAAGTTGGGAGAAATAAGTACTTCTCTTGAGTATGCCTCACAGATCCAGGGTCCAAGCAGAGACATTTCAGTAGGGACAATTAATCCGGTTCAAACAACAATTCTAAAGGTAGAATATATGGATACAAATGCTAGGTCACTAGCCTTGGTAATGGGAAAAAACGTAAGAGCTAATTCTCATCTGACTGCTTCTAATTTCTTATTGAAATAAAATGTGAGGCCTACAGCTCAAAGTTAGAGGTGGGGAGTGGATATGGGAGGAATGCTTTCAAATAGCACTCAAACTAACAAAAGGAAGACAAAAAGTCCTTCATGTTCTCCAATAAGTTCTTTCATTTTACGGATTAGAAACAAGTCTTCATTGGCAGAAGTGTCAAAAAAGCATAAAATATTTTAATTTAAGCATCAAAAAAAAAAATGTTTAAGGAAAAAGTTGTTTTCCTGTCTGACCTATTCCCTTTCATAGCTAATTACTACTTCTACCACTAACAAAATTTTAGATCACTGGTTACAAAATTATAGGACCTCACAAATGGCTTTAGGGTTATCTTAGTATTTAAGAACTGAACTCTTCATTTAAAAAAAAAGAAGCTTAGAACTCATGAAATTTTAGAGCTTATCTAGCCAATCCCTTTATAGATAAAGCGATAAGATATAAAAATATTAACTGAATTAAGACTGTCTACAAAAGTATCAATAAATTGGGTCAATTTTCTTTCTCATTATCACAATATCTGTTAAAGTAAAATTGTATTGATTTTTTTTACACATTTTAATTTTCTATTATAAAGCCTAACTAATTGATTTGAGGCAATATTTACAAAAAATTTAAAAAGAACTTAAATGACAGTCCTTGAGAAATTTGAATAAAACTTTCTATGGCCAATGTTCCTACTTTTAATTCTCACACTAAAAACTCTTATTTTTAGGTCCAATCTGAATTTTCTGAAAGTGAAAGTCACTCAGTTGTATCTGATTCTTTGTGACCCCATGGACTATACAGTCCAAGGAATTCTCCAGGCCAGAATACTGGAGTGGGTAGCCTTTCCCTTTTCCAGGGCATCTTCCTAACCCAGGGATCAAACCCAGGTCTCCCTCATTGCAGGCAGATTCTTTACCAGCTGAGCCACCAGGAAAGCCCAAGAATACTGGAGTTGGTGTTCTGTTCCTTCTCTAGCAGATCTTCTCAACCCAGGAATCAAACCAGGGTCTCCTGCATTTCAGGTAGATTCTTTACCAACTGGGCTATCAGGTAAGCCCTGAGTTTTCTATTATATACCAACTTCCTTAATATAATTATCTTTCAACTTTCTTGACATCATCTTCTAATCTGACATTTCATCTTCCACTTAAAAAAACACTGAAAAGTGGAAGAAAGTAATCAATTAAGAAATAAAACCAGATGTAAAGACAAACTGTTTTCTTATTTGTAAGCTTTATACATCTTGGCAACATATTTAAAGAGATATGTCAAAGCTCTTTTACTGACACACAAAGACACTTGAGGGTACTGATAAAGTCATAATCTAGAACCAGAAATTTAAGTCAGCATGAAGAAAATGTTTTTAACCTGGCCAGTTGTGCACTGATCCTAGTATAAAATGCATAAGAAAGAAATTATTGAACATGCCAATTTTGTCTGAAATGTCAAGGAAGAAGGACATACTTTTCTGCATTTAAGGGAAACACTCCAAAATTTCTTATTTCCTTTCATTTTGTATTTATTCTACAATTCCTGAAACACTTCTAGCCACACTTGGTTGGCTTTTCACAAACTCCTGGGAACTGAAAATAATGTTTATAAAGTAAATAATCAAACTAAGATAGTAGGCCCATAAAGATGTTAGAATAGTGTTTACTAGTATTAAAAATAACAGTAGTAAATACAATCATTTAAAAATGTTTACAATTTTTGTAACACAAGATAAACACAAACATTGTAAAAATGTTTACAATTCTGGCCATCTTGAAAAGCAGAGAACAATTGAGTGAATTACTGATGAAGCAGAAATACTGAAAATAATTTGGAATGTAAAATTTCAGAGTATGAATAAGCTAAATTGGGAGAGTATCACAAAGAAAACATTAAATGACATGATCCTGAGGTAGCACCACTTGAATATTCTTGGCTTTAATGTTAGCAATAACTACACAAGCTCTATAATCTCAATTTTAAGCCTTATGCTCTGTAACAACACCTTATCTTTATAGCTCACTCTAAGCCCTTATAACTTTAGCAATTATTTGACCACTGGAACAACTACATTTTCACTCTCATCCCCTATGCGGCCTCACTTTCCATCTCTAAAAAGCCTAAATTCCAGTGTCTTATATTCTAATCAATTCCTTGCATACATAAGTAACACCACTGCCTGTTTCTTTCTCTGTCATAGTTTACCTGGAAAATCTTAAATATAAACTCCACTTACTCTGACCCTACCCAGAGTGGGAAAATGTAAGAGAAAATAATCATGATGACATATCTCACATTAAATTCATGACTTAAACTGATTTTGTCTTGTTTTGTCTTTTGATGTGTTCAGTTCATCAGGCACTCTGTCTATCAGATCTAGTCCCTTAAATCTATTTCTCACTTCCACTGTATGACCATTTAGGTCATATCTGAATGGTCTAGTGGTTTTCCCCACTTTCTTCAATTTAAGTCTGAATTTGGCAATAAGGAGTTCATGATCTGAGCCACAGTCAGCTCCTGGTCTTGTTTTTGTTGACTGTATAGAGCTTCTCCATCTTTGGCTGCAAAGAATATAATCAATCTGATTTTGGTGTTGACCATCTGGTGATGTCCACGTGTAGATCTGATAGGCAGAGTGCCTGATGAACTATGGATGGAGGATCGTGACATTGTACAAGACACAGGGACCAAGACCATCCCCATGGAAAAGAAATGCAAAAAAGCAAAATGGCTGTCTGGGGAGGCCTTACAAATAGCTGTAAAAAGAAGAGAAGCAAAAAGCAAAGGAGAAAAGGAAAGATATAAGCATCTGAATGCAGAGTTCCAAAGAAGAGCAAGGAGATAAGAAAGCCTTCTTCAGCGATCAATGCAAAGAAATGGAGGAAAAGAACAGAATGGGAAAGACTAGAGATCTCTTCAAGAAAATTAGAGATACCAAGGGAACATTTCATGCAAAGATGGGCTCGATAAAGGACAGAGATGGTATGACCTAACAGAAGCAGAAGATATTAAGAAGAGGTGGCAAGAATACACAGAAGAACTGTACAAAAAAGATCTTCATGACCCAGATTATCACGATGGTGTGATCACTCACACTCACCTAGAGCCAGGCATCCTGGAATGTGAAGTCAAGTGAGCCTTAGAAAGCATCACTATGAACAAAGCTAGTGGAGGTGATGGAATTCCAGTTGAGCTATTTCAAATCCTGAAAGATGATGCTGTGAAAGTGCTGAACTCAATATGCCAGCAAATTTGGAAAACTCAGCAGTGGCCACAGGACTGGAAAAGGTCAGTTTTCATTCCAATCACAAAGAAAAGGCAATGCCAAAGAATGCTCAAACTACTGCACAATTGCACTCATCTCACACACTAGTAGAGTAATGCTCAAAATTCTCCAAGCCAGGCTTCAGCAATATGTGAACCGTGACCTTCCAGATGTTCAAGTTGGTTTTAGAAAAGGCAGAGGAACCAGAGATAAATTGCCAACATCCGCTGGATCATGGAAAAAGCAAGAGAGTTCCAGAAAAACATCTATTTCTGCTTTATTGACCATGCCAAAGCCTTTGACTGTGTGGATCACAATAAACTGTGGAAAATTCTGAAAGAGATGGGAATACCAGACCACCTGACCTGCCCCTTGAGAAACCTATATGCAGGTCAGGAAGCAACAGTTAGAACTGGACATGGAACAACAGACTGGTTCCAAATAGGAAAAGGTGTATGTCAAGGCTGTATACTGTCACCCTGCTTATTTAACTTCTATGCAGAGTACATCATGGGAAACGCTGGACTGGAAGAAGCACAAGCTGGAATCAAGATTGCTGGGAGAAACATCAATAACCTCAGATATGCAGATGACACCACCCTTATGGTAGAAAGTGAGGAGGAACTAAAAAACCTCTTGATGAAAGTGAAAAAGGAGAGTGAAAAAGTTGGCTTAAAGCTCAACATTCAGAAAACGAAGATCATGGCATCTGGTCCCATCATTTCATGGGAAATAGATAGGGAAATAGTGGAAACAGTGTCAGACTTTATTTTGGGGGGCTCCAAAATCACTGCAGATGGTGAGTGCAGCCTTGAAATTAAAAGACACTTACTCCTTGGAAGGAAAGTTATGACCAACCTAGATATAGATAGTATATTGAAAAACAGAGATATTACTTTGCCAACAAAGGTATGTGTAGTCATGCCCAGGTCTCCTGCACTGCAGGCAGACGTTTTAACCTCTGAGCCACCAGGGACTGGCCATATGTCTAGTCAAGGCTATGGTTTTTCCAGTGGTCATGTATGGATGTGAGAGTTGAACTGTGAAGAAAGCTGAGCGCCGAGGAATTGATGCTTTTGAACTGTGGTGTTGGAGAAGACTCTTGAGAGTCCCTTGGACTGCAAGGAGATCCAACCAGTCCATTCTGAAGGAGATCAGCCCTGGGATTTCTTTGGAAGGAATGATGCTAAAGCCAAAACTCCAGTACTTTGGCCACCTTATGCGAAGAGTTGACTCACTGGAAAAAACTCTGATGCTGGGAGGGATTGGGGGCAGGAGGAGAAGGGGACGACAGAGGATGAGATGGCTGGATGGCATCACCAACTTGATGGACATGAGTTTGAGTGAACTCTGGGAGTTGGTGATAGACAGGGAGGCCTGGCATGCTGTGATTCATGGGGTCACAAAGAGTCGGACACAAGTGAGTGACTAAACTGAACTGAACTGTGTTCTGTAGTTACATAGTCAATTCACTTTCCCATTTTTCATAGATGATTATTTCCTAACTTCTCTCTCTTCGCTCTCAGCTGATTATCTTGCTTTTAGCTTTGATAAGCTCTCATAACCAAATCCACTATATCTCTCCTTAATCTTTTCCAAAATACTCTGCCATCACAACCAAACTCCCCAAGACATCATTGGTGCACTTCCCTACATTATTTTAATTTTTACATCTAAGATAATTGCTGTTGCCATGTAAACACAATGTAATTTCTCCAATCTTAAAAAACAACTTTCCTTGAGCCCACATCTCCCTTCTCTGCTCCATTATACTGTTTCCTTTTAGAGAAAACTACTAGAAAGTTGTCTGTGTTAACTAGATGACTTCCTCTCCTGCCATTCCTTCTTAGATCTACTCTACTCAGGCTTTTGTCCCTATTACTATCCTACCTTATTGATCATTCTTTCTCAGTTCCCTCTATTAGTTCCTTTTCATCTTCCTAACTGAATTCTGAAGTAACCCAAGACTCAGTCCCGGGACATTTCTCTTCAATGTGTACATTCATCCCCATGTGATCTCATCAGTTCCATAGCTTTAAATTCCATGTATACATTGATGATTCTGAAATGTATACTTTTAGCTACAATATCTTCCCTGAGCTCCAAATCCATATACTCTTATTATATATTTCCACTTGGATGTTAGTCATCTCAAATTGAGTATGATCAAAAAGGAACTCTTGGGAATTCACAGTGTCAGGGTTGCACGTCTGCAATTAATCCTCCTGCAGATTATAACTATGAACTCAAAACAAGATACATAAAACAACTACATGAAAACACAGGAGAACAATGAAAAAAAAAAAAAAACAAGGCTGGAGGGTATTCAATTTTTGAAAGAAGAATCCACACTTGGTGTAATACACATTTATACAGCCTTTCCTAAAGGACATTTCCAAGTCTGCATGGAGTAGCTGAAATTGAAGCAGAAAACCAAACTTTCTGGCTAATGGTATCAGAAGACAGAGTGTAGGAGTACCAGAATGATTGTAAATTAAGGGATAAAGTCCTAGAAAGAAAGTCAGCTTCCCCAAAACCTTAAATATAGACTTTCTTCAATTCTTGGCTGATCCTGACATGCATTTTCATGAAATAGATTCCAAAAAGCTTTGCAGAAGGCAACAGCTAAAGGGCTAAGAGAATTAACAAATTTCAGCTGCTGGTCATTACAGAGGAAAGTTTGGGGTTTGATCCACATCATTTTAGAGGAACATGGTAAATATTTGAACACCTTTCCCCTAAAACTGAGGAAGAGTTATACTTTAGAAGCAAATCCTATATGCTTGGACTAATGGACTTGCACTAAAACTGCAAGCAAACCCTGAAATATGCCCTTTAAGTGTTTCTAAACCCATAAAAGTTTAAGGTGATGAGCCAGTTATTTCAGTGCCTACAGAACAAAAATCAAGTCTCCAAAGAACAAAAAAGGGTTTCCCTGATGGCGCAGCAGGTCAAGAATCCTCCTGCAATGCAGGAGACACAAAAGACGTGGGTTTGATCCCTGGCTTGGGAAGATCCCCCATAGGAGGAAATAGCAATTCACTTCACTATTCTTGCCTAGGATATCCCATGGACAGAGGAGCCTGGTGGGCTACAGTCCAAAGGGTTGCAAAGAGTTGGACATGACTAAGCACACACAGAGACAAAAAGGGGTCAAAGTCCTCAAGAGGACTGATGTTAGAATTAGCAGTTGAGGATTTTATTAATTACTATAAATATGTTGAAGGACTTAAAGGAAAGGATGGTCATAATGAGTGAACAATTATCAACAGACAGATGAAAACTATATAAAAAATCAACTAAAAACCTAGAACTGATGATAAAATATCTAAAATAAAAATTTACTGGATGGTATTAACACCATGTTAGAGAAGGCAGAAGTAAAGTTTAGTGAACTTAAAAGTAGATCCATAGAAATTATCTAAAGAAGAGGAAAAAAATACATGGCAAAAATGAACAGAGATCTAGTGACCTATGGGACAATACTGAGTAGTCTAACATACATGTAAATGGAGTCCCAGAAGGAAAGAAGAGAAATAAATAATGGGACAGAAAGATCATTTGAAAAAGTAATGGCCAAAAATGCCCCAGATTTATTTTAAAAATCTTTATAGGTTAAAAGGCATTCGGTGAAGCCCAAATAAGAAATATCTAAAGGAAACAAACCCTTCATATATCATAATAAAGCTACTAAAAGCCAGATTAAGATAAAAGCCTTAAGACAGCCTGCGAAAAATTACACATCATATTGAAAGAAGTAATGTTGGCTAAATTCTCATCAGAAACAGTAAAAGCCAAAGGATGAGAATAGCAGACATGCGTAAAGTACTTGAAAAAAACATTCTCAACCAAGATTTCTTTACTCAATAAATTTTTAACTATCCTTCAAACAAATGTAGACAAATTTCAGGTAAACAAAAACCTAGAGAAATCATTGCCAGTAGAACTGTACTCCAAGAATATTGAAGGAATTTCTTCTAGCTAATGAGAAGTGATACCAGATAGAAACTCAGATCTATAGGAAGGAATAAAGAGCTCTGGAAATGAAAATAAATCCCTTGCTTGTTTCTTCTAATTTCCTTAAAAGACTGATTACTTAATACATAAATTATTGCATTGTACTATTGGGTTTATGATATAGATGCAAAATAAATAACAGAACACAAAATATGGGAGGATAATAGGTAAATAATTATATGTCATATTCTACATGAAATATTACCATATTAATTCCAAGTAAACTACAATAAATTAATAATGCATATTGTAATCCCTAAAGCAATGACTAAAGATAAGAGATACAGCTGAAATGCCAACAGAGAAATTAAATAGAATTCTAAAAAATATTTGATTATCAAAAAAAGAAGGTAGAAAAAAGGAATAAAGGAGCCAAATATATGGGATAAATAGAAAAGAAATGACAATGCAGAAGAGCAAGACCCAATCATACCAAAATTATACAAGCATAAATGAACTTAATGCTCTAATGAAAAATCAGAGATCATCAGCCTGGATAAACTTGTAAGATCCAACTATACAGTATCTATAAGAGATGCAATTTAAATATAGAAAGGTAAAAGAAAGGAAATTGATATAGTAGACAGACAAAAAGCACTAAAAAGTTGGTATGGCTGTATTACTAACACATCAGACTTCAAAAAGAGGAGAATAACTAAACGTATTTGATAATGATAAAAATATCTGATAATCAGGAAAACAATCAACCTTATATGTCCATGCATCACACACTGCTGCAAAATACATGGAGCAAACACTAACTAAACACTTTCTAAACACAAATACAACTAGTAAGGACAGAGAAAATTTGACCCCAACTAGACCAAAAAATTCTAGTAAGGACAGAGAAAATTTGACTACCACAAACCACCCTAATCGAATTGACATTTATAGCACACTTATGGCAAATAGATGGGGAAATAATGGAAACAGTGAGAGACTTTTTTGGCTCCAAAATCACTATAAGTGGTGACTGCAGCCATGAAATTAAAAGACTCTTGCTCCTTGGAAGAAAAGCTATGACCAACCTAGACAGCATATTAAAAAGCAGAGATTATTACTTTGCTGACAAAGGTACATCTAGTCAAAGTGTGTGGATGTGAGAGTTGGACCATAAAGAAAGCTGAGTGCCAAAGAATTGATGCTTTTGAACTGTGGTGTTGGGAAAAGACTCTTGAGAGTCTCTTGGACTGCAAGGAGATCCAACCAGTCCATCCTAAAGGAAATCAGTCCTGAATATTCACTGGAAGGACTGATGCTGAAGCCAAAACTCCAATACCTTGGCCACCTGATGAGAAGAACTGACTTATTTGAAAAGACCCTGATGCTGGAAAAGATTGAAGGCAAGAGAAGGGGATGACAGAGGATGAGACGTTGGATGGCATCACCAACTCAATGGACGTGAGTTTGAGTTGGCTCCGGGAGTTGGTGATGGACATGGAAGCCTGCCATGCTGCAGTCAGTGGGGTTGCAAAGAGTTGGACAGGACTGAGTGGCTGAACTGAACTGATACCCAACAAATACAATATACACAATCTTCCGAAGTTCATGTGAAATATTAATCAAGAGAGATTGCCTGTTGGGCCATAAAATGCCTCAACAAATTTTAAAAGATTAAACTCTTCCATTGTGTACTGACCACAATGGAACTAAATTAGAAATCAGTAACAATAAGGTCACTAGAAAAGCTTCCAATTGATGAACATTAAACAAAACAATGTACTTCGGAATAACCCATGAGTGAAGATGAAAGCATTTATTTCAACTTAATGGAAACACAACACATCAAATGTGCATATGTGCATACTAACGAAGAGGAAAAGTTAAAATTTTACATAACCTCTTGCCCCTTCCGCCTCTGTATCTCAGCTTGCTCCTTGCAGTCTGGATCACATAGGCCACATAGTCTCAGAAAGTGGGGACTTAAAGTACTAGGAACTGGAGCTTATCTCACTCACCCTTGTCCTGCTCTTTGCAATTGCCCAGCCTCTGCAAACCTGCTTAATCACTCCTGTCCGTGTAAAGGTCAGGCATCCCCCTCCCGATCTTGACTGCTGTTCCCATACACGTGAAACCCCTTAATTTAAACCAGCCTATTGCCCACTATAGTCCGTCTATTAAAAACTCTGTAATCCCTTTGTTCGAGGCTCAGAGCTTGGAGTATTAATTCCTCTGGGCCCGCCGGCATAATAAACCCAGTTCTCCTACTCTCCAAGTGTGGCGCTTGGTTTCTCAAGTACTGGGTTCTGCAACACTAAGTCATTTCAGTTGTGTCCAACTCTTTGCAACCCATGGTCTGTATCCCACCAGGCTTCTCTGTCCATGGGATTCCCCTAAAACTGGAGTGGGTTGCCATTTTCTTTTCCAGGGAAATCAGTCCTTAGAAAGAATTCATAGCTCTAAATAGAATAGAGCTAAAAATCAATTAAACACTAAATGGTCCATAGAAAAAATAAACAAATCCAAAGGTTGGTTCTTTGAAAACATTAATGAAGATGAACCCTTGATTTCATCCCAGGCAAAAACAAACCCAATGAAAACCCAAAATCATGTTCCTCCTCATTCCAGTAGATGGCAGCTCCCACAATACCAGCTGTTCAACTACTTAGGGCTTAGATTACCTTTGACTCCTCTCTCACTCCATATAAGTGACTCAGCAGCAATTGTGTTGACTGTACCTCAAAATATGTATAGATTTTGACCACATCACACTGTCACTGTTGTTAACACTCTAGTCCCTCATCCATGGCATGAGCTTGGGTAGACCAATGAAGAAGTCTCTAAACTGGTGTTCCTATTCCTACCCTTCCCTTACCCCTGTCTATTCTCTGTGATAGCCAGAACCATCCTCCTATAACATAAATTGCATGACGCCATCTTTCTACTTGTTGTTCTTGTTCAGTCGCTCAGTCATGTAGTCATGTCCAACTCTTTGCAACCCCATTGACTGCAGCACACCAGGCTTCCCTGTACTTAGAACTCTCCAACAAATATACAACAGTAAAATTCAAACCAAAATTCTTACCTGTAAGGTCTGAACTAATCTGCCTCCTACTACCTCTCTGATCTATCTCCTACCACTTATCTCATTCAGCTATTCCTCAAAGCCTGCCAACCATCCTCCTGCCTCAAGGGCTTTGGACTTCCTGAGTTGTTTCTGTTTTCTAACCTTTTCTTCATCAGGATGGCAAAAATGGTGATTTTCAATTCTAGTATTTTTTCTTAATTTGCTAGATTTTTCTGTAAAAAGAAAATTCCCTTTATCAACCACTTGATTGTACTAATACTGTGCAGGGCCCTGTAGGGCTTCTGGGCACAAGGACTTTCTGTGTCCCCCATTTCTTTGATTATAGGAAACAGCCTTCCTTCAGCCTCCATGATGTTCCCTGAGTTCCAAAGGGCAGATTCAAGCAATTGTAAATTAGGGGAAGGGAGGTGATGTGAAATCAGGGAGAAAAAAAAAACAGTCAAGAGGAGCCTTGGGGCAAGGTCTTGTTTCCCCCATCAAAGGATACACACAATAGTATCTTCAAGCTATTTTGCAGATACTGAAACTCTTTCCAGGTGAGAGAAGTTAATGATTAATGATGAGTATGCTACCCACAAGTATATAGACCTCACACCAGTTGGACCTGAAGGGTGACAATGTAGACTCCTAACTTACCTCATCACTAACCCTTCAGAAGAATGTCCACAAGCTAATCATGTCGTCCTCTTTCAGTAATTACTATAAAACTTGTCTCTATTTTCCCCAAGTTGGGACACATGCTTTTAAGAGTATGAGGCCACTGTATCCCCCTTTTCCTGGCAAGAAATAAAGCTATCCTTTTCCACATCACTCAAAACTCTGTCTCCGAGATTAAATTTGGCACCAGTATACAGAGAAGCTGAGTTTTCAGCATCAGAACTAAGCTTTAATTCTAAGAAAGGTAAGGCAATTTCATAACAAAAATTTATTCTTTCTCTTTATTTTTCTTCTGTTTACCATATTTTAAAATAATGACTGCGGTATAATAGAAGTTTTAGTTCAATTCAGTCACTCATTGGTGTACAACTCTTTGTGACGCCATGACTGCAGCATATCAGGCCTCCCTGTCCATCACCAACTCCCAGAGTTTACTCAAACTCATGTCCACCGAGTCAATGGTGCCATCCAACCATCTCATCCTCTGTCATCCCCTTTTCCTCGCACCTTCAATCTTTCCCAGCATCAGGGTCTTTTCAAATGAGTCAGCTCTTTGTATCAGGTGGCCAAAGTATTGGAGTTTCAGCTTCAACATCAGTCCTTCCAATGAATACTCAGGAATGATTTCCTATAGGATGGACTCCAATACCATCGTTCAAAAGCGTCAATTCTTTACCACTCAGCTTTATTTATAGTCCAACTCTCACATGCATACATGACCACTGGAAAAACCATAGCCTTGACTAGACGGACCTTTGTTGGCAAAGTAATGTCTCTACTTTTTAATATGCTGTCCCGGTTGGTTCAAAACTTTCTTTCAGAGGAGAAAGCGTCTTTTAATTTCATGGCTGCAATCACCATCTGCAGTAATTTTGGAGCCCAGAAAAATAAAGTCTGCCCCTGTTTCCACTGTTTCTCCATCTATTTGCCATGAAGTGATAGGACCAGAGGCCATGATCTTAGTTTTTTTAATGTATTGCTTTAAGCCAACTTTTTCACTCTCCTCTTTCACTTTCATCAAGAGGCTATTTAGTTCTTCTTCACTTTCTGCCATAAACGTGGTGTCATCTGCATATCTGAAGTTATTGACATTTCTCCCAGCAATCTTGATTCCACCTTGTGCTTCATCCAGCCCAGCATTTCTCATGATGTACTCTGCATATAAGACAGGGGAGCCTGGTGGGCTGCCGTCTATGGGGTCGCACAAAGTCGGACACAACTGAAGTGACTTAGCTTAAGCAGGATGAGAATATACAGCCTTGACGTACTCCTTTTCCTATTTGGAACCAGTCTGTTGTTCCATGTCCAGTTCTAACTGTTGCTTCCTGATCTGCATATAGGTTTCTCTAGAGGAAAGTCAGGTGGTCTGGTATTCCCAGCTCTTTCAGAATTTTCCACAGTTTATTGTGATCCACACAGTCAAAGGCTTTGGCATAGTCAATAAAGCAGAAATAGATGTTTCTCTGGAACTCTCGTGCTTTTTCCATGATCCAGCAGATGTTGGCAATTTGATCTCTGGTTTCTCTGCCTTTTCTAAAACCAGCATGAGCATTTGGAAGTTTTCACATATTGCTGAAGCCTGGCTTGAAGAACTTTGAGCATTAATTTACTAGCGTGTGAGATGAGTGCAATTGTGCAGTAGTTTGAGCATTCTTTGGTATTGCCTTTCTTTGTGATTGCAATGAAAACTGACCTTTTCCAGTCCTGTGGACACTGCTGAGTTTTCCAAATTTGCTGGCATATTGAGTGCAGCACTTTCACAGCATCATCTTTTGGGATTTGAAATAGCTCAACTGGAATTCCATCACCTCCACTAGCTTTGTTCATAGTGATGCTTTCTAAAGCCCACTTGACTTCACATTCCAGGATGTCTGGCTCTAGGTGAGTGATCATACCATCATGATTATCTGGGTTGTGAAGATCTTTTTTGTACAGTTCTTCTGTGTATTCTTACCACCTCTTCTTAATATCTTCTGCTTCTGTTAGGTCCATACCATTTCTTTCCTTTATCGAGCCCATCTTTGCATGAAATGTTCCCTTGGTATCTCTAATTTTCTTGAAGAGATCTCTAGTCTTTCCCATTCTGTTGTTTTCCTCTATTTCTTGGCATTGATCGCTGAGGAAGGCTTTCTTATCTCTCCTTGCTATTCTTTGAAACTCTGCATTCAGATGCTTATATCTTTCCTTTTCTCCTTTGCTTTTTGCTTCTCTTCTTTTTACAGCTATTTGTAAGGCCTCCCCAGACAGCCATTTTTCCTTTTTGCATTTCTTTTCCATGGGGATGGTCTTGATCCCTGTTTCCTGTACAATGTCACGGACCTCATTCCATAGTTCATCAGGCACTCTGCCTATCAGGTCTAGCCCCTTAAATCTATTTCTCACTTCTACTGTATAATCATAAGGGATTTGATTTACGTCATACCTGAATGGTCTAATGCTTTTCCCTATTTTCTTCAATTTAAGTCTGAATTTGGCAATAAGGAGTTCATGAGCCACAGTCAGCTCCCGGTTTTGTTTTTGCTGACGGTATAGAGCTTCTCCATCTTTGGCTGCTAAGAATATAACCAGTCTGATTTTGGTGTTGACCATATGGTGATGTCCATGTGTACAGTCTTCTCTTGTGTTGTTGGAAGAGGGTGTTTGCTATGATCAGTGTGTTCTTGTGGCAAAACTCTGTTAGCCTTGGCCCTGCTTCACTCTGTACTCCAAGGCCAAATTTGCCTGTTACCCCAGGTGTTTCTTGACTTCCTACTTTTGCATTCCAGTCCCCTATAATGAAAAGGACATCTTTGGGGGGTGTTCGTTCTAGAAGGTCTTGTAGCTCTTCATAGAACCATTCAGCTTCAGCTTCTTCGGCATTACTGGTTGGGGCATAGACTTGAATTGCCGTGATACTGAATGGTTTACCTTGGAAATTAATAGAGATCATTCTGTCATTTTTGAGATTGCATCCAAATACTGCATTTTGGACTCGTTTGTTGACTATGATGGCTACTCCATTTCTTCTAAGGGATTCTTGCCCACAGTAGTAGATACAATGGTCATCTGAGTTAAATTCACCCATTCCAGTCCATGTTTGTTCACTGATTCCTAAAATGTCGATGTTCACTCACTCTTGCCATCTCCTATTTGATCATTTCCAATTTGCCTTGATTCACGGACCTAACATTTCAGGTTCCTATGCAATATTGCTCTTTACAGCATCACACCTTGCTTCCATCACCAGTCACATGCACAAATGGGTGTTGTTTTTGGCTTTGGCTCCATCTCTTCATTCTTTCTGGAGTTATTTCTCCATTGATCTCCAGTAGCATATTGGGCACCTACCAACATGGGGAGTTCATCTTTCAGTGTCCTATCTTTTTGCCTTTCATACTGTTCATGGGGCCCTCAAGGCAAGAATACTAAAGTGGTTTGCCATTCCCTTCTCCAGTGGACCACATTCTAAAAGTATACATTTTGTCTTTGGCCCTGGTTCCTGGCACAAAGATCCTAAAACCCTTGGAATTTCCTGAGTTGTAGGAGTGCTTTTTGTTATTCATAACAAGCCCTTTTTGATCTGAGCTTATGCTAATGAGGTGACTGGAGAAAGGGAGCCAGATAGCTTCAGGATGGGAACTAGTCACCAGAAAGGCAAACAAGTGATTAGAGGGTAGTAAAATTTAGCCCCATCTCCTCCCTCACCTCCAGAGACAGGAGGGGGTGGTAGAGATTTAGTATAAAAACTCTTAACGACATTCCAAGAGCTTCCAGTAGGCGAACACACTGGGAGCATGACGTACCTGGGAAGGGCATGGGAGCTCTAGGCTTCTATTCTCCATATTTTGCTCTATGCATCTCTACCTTTCAGTTATTTGAGTTCTATTTCTTAATAATAAATTGGTAAGCCTTATTAAAATGTTTTCCTGAGTTCTGTGAGCTATTCCAGCAAAATATCAAACCTGGGAAAGGAAGAGATTGTGGGAAGCCCTGGACATGTAGTCAGCCAGGCACAAGTGTTCCGTTAGCATCTCAAATGTGGGGAGTCATGTGGGATGGAGCCCCTAAATCTGTGGAGTCTGACACTAGCTTGGGGTAGTTAGTGTCAGATTTGAACTGAATTGTTGAATATACAATCTCATAGATGCAATTCCCTAGCATCCTCTAAAGGTGACCAGTGAGGGCTTCTCTGTTCTTAGCTACAAAGTAAACTCATGGATTTAGAGATATTTGATGTGACTTAATCCACTATAGTTAATATTCTTTTTTTTTTAATATTCTTAATGATATTCAAATTATACCAATCTTTGACTAGTAGAAGCTTTTCAGATGGCCTTCTGAATCCTTCTGATGTGACCCTAATAGTCTTTGATGGCTAGAAGGAAAAAAATTTAATGTATTTGTCATATTTGTCTGGTCCTTTACATAAAGGTCCTTATGTTGTACAGAACAACGGGAGCACCTCAGTCTTCACATTTTATCATACTTTACACTGTCAGAATGTTGGATTGAAAACTCTTCATAGCAATCTGACTCTGTAAAAAAGTTCTTAGAATGGGTCAGCATCTATACTTAACATATTTATTTAATTCACAAGCAAGGAAAATGGGAGCATGACGGAAACATGGGAACAGAGGGCCAAAACCAGAAATAAAGTATAGCACAAAGATATACTCTTTGGAATTCAATATTTAATATTATTAATTAATAGCATTTCATTTAATATTATTGAGTTGGCCAAAAACTTCTTGCAGATTTTTCCATAAGACCTTAAAAGAAAATCCCAAATGAACATTTTGGCCAAGCCAATACTAACAGGACACTGTTAATAGCAGCTTACTAAGGTTAGATGTTTTCATTGAACGGGATTAAATTTGAAGGAGCTATTGAATTTGACTAAAGTAATATATGCTACTAATTCACATCCATGGAAAGTTTTTAAGTAGCCTTTAAGAAGCATTTTTGGGAAAGAAATTATCTGGACAAAAATAGATTGCCTGGACTAGAACTATAAGTAGAAGATTTAGATTCTTCATTTAGATTCATGTCTGAAGATCTACTGCATAATTGATCATGTATTAATTAATAGTAATAAGAATTTCCAGCACCCTACAAATAAAGTTTATATTAAATAAGTAAATATGATGAACTGTGGACCTAGATGGTATTTGGTGGCAAGAAAAAAGTCCTTCTCTCTAGCAAACAGAGAAGCAGAATTCACTTGATATTTTTTTAGAAAGATTTTTTTCTTAGAAAGACAGTATTTCTACCACAAGTCTACTGATTTCAGCTAAAGAACTCAATAGTTTACCTCTATTTTAAATTAGTCTTAATATTGCTGAAAAATGTTATATACCCACAAAATTTTTGTGTGGCATTTGTTCTTCTACTATTTAGCAATCTAACAACACAGTGCTAAGGGATGAGAGTTCAGTTTCACTCTTTATGGTGTTTATATATTATTAGCATCCAAAGGATTAGCTGGAAACTTGGAATGGACATATTTTGTTACTATTACTGAATGAATTCAGAAAGTCTTTCATTACACTAGGTTATCCCACCCTCATCTTTCCTCCTTAAGGTGCTGTTTCATACATTCAAGGTTCATAGTGAACCACTCACTATGCTAGTAGAGACAAATAGGTGTAGGGTAAAGAGTAAAACAGATCTAATTCTGATGCCAGTTAAACTGTGTTACCTTGGTTAAGTACTTACTTCTCTGAATATGTTTTCTTCTATGGAAAGCAGAAGGTAATAAAGCCTGCTCTGAATAGTACTCTTAATTGAAGTGGAATTGAATGAGATGGCAAACGTAAAATACTGTCAACTGATGCTAGATGCTCAGTAAGTGCTAGTTCTTATTCCCTTATGATGCCAGTGCCTTATTACTAACATTGTCTATTTATTACTTACATTGTCTATTTATTACTTCAGTTTAACATTTATAGAATGCCCAACACATGCTAGGCACTGGGATAGATACAAAGGCAAAGAGGGATAAGATCTGGCCCCTGCATTCAAATAACTCAGAATCTATTAAGGAAGACAAACGTGTGAAAACTTATTTTGCTTGAACAGAGTTGAGAACCACCAAATATAAGTTTACATTCTTTGTCCTTTATGGTAAATACTAACTTAACTGTAAAAGTATAACAGAAAATAAAATGCTAGATTTTGCATCAATCTAGAGTATGTTTGCAAAATAAGCTTTATTCTTATAAACTTTAAAATAGCCTCATAAATAGAACATATTTCTATACTATCTTAAGGTATATTCATTCTTAAGAGACATAGACTTTTTATTTTATGTAACAAATAATAAATATGATATTTTCAGTAAAAGTTGCATCTCTGGACAAACAAATGAAAAGACCAAACAAAAAAAAAACCAACACCCAACTGCCACTTCTGAAGAGCTGAGAGCCAAAACAGAGGGTCAGAGCAAAAGCAATGCATTGCATATACCTCTATATGCAACCTCCAATGCAGGAGACCCCAGTTCAATTTGTGGGTCAGGAAGATGCCCTGGAAAAGGGATAGGCTACCTACTCCAGTATTCTTGGGCTTCCCTGGTGGCTCAGCTGGTAAGGAATCCACCTGCAATGCGGTAGACCTGGGTTCAATCCCTGGGTTGGGAAGATCCTCTGGAGAAGGGAACAGCTACACCCATTCCAGTATTCTGGCCTGGAGAATTCCATGGACTGTACAGTCCATGAGGACTGTATAGCCCCTGACTGAGGGACTTTCACTTTCACTTTTTCACCATACACAACACCACCAAAGGGGTGAGAAAACATCTAAGACAACCCTCTGGTCCAACCCCTGAACACATCCATTTCCTCACCCCACATAAGGAATCTGAAATTTCTATTGACTGGTTAAGGCCAAGAACCCTGTCTGGTTGATATCAGTTCTAACAATTTTTATAAAATATATTAATCCAAATATGATTGTATAAACATTTCATAATACACTGCATTTTCCATTGCAGTTAAATCTCTCTAAAATTGCAATTATCTTAATTTGGTCTTTTCAAAGGTTCAGGTAACCACTTTTGAAATGTGCAATTTCTTATACAAGTGACAAGATTTTTTACACAATTTTCTTAGAGAACAATAATTCTATGTTATTCTTGCTAAATAATAACTGAAAAGAGAAAAATTCTGAAAATGTCTTAATACTGTAAAACCCATTAACCTAAAAGGGATCTTTGTTCTCAAAGGAAAATAAATCCTGTGATTACATGTCAAAATTTATCCTTGAGAGCATGAAATCTGCATATTTATTGCATTGTCTTGAATAAATACTATGAGAGGATTACAAAGTATAAAACTTGAATGTTCTATTAATCCTGATTACTTTAAAGCGTGTATTACTTTAAAATGTTAAATACCTAGGAAAATTGGTTTCATAAACCACACTACTAGTTTTGCTAAGCTGCTGCTGCTGCTTAGTCAATTCAGTCGTGTCTGACTGTGCGACCCCATAGATGGCAGCCCACCAGGCTCCCCTGTTCCTGGGATTCTCCAAGCAAGAACACTGGAGTGGGTTGCCATTTCCTTCTCCAATGCCTGAAAGTGAAAAGTGAAAGTGAAGTCGCTCAGTCATGGCCGACTCTTTGTGACCCCACGGACTATAGCCTACCAGGTTCCACCATCCATGGGATTTTCCAGGCAAGAATATTGGAGTGGGTTGCCATTTCCTTCTCCAAGAGATCTTCCTGACCCAGGGATTGAACCCGGGTCTCCTGCATTATAGGCAGACGTTTTACCGTCTGAGCCACCAGGGAAGTCCAATCTACTGTCCCCACAAATATGTGCAGTTAAAACAAATCATGGTCAGTTTTGGCTATTTTGAAAGATGGTTATCAAATTATTAAATTTAAATATAAACTAAGACTAATATTCAGGTTTATATGATTAAGTTCCCAAGAGGTTCAGTTAATTGCTTGCAAATTTTAAGTAGAGCTTACAAAATCCCTAATATAGGGGTTCATAAAATATGTTATTGGTAAATAGATATAGTCAAAATTATATTTATATTACTAGGTATGATATTAAAGAGAAATCTTGAGATTAAGACTTCATCTCTCCTAGAACATTTTATTGAAGGCACACACTCATATTAGTCAACACTGAAAAATACTCGGTTTTTAATATTTGGACAAAGGTAATTTTTTAGACACAGACGTCATTTTCTCAAGTATTTTCTCCTAAGTACACACATTTTAAGAAGTCAATGAAATCAAAGGCTTTCCACTATTTCCGTCATCTCTCCCCACCCTATTCTCCATCTTTTTTGTTTCTTCAAGTGTATATTTGTTATTGGCTAAGGCAGGAAAAGAGAAGCATGACAGAAGCCATGTGGAAACCCCACCTCTATTCTGTCTTCCGTCGAGTTGTGGAGATGAGGCTGCTGGTAGATTGGCAAGTCCCCTAGGACCTGAGCTCTGTGGAGGAACATGATCTGGGTCTTTACAACTACACTAGCCTTCCACTAGTCTAAATATCCTTGAAGTTCCCAGAGAAAGCTTGGAGGGCTAGAGAATCACAAATTTAAAAACAAAATTCTAATTTCTTGAGAAGGCATTTGTCTTTTATCTCGTACACATCCAGTAGTTAAAAGCTTTTCTTCTGAGACATTTCATTAAACTCAAAAAGTTGTTGAGATTGATGAGAAACTGAGGGAGTCATTATTACTTATTAATAATGGTATTACTTATGACGTGTTAGCTCTGTTAAGGGCTTTGCTCACAATTTATTTAGCCTTCACTCCAGCCCTATGAGGACATACTATGGTTTTCCCTGTTTTGGAGAAGAAAATTAAGCTTAAACGGGCAAAGCAAGTAATTTGTTTCTAGTTATACAAACCAAGGGGCTTTCCTGGTGGCTCAGATGGTAGAGAATTCACCTGCAATGTGGGAGACCTGGATCAATCCCTGGGTTGGGAAGATCCTCTGGAGAAAGAAACGGCAACCCACTATAGCATTCTTGCCTGGAGAATCTCCATGGACAGAGGAGCCTGACAGGCTACAGTCTACGAGGTCACAGAGAGTCAGACACGACTAAACACAGTATATACTAATCAAGACGGCTAAACCTTGAATCCAAATCAGTTAGACTCCAAAACCTGTGTCCTTAAGCTCTGTCCTATGTTAATCTATATCTGTATGGTAACAGCTATTTGGTTACTTTTGAGTGAGATAATTAATAAGCAGAGTGGTTATTAATGACCCTCAAATATTCATGATGTTACTGGCAACCAAAACCCTAATGCTTACATACATATGTACATGTGTGTGTATAGATATGTATATTTACTTATATTTCCAGTTCCATACCTGCTATGAAGGTAACCAGCCGGTATATATACTTTCATCTGCTTTATAGACATGACTGAAGCGACTTAGCAGCAGCAGCAGCAGCATACTACTATCTGTCACACTACTATCACACAACTCTGTATGCTCATATTTTTACAGGTTTTCAGGTTAGTTGTTTTCATAAAAATATGAGTATATCCTATAAGCATTATCCTCATAGACCTTTTTCAAGTGAAAATATTAGAGAAGTATGAAACAGGGAAATAAATGATGTTTTATTTCCTCACTATTTATTTATACACTAAAATAGTCTTGACTTAAGGTCAATTACTCAAATCATAATCTGTACACTGCAGAGGTTTCCATATATTGCCATCATATTTTGACAACAGAGTCTGGAATATCAAAGCAGGGCCATGCTTGCCTTTACCACTAGCTATTTATAAATCCAAGCGTGGTGGTCTCTCAAGGAACCTGGCCATCTGCCACCCTATGACAATCTTGCTGAAGACTCATGCTCTGGAGATGACAGAGATCCCTAATATTCCAAGGTTGACTTTAAAAGTTAAAGACCTTCTTTAGCAATGTGCCAAAAATCACGTGATATTCAAAGCACTCACCTTTGGACCTGGTAATCCAGGTAACCCAGGATTTCCATGTGGTCCTGGTATGCCCTACAAATAGAAAAAAAAATTCAGATCATTCTTAGATCTAGATACAAGTACGTGTTTATTATAACATTCAAATAAATATTACATGATTCATTAAAATGGATATGTTATTTTACAAAGTTCATTATCTCTTCTGAGGTCTTGGATATTTCAGTCTTAGAAAAGACACCAATTACAGAGCTGAACTGTGGTTTCTGGTTTTTGCTTCAAAACACTGCTTTGAGGTATTTATGTCCCTTAGTTATCACCTCTTACCTCCAGCCACATTGCTCAGCGCTACTTCTAAAAGTTGTGCAGAGTAAGAAGCCCAAAAATAACAAAGTGCAATTGTTTTACTCTCCTCTCAACATCCAGTAACCCTTTCTGCACTTGGGTTTTGTTTATGCTATGATGCGTGCCTTAAGACTTACCTCATTTAACCATGCCTCTCCTACACCTGCTCAAATCATGTTCAAGTGTCAACTGAGATACCACCTTTAAATCCTGGCTAGCATGAGGTGATTTCTCTTTCCCACTCAATCCCACAGAAACTGCTGCATATAAAATTAATTTGCAACTAATTATATGTTGCCTTGGGACAATTCTATTAATATTTTATTGCTATTTTAACTTCTTTATGACATGTGCTGTTTAGTTCTAGGATTATAAATTCTTTGAAAAGCCGCTGTTTTTAATATCACCAGTGTAATACTTAGCACATATCAGATTCCCAATGAATATCTGTCAATTTAGGGAATTCCCTGGTGATCCAGTGGTTAGAATCTGGTGCTTTCAGTGCCTGTGGTCCAGTTTTAATCCCTGGTTGGGGAACTGAGATCCCACAAGCCATGCAGTGTGGGGAATGTAAGAAAAAAGTGGTATTTGTGGTTATTTATTCCCCTCTACAGATGGGTAAACTTAGGTTCATATAACCAGCAAATAGAGAACAAGGATTCATCCCCATAAAGCCTTTCAGGTCTCCAAGGCGTCTATACTCATTTGGGCTTGGTACCCACCTCTGTACCCTTTGGCTATGTAGTGGTTTAGTTGCTAAGTCATGTCCAACTCTTGCGACCCCATGGACTGTAGCCTACTAGGCTCCTCTGTCCCTAGGATTTCCCAGGCAAGAATACTGGAGTGGGTTTTCATTTCCTCCTCCAGGGGATCTTCCTGACCCAGGGATTGAATCCGGTCTCCTGCACTGCATGCAGATTCTTTACCAACTGAACTATGAGGGAAGACTCTTCCTTCAGTTATACCTCTATCTTAACACAGAAATACTTAATATTTATCTGTTTTTTTTTCACTTCTGAATTAATAAAGCATCGTGTTTCAGAAGGGGGAGGAATGATAGCAATACAAACATGGAAAGTATATCTAGCAAGATGAAAACTAAGGGAAAAATTAGATTTCATGACCTCTCATTTGTGTTGGAGAAGGAAACGGCAACCCACTCCGGTACTCTTGCCTGGAGAATCCCGTGGACAGGGGAGCCTGGTAGGTTATGGTCCATGGGGTCATAAAGAGTCGGACACAACTGAGTGACTTCACTTTCACTTTCACTCATTTGTGTAGTCTTCAAAAATAAATTTTTCAATAAAGTAGGTGGGAAAATTTGTGAAGATTAACAAATGATTTGTTGATGTAGATGTGGGACCAATGGTTATAAAGTATTCCACAGAGCTCATTAGTGCAAGAATGAGCAAGGACAATAACTTTAGGAAAAATTAGCATCAGTGAAAGTCTTGTACTTAAAAAAAAAAAAAAAGATAATAATTTGCTTTTTGTTGCCAAATAAGATAAAATCTAGGGATAGAAAAGGTTAAGTTGTGGAAGAACAGCCTTAGCAGTGGAGAGGGAATATAATTAATGCATAGGGGAACTCAGTCCCACAGAAAGCAAAATCCAGGGTCTCCTGACAGAGAAGGGGGAGGACAGAAATGGTTTGCTGGCTGGAGGAGAGTGGAGAAGTTTAGAAAACACTCTTGAGAGGAATGTGGTAGGTCATCAAGTATAGAAAAAGAAAAGAAATGTTAAACAGCTAGAGCAGAGTAAGCATTCATCTTGAGCCTCACATCAACAAGAGCTTGATGTGAATATGGACCATTTAAATTAGCATTTTAGGGTGAGTTTTAGATTAATTTGTTTATATGATAAGCAAAAATTAGGAATGAAAGTGGATTGTATATGGTATTTACATTTGTCTTTATAACATACAATCATAATTCCTTTTTTAGCTCTTCGAAGAATTTCTGCTAGTAAAAGTTCACTTTTTTTTTTTTTTTTTTTTTGAGGTTTGAAAGAAATGAATCCTAACACAGCAATAAATCTTTTGTTGGACCTGTTTAATGTGAAAAACTACTGCTACCCTTGAGGAAGCTTTTTTCCTCTGGACAATTTTTTTTTTAGTTTATAATTCCAACATTTTCCACTATGTAATTCAGGAATGCACTGTTTTAAGGCTGCCCACTCTTCTTCATTTCCCAAAGTAAATGATCCCCACCTTGGACTATCAACTAGAGATGAGATCACTTTATAACTAAGAATAACGCTACAAGTAGCACCAAAACAATCACGAATCTACAACTTTGATTATCTTTTGGGGCATGTTCACAGAGAATGCTTTGGCTGGGTGTTTACACTCAAATAAATCAGTGGCACATGTTCCCAAGCTTCTCTTGAATCGGCAAAGGCCAGGCTAAGTTTGACAATCCAGGCGGATTTCTAGAAGTACAGACTGTATAACAGTAGGAAAAGCATGCAGGAAAGCTACCAACTCTAACAGCAAGTGAGAAATGCAGCCCATCCACTTACCCGTGGACCTCTCTTTCCTGATGGACCTGGGATGCCTGCCGGGCCAGGGGGACCCTTGGAAAACAAATGCTGAGATATTAGACAAGAGAACAGACACATCGTTTCTCACAAGTCTTGTGAAGATTTCACTCCATGGCTCTTTTTTGGTCCCCAGTTACTAGCTGATGATGATTTTAAAATAACATGAAACCCCTCACCTCAATCAGCAGGAGGGAGAGTTGAAATTCAGACGCTCTCTTTAATCTGGTCAGATATGGCATCAGGAACTCTGTGACTTATGGTTACGGCCACTGTATCTGGTTTTTACAGGGACCATAACTAGTAGTTTTGTGGGTAGTTTTTTTACCTAAATTTACTTTTACTACTGAAAGAGGAATTCAATTTAGGGTTTGGAGACCAACAACTACAGGTTTTTTTGGTTTTTTTCCAAAGACATTTCAAAAGAAGACTTGCCTTGAAAAAGTAAAGCATTGACCATTTTATGTTTTTTTAGAAGACTTATACCAAAGATCTGTGTAATGTGTTAAACTGTTACAATGAGATCCTTCTAGTATGTGAGTTGCTCAGTTGTGTCCAACTCTTTCCGAATCCATGGACTATACACAGTCCGTGGAATTCTCCAGGTCAGCATACTGGAGTGGTAGCCATTCCCTTCTCCAGGGATCTTCCCAACCCAGGGATTGAACCTAGGTCTCCTGCATTACAGACGGATTCTTTACCAGCTGAGCTAGTATATTCAGTAATATATCTGCCCTACACAAAATGCAGCATACCAAGAGGTCAATAGAGTTAAATGGCTTTGTCAAAACAAAATCAATTTTAAGTAAAAACAGTAAAAAAGTAAAAACAGATCAATTTTAAGGTATTCTGAGTTCTTTAAATGTCACTTTTGAAATATATCAAATAAGAAATAGGAAACTACTACTTTGCTTCCACATATTAATGCCTTATATTATCTTTTTTTAACTTATTTTAACAATCAACTGGTAGAGGAATAAATATTCATTTGGGATATGATTAATACATTTTCATTCATTCATTTGCCTATTCATTCCATTGTTACTGAGCATTCTGCTGCCATGGCATTATTCCTGATGTCTCAGAGCATACATATAGCTATGTTTTATATTTATATACAATGTTTTACAAACATTCATTCATTACTCCAGTAAAAATACTATGAACTTTGATATTAAACTTGTCAAGGTTAAGATATTAGCCCTACCATTAACATACAGCATGACCTACTGATCTTCATTGTCATGTAACATTTTTCTCTTTGAAATGTTCTCCTTTATTGATGCTTTCTTTCAGTTTTTTTCAGTTTTCTAATGTTCTTTGTATATTTCAAACTGTCCATTTTCCTTTTTATTTTGCCTTTTTATACCCCTTAACAAAAACCTTTCATGTATTCCTTAAAATTAAAAAAGTAATATTTCTCTTTCAACCACATAAAAGTAATATTTCTATTCTCCATCCTGAACTATTCAAATATTTTGAGAATTACTACTATATCAATGGTTTCCATCAAAACTTGACTTTCACTTATTTTTTAAAAAAATTAAAACTCTTTTTAAACTAGTTCTGGTTCTACTTTTATCCTCAGAATTTAACAGCTGATGATTTCAAGTCCTCTAAAATAGACTCTAAAAATAAAAAATTACATGAAAAATTAAAATATCTAGTTTGGTTTACTGCCCTATCATGCTACTTTGTGACAAAAGAAACACTACTACATTCACACTGAAAAAGCAATTATTACAGTTCATATTAGATAGTGGAAGTGGGGGAAAAAAGTATATTTATGCTGTGATTAAAATATTTGAATTAATTAGCAATAAGTAAAAATAAATTTTAACTTGTCTTCACAATTTTTTATTTCTATATCTTTGAGAATAAGTTATTAATAGGCATTTCCTAGAAACCAGAGAAGGAAAGCAATTTTATATGATATGACTTTTTATGAATTATTTTCTATAAATGAAGTGCTAGAAAAGGCACTTTAACTTTCAGATTATCAGTTATTAAGAGAAAGTATAATTCAGTTAAAGAGCAATGCTATGGCAATCATCCAAAGTGAAAGTGAAGTCACTCAGTCATGTCTGACTCTTTGCGACCCCATAGACTGTAGCCTACCAGGCTCCTCCATCCATGGGATTTTCCAGGCAAGAGTACTAGAGTGGGTTGCCATTTCCTTCTCCAGGGGATCTTCCCGACCCAGGGATCGAACCCGGGTCTCCCGCATTGTAGGCAGATGCTTTACCGTCTGAGCCACCAGGGAAGCCTGGCAATCATCCAGTCTACAGTCAGATCATGCTTCAGTCATTTACTTGATGAATGACCTTAGACAAGCCAGCTACTCTTGCTAAGACTTAGTTTTCTCATCTTTATAACACTGATGATGTTATAGTGGATATTAAAGTTATTGTATATAAAATACTTGTAACTATGTCTGATATAGAGTAATTAACCACAAACTACAGAGCAATTTTTTAAAAGTATGCATGGAGCACAAGTAGTACTCAATGTTAGTTACAATATTATTATTACTAAGGTAATATACTGAAGCAAATGTATCCAATATTTGTAAGAGAGTAATGTCTGGTCGATCTTGGAAGTCTTGCATCTAAATTTCTTTTTATAGTTCACTCACTCATTGATTCATTCACTTACTCAATAAACATTAGTAAGCATCAAAGCCTCCTGGAGCTGACAATGAGATAAAAAGTCACCCACTAACAAATAAACACATAATATGCATTTTATTTAGTGACAAGAAGAAAAGAACAAGCAACTAAGAGAGATCAACAGAGTGCACATAATTTATATTGTGCTATGAGAGAATGCATCTCTGAGGAAGCTCTAAATTAGACCTAAAAAATGAAGAAGAATGAGGAAAGAGGAGAAAATAAAATTTGAAAATAGGAATAAAATGAATGACAGCATGAGTAAAATAAAACAAACAAAAATACAATCTTATTAAGGAGCTAAAAGAAAGGCAACAGTGGAAGTAAGCAAAAGTGGAACAAGATGACGTTGCTGAGGAAAACAGAGGCCAGATGACATATGACTGCATGGGTCATGATAAAGACTTTTTAATTTATTCTAATTGCTATACTCTCCTGTCACTGAAGAGTCTTAAGCAGATAAACGACATGATCTAATTTACATTCTAAAATGGGTCACTAGAGAATTTCTATAAAAGATAGCAGAATGAGAACATTTTTAAAGCTACTCTCCTTCCCTCAAAAACCCTCTGAAAACAACAAAAAATACCAAAAGAAAAAAACCTCTCTGATGAAACAAAGAAACAACCACAACCACAAACCACAAAATATGAAAATTATCTTTCAAATAGTGAGATATTTTGGAATAAGGAAAGATGCTGAAAGATGACTAAAAACAAAAAACCCTCCTCAGACCTCAAACCTGGGACAGACTACAGATATCTAACAGTATATCAGTCCAGAAAGTTCATTCCAATGATCCTTTAATGACAATAGCTAAGTTCAAGGGAATGGTAAAGCCACAGGGAATCTAATTCATGACCCTGCAAAGATCCAGTTCAAACAACCAAGAGCAAGGAAGGCAGAGCTGAAAAGGAAGAACCCATCATTTTTATGGTCTACAACAAACCTCCTAACCTCAGGAAATTTCTGGTGCAGGGAGGAGGTAAAAGACAAGAGCATAAATCATCAAATCACTTCTAGATCGATACAGAGGGCTTCATGCACATGAAAATGAGAGGAGATACATTTCTAGGTAGAGGATACAATACATATTGAAAGATGGCATTGAAGGCAGCAACTTAAATTTGATGCTGTGTTCTACTCCACATTACTCCCTTTTGTCTCTCCCTACACCATGCTAAAACACACAGTGGCCCAAACAGTGGTGTCTCTATTTTAAAAACAAGTGATAACCAGAAAGAAACCAGCAAGGGACCTATACATTTTGAGGGGCTGGGGGGAGTGTGAGGACAGAAACATAAATTAAAGTAAATGAAAATTTTTTACCAGAAAAGGATTACTCCATGCAGAGAAAGAAGTTCATACAGTTCATTATAAATCCAAAAAATTTCAAGATGCTGTTTTTCTACAAAAGGCTCCAAGAAGAGTCATAAAAGACAAAAATAACAACCAAGGTAATGAAATGTGAGCCAAAAGAGTTTCAAGATTGAAACAGCAAAATAAGAAAGAATTATAGACTAAATCCACATCAGAAGCAATAATAGCTGACCACAACTGAAAAAATTCAGTCAAGGAATATGGATGTAGTTTAACTGAATTTACATAAAACAAAATGGAAAAAAAGCAAACACATGGACATCATTGTAGAGAAGATAATAAATACTATCATCACAAAGGACTTTTAAAATGTGTATACTGGTGTGCCTGAAGAATATAGAAAAGTGGATAAGAAAAATACCTGAGAATATAAGGAGAGATGTTTCTTTAGTAAGTAAAACAAAACAAAACACTCAGATCAAAAGAGTACCAGAAAAAACTGACACAGAACCTAATAGCTTTAGTGAAATGAACTTCAAAGATATCAAAAGAACATCAAGGGTATGTAGATGAAAGACAGGCACCAACAAGTAGGAAAGATCAGGCTGTCCTCAGGCTTAATCCACTTCAAGAAGCAGTGCAAAATCTCTAGAAAGTTCATCATTTCATCACCATTTATTCTCTTATACACTTTCTAAAATTTACCTTTAGACTTCTACACTATGCTGAAATCATTATCAAAGTTCAATAACAACTTTCCCACCAGAAGATCCAAAGGATTTCCTCTACTTTATCTCAGTCTTTCAGCACCGCTGATCAAAACTCTCATCTTTGGCTTTTATGAGACGGTATTATGGGCTTCCCTGGTGGCTCAGATGGTAAAGAATCTGCCTGCAATGCAGGAGACCCGGGTTTGATCCTGACCCTGGGTCGGGAAGATCCTCTGGACAAAAGAATGGCTCCCCACGCCAGTATTCTTGCCTGGAGAATTCCATGGACAGAGGAGCCTGGCAGGCTACCATGGGGTTACAAAGAGTCAGACACGACTGAGTGACTAACGCTAACTATATTTTTCTGTCCCATCTGTCTATCCCGTCACATTTCTGCTTTTTTATTTTTCCTTCTATAACCACAAAGCAAACATTCCTTACAATTTGGCTCTTGACTCTATGCCAAGTCCTTTCCTTGCAAATTTCTTGACTCTATAACACTGATGGGAAAACTCCCATAATCTATACCCCCCTACTTTGACTTCTCTTTTCACTTCACCTTCTTCAACTCTTTGAACAGCTTACTGATTTGCCAACAGCACCTTAAATGTTTTAACTTGGTTTCTTCTCCTAAAATCAACTTCCTGTCTTAATTATTGGTTTTTACATTGGTATCACCAGTCTCTCAACCCACAGGCTTAAAACCTTAGAGCCACCTTGATCCTCTTTCTTTTCATTTGGTCCCTAAGTCCAATTAATTTCCTAGTTCTACCAAACCTTCCCTCAGATCTCCCCTGAATGCTACTTTTCCTTTGCATTTTCACTGCTGTCATTCTAGATAATGTCCCAGTTTTTTAACATCCAGATGATAACAGGAATTTCCTGTCTGTTCTGGGCACTGCCACAGACTGACTTCCCTATTCATACCTCTGCTTAGAAACCTATAAAATTCCCCACTGAGAACAAGATAAAGTCAGAACTATTAGTTTGCAAACTGAGACCTCTACAACCTGTATAGGTGTACCCTGGCCTTACATGTATCTACCATTATTCAGCCTCATATTGTGAACGAGTTTGACCTTTAGAGGCAGAAAACCTACCTCTAGGGTCAAAACCCTGGGTCTATCATTTATTGGCATGTGGTTATGAGCAAGCAAACAAATTACTCTGGGCTTCAGTTTCTTCACCTGAAAAATGAGGGTAATAATACCAAACTTATCAAGTTTTTCTAAGATAACGAACATAAGGGGCATGGCAGAGTTCCTGCCACAGGTAAAAAATCTCAATAAATTATAGCTATTTTGCTGGTTTTCCTACATAAAAGATACAACAGTTTCTTTCACCTATCAAAATCTTATCCATTCTTTGAGGTCTAGGTTCTAAGTTTGCCCACAAGAACCGATCCTGAACAGCTCAGCCTTAAGTGATCTTTCAAAGAGTTCTCCTCAAAAAATTTTTCTTACCTTTGAAAATGTGTACTCCACATGTTTCGTTTGCATCTCTCAGGGTCATGTATCTTACTTGACCATGAGACAGGTTATAGTGTACTTCTGTATCGCTATTACCGCAGCGTAAGCTCCTTCTGAGCAGTGACTCTGTTTTACACAATTTATGTTTCTGCTTTGCCCATAGGAGAGACTAAGGAAGTATCTGTGGACTATTATTGCTTCACCAACCATTGCCCAAATAACTGTTTCTGGATTTAGAGCAGAGATTAATAGTCATCTCTGACATTTTTTGAAGAAACTAAACAGCTTCCTTAACTGTTTAATATGACCTGCCTAGTGGCTCTATTTTACTACTAGCTGAAAAGTTATTTCTCTATAATATATTCTTCTGATTTTATTAAATCCTTTAAACATTCACTCTAAGCATTGCTCAATACCTATCAAGTTACTTGGAGTAATAACCATGAAAGAAACACAAGCTAAGCAAGTGGCATCATCTCTTGTTCTATGGTCTCTGGAACTAAACAAATGTCTCAAATTTTACTTCCATCAAATCAAGAAATATCTTAAGATATATTTTATTCTGCTTGCAATTAAAAAAAAGATTTCTAAAGATATATGTTTATTGTTTAAAGGTATTCAAAATATGAAAGGTAAAAACATGTCTCTAATGTGATTTTAAATAGCTTTAAATGAGTCTTAAATGATTAAAAAAATCATCCATCAGTAATTGCACCTACGTGACAAAAGAATTTCAGAGCTAAAGTCATCAATCTATTATCTCATAGCTTTGTTAATGAATTACTAAGGAAGTGACTTGGCTTTTTTCCTACTGAATGGACTGATGGACTGCTGAGTGGCTATTTTTGCATGAGGTAGATGGAACTTCTATTAATTTATAAATGTAAATTGGTCATATCATGGAAGATATAATGAAATATGTTACTCTTTATAATCCTAAGTGAAATATTTTAATTTCTATAATATAAGGGTTTGCTTTTCCCCAATGACTCACTATAAAATTATATCTAAAAGGTAATATTCTTTTAATTCATATGATATTACTTTGCTGAAAATACATTAATAATGTATTCAAAATATTTTTATTTAGTCTACTCTAACTTTAATATTTTCTCCTAACATGACTATGCATTAAGTCTACAGGTTTTTAATAAAATAGAATGCTGATCTGTATTTAGCAACTCAATTCCTGATTGAATTTTAACTGAATGAGAATAACATAGCTTACTCACCACTTTGCCAGAATAAAGTAACCTTCTGAGCCACCCAAGCATTTTTTAAAAGTACAATATTTGAGCCAGAGTAGCATTCTGGTTGGATATATTATAGCAACCATGAATGTACTCACAGTAAGCCAGGCTACATACTTAAGACAGATCTGTTCTATATTGTTCAGCCCAGAGAATTCTTTTTGAAATGGATGGTAAATTAGTGCATTAAGACATATTTTAAAAATAATAACTTACAGGAGGTCCAGTGTCCCCTTTTGGCCCTCTTAGATTCTCCATTTCGAGCACTGTATTAAGATCCTCATAATAATAATAATCATAAAGCTCAGCTTCATAGCTATTTTCGATGGGATAAGTAGCATCAGGATCAAATTCACTTTCCTTCCTTAGATCAAGGTGATTATCCACAGATGGCTCATCTGTCACTCTGTATAAGGTTGTGTTTAAAATATGCTGCAGTTCTATCAGTTCATTAGTGTGCAAATTTGCTGTGATAGCCTTCTTGAGATTCTTAACTGCATCTTGTTTTATATGTGGAAGACTGGATGATATCTTCTTAAGTGGTGACAGACCAGTTACTTTAGCATTATGTTGTGTGATATTGTCCGACGCATTTAGAAGAGAAGTAAATTTATCCTTGTTTTTTTTCCTTGGCTCATTGAGGCTACCATGGGACATTGGCAGGCTTAAATTTGCCTGAATAAGTTGCTCAGTGATCAATTCTTTGGTCTGAATCACATGGTTCACAAGATCCATAGCAGAGACATTCTGTGAATGAAGAGAAGTTAACTGAGATCTTGATATCTGGTTTTCTTGTTGTTTATTCACTGCCACAGAATCATTATTTGTGAAATCTAGAACACTTTTGTTTTCAGTAAGTGTGTCCTGTGACAGTACATTTTCACCCAATCTTTTGGGCAGGAGAGAGTTTTCTGATATCTTAGTTGATACAATAGTTGTATGAGGAAGGCTTGTCTCAGGGCGACACTGCTGTTTCACATATCTGCAATAGTTTGCAGATGCTTCTGCAGAAGGAATAATATCCAACTGACATACTACTCCTTCAAAATGGACAGAATTATTATTCATACTTCCCAAGGTAAACACACTGTTAGAATCAAAGGTCTGAACTTCCGAAAGAGTCTCTCTGCTAAAATATTTCTTTCCACATTCAACAAACATTGAGACATCTTGATGGCTAACAGCAATGGCAAATGAGTGCCATCGCTCATCGTGAACGCTGTAGTTGAAAAAAACAGACTGCTTTCCTCCAAGGTATACCACTAATTTTTTAGGTAATAACTGTACTCCTAATTGCAGTCTATTTTTATTTCTAATGCTGAAGAGAAATGCATTGTTTACTCTATGTGACTGTAACCCAATTAATATTGTAAATGGCTGTTCTAAGTTGACTGGTAAAATTTTCATAAGAGGTGATTCAATACAGGAATTGTTTGTTAAAATGACACCCGATTCTGTTACATGGACCCCCTGAGGTAATGGTGTAGATGATGGTGGTACAGCAGTCACTGATGAAGAGTGTCTTACATCTTTGCCTCCAAGGCCTAGTTGATGAAGAATATCTATGCCTGGAAATTAAAAAGAGAGAGAAAGAGAGAAAGAATCTTAGGCATTCATGTGTTCATATAAATGTTTGAGTAAGAAAATCTTCCTTGTAGGTATCAATAGTAATCCCTAAAATAAACATGCTCTATCAATAACTAATTTCTAGGTAATGAGAGGTATGGAAAGGGAGAGTAAAATGTTACTCTTTATCATCTGAAACACACATACCCCAATATCCCTATGCCCAAAGTTTAATAAATGTTCTTTCATTCTTCCAGTTAGGAAACTTATTTGTTACTCCAATGAATGTATATGTTCAAAGATTCCCAGATGGTCATTTACTTCTTTAATTTAGAATTTAAAATTTTATGACTTCTGTGATAAAGAGAAACTGGAGACAGACTTACAAAAAGAAATTTTAAGTTTGGAAACCATTTTATAAATTAAGTTCACGCACCCATTTAAACTATAATTTTTCAGAATGTTTTCTCTTTAGCCTTCCAATAATTTGCAAGTTACATAAGAGCCCTCCCTATGCCTAATTCCTTAAGTGTGTGCTACACATATAGTACCCAGTACCCTGAAAACTTCTGGACAAGACAACTGAAATTCTTACAGTTGCTGATCACTGTATATTTTTCTCTCCCTTACATGTTCCTCTCTCTTCTATTTTGTCTGGGTCCTCCACAGTAATTCTTAATCCAAATAATTTATCAGTTCAGTTCAATTCAGTCGCTCAGTCATGTCCGACTCCTTGCGACCCCATGAATCGCAGCACGCCAGGCCTCCCTGTAATTTATAGACTTTCTTAATAATTTTTATTAAAATATAGGTTTTACATATATTTTATAATTATGATTTTTCTAGTTTTCATTGTAATATTATTGATAGTATATTGCCTATCTCCCTTATCCAATTATTAACTCTTGGAAGATGGATTCTATGTCTGCTTAGAATATCTATTATACCTATTATATTATCTATTATATTTCTCTTCAAACTTTTCTATAACTTCTGAATGAATGAATTTGCCCCACCCAAATCTGATCAGATGTAACATGTACCCCTAGAGTCCAACAAAATTATATACCATTTATAAAAAATAATAAATCTTCTCAAAGATACAGAGATAGTCGTGTGATCTTTGTTATTCTTTGGGTGATAAATTTCCCAGTTGTATCACTGTACATTAAAGAACTATTTATTTATAACCATAAGTGAGGAAAAATTAAGATTTTTGAAGATTAGCCAGCAAGATTACACATCATCTTAGTTTTCCTTTCATAAGAGATTAGTAGATATTTGATAACTCATGTTTATTATAAACTGCAAATACAGTAGCAGATGTCCACCAAAATATTCCTGACAGCAGTTATAAATTATATGCATCTCCAGGAATTTGGGGAAATACTTTAAAGAGGCCCCATAAAAACATGCAAAAAAAATGTTGATGTCTTATGTTTTAAAATAATTCATAACAGATTTTAATTTTATTCCATAATATGGCTATTTGCTTTAATATAAGACATGAATTGCCAGCTAGATCATTCCCAATCTTCAACGAAAATTTACAGTTCTGAAACATAAGGGCTTATCTGTGACTTTGGATATTCTCAATGCTAACTGCCTCTAAGGGTATTCTCAATTCAAAAAATAAACTATGGAAGAAACACTGCTAATATGAAAGTCACAATGCTTGAAGTATATACAATAATAAAGTGTGTGAAAGTTATCATTCTATGATGCCAGATCAGCTACTTTTACACAAACGAAAAGTCAGAATTAAGTGGTATGATATCTAGGGCTGCTACTTGCCCAGAGAAAACCAATCTTTATATTTAACCCCTGCTATCTACTACCTCAAATTTCTGATTCTATTAGAATGAAAGACTAGAAAAAGTATTATTTTAAAACTTCAGTATACATCTTTTCAATATTTATATTCATATACACATAATATAAATGCTTCCTTCAATTCTAATATACATATACATGTATACTTCCTTCCATTCTGAGTTTTTATGACAAATAGCTAGGCTTTGTAAAAATCAAACATTTTTAAGCATTTAATAATCAAAAATATTTAATTTTTGAACCATCCTTGCATTCCTAAAATAAAACCTACTTGATCATTGTATTTTATTCTTTTAATACCTTACTGATTGTTGAGTATTTTATATATAGACATACTGCATTAAGACTGGTCTGTGGTTTTTCCATTTTTATACTATCTTTATACAACTATAATGTTAGACTTTATTTTTCATGGCCTAGAACAGTTTAAATTCCTTTAAATTTTTTTCTCAAAAGTTAAATAACACTCAGTTGTAAATCAAGGTTACCATGTTGGCCTTTTCATTGATAGCTCTTCATTCACCCTAATTTCTTTTATGTCAGTTAATTTATGCAAAATTTCAACTATCTCTTGAATCAATTTTTAAAATTTATATTTTTAGGAAATAACTTCCTTTTAGGCTCCAAATGTATTACTCAGAAATCATCATAATATTCCCTTGAAATTATTTTTGCTTCCCTATCTCAGATTCTCTCCTAAAATTTCCAATTTTGAATATTTTGGTCTATGTTCTTAAGGGTAACTATTGCTTATTTCAAAAGTAGAGCCTTGTATTTGTTTATCCTTTCTATTATTTTCTGTCTGCTTTCTATATCATTTTCTGCATCTATCTTTATTATTTTTTCTTATTTTCATTTGATTTGATTCTTTTTCTAGTTTCTAGAGATGAACACTTATTCATAGTACCTAAGCAGTACATTTTCTAAATACTGTTTTAGCTGTATCCCATAGATTTTTGATGTATACTTTTCATTTTGTATGATTTTTCATTTTTGCAGTTTTCTAGAAAGTATGCAATTTTTACTTGTATTTTTCCCAATGACCCAAATGACTTAAGAAGAAATGCAAACTTTTCCAGTTAGGTTTTATTTTCTGATTTTCTTAGTAAAACCTAACAGCATTGTGACTAGAAATGGTGTCTAGGTTGCACTTTTTGTTTTTGAAATTTAGTCTAATAAATGGTTAATTTTTTAGTGTTTGATCAGTACTTACAACGGTTTTCAGGGTACAGAACTTAAAACCAGTTGGCTGAACCTCACTGTTTATTTTATATCCTTTATACCCTCCTTTTTATACAATTAATCTATCATGGAGTAAAAGATTAACAAAGTCTCATCACTATTTTATCTTTTTTGGTTTTTTATCTCATGTGGCCTTAACTTTATGAATATTGATGTTATGGTTGTTATACAGAGATAGTCATAATATTCATATATTTATTGTGTATTGCACCTTTTCAAATGATAAGGAGTAATGTCTATTTTGTTTATGACCTCTGCCTTATCTGGTATGAAGCCCCTTTGTCCTCACGTTTGCATTATCTGATAACATTTGCATATACTTTATTTTTATCTACTTTGAAGTACTGTCTTAAGTGGAAGTAGTTTGACTTGTCTGAAAATTTTTTCTTTGAATATAAAATTAAATCTATTTACATTCATTGATGTGATAGTTTGCTTAATCTGTCATATTTTGCTTTCCCATTTTAATTTTTAAAGTCACTATGTGTTTCCTTTGCTATTTCATGTAGTTCTTTTGAGATAAAAAAGGTTTCTCTATTTTAAAGTTTACTTTTAAAGTTATAAGTGCATACAATGTCCCTAGTCCACTTTAGACATAGCTATTAATTTTACTGAACAATGTTTTCTTTTCTTTTTTCTCCTTTTTGTCCCTTTTTCCTTTACCACCTAATATTAGTCAATAAGATTATCTTTCTTAGTATTTACCTTTTCATTAAGTACTATCCTTACAGTGTTTTCTACTTAATTTATCTGCTTCAGATAATATTAATTCTCAGCTTCTGATGAACCAATCAGCAAACTTAATCTACTTCCTGGGTTTTTTTCCTCTTTTTCTTCCCCCTTTTTTGGTGGCTGTATCAGTTCTATATTGCCAGTTCATATGCTATTCATATTGTTTCATTCCCATATCTTCTTACATTAAATAGAACCAGTCTTTCGTAGTCATTTCTCTTTGCTGAAGTCTATGCTCTATTAGTTTCCTTAAGAAGGGTTCATGAGAACCTTTCCTGACTTTTTTAAATGATTGGTAATGTTGTACCTTAAGTTTCACTGAACGTAACATTCTTTGTTGGTATTTTCTTTCTTTGAATATCTTACAATTATGTTTCCACCAGCCTTAGGTGTTGATGTTAGGGTCAAAAAATCTGAAGCCAGCTAACATTTTTCTCCTTCTAAGTGATTCAATTTTTTTTTTTTTTTAAACCAGCATACCCCAAAGATGTGTTATGTTCTTTATCTTCAAAGTACATTGACTTTTTATTAGGATAGGGCTTCATATTGATCATTCTGGATAACTGTGTCTGGCACATCAGTTCAGTTCAGTTCAGTCGCTCAGTCGTGTCTGACTCTTTGCGACCCCATGAATCACAGCACGCCAAGCCTCCCTGTCCATCACCATCTCCCGGAGTTCACTCAGACTCGCATCCATCAAGTCAGTGATGCCATCCAGCCATCTCATCCTCTGTCTTCCTCTTCTCCTCCTGCCCCCAATCCCTCCCAGCATCAGAGTCTTTTCCAATGAGTCAACTCTTCGCATGAGGTGGCCAAAGTACTGGAGTTTCAGCTTTAGCATCATTCCTTCCAAAGAAATCCCAGGGCTGATCTCCTTCACAATGGACTGGTTAGATATCCTTGCAGTCCAAGGGACTCTCAAGAGTCTTCTCCAACACCACAGTTCAAAAGCATCAATTCTTCGGCGCTCAGCCTTCTTCACAGTCCAACTCTCACATCCATACATGACCACAGGAAAAACCATAGCCTTGACTAGAGAGACCTTATTCGGCAAAGTAATGTCTCTGTGTCTGGCACATAGTATGCCCATTTGTTGTAGAGATTCTTTTCCCTGTTTTCATCTTTTTTTTTTTTTTTTTTTTTTTTTACTGCTAAGTTCTTGCGAATCTTAAATTCTCTTGAGTGTTTGTTGTATTTTATAGTTTCGATTTTCTCCTTCAAAAATTCCTATTATAAATATGCTGAATCTCCATTGCTGTCCTCTATGTCATTGCTCTGTAAGTTATCTTCAGTTCCATTTGTTTGATTTTCTCATATCTTGTGCTTCCTATAATGTCTAATCTCTTTGTGTTCCAATTTCATTTTGATTTGTAAAAGGGTTTTTTTCCTTACTACTTCCTTTGAGTTCTACAAGCTCACAGTTCATATCCTTTTAATATATCTGAGCTCTTCTATTTCTGCTTTATGATCTTCCTCCCATAGAAGGGATTGTTTTTCTGTGTGCACATTCTCATTTTTGCTTGTTTTCCCCTACATTTGAGCTTGTTGTGTTTTTCTATTTTAGTTTCTTATGGTTTCACATCCCAGCAATTTTTAGAAGGATGCTGGGAGAAAGTGGAGAGCCATTCCTGCCAAATCTCAAAAGCAGAGGTTTTGTTTCAGCATTATCCAAGTTTCCTGCTCAAACGGCTCCTTGATACAGTCCCACCTTCTCTGAACCAAAGCTAGTCTAGGAGGACCACACCTAGCTCTGTGCACAACTCCTCTCTCCTTCCCTGGAATCACTCCCACTGGCATACACTTCAGAATGAATCCTTCACCTTAGGAAGCAGATTTTTTACATTTTTTTTGAGATCTGTCCCAGTGAGCCATTTAGCTATTACCTGTGCTTCTTTCTTGTACTTCCCTCTGGGCAGCTTTGGTTCTCCCCAGATCCTGCGGCACTTGTTAGATACAACGGGGCTTCCTTGGCGGCTCAGAAGGTAAAGAAAGAATCTGCCTGCAATGCAGGAGACCCAGATTTGATGCCTGGATTAGGAAGATCCCCTGGAGAAAAGAATGGCTACCCACCCCAGTATTCTTGCCTGGAGAACTCCATGGACAGAGGAGCGTGGCGGGCTATAGTCCATGGGGTTGCAAAGAGTTGGACACGACTAAGCAACTAACACTTTCACTTTTCAAAGGTTAAGTACTTCAAGGTGTGCTCCTCACTTTCTGGAAGTTGGCTTTTGCTGTTACTTTCTGAAATCTTTCTATCGACTTTACTCCACAGAGCATCTGCTTTTCTCAGCAGAACTGGGGAGTTTGAAGATTATATCAGTACCTAGTTTTACTGGAAATGCAGTCTTTGGGTTCCTTTACTATTTCATTCATCTCATCTCATTTGTATGATATTCAGAAACAGAAAAAAGAAAGTATCTTAGAGTTTTAAGTTTATACTAAAGTCAATACTCATCTCATAGATGAAGAATATGAGGTCCAGAGACATTAAGTAACTTGGTCAAGGACACACAGTTGATAAAAGGTAGAAATGAATTTGAGCACAATTAGACTGACTTCAAAGTCTAACATCTTCAGCGTCTACCTTCCACAGTGCCTTCTAGCCATGGTGCTCTTCACACCACCTCGTTGCCCTTGGAAAGCCGCACTAATCATGGCAGGATTATTTCCCCAACAGAAAACTGAGTGGAGAACAGTCTCTAGGTAGCCACCAGAGTTGGTATCTGATGTGAACTCTAATTATTATTCTAGTTTTAACCATTCTCATCTCATCGTGAATGTTTAGCAAATGTTTTGAGTAGATGACTAAAGAGAGCATATAGAAATATCTCAGAGATATTACAGGCTCTGTTACAAACTACCACAATAAAGTCAATATTGGAATAAAGTGAGTTACACAAATTGCTTAGCTTCCCAGTGCATAGTAACTTATGTTTATACTATACTGTAGTCTATTTAGTATGCAACAGCATTATGTCTAAAAAATAGTGTACATACTTTAATTAAAAACTACTTTATTGCTAAAAGTGCTAACCACTATCTGAGCCTTCAGAGAATTGGACTCTTTTTGCAACAGTACCAGAAACACTGATCACAGATCACAAGAATAAATATAAAAATGAAAAAGTTTGAAATATGCAAGAATTACCCACAAGTGACACAGAGGTATAAAGTGAACAAATGCTGCTGGAAAAACAGCACTGGACAGACATGATTAAAATAAGGTTGCCACAAATGTCCACCTTGTAAAATAAACAATATCTGAGAAATGTGATAAAGCCAAGTATAATAAAATGAGGCATGCTTGCAGAGAGTTTTTAAGGATAAAAAGTCACAGACAAGAGGGGTGGAGAGACCAGGAGGAAAAAGAAAAAGATTTCTATCATAGGACAGACTTTTTACATTAATTTATGCCTAGCCCTAGATACCACCAAATTGCAATTTTAAATTTAGATAATTGGTACTGATGAATAGAGCAAGAAAAATCTCAGTTGTCTATAAGTTACTTGTTTCATGAGTTAACTCTAACCAGGAAATCAACCGAGTTTGTGTCACTTAGGAAACTAGTTACCATTTAAAGAATACTTATTATCAATCAGGCACTTCATTAGATGGTGTAAATTTTTTAAAGAATAAGAATAGCAGCATTAATTAAATTGTTTCTATGTACCAAGAACTATGTTAAGAATTTTACTATATTAAGCCAGGTAATTCCTGTAACATAATGAAGTATGTGCTATTGTTAATCCATCTGAGAGCTATAAAAACAAGTTACAGAGAATTTAAATAATTTTCCCAAGGTCATCCAACTAGAAAGTTCAGAGGCAGAATTTGAATGCAGGCAGTCCTCTGGAGCCAATCTTTTAGCATGACAACTTTCAGGAATGCGTATGTGGTGGCCCAATGGCAGAACTGATTGTATCTCCACCAATTTGCTTCTTAAATAGAAAATACATTATGGTGTTTCCAAGACAACGCTTTGCTCTTTTTACTGTAAACATCAAACATAACGACTTCATCTAAACCATGGTTGCAGTAACCACATATGCTGACTCAGAAAATTCTCTTCTGAGGTTTGAATAACTAATTACCCATTCAATTTATCCACTAGAGATTAGCTATCCCACTAGCACTTCTAACTTAATACATTTTACCCTACTTCTGTTCTTCTTACATTAGTGTCTTTCTCAGTGAAGATCCCCACTACCACACCACACCATCAGTCTGAGTAATGTTTCTATAGTGCAAATTATATCATGTTATTCTCCTGAGCAAAATTCAATGGCTTCCCATCATACTAAAAATGCAATCCAAACTTTGACACAATGCTTGAAACCTATGTCAACAGCTCACTTCCTGCCTATCTCATCTGTCCTTTCATTTCATCCCACCTCTGCTCCAGCCATGCTGGTCTTTTCTTATGGCTTAAAGCCACTGAATTCATTTTTAACTCACAGTATTTGCATTCGTTTTTCTCTTTGCCTAGAATGCTATAAACCCTTAATTCATTCTGATCTAGGCTCAAATACGACCTGTTCAGAGAGGCTTTCCCTAGCCACATTACATAAACTATAAAACAGTCATCCTCCTTGCCCCAATCATTCTCTAACTCTACTGTCTCACTGAGCTTTATTATTTCTTTGTAATACTGAAAATTTAGGAGAAAATATATGTGTATATAAACTTGCCTATTACTTGGCTCTTCGGCTGAAATGTAAGTACCTAAGAGAAGAACTTCATATTGTTTTATCATAATATTCCAACTTTTAGGACAATGACTAAACACAAAGTAGGTCCACAGTATTGCTTGAATGAATTAATCAACCCAATCATCTATCCCAGCAACCGGGTAATTATCTTTGATACTTCTCTCCCCACCCATTTTGTATTCAATTAGCACGTCCAACACAACCCTTAGCTGAGTTCTCTTTACTTAGCCAGATTTAATATTAGCCTCCTAACAGATTTCTAGGACTTCCCTGATAGCTCATTCGGTAAAGAATCCAACTGCAATGCAGGAGACCCCAGTTCAATTCCTGGGTTGGGATGATCCCCTGGAAAAGGAATAGGCTACCTACTCCAGTATTCCTAGACTTCTCTTGTGGCTCAGCTGGTCTTGAATGACATCCTTGTCCCACCCCTCATCCACACTGCTACCACAGAAAGCTTGGTAAAGTACAGAACAAAACGAAGATTAGTTCATGACACTCCTTCCTATAATGCATCAGCAGTCCTGGTAGCTTTCAGTACAAAACTCAGTCATCTTAGTTCAGCCCTCAGGCCCTTAATGATGTAACCTCCTGCCTACATTTCTAATCTCACATCTCATACCTTCCTAGCAAGCTTTATCATTTGGCAATATTCTGTGCATATTACTACATATTATTGCTGGGGAGGTTGGCACTATCATGATTCTATTAGGAATGGATAACTGGACACACCACATATGGGACTTTCCTAGATTCCTCTCCCTGAGTATCTTTTCCAGACTGATTTAATCTGTATCCTTTTGCTGACATCTACTATACCTGAGAGTATAAAAGATTTCCCTGAGTTCTGTGAATCCTTCTAGAGCATTGCTGAGACTGAAAATGGTCTTTGGGATCCTCAAATTTGCAGTTGGTGTCAAAGGAAGTGTGGTCTTTGCAACTGCCCCCTAATTTATACTAATTTATGCATTTTTTCTCAATGATTTATCTTCTCATTCTATATTTTCTATCCTTGACATTTAACTTTCCTTTAATTTCTTGCTATATCAAAGCTTAAAAAAAACGCATTCTTTCAGAGTCCTGATAAGAATGTCCCTTCATGCCAAATTTACTCATCTGACAAGACAGTTCAGGTGATACCTCCTCTTTAGGCATCAGTGCAATTTTTGGTTTGTTGTTGTTCTGTTACAAACTAATGACAAATAGGGGGCTTCACAAGCAGCGCTAGTGGAAAGGAACCCACTTGCCAACACAGGAGACACAAGAGATGTGGTTTGATCTCCAGGTCAGGAAGATCCTCTGTAGTAGGAAATGGCAACCAACTGCAGTATTCTTGCCTGGAAAACTCCATGGACGGAGGAGCCTGGAGGATTACAGTCCATGGGGTAGCAAAGAGCGAGACACAACTCATATGTGTATGTATGAGCACAGATTTGCATAATGACAAATAGATCCTTTCTCATGGTGGAGAGTTCTGACAAAATGTAGTCCAGTGGAGAAGGGAAGGGCAAACCACTTTAGTATTCTTGCCTTGAGAACCCCATGAACAGTGTGAAAAGGCAAAAAGATAGGACAGTGAAAGGTGAACTCCCCAGGTGGGTAGGGGCCCAATATGCTACTGGGGATCAGTGGAGAAATAACTCCAGAAAGAATGAAGAGATGGAGCCACAGCAAAAACAATACCCAGCTGTGGATGTGACTGGTGATGGAAGTAAAGTCAGAGGCTGTAAAGAGCAATAGTGCATAGGAACCTGGAATGTTAGGTCCATGAATCAAGGCAAATTGGAAGTGGTCCAACAGGAGATGACAAGAGCGAACATCGACATTTTAGGGATCAGTGAACTAAAATGGACTGGAATGGGTGAATTTAACTCAGATAACCATTACATCTACCACTGTGGGCAAGAATCAAGAATCCCTTAGAAAAAATGTAGTAGCTATCATAGTCAACAAAAGAGTCCAAAATGCAGTCAGTTCAGTTCAGTCGCTCAGTCGTGTCTGACTCCTTGAGACCCCATGAACCACAGCACATCAGGCCTCCTTGTCCATCACCAACTCCCGGAGCTACCAAACCCATGTCCATTGACTGGGTGGTGCCATCCAACCATCTCATCCTCTGTCATCCCCTTCTCCTACTGCCCTCAATCTTTCTCAATATCAGGGTCTTTTCAAATGGGTCAGCTCTTTGCATCAGGTGGCCAAAGTATTGGAGTTTCACCTTCAACATCAGTCCTTCCAATGAACAAACAAGACTGATTTCCTTTAATATGAACTGATTGGATCTCCTTGCAGGCCAAGGGACTCTCAAGAGTCTTCTCCAACACCAAAGTTCAAAAGCATCAATTCTTCAGCACTCAGCTTTCTTTATAGTCACAACTCTCACATCCATACATGACCACTGGAAAAACCATAGCCTTGACTAGACGGACCTTTGTTGGCAAAGTAATGTCTCTGCTTTTTAATACACTGTCTAGGTTTGTCATAACTTTCCTTCCATGGAGTAAGCGTCTTTTACTTTCATGGCTGCAGTCACCATCTGCAGTGATTTTGGAGCCCAGAAAAATAAAGTCTGACACTGTTTCCACTGTTTCCCCATCTATTTCCCATGAAGTGATGGGACCAGATGCCATGATCTTCGCTTTCTGAATGTTGAACTTTAAGCCAACTTTTTCACTCTCCTTTTTCACTTTTATCAAGTGGCTCTTTAGTTCTTCTTCACTTTCTGCCACAAGCATGGTATCATCAGCATATCTGAGGTTATCGATATTTCTCCTGGCAATCTTGATTCCAGCCTGTGTTTCTTCCAGCCCAGCATTTCTCATGATGTACTCTGCATATAAGTTAAATAAGCAGGGTGACAATATACAGCCTTGATGTACTCCTTTTCCTATTTGGAACCAGTCTGTTGTTCCATGTCCATTTATTGCCAAATTCAGACTGAAATTGAAGAAAGAGGAGAAAACCACTAGACCATTCAGGTCTGACCTAAATCAAATCCCTTATGACTATACAGTGGAAGTGAAAAATAGATTTAAGGGACTAGATCTGATAGAGTGCCTGATGAACTATGGACATAGGTTTGCAACATTGTACAGGAGATAGGAATCAAGACCATCCCCAAGAAAAAGAAATGCCAAAAAGCAAAATGGCTGTCTGAGGAGGCCTTACAAATAGCTGTGAAAAGAAGGGAAGCAAAAAGCAAAGGAGAAAAGGAAACATATAAGCATCTGAATGCAGAGTTCCAAAGAATAGCAAGGAGAAATAAAAAGCCTTCCTCAGCAATCAATGCAAAGAAATAGAGGAAAACAGTAGAATGGGAAAGATTAGAGATCTCTTCAAGAAAATTAGAGATGCCAAGGGAACATTCATGCAAAGATGGGCTCAATAAAGGACAGAAATGGTAGGGACCTAACAGAAGCAGAAGATATTAAGAAGAGGTGGTAAGAATGCACAGAAGAACTATACAAAAAAGATCTTCATGACCCAGATAACAATGGTATGATCACCAACCCAGAACCAGTCATCCGGGAATGTGAAGTCAAGTGGGCCTTAGGAAGCACCACTACGAACAAAGTTAGTGGAGGTGATGGAATTCCAGTTGAGCTGTTTCAAATCCTAAAAGATGATGCTGTGAAAGTGCTGTACTCAATGTGCCAGGAAATTTGGAAAACATAACAGTGGCCACTGGACTAGAAAAGGTCAGTTTTCACTACAATCCTAGAGAAAGGCAATGCCTAAGAAGGCTGAAACTATCACACAATTGTACTCATCTCAGCGCTAGTAAAGTAATGGTTAAAATTCTCCAAGCCAGGCTTCAGCAATACATGAACTGTGAACTTCCAGATGTTAAAGCTGGACTTAGAAAATGCAGAGGAACCAGAGATCAAATTGCCAACATCTATTGGATCATCAAAAAGGCAAGAGAGTTCCAGAAAAACATTTACTTCTGCTTTATTGACTATGCCAAAGCCTTTGACTGTTTGGATCACAATAAACTGTGGAAAATTATGAAAAAGATGAGACTACAAGACCACCTGACCTGACTCCTGAGAAATCTGTATGCAGGTCAAGAAGCAACCGTTAGAACCAGACGTGGAACAATGAACTGGTTCCAAATTGGGAATGGAGTATGTCAAGGCTGTATAGTCACCCTGCTTATTTATATGCAGAGTACATCATGCGAAATGCCGGGCTAGATGAAGCACAAGCTGGAATCAAGATTGCCGGGAGAAATATCAAAAACCTCAGATATGCAGATGACGCCAACCTTATGGCAGAAAGCGAAGAAGAACTAAAGAGCCTCTTGAAGAAGGTGAAAGACGAGAGTGAAAAATTTGGCATAAAACTCAACATTCAGAAAATGAATATCATGGTCTCTAGTCCCATCACTTCATGGCAACAGATGGGGAAACAATGGAAACAGGACAAGCTTTATTTTGGGGAGCTCCAAAATCACTGCAGATTGTTACTGCAGCCATGAAATTGAGAGATGCTTGCTCCTTGGAAGAAAAGTTAGGACCAACTTAGACAGCATATTAAAAAGCAGAGACATTACTTTGCCAACAAAGGTCCATCTAGTCAAAGCTATCACTTTTCCAGTAGTCATGTATGGATGTGAGAGTTAGACTATAAAGAAAGCTGAGCACTGAAGAATTGATGCCTTTGAACTGTGGTGTTGGAGAAGACTCTTGAGAGTCCCTTGGCCTGCAAAGAGATCAAACCAGTCCATCCTAAAGGAAATCAGTCCTGAATATTTATTGGAAGGACTGATGCTGACTCTGAAACTCCAATACTTTGGCCACCTGATGTGAAGAACTGACTCATGAAAAAGACCCTGATGCTGAGAAAGATTGAAGGTGGAAGGGGAAGGGGACGACAGAGGATGATATGGTTAGATGGCATCACCAACTTGATGGAAGTGAGTTTGAGTAAGCTCCGGGAGTTGGTGATGGACGGGGAAGCCTGGTGTGCTGCAGTCCATGGGGTCGCACAGATTCGGACACAACTGAGTGACTGAACTGACTGAATAAAAATCAGTCTTCTAAGCCTGCAAGGCTAATGCCAGATATAAACACAGACATTTCAACCTTACTTGCCTTTCATTTGAAACCTGTATAATAAGCAGTATTGATATTATCACTAGCTAAGAGAAAAGAATTATGGGCAGAGGGAAGATGAGGGAGAGATGAAAAGAGAGATAGACAGGAAGTGGGGGGAGGGAGAAAAAAAGGAGAAATGGCATCTCTGTAGATGCTAAAACTATGACTCATACCCAAGCATGTAACTCACTCCAGTGGCTATGTAATTGACTCTCTGGTGTAGAAAATAATGTCTAAACCAACAGACAAGGAGAGTCTATGTCTATACTTGTTTCCTCAAATCCTGTGTGTGCTAAGCCACTTCGGTCGCCTCTAACTCTTTGTGACCATATGGACCAGAGCCCACCAGGCTCCTCTGTCCATAGGATTCTCCATGCAAGAATACTGGCATGGGTTGCCATGCCCTCCTCCAGGGGATCTTCCCAACCCAAGGACTGAACCCACAGCTTACATCTCTAGTACACAAGAGCCAAAGACCCATTTTACCTTTCACCTGTCAACATTCAACAATACTCTATCACAAACTGGAGGAACAAGGATAGCATCATGTTTCTCTTCCAAAATGTAAAAATTCTTACACCTCTTAGAAGTTGGTAACACAAAAGATTTCAAAGAAAGTTATCAATTTTCAGATAATAAGTTATGAGTAATCTCATTTAATGGAGTGTAATAAAATACAGTATTCACTCATTATTAAATAACTTATAAAATAGCACTCGTGTTAGTTGCTCAGTTGTGTCTGACTCTTCAAGACCCCATGAACTAGAGTCCACCAGGCTCCTCTGTCCATGGAATTTTCCAGGCAAGAATGTTGGAGCAGATTTGCCATTTCCTTTTCCAGGGGATCTTTCTAACCTAGTGATCCAACCCCTGCCTCCCACATTGCAGGCACATTCTTTACCAACTGGGTCACCGGGAAAGCACTTAATTTTGACAAGTTTTCATTGTTTAAAATTTTCATATATGTTGGTCAATTAAGTCCCCAAAGCTATATTTTTTTCATCTGTAGGAATGAAAAAATAAACTGATTGTCTAAAATAAAATCAGAGTTGTAAATCAGAAAGATCATACAGGCCTTAATATACTTTTCCTTGGCAAATTACCCAAATTGACTGGATTAACTAGGTAAGCACCCACTACCCACTTTCTACTGTTCTGTATAATCTCAGCCAAATCGTCTTGCCAGAATTAAGACTCAAAGATAGTGCAACTACAAATTGACACTTTCCATGGGCACTTGCCATCTACCTCTACACGGATTTAACCATGTTCTGCTATAGTTGCTGATCTTCAACACCCTCTGAAAGGAATTCAGGGTGGAGAGCAAAAATGAGCCATTTTGTGCTCTGAGAAAAACTGGCAGAACAGGTCATCAGATAGTTAGATATTTTCAGAAGCCGATTTTATGAGCCTAATTCTTGTATCTCCTCATGTCTAGAAAAGCAGTAAAGTCCTTCATGGTAACAAATGTTCATGATTAGCAGAAGCCTTCTGCAAAAAAATATATGCTTGACTGCATGTATTTCCCCTTCATCAAAATTATGTATATATTATGTATGGATGTGAGAGTTACACTATAAAGAAAGCTGAGTGCTGAAGAATTGATGCTTTTGAACTGTGGTATTGGAGAAGACTCTTGAGAGTCCCTTGGATTGCAAAGAGATCCAACCAGTCCATCCTATAGGAGATTAGTCCTGGGTGTTCATTGGAAGGTCTGATGTTGAAGCTGAAACTCCAATAGTTTGGCCACCTCATGCGAAGAGCTGACTCATTTGAAAAGACCCTGATGCTGAGAAAGATTGAGGGCAGGAGGAGAAGGGGATGACAGAGGATGAGATGGTTGGATGGCATCACTGACTCAATGGACATGAGTTTGGGTAGGGTCCGGGAGTTGGTGTCGGACAGGGAGGCCTGGCGTACTACAACTCATGGGGTCGCAAAGAGTCAGACATGACTGAGCGACTGAACTGAACTGACCTTCCTCCTGCCTCTTTTGCAGCAGTTCCCCACAGCTGTCTAAAATGGTGTCTCTCCAAGACTTCAGTCCTCATTTTGCCCCATATAAAACTTAATTTTCACAATAGGCTTCCTGGATTCCAGCTCACTGAGTTAAGGAACTAAAGACATTGTTTAAAACCAACTTTTAATTTCTTCATACTACTGGTATATGGAAAAAGGAAGTTGTTCAGAGTATTTTTTTTCCTACTGAATTTATCATATACTCATCATATACATAACAGCTATGCACTAAGCACTTTACATGTGTTATCTCATCTTATCCACACAATGACCTTCTTCTTACATGGTAAGAATTATTACCATCTTCATTTTGAAGTCCTGAAATCGAGGCTCAAAGAATGTAAGAAGCTTGATCCAGGTCATATAACTGATAGGCACTAGAACCTGGGCACAGACCCAGGCTGCTGGTTCCAGAGGACCTGCACCACAATCACTGGGTATGTTCAAAAAGGAAATGTGACTTTAAAAAGTATTCTTAATATAAATACACCTATTTTGGGTAAAGAAATAAAAGCAACTTATTTATAAAATCAGGCTTCCTTGGTGGACTAGTGGTACAGAATCTGCCTTCAATGCAGGAGACCTGGGTTCAATCCCTGGGTCAGGAAGATCCCCTGGAGAAGGAAATGGCAGCCCAGCTCACTCCAGCATTCCTGCCTGGAGAATTCCATGGACAGAGGAGCCTGGTGGGTTACAGTCCTTGGGGTTGCAAAGAGTCAGACATGACTTAGCAACTAAACAGCAACAACAGCAATTTGTAAAACGAGCAATGAAGCTTTACCTACGTGAAAAATTTTTGGTTAAGTGTCGGGGTTTTCACAGAAAATGCTTGGAGTTCCTGCAACTAGAATGAGCTGCTTCCTACACACACATTTTGGGTTAATACTTCCACAGAAAATATCTTTTGGAGACAAGTATTTTACACAGATTTCTACACATGTGGTTTGCACACCAAGCAATCATGAACTGGAGAATGCTGTGTATATTGACAATTAGTTTACATGCCATATGGTGTAACGTATTATGTAGAGGTGTTACAACTATGCTTATCTCCCTGGCCACCAACCCACCAACCACATAAGGAAAGTAGACTGTATTATGTAAGAAAAGGGATCATTATCTGCCAAATTCTCAGAAGACTCAACCTTAAACAATTTTCTTTTGAAGTATAATAGAATCATTTTTTCATTTGGTTATATCAAAACTATGGTTATAAAACAAATGATTTATGTTTATTAATATAATACTTTAATGGTCTTAGCTATGCTAAAATGTAAATGAATAACAAAACATGGAAAATAACAGATGCTTATCTCTGCTCAGTCTTAAAATTTCACTAAAATGGGAATAAGAAAATGTGGTTTAAAACCATATGGGCAAAGCGAAAGGGTAGAAGAGACAACAGCAGGTAAGAGACATCAACAAATTTTTGAAAAATGAAAAACAGAGGAAGGAATTAGCAGAGCTGAGAAAACTGAACACTAAGGGCTTGCAGAAGCAATAAATAATAACAGGCAGGCCAGTTCACAAGGCAAAGTCCTGACAAAGCTCAAGAACCAAATGCACCAAATCACTGAATTCAGCATAAGGCATCATTTGTGGGAGGAGGAGGGCTTGAGAGTCTGTATAAGAAGCTTTGAGAGTAAAATTGAAGATTAAAGCTTACTTATGTACTAGAGAGACACTGCATAAATCCTAGCAAAAGATGGAAGAGAAGTGCCATAATGAGAAAAAGTGAATTCAGTAAAAATCTACATACTAAACGGTGAGACCACCACCTTTTCCCCTCATAAGAACCTCTTTATATTGTTTAACTCCAATAACAGTGGCAACCAGGATTATATTCTACAAGTAAGAAATTGGAGGATTCTTCTCTGAACAAACTGGATAGCCTTAGACATTTGCAGTCCAACAACAAGCTGGCCGGCAAAGCTCCTAATTTTTCACACTCTAGGTAAAATATGCCAGTTAAAAAGCCCACACATGAAAAATGAGTTTCCAAGCATATTTTTATTGCCTTGCTTTTAAATTAAAACACAAGTACTAGAGACTTAAGAACTTTTCCAACATAAAAGACAGATTAAAGAAAACCAAAACTTGTGGGAAACAAAGATAATACAGGGAGCAGAACAAAACTTCAACAAAATTATTTTTATCTTTGGAGAGCTGAGTAGATATTGCATCAAAGAAATAAGAACAAAATTTAAGGCACAATCAGAGTGAGAAATCTCTTAAAAATTTAAATACAGCATTAGTAAAAAAAATTAAAATATTTGAGAATAGTGACTAATGAAAATCTGATATAAAATGGAAAGAAAATAAAAATGGAAAATCAGAGCTAAATAAATAAATAAAAATAAGGCACTCAATCCAGGAGATCAATATCTGACCAACAGAACTTGCAGAGAGAAGAAATAAATATGTCAGAGAGACAAAACTAAGATAGGAAAATTCCCAGAAAATGAAAAATGTTTCTATTACATTGAAAAGGCCTAATGATTACCCATCAGAATATATTGAAAAAAGACCTGTGCCAAAACACATTATTGCAAAATTGTAAAATATTGGGGATAAACATGATCCTAAGGTTTAAAGTGGAAAGTTAAAAGGTAACATATAAAAAATCAAGAATTAGTAAAACATCAGATTTCTTAACTGCAAGCCAAAAGACAATTGATGCAAAAAATAGTTAAAAATTCCGACCAACAACTATTTATAGCCTAAAGTTCTATACCCACCCGAACTCCCGTCAAGAAAATGAGTAAAATACAAAAAAAAAAAAAAAAAAAAATCTCAGAAATGCAATGTTACAAGGAGTATACCATCTAAGTACACATTCTCAGGATGCTACCAGATGATATGCTCCACTCAAATTAGGTAATGGACAATGAAAAAGGAAAATGAGTTCCAAGACACTGGATCTAACACAGATGAGAGACATCAATTCTACAAACAATTAGACAGCTCTCAGTCCATTGCAACAGAATGTTAGTTTCCAGAAGAAATATCTCCAAGGGTGGGAAAAAAATCAAATGATTAGAGTATGTGGTGCATTTTTTAAAAAATATTTTTCAAACAAGTTTTAAAACTCTTTTGGGATATCTGAGAATTAGTGATAGTGCCATAGAACACAAAGCAACAACAACAACAACAACAAAAAGAGGAAACGAGAAAATTGAGAGACTAGAAGAAGAAGAGGGGGCATTAGTTCAGTTCAGTCACTCCATCATGTCCGACTCTATGTGACCCCATGGACTGCAGCGCACCAGGCTTCCCCGTCCATCACCAACTCCCGGAGCTTACTCAAACTCATGTCCATAGAGTCAGTGATGCCATCCAACCATCTCATCCTCTGTCATCCCCTTCTCCTCCTGCCTTCAATCTTTTCCAGCATCAGGGTCTTTTCAAATGAGTCACCTCTTCAGGTGGCCAAAGTATTGGAGTTTCAGAGTCAGCATCAGTCCTTCCAACGAATGTTCAGGACTGATTTCCTTTAGGATGGACTGGTTGGATCTCCTTCCAGTCCAAGGGACTCTCAAGAGTCTTCTCCAACACCACAGTTCAAAAGCATCAATTCTTCAGCACTCAGCTTTCTTCATAGTCCAACTCTCACATCCATACATGACTACTGGAAAAACCATAGCTTTGACTAGACAGACCTTTGTTGGCAAAAAAATGTCTCTGCTTTCTAATATGCTGTCTAAGTTGGTCATAACTTTTCTTCCAAGGAGAAAGCATCTTTTAATTTCATGGCTTCAGTCACCATCTGCAGTGATTTTGGAGCCCCAGAAAATAAAGTCAGCCACTGTTTCCACTGTTTCCCCATCTATTTGCCATGAAGTGATGGGACCAGATGCCATGATCTTCATTTTCTCAATGTTGAGTTTTAAGCCAACTTTTCCACTCTCCTCTTTCACTTGCATCAAGAGGCTCTTTAGTTCTAATCTGCTTTCTGCCATAAATTTGGTATAAGTTTGGTATCATCAGCATATCTGAGGTTATTGATATTTCTCCCAGCAATTTTGATTCCACCCTGTGCTTCATCCAGTCCAGCATTTTGCATGATGTACTCTGCATACAAGTTAAATAAGCAGGGTGAGAATATACAGCCTTGATGTACTCCCAGGACAACTCACCTTGTGCCAATGTTATCTCATAAAGCATGTTGTGGGTGAGGGGCCTGGGAATTTTGAGACACTCTCTTTCTCTAATTAGGAGCCAGCTAGTAGCTATATAGCGGAGCATGGCTCTGGAATGACTTTGAGGAGATACCCCACGTCCAAGGTCAGAGAAGCCCCAGCAAGACGGTACGCACTGGCGTGGCATCTGCATGGCACTGGAGCGGCTCTGAGGAGATAACCCACATTCAAGGGCAAAGGAGAAGCCCCAGCAAGATGGTAGGAAGGGCGAAATTGCATTTAGAATCAAACCCCATACCCACCAGAGACACTCTGAGGGCTCAAACAAACCTTGTGCATACCAAGACCCAGAGACCCCACAGAGACTGAGGCAGAACTGTGTTTGAGGGTCTCCTGTAGAGGTACAGTGGACTGCTGCAGGGGCAGGGGCTCTGGGTGCAGTAGACGTGGGTATGGCATAAGCCCTCTTGGAAGAAGGTCGCCATTAACCCCACCATGGAGCCACCAGAACTCACACAGGACTAGGGAAACAGACTCTTGGAGGGCACAAATAAAACTTTGTGTGCCCCAGGACCCAGGAGAAAGGAGCAATGACCCCAGAAGAGACTGACCCAGACTTGCCTGTGAGTGTCCAGGAGTCTCTGGCAGAGGCGTGGGTCAGTGGTGGCCTACTGTAGGATTGGGGCCCTGAGTGCAGTAGTGCCTACAAGGACCTTTTGAAGGAGGTTGCCATTATCTTAATTACCTCACCATAGTTTGGCCTCAAGTCAAATAACAGGGAGGGAACACAGCCTGCTCATCAATAGAAAATTGGATTAAAGAGTTACTGAGTATGGCCCCACCCATCAGAACAAGACCCAGTTTCCCTCTCAGTCAGTTTCTCCCATCAGGAAGCTTCCATAAGCCTCTTATCCCTCTCCATCAGAGAGGAGACAGACTGAAAACCACAATCACAGAAAACTAACCAATCTGATCACGTGGGCCACAGCCTTGTCTAAGTCAATGAAGGAGGGGCATGGGATAGTATAAAAATGTTAAATACTCATCATCAAAAAAAGGAAGTCAATATAATATTCAAGCATATTATTAAGAACTATGGATAGTAAAGCCAAAAGAAAGTGCTAAGAGTTTGGGTAAAGAATTGCAGGATTAGATAAGGTCAGGGAATATTATTTTCTGTTACATGTTTTGCAGCTCAACTTGATTTTTAAACTGTATACTTGTACTAATACTTTGATACTTTAAGTTTTGGAAACTACTGTAAGCACCAATAAATATATTTGTTTCTGAAAACTCTAATTTGGGATCATCTCTTTCAAGGAGGCATCTTCAGCAGTGTTAAGGTTACAAATATCATTTGTAACCATTATCAAATCACAATTTCTCTGAAAATATTTTTCTAGCCTCCTGATTAGACATTGTATCATCCTATTTCAACAACAACAATTTTAGGAAAATAGTACTTCTAAGTTTCTGATAACATACCACAATTTTCATTTCATTTTTTTGCTCGAAAGTATTCAATTTTATAAAATCAAAGAAGTTTTTAAAATATTTTTCTTTTTGTTGAGAACTCAAAATAAAATTGTACGGATATGTGAAATTTTAAAAGGTGTTCACCCTGAAATAAAACAGCACATTTTGTATTCTATAAATGAAACCTTAAGGTTAAAAGAAAGATATTTCTTTCATATACTCCCTTCACTGGTTCTGAATTTTTTAAAATGTATTCATAAATATTCAGTTTTCCTTCTTCATTTAGGTTTTCAATATTTTGATAATGACACATTTTATAAATTACTAAACTCATAACACCAACAGATGGCAATTGTAAAGCAATGGGATTTATAATGGAAAGAGGTGTTTTTTTTTGGTTTGATTTTGGTTTTGGTTTTTATTGGGGCAGGGGGCCCGAATAGTGCAGCTGTGACATACCCAGATTCAGACCTTAGCTATGTAAGCCTGGACCAGCACCTTCCTTGAGCCTCAGTTTCTTCATCTATAATAATCACCCTACTGGTTCATTATGAGGATTAGAATAGCATATGTAAAGTTCCAGCAAAAGACAACACATGAAATAGATATTAATAATGACAATTCTCCTTTCCTTATCTTCTCTGTTGTCCAAGAGGCTTAATTTTAAAGACTCTGTAGACTCTGCAGTCTAAGTACCTGAGTTCAAATCTTAGTTGTCCCATTTATTATTAGCCTGCAACCCTTGCGGTAGTTATTTATTCTTCTTAACCTTGGACTCAGGAATTCATGGGTGTAATTATAAAAACCCTGCAATGGAGCGGTGACGAAGAAAACATATATCCTGCTAGCACAGTGACTGGTACTTAACAAGTTCTCAGAAACTAACTAATAAAAACAAGAAATTGAAAGATAGTTTCTCTCTGCAGTTCAGCTCAGTTCAGTTGCTCAGCTGTGTCTGACTCTTTGCGACCCCATGGACTGCAGCACGCCAGGCTTCCCTGTCCATCACCAACTCCCAGAGCTTGCTCAAACTCATGTCCATCGAGTCGGTTATGCCATCCAACCATCTCATCCTTGGTTGTCCCTTTCTCCTCCTGCCTTCAAACTTTCCCTTTTAGTTTAGCAAACTAAAGTAACAAATGACTTGGTCAAGAATAGCACTTCATGAAGTTACATGTGACCTAATTTAATGACCTTCCCATAAAAGACAATTAGAAAATGCCTTCTGTGATACATTTTAATCCATATTTGTGTTACTTGACAGAATACTTACCTTTGTCCACCTATCAGTTTGGTCAGAGTACCACCCCTCTGTGCTCTTTCTACCTACAGCTATTTTACTAATATTATTCAATAAATTGACCAAATTGACAAGTGACTCCTCGCTCATTGAAAAGTTGGTTCTATCAAGTGAGCACTTTTTTTTTACCCTTTGACAACGGCACATGTTTTTTTTTTTTTTTTTTCACTTTGGAACCAGAGGCATTATTTTTTATTCACATTTCAATTACTGGCAATCAGGATATTATGTGGTAAGCAGAAAATATTATTTAAATGCTGTTTAATAAATGAATAAATTAGGATATACATAGATACCAGAAACTCTATCACCATACTATCAGAGCAACTAGCTACCAAACAAAAACAAAATTTGAACTATTTTCCAAATCTCTCCATTTGAATTAAATGAAATCCCAAGCCCACTAGTATGCAAAATTTTGTTTCTTAATGATGTAAGTCTAGATGGAACATTTAGCATACGCTTGCGTTGTTTCAAGAAGTGCAAAGGTAATTCAGTCACAGTTTGCCACCCTCAATAACTCCCACTTAGAATGAAGTCACAAACAAAGTCTTTTTACTATACAAAACTTCCCTTTTACAGAGAGTTTTCTTAAAAATGTAAGTAATTTCACAGACAGATGATATGAGTAATTTCTTAAAGGTCATATTTCCCCCCAAATTGGTTTTTTCACCCTTACATTCTCATTGTCCTCTGTAAAGAATTTTTTATTCCTTAATGCTGAATTTAAGGTTATAATGACTTTAAAATTATATACTTTTGCTTTCGGAAATCCAATTTTTTACATAAACAAATAAGTAACAAGGTAACATTCTTACCTTGATCTTGTGCATGAACAGTACCCCCTGACACACATAGTACAATAAAATGAAGAAGCAGTTTCCTAAAAATAAAGAAAAAATTGGGAAAAACTTAGTTGGACATTTATGACCTATAAGTTATAAAACCCAAAATAAACTCTGCTGCAACTGCTACTGCTACTGCTAAGTCACTTCAGTCGTGTCCAACTCTGAGCGACCCCATAGATGGCAGCCCACCAGGCTTCCCTGTCCCTGGGATTCTCCAGGCAAGAACACTGGAGTGGGTTCCATTTCCTTCTCCAATGCAGGAAAGTGAAAAGTGAAAGTGAAGTCGCTCAGTAGTGTCCAACTCTTAGCGACCCCACAGACTGCAGCCTACCAGGCTCCTCCATCCGTGGGATTTTCCAGGCAAGAGTGCTGGAGTGGGGTGCCATTGCCTTAGTAAAGGATTAAGAATGAAGCTATTTTTAATTAACACAGTATTTTAATACTAATACTGATTAAAAGCAAGAGCCCTGAATTCAAGTTTTGGTTTTGCCACTATGTGTCTTGGGCACCCTATTTAATAATCACTCTGTGCCCTAGTGTTTCCATTCATTAAATCCATCTCATAAGGTTTTTTGAAGATTAACTAAAAAGCTTCATTTCAAGTACCCAAAATAGTACCTGGCACAGAGGAAAAACTCAGTAAATGTGAACTAATACAGGTGAAATTATTATAAGTGGTATATATTATGTCAAATCACCACAAATGCAATTTTATACAAATTAAAATTATTGGCAGATTGGCACAAAATACAACTTACAGTCACTTAACTACAGTTATTATAAATTTATGGGATCAGTTATTTGTTTAAACATTTTTATATAAGATCTATGTGAAAATTATATTCAAATCACTTGTACTAGATTCACGACTGATTCTAAAAATATAACAACCTGTAGATATCAGCAATGACCACTGTGATTAGCATAATTGTAAACACCATACTCAAACCAACTACAAATCAAAATGTTCATTCACATTGATTAGTGACATAGAAAATACTTTACAATTTTTTAGCTTAATCAAACTTTTCATAGATTTTGTTGATTAGTCTTCATAATCAGCTTTATCTACCTCTCAGCTGAAAATCAGAGATAGTTTCAAAAAGTAATGAGCATGCTGAAAATATTTTATGATCTAGTTTTTCTTGCTAATATAGACTCTGATTCTGTTCAGTCTAACCCACAGACTCCCCAAATGATATTTCTGAAAACACAGTTCTGCAAGGAGTGATGACAAAGCCCTTTGAAAATCATTTTTAGGTTCCTGCTGTGCTAGCAGTAATCGGTACATTTTCTATATATCATCAAAGCTATGTTTTTACCTTTGTCAACAAGAATAAGGAACATGTTAATGTAAAAAAGTGAGCCAATAGAAAATTATACTATTTATTTATGTCAGACATGACTGAGCGATTTCACTTCAGTATATAAAATGCATACTATAAAATTATACTATTTGAACAGAACAGTTTTTAATAGACTTTGATAAAAAACTGTTATTAACTATAAAAATCAATTTTAAATCATAGAAATTTCAACTGATATGTGCAAATAGTTGAACCATCTATTTTAATGAAGCCTATAATAGTTTCCCATATATGGTGTCATCCATGAGATGTTTCTCAAATGTTAGTCTGCCAACATTTTTGGGTTCTTGTGGAAAATCCAGATTCTGGGCCTTCCCAGAGACTTCATAAATTTGAAGTGGATCCTCAGCATGTACACATTTTTAACCAAGTGATCTAATACTGACTGTGTATGTACCAAACTCTGAGAAAACACAATTTAGAATATTTACTGTTAATAGTTACATTGTACTTAAAATAATCTAATATTAATACTTTGCTTAAATTGCATATCTGATTTCATAATATGACACAAATAAGATTTGACCTTTAAAAAAAAAATTCTTTTCTGCTACTCCAGATCATGGTTTTCAACAGGAGCATGTAACATATAATCACCTAGAGGGCTTCTTAAAGATTCTGGGCTCCACCCTGAGAGTTTCTGACTCAGTAAGTCGGGGTGGAGCTCAAGAATTTGCAGTTATAACAAGTTCCCAGGCAATGCTGATGCTACAGATCTGGGGCATCATACCCACAGTTCTGGAACAGGTGATGCTCAAGAGATGGTGTGAGGCCTACTTGTTTTTCAGCTTCTTACCATAGCTGATTAGCGGACTCACCTGGTGACTTCTAAAAACTACTAATACTCGGGTTCTGCCCTCCCCAACCCACCCTCAGAGATTCTGACTTTAGTTTGTTGTTATAGGGATTTTTAAACACTTCCCAGATGGCATCCCACTCCAGTACTCTTGCCTGGAAAATCCCATGGATGGAGGAGCCTGGTAGGCTGCAGTCCATGGGGTCGCTAAGAGTCGGACACAACTGAGCGACTTCCCTTTCACTTTTCACTTTCATGCATTGGAGAAGGAAATGGCAACCCACTCCAGTGTTCTTGCCTGGAGGATCCCAGGGATGGGGGAGCCTGGTGGGCTGTGGTTTATGGAGTCACACAGAGTCAGACACAACTGAAGTGACTTAGCAGCAGCAGCAGCAGCAGATGATTCTAATGAGGAAAGTTGAGGACAGCAGTGTGAAATGAAAATGATTTCCTTGGATCCTCCAGGATGAATCCTAATGTCCTCTAGAATTTGAGTAAAAGAAGGAACTTTTCCTTTCAAATTTGTATTTTCAACTGGCAGTGTGTGCATCAGTAAGACTAGAAAATAGCTCAGGATTCCAGTCACTGAAGGAGAGTATATCAGGATTATGCTGTTTTAATAGAAAACGGAACATGAAAGGAAGCACTTCTCACCTGCCCAAAGTAATCCAGTTCACTGAGAGTTTAGAAACAACGGAAAAGGCACTGTTCCATTCCAAATACAGCTAAAGTACAACTAGCACTATTCACCAGGCAATTCAGTCAACTCATGGACTTCCCCAGTGACCTCAGGGGAGAAAAATGGAAGACGAGAGTTCTTTCTAGACATGTTGACAAGTCTATTCCTGGCGTGAGGCAGGAAAACCTGAACACATCAAATATCATCCCTTAGCCAGGTGATTTTAGGAGATTATGACAAGTCAGTTGAGTCACACCTTATATAAGTGTACCTACTTACTAACTTGATGACTAACAGAGAAGTAGAGATCAATGATACAGAAGAGATTTTCTTTATCTTTTTCTAATTCTGCCCCAAACAGAGCCAACTGCTGGGCGGTACCCCAGAGGCCTGCAAGCCTTAGAGGTGCCCAGCCACTAAACTGAGAGCCTAGAAACAGAGACAGAGACATCAACGGCTTATTGAAAAGGGGTCTTAAGAATCCGAAGGGAAAAAAAGTCCTGGAGCAATACCTCCACCGTGCCCAGCAGACTGCAAGCAGGACACGGCCGTAACCTTCCAGAGGAAGGGAAGGCTGCCATTCATGGGGCAGAACTGCCGTCAGCTTGGCTCATCAGTTATCAGGGAAACCGGGGGCAGGGGCAAACAGGTAGGCAGTTACTAATTAAGTCCTACAATTAGGAAGACTCGATAATCACGAGAGTGAAGCAGGAGCTGGTGGAGCAGAAGACAGACAGGGAGCAAGAGGATCGCCATCTTGAATGGCCTAACCATACAACTAAGGAAGAATAGGAACAGTTTAAGTTCCTCACCAGGTGTTCAAGGTCCTTATCATTCAGCTCCAACCTCCTTTTTTTTTTAAAGCAATAAATAGGGACCAATTACATCTGACACCCCAAAGCTCCAGCCACACCATGTTTTTCTCTATTCTATGGACAAACTTTGTTAAGTGACTGAAAAGATCTCAGTCTCCATCTATCAGAATCTTAAGTATCATCAAAGCCTAATGTGAACACCCGCTCCATGAATTTTTCCCATCATCCCTAGAGAGGGCTGCATCTTTTCCTCCCCTTTGCACTCTTGATGCTTTCATTATAAATTTAGTATAGCCTATATGTGCTGTATCTTTTATGATTAATTAGTAATAAATATCTGAGCAAGTAACAGGTCTTCACCTTTTGTAATTTTCTTACATAAAATTGACACAATAGATATGTTAAAACAGGAACAGAATGATAGTAAGACTGAGGAATTTAGTTCTTCCCTATGAAACTAATTCTTTTAACACTTAGGAAAAGTTAAGTAAAATAGGGGCACTTTTAGTTAGATGTCCAAAGAGAAAAAGAAGAATTTTAAAAAAAAATCTTCTGTGATAGGGTAAATGGAAGGCTTCTTTTTCATTTTAACTGTTTTTCTCATCTTTGAAGTGGGAATACAGAGAAGAGATCAAACCTAATTGATATAATCAGCTTGATATAGAGCCCAGCTCTATCAACAAATAAAATGATGTTTAACGAATCCAAGCTTTCTGGGAAATGTCTAGTTAAGTTTGCACTTGTTTATTTCTTTGCTTTTGCACTGTCCCCCAATGATTTTACACTTATAATACATTTACTTAATAAAGAAAAACTATCACACTTCCACATTAGCAAATGATACGAGTTCTCAAGGGTAGCAGTGTTTTGCACTTCTACCCTGTTGTGCTATGCTTATTGTACTAGACATGCTGGAGTCCTTAAATAAGTTAAAACTAAAACGGTATTAACTTATTGCAGAGAAAATAACATGGTTAATAAGAAAATAACAATGGACTAGGAGTCAAAAGATTAGTCCTAGATCTATTTCAAACTCATTATGTGAGCTTGGGCAGATTATTTCAAGGTTTTGAGTCTTAGCTGACTCGTCTATTATGTGATGACAATATAAATTTTATATTTTAAATTCCAAATATAAAAGCCTAAAATTTGTGTGTACGGTAGGCTCCTATTAATATTCTGGCATAGAAGACAAAGATCAAGTTACACTCTTAGCAAAATGTTCTATAAATCATCATATACAAAGGGCATATTGTTTAACCACAACTGGGAAAAGGTCCTCTTACAGTCCTGGCCAATTCTTTTTTTAATTAAGTAACCTAAAATAGTCTACTAAGTTTGCTAATTTGCTCATATATTTAGTTAACCCTAACAAAGTCCCCCCGGAGAAGGCGATGGCACCCCACTCCAGCACTCTTGCCTGGAGAATCCCATGGACAGAGGAGCCTGGTAGGCTGCAGTCCATGGGGTCGCTAAGGGTGGGACACGACTGAGCGACTTCACTTTCACTTTTCACTTTCATGCATTGGAGAAGGACATGGCAACCCACTCCAGTATTTTTGCCTGGAGAATCCCAGGGATGGGGGGAGCCTGGTGGGCTGCCATCTATGGGGTCGCACAGAGTCGGACACGACTGAAGCGACTTAGCAGCAGCAGCAACAAAGTCTCCCCCTTTTTTTTTTCTTTTTCTTAAGGTGAAGTAAATATCTCCTGGAGGAGGAAATAGCAATCCACTCCAGTAATCTTGCCCGGACTATCCCATGGACAGAAGATCCTGGTGGGCTAGTCCATGGGGTTGCAAAAGAGCCAGAGATGACTGAGCAACTCAACAACAAGAACAAAAAGTCTAGTTAGTATATTAAACTTGAATATTTTTCAAATATTCAAATCATGCCTGTTTTTGTTCACTTTTTTGTATGTCTGGACCAAGTGTCATTAATGTAAAGTAACAGAAGTACATGTACTTACACATTTAATAAAATCAGACTAGGTCTGAAAAAAATTGACAATATAGTAGGAGATATTCAATAAATGTTCAGAAAATATAATCCATAATATTAATATTGGAGGATATCTAACAAAATGTGAAATACTCTGTGTGTCCGGTCTGCTAGCCACATTTTCAGTTTGACATAAGCCACAGTCAAAACATAACCAGACATGTGAAGGGTGAAGTCCTAGAGGAGATCAAGCAGGAAATAGATATCCAAAGACCAAACTCAGAATAGTTAAGGAATTAATATCCACCTCCAGGCATCTTCCCTAAATAATTCTTAGAGCTATTCAACTTTCTCTTTATCTGAAGGGTCTAAGTTACCTTAGGGGAATTTCAGGCATCCTTTTGTTTAGGATACTCATGAGACCCCCAGGTTTTATGATATATGCCTTCAAGCTACTGATGGTCATTCCTACACAGGTTTAATTTGTGATAAGGAACTTTTGTAAGAAATGAATTGGAGATTTTCATTTAAACCAATTGGAAAAAGTAAGCTAATCTGAAAAACACACACTTGTAATATACATCAAGAATTTCAACAGTTTCCATCACAGTACATTTACAAGCCAAAAAATTCTCCAAGTCATGATAGCTTTACAGATTTTGCTCTTTACTAGCTGCTAAGATCCAGAAATAGTAAAATTTCTATCCTTTGTTCCCAAAGTAATGGAAAAACAGTTCTTATCCCAGCAGTGGGGATAAAGTTGGATGATTCAGGGAATAAAATATTGCCAGTAACTTACACAAAATGAATTCAACTCAATAAGTACTTGTATACCTAACCTAGTGTGAAACATATTAGAACTTTTGGTTAAATTCCAAACATACTGGCAACTTCTGAAATAGAAAGAAGATAAATGCTTAAGGATTTCAAGTGATCAAAATACCTAGAGTCCAGTCAGTAGCAGGGAAGAAATATACACACATATATATATAGTCTCTCCTTGAAATACCACAGAGATTGTTAAACTGATTACTCCCTAGAAAAGTTTCTGGCGCATACTATTGTTGCACAATTGCACTCATCACACACACTAGCAAAGTAATGCTCAAAATTCTCCAAGTTAGGCTTCAACAGTACATGAGCCGAGAACTTCCAGATGTTTAAGCTGGATTTAGGAAAGGCAGAAGAACCAGAGATCAAATTGCCAGCATCCATTGGATCATAGAAAAAGCAAGAGAATTCCAGAAAAACATCTACTTCTCCTTTATTAACTATGCAAAGCCTTTGACTGTGTGGATCACAACAAACTTTGGACAATTCTTCAAGAGATGGAAATACCAGACCATCTGATGTGCCACCTGAGACATCTGCATGCAGGTCAAGAAGCAACAGTTAGACCCAGACATGAAACAATGGACTGGTTCCAAATTGGAAAAGGAGTACATCAAGGCTGTATACTGTCACCCTGATTATTTAACTTATATGCAGAGTGAAAAGTGAAAGTCACTCAGTCATGTCTGACTCTTTGCAGACTATACAGTCCATGCAATTCTCCAGGCCAGAATACTGGAGTGGGTAGCCTTTTGCTTCTCCAGGGGATCTTCCCAACACAGGGATTAAATCCAGGTCTCCCTCATTGCAGGCAAATTCTTTACCAGCTGAGCCACAGAGTACATCATGCGAAATGCTGGGCTGCAAGAAGCGCAAGCTGGAAACAAGATTGCCAGGAGAAATACTAATAACCTCAGCTATGCATATGATACTACCTTTATGGCAGAAAGCAAAGAGGAACTAAAGAGCCTCTTGATGAAAGAGAAAGAGAAGAGTGAAAAAGCTGGCTTAAAACTCAACATTCAAAACACTAAGATCATAGCATCCAATCCCATCACTTCACGCAAACAGATGGGGAAACAATGGAAACCATGACAGACATTTTTTCTCGAGCTCCAAAATCACTGCAGATGGTGACTGCAGCCATGAAATTAAAAGATGCTTGCTCCTTGGAAGGAAAGCTATGACAAATCTATATAGCATATTAAAAAGCAGAGACATTACTTTGCCAACAAATCGCCATATAGTCAGAGCTATGGTTTTTCCAGTAGTCATGAATAGATGCGACAGTTGGACCTTAAAGAAAGCTAAGCACCAAAGAATTGATGCTTTTGAACTTTTGAACTGTTGGAGAAGACTCTTTAGAGTCCCTTGGACTGCAAGTAGATCAAATCAGTCCATCCTAAGGGAAATCAGTCCTGAATATTCATTTGAAAGACTGATGCTGAAGCTGAAGCTCCAATACTTTGGCCACCTGATGCAAAGTACTGACTCACTGGAAGAGACCCCAGTGCTGGGCAAAACTGAAGGCAGGTGGTGAAGGGTATGACAGAGGATGAGATAGTTGAATGGCATCACTGACTTGATGGACATGAGTTTCAGCAAGCTCTGGGAGTTGGTGATTGACAGGGAAACCTGGCATGCTGCAGTCCATGGGGTTACAAAGAGTTGGACAGGACTGAGCGACTGAACTGAACTGACACTACTGTTAAGTAAAAGATTTTTAAATGAATGAATGCATCAAATCTTCAGTCAATGAGATTATCAAGCTGTCTCGAGTTTCAACTGATATATAACTCCTCTGACATTTTCCACCTGCACAGTGAACCCAAGATCAAGAAGTCAGGTCATCTAACCTCCATTTATTTAGCTCAGGAAGTAAAGTTTTCATGATCTAGTCTCTGTTTCTCTCTCCAGATCCTGCTTCAACCACTTTGCCCCTAGAATGCGTGTTCCAACCAACTTCATTTCTTCTGGGCCCTCAAATGCACCATGCTGTCTCACCTCTGAGCCTTTTACTGTTCTGTCTGTAAAGTTCCATGCATTTTGCACTTATGTCTCAGCCTAGATTTCATTTCCTCTGGTTAGCCTTTCCTTCCAATACCACCCCTCCCTATCTTCCCCAACTAACAAGACAGTTAGATGTCCTTCTGTATATATCCTTATGTCATTTTTTTTGCTGGTTTCATTGTTTATACTTGCTTGTTTCATTTTTTGTTTCCTATATTAACTGGGCACATTGGAAGGCAGCAATTGTGCTTCTGTCTTACTCAATCATTGTATCCCTTCTGCCTAGAATCATGCTAGACACATAGTGAACTCAGTGAACATTTGCTGAATAAATCAGTAAATGAATGATAAGTGAATGAATGATGGAACATTAGCCTTTTATGAGAATGAAAATGAAATCATCTTCACTTCTCACTCAGAATTACAAATTCTAAAATAAGTCAGAGTTGCAAAGCATGGCAAGAAAGCTAGTACAGCTATTCTAGTTCCTATAATACAATTTATCATTCTGTAGCTTCACAGTTTATCAAGCACAATGTATAAATAACTCAAAATTACTTTCTATAAATTACAATTCCTTATCCTAAGACATCCATTTGTTTTAAACATTTATTTGAACACAAAGATAATAAGGCAACTTTAAAAACAGAATTTCATGCAAGCTAGGAAATATACCTTTATATCCCAAACTTTGTTTACACTTTTGTTTACAGAAATCAATGTACTTATCATTCTTAGTTTTAATTTTTTTCATTAATTCCACAAATTCACATTAGGAATGTGAATCAAAATAAAAGCAGCTCTCTGAAATAAAATGTCTATAAGGATCTAGTTTTATTTTTAAAACTGTAAATATTTCTGGGTGACTAATCAGAATTGTGATTTTTTAAAAAACCACCTCTGCTCTTACAAAACATCTGGTGGAAAATTAAAACCTCAGAGGTTACATTAGGCACTGTAAGATTTAATTCAGTGGCCTGACATTATCATCAGCTAATCAGCTGCTTGTCCCTAAGTCCCTATTCCTATGAGGTTGGTAGCATTTATTTCAAACTGAAGAACTCTGAATTCTTTATGGAAACAGGATTTTTTTCAAGAAACAATTTTCTCAGCTCAATTGGTAACTACGTTTCCCCACTCTACATGCGTGTGGCTGAAGCTGTGAGGGGTTGCAATCTGATATAATCTTGAATTACCCTCAATTTTCTGCAGTTCACCCTCACTGGGAACTATCATGGAACAAACTTGATATCACAGGAGTGTGCAAGGCCCCTGGCTGGAGGCTGCTTGGAGAACAGGAGAGAGGAGGACCTTCACACAGGATCCTCTACCCATCTGATGCCTCTCCAGGAAGATTCTTTTCCCCAATTACTCATAGTCTAACTTTTCCTCAGAAGTTCCTCGGAGTAATCCATTCTGTTTGGTTTCTCTGCCTCCCTCCCCCCAATCATCTGGACCCAATTTACAAACCCCAAACTGCCCAAGAATGTATGCAGGACCTTTTCTGGGAGCGTCTGGAAGGGAATTGTAAACCAGACAAGACAGGGGCTAAGAGCTGAAGATCTCCTGCAATCTGCGAGGTTGGTCACAACTGCCAAGGGGAATGTTAGTCAGCAACGTGGGCTTCCTGTTGGGGCCAAGGGAAAGCCCTAGGGGTGGGCGCTGGCAGGGAGGGCAAGAAGGGCACATGGATGCAGGGGAACAGGGAGGGCAAGGAGGGCAATGGATCGCGGGGGACGCTGGAGCGGCGGAACAGGAAGTGGAGGACCTCATCCAATCTCTCCGGGTGGCTCTGGAGCCTCAGAGACCCAAGTCTGATTCTACCGTTCCTCTCACCCTGGTCCAGCGGTCCTCAGGATCCGCTGCACTCCCTACCCTGCTTTCCAAGGCAGGTCCATGCAAGGTGCTTTCATCGAGAGAAGTGGCGAGAAACCTGTCTGGAAAACTGATGAGCCCTGCGTGAGCAGCTCTGGGTCCAGCGGCCCGCAGGGACTAACCTCTTCTCGGACCCTGGAGGAGAAGTGTCAGGAATCCCGCTCTCCCCCTTGCCCCGGGGGGCCTGGGCACACCCTTGCATGGACGCACGTGGTGGCTGAGGTTTTGAGCTTTCCCGCTCACTGATTCATTCTGCAGCGGGCTCGTGGGTATGTGCATCCTCGTCCGTGGGGAAGCCGGCTGCCAGCCCAGGCTTCCAGATGTGGAAGGAGAGAGTGCGCGAGCCCCAGCCAGGCTCGGCTGCCAGCGGCTGGGAAGCACATGTTCATACAAACACTGCCACAAGGCGGTCTTTCTCTGCACTCCGCCTCCGCCTGCCCTTAGCTGGCACCCTCAGTCCTGCCCCCCTGCCCTCCTCCTTCCTACTCTCCCCGTTACAGCCTAGTAGCAGAGAACGACCACAGCCGCCCTCGTCCCTCCTGCCCCTGAGGCCAAAACCAAACTTCTATAACCCACTGACATGTTCCAGGAAGGGCCAGGACAGCCAGCCAAGGCCACGCGCCCCCTACCCTTCATCCACACTCTTCTCCCACTGAGGCAGTGGGAGCCGGTACAATGCCCAAAGAGCAGATGGAGTGCCAGGGAGGGCCGGTGAGATCACTCCCTGGGAGCAGCAGCCCCGGGGGCCTTCCGCCCTCCCCTCCGGGGTCCAGCCCCTTCCCCAATGACACTCCAGTGAGCAGGGGGCAGCCTGGGCCCCAGGTGGGCAGCACGTTTGTTGGCCTCCTAACGACTAGAGGCAACTGCCTCTGTGTCTCATGATTCCAGGAGCTCCGTGATGTTCGAGGTTTTGTGGGCACCCTCTCGCCCATTCGGCAACCCTGCCGCATGGTTCAGGCTCCGCGCACAGAGCCCAGGGGGACCGCGAGCACCCCAGCAGTTCCCAGGCTGGATGCCCGAGGAGCACCGAAGGGAAACAAGACCTCAGCCAGGGCCCTGAGGGAGGAGAACGGAAGGAGGATGCGAGGGCAATGGGAGCTGGAGCCCGGGCGGGCGTCAACGAGTCCAGCTCCGGGGCTGCAAGAGCCGCTACCACCGGCCTCGGGAAGTGAGCCAGCGAGCTGTTCCTCCCGAGCCGCAGGATCTCTTTAGCATAAACTGTCTGAGAGACCCGCTGGCAGGAGGCTTCCTTTCAAGCACGGTATTTTACAAATTGAGGAGACAAGGGGAGGATGCTGCGGCTGTTCGCCGGCTCCCAACTTCAAAAAAAAAAAAAAAAAAAAGTGCCAAGTAGCTAGGGCGCAAATCTCTAACTGGCTCAGCGGATCCAGGGGGTGGGGAGAGCTGCTGGTCTAACCCCTGCCCCGCGGGTGGGCTACTTACGATTTTGCCGTGTGGGAGACCTGTCCACGCCTTGTCCTGTGGGCTCCTAAATGCATTTGTATGCATTTGTCCTTACAGCGGGGCGCTAACGGAAAACAGAAGCCAACTCCGAACTGCTAAGTGTGCAGGTACTGTCCATGAAAAAGGGGGAAAAAAAATCACGTGAAAACGATGCTCTAAAACCTCAACAATAACCAAAAAAGGGAGGGACAGACGGAAGAAGAGCAGAGAAATAGCACCGGGCGGGTAGACGGCTAGGCTGCCCAGGGCCCCAGCTCGGTAGCGGACAGGCCCGGGGTGGGTGAGGGGGAGCGCTCCCCTGGGAGGGCGGGCAAGGAGGGACACCTCACTGGCGGGCTGCAGGACGCCGGCAGCAGCGGGAGCTCGGCTGCGAGCGCAGCCCTCGAGTTCACTTGCGGTTCAAAGGCGACTCCGTGACTCCAGTGGAGTCCTCCGCTTTGGGCCTGGGAGGAGAAAGGAGTGGGGGGAGGGCAGGAGATGAAGTGGGGGAGGAAGTCCTTGGAAACAACCCGCGCTGGAACATTTGTCAGACAAGTACACACACCCACTTCGGAAATCTTGTCCGTGCGAGCTGGCCGGTGGCAACTGCAGGCGCTCGGCGTGGACTGCCGCCGGCTGCTTCCCCTGGAAGAAGAGGAGCCCAGCAAATCCGGCCGGTGTTAAATTTCACCGCTCCCTGACTTGCAATGACATCACCAAACACAGTGCACACCTCCCCCTCCACCCCGCAACCTTCCCCCTACCACGCGCCTAGCTGGGGCGCCCCAGTCCGCAAGCTCCCGGGCCCTGGGGCGAGCTCGCAGCCACTGGCACCGCCCAGACACTCCCGCTTCCCACGCATTCCCGGGCTTGTAGGTGACTGGTATCCTTCCTCCCAAGCATCCGTGTACCGTTTCCTTTTTCAGCAGTCCCCAATTTGATGTTTTCCCCCATTTGATGTTTTCTCTCTTGCTGTCTCCCATCCCCCTTTTTCTGTCCTCTTCATACACATGTTCTAAAATCATGTATAAAACTCAACAGAGTCCTTCACTCTCCTCCAATTCTCTTGCTTTTTTTTTTTTTTTTTGCAGCTATGCTTGTGGCCTAAATCATAAACCAACAGCAAATGTTCTCATTAATTCCTTTTCTCACCTTCACTCTTTCAATCGGCCCCCCGTGTTACTTTCTATTGATTTTTCTTTCCTGTAATCCACTTTTCTGCCGTCTGCCCTTCTCTCCTATACAATCATGGACTAATGGTCTGCACTTATACATGAAAAGCACAGGAACACACCACTGCCTTACCAGTTTGAATACCTTCTCCAAGGTTTGTGACAAGTTTCTTTTTCGATCTAAGTCCCATTCTCTCAACACATTTTTTCATATTGAGAAGTCTACTTCCAAGATTTGCCAAAAAAAAAAAAAAAATTAAGTTCTGATTTATCTTCCTCAAATAAGACTGGAAATTCCAGGAGGCCAGGGATCTATTATCTTGCTCATCATTGTATTTTCAGCATCTCAAATACTATTTGTTATGTCTGTTTAATGAATGACTGCTGTATACAGTGAATATCATATCTTGGAGAAATGATGTTGTCTATTCTGTACACCATCCACAGCTAATGACCCTTCCACAAAGGCATCTCACATTACACACACATTACAAAGGCTTCAGTTCAGTTCAGTTCAGTCGCTCAGTCCTGTCCGACTCTTGGCGACCCCATGAATCGCAGCATGCCAGGCCTCCCTGTCCATCACCAACTCCTGGAGCTCACTCCGACTCACCCATCGAGTCAGTGATGCCATCCAGCCATCTCATGCTCTGTCGTCCCCTTCTCTTCCTGCCCCCAATCCCTCCCAGCATCAGAGTCTTTTCCAATGAGTCAACTCTTCACATGAGGTGGCCAAAGTACTGGAATTTCAGCTTTAGCATCATTCCTTCCAAAGAAATCCCAGGGCTGATCTCCTTCAGAATGGACTGGTTGGATCTCCTTGCAGTCCACAGGACTCTCAAGAGTCTTCTCCAACACCACAGTTCAAAAGCATCAGTTCTTCGACGCTCAGCCTTCTTCACAGTCCAACTCTCACATCCATACGTGACTACTGGAAAAACCATAGCCTTGACTAGACGGGCTTTAGTCAGCAAAGTAATGTCTCTGCTTTTGAATATGCTATCTAGGTTGGTCATAACTTTTCTTCCGAGGAGTAAGCGGCTTTTAATTTCATGGCTACAATCACCATCTGCAGTGATTTTGGAGCCCCCCAAAAATAGTCTGACACTGTTTCTACTGTTTTCCCATCTATTTCCCATGAAGTGATGGGACCGGATGCCATGATCTTCATTTTCTGAATGTTGAGCTTAGGTGACCATATTAATGATGGAAACAATTGATGTGGCCCTTGGAAATTGGGAGAGTTTTTCCTTTAAGAACATAGAGTTTAATCCACCCTCCTCAATTTTTCAACTTTTTATTTTGAAATTTTAGATTTACATAAAAGTTGCATAAAAAATAAAGAGAATTCCTATATAACCTTCATCTGACTTCTTCTAATGTTGATATCTTACATAACCATGTAAATTATCAAAACCAGGAAATTAATACCAATACAACTAATCTATAGATCTCACTCAGATTTTGTCAATTTTCCCAAATGTTCTTTGTTTTGTCCAAGATCTAATCCAAGATAGTTTAAGTTAATTAAGTAATTAATCAAATCATACAATGGAAGTGACAAATAGACTCAAGGGATTAGATCTGATAGACGTAGTGCCTGAAGAGCTATGGACCGAGGTTGTAACTTTGCACAGGAGATGGTGATAAAAACCATACCCCAAAAAATAAATGTAAAAAGGCAAAATGGTTTGCTGAGGAGGCATTACAAATAGCTGGGAAAAGAAGAGAAGCAACGGCAAAGGAGAAAAGGGGAGATACCCATCTAAATACAGAGTTTCTAAGAATAACAAGGAGAGATAAAGCCTTCCTCAGTGAACAATGCAAAGAAATAGAGGAAAACACTAGACTAGAGATCTCTTCAAGAAAATTAGAGACACCAAGGGAACATTTCTTGAAAAAATGAGCACAATAAAGGACAGCAATGGTGTGGACATAACAGAAGCAGAAGATATTAAGAAGTGGCAAGAATACACAGAAGAAATATACAAAAAAGATCTTCATGACTCAGATAACCATCATGGTGTCATCACTTACCTGGAGCCAGACATCTTGGAGTGTGAAGTCAAGTGGGCCTTAGGAAGCATCACTATGAACAAAGCTAGTAGAGGTGATGGAATTCCAGCTAAGGTATTTCAAAGCCTAAGGGATGATGCTGTAAAAGTGCTCCACTCAAAATGCCAGCAAATTTGGAAAACCCAGCAGTGGCCACAGGACTGGGAAACCTCAGTTTTCATTCCAATCCCAAAGAAAGGCAATGCCAAAGAATATTCAAACTAGCCCACAATTGTACTCATTTCACATATTTCACACACTAACACAGTAATGCTCAACATTCTCCAAGCTAGACTTCAACAGTACATGAACCGAGAACTCCCAGATGTTCAAGCTGAATTTAGAAAAGGCAGAGGAACCAGAGATTAAATTGTCAGCATCCCTTAGATCATAGAAAAAGCAAAAGAGATTTCCAGAAAAACATCTGTTTCATTGACTACACTAAAACCCTTGACTGTGTGGACCACAAAAGACTATGGAAAATTCTTCAAGAGATGGGAATACCAGACTACCTTACCTGCCTCCTGAGAGACCTGTTTGCAGGTCAGGAAGTAACAGATAGAACCAGACATGGAACAATGGACTGGTTCCAAATTGAGAAAGGAGTATGTCAAGGCTGTATATTGTCACCCAACTTATTTAACTTATATGCAGAGTACATCATGTGAAATGCCAGGCTGGATGAAGCACAAGCTGGCATCAAGATTGCTGGGAGAAATATCAATGATCTCAGACATGCAGATGATACCAGTTTGTGACAGAAAGTGAAGAGGAACTAAAGAGTCTCTTGATGAAAGTGAAAGAGGAAAGTGAAAAAGCTAGCATAAAATTGAACATTCAGAAAACTAAGAATATGGCATCTGGTCCCATCACTTCATGGCATATAGATGGGGAAACAATAGAAACAGTGACAGACTTTTTTGTGTGATTTTCTTGGGCTCTGCAAAATCACCACAGATGGTGACTGCAAGCCATGAAATTAAAAGATGTTTGCTCCCTGGAAGAAAAGCTATGACAAACCTAGACAGCATATTAAAAAGCAGATACATTACTTTGTTCACAAAGGTCTGTCTAGTCAAAGCTATGGTTTTTCCAGTAGTCATGTACGGATGTGAGTTGGACCATAAAGAAAGCTAAGTGCCAAAGAATTGATGCTTTTGAACTGTGGTCTTAGAGAAGACTCTTGAGAGTCCCTTGGACTGCAAGGAGATGCAACCAGTCAATCCTAAAGAGAACCAGTCCTGTATATTCATTGGAAGGACAGATGGCTGAAGCTGAAGCTGCAATACTTTGGCCATATAATGGGAAGTACTGACTCACTGGAAAACACCCTGATGGCTGGGCAAAACTGAAGCCAGGATGAGAAGGGGAATGACAGAGGACAAGATGGTTAGATGGCATCACTGACTCAATGGGCATGAGTTTAAGCAAGCCTTGGGAAATGAAGTACAGGGAAGTCTGGCATGCTGCATCCATGGGGTCTCAAAGAGTTGGACATGACTGAGCGACTAAACAACAACCATAGTTAATCAACTAAGATATTAAATAAATTGCCATATCTCCTTAGTCTCCTGCCATCTGTGGCATTCCCTGTTCAAAGAGCACTGGCCAGTGATTTTGTAAAAGTTCCCCAAATGTGGCTTTGGGTTATGTATTCTCATGATTCAGAGTTTGTATATTCAGCTAAAACACCACTGAGATGATATTGTGCCTTTCTCGGGGCATCATATTGAGCATACATAACACTGATATATTTTATTATTATTTATATTAACTTTGATCACCTAGTTCATATGTCATATGCCAAATAGCCATTGTAACTAGCCCCCTTCCTCACTTTTGTAAAAAATAGCCACAGCCTTCTGGAAACCTCCTAGAAATCCAGTGCCAAGGGAAGATATACATTCTTAACTTTAATAATTTCTACAGTATTCTATTCCTATAGTATTTCTATTTTTGACTACTGGTCAAAAATTTGTGTCTCTATTTCCCCTTCAATTATTTAAGGATTAAAAATATTTCTTTGTTCGCAATGTTGAGTCAATATTTGACTCCTGTATTAAATGGAATTATCATTAAAATGTATCTAAGTTTTTTTGAGTATAAAAAGAAAATATTTGTTAGTTAGGGTTAGTAAAGTTCTTTTCTTGCAGAAACAGCCAAAGAGTATGCATACCTTCAAATAGAATATATTTGATTGTGGGAGAGGAAGCATTGCCCAGTAAAAAATAAACAATGTAAGGCTGCAATGATATAGACTTTTTACGATGCTGGAGTTTAGCATATTTCTAATTAATCAATATAGCTTAACGAAGACCATGGCATTTAGCTGGGCCTTGAAAAGTCAAGAGGATTTATATAGGTGGAGAAGAGAAAGATAGTATGCTTAGAAATAGAGAACAGGAGACCAATGATAATTGGACAAGAGGAAGATACATGAACTGTATTTAGGGGAAAGGAGTAGATTCATCAGCTTGGATTTAAGGTTTGTGCATTTGTATCAAGGTTGAGGGAAACTATGACAGTCCCTGAATGCCAGGATAAGTTCACTCAGTCATTTAGTAAGCACTTACTGTGTCACCTACTATGTACCAGGAACTCTTCTAGACACTAAATTACATCAGCAAAAAAAAATGCGTGAAAATTCTTCCCCTCATGGAGATTATGTTTTATTATTTAAATTTAATCTGTGGGTAATAGAAAACAAATTAAATAATTTTAAACATAAATGATTATGTTTTAAATTCCCATTTTAAGAAGACTGATCAACATCAGATGCTAAGATTGGAACGAGAGGAAGTTTGGAGGATAAGTTTGGTTTAAGTGTTGAAATAAGCATATCGTGAACTATGGTAGGAACAACAGAAGAGCTAAATAAGAGAATCGTTATTAAAAGAAATCAAGATGATCTAAAAACTTCTTAGATTGGGAAGGGAGGAGATATAGATGAAACTTCAAGTCTGAAAGATTAATAAATTATGCCACTTGTCCAATGGCAAAAGGAAGACAACTAACTCAATCTGTGACACACTATATTGAGATCTTGGTAGGACCCTGTTTTGGAGCTATCCAGAGATCTGTTGGAGTTAGAATTAGGTCTGTTGAAGCTAGAGTTGAAGAAAAATGTTAGAGCTAGAGCTTTAGATTTCTTCATCATCTGCCTAAAATGGTATTTGAAGCCTTGACAGTAGAGTCTGTTTTCAAGGATGTGAACATTTTAATGGAGAACAGACAGTCAAGGACATAAACTACAGAAAGTGGGAGGAAACAATGTGGAACTGAAGGAGCAAGAATAAAATACATAGAGCATTGTTAAATAAGAGAACAGGAGCTCGGGGCTTCCCTGGTGGCTCAGCTGGTAAAGAATCTGCCTGCAATGTGGGAGACCTGGTTCAATCCCTGGGTTGGGAGGATCCCCTGGAGAAGGGAAAGGCTACCCACTCCAGTATTCTGGCCTGGAGAACTCCATGGAGCCTGGTAGGCTGCAGTCCATGGGATCCCAAAGAGTCAGACCGACTGCGCAATTTACACTCACTTACAGGAACTCAAAAAGTAATTATGTAGCAAATCCTTCACAGTGCTTACTGTGCATGCTGCTGCTGCTGCTAAGTTGCTTCAGTTGTGTCTGACTCGTAGTGACCCCATGGACAGCAGCTTACCAGGCTCCTCCGTCCATGGGATTTTCCAGGCAAGAGTCCTGGAGTGGGGTGCCATTGCTCCCTCCGTTATTATGCATGAGAATCAGTCTAATTATTTTAGATGTATTAACTCATTTTATTCTCTATCAGTCCTGTTAAGTAGGTACTATTTATTATCCTTTTTATACAGAGGAGAAAATTAATGCAGAGAAGGGTTAAATTGCCTGGTCAGAAAACTGCTAATCAACATGTAACCATGCCAACTCTGGATAAAGTTGATGTTCTCAATAATTCCTTCTCCTTTCATTTTTTCTTCCTCCCTCCCTCCTTCTCAGGAGAAAACCATTTCAAGACAACTGGCTACTGAAACAGAATATAAGCTTCTACTACAGATTTTCATAAGAATGTAAAATTCAGTGTATGATGAAAGTGATATATGATGAAATTCAGTATATGATTCAGTATATTTCAAAACTCCATAAATAAGATCTGCTTTACAAATAGTGTTAAAACTACTAGTTTTAAGGAGAGAATAAATTTATCTCCACCTCATGAGGTACAACCAAAGTAAATTCCAATACATAACATTAATGGGTTTATAAAAATATTTAACAGTGAAGATTTAGAAGTAATTATATGTAAAAATGTATCTTCTTTAGAGGTGAGTAAAATTAACTTATTAATTTATTTATCAAGTATTTATTGGGCAGCAAGAGGTTTCAGACACTGTTCATGCTTGCTCTCTAGGACTAGAAGTATTTCAGAAAAACAGAAAGAAGTATGATGTAAAATTTGCGAGCTGTAAAGTAAAAAAGAAATACAAATGTCACACAATATAAACAAGTGAAGATATAAATGAAAAACTGGGGGAAATATTTGTAGTGCATAGCAGGCAATTAATCTCTTTTTATAAAGCATTTTATGTTGAAATAATTATAGGCTTATAAAAAGTTACAAAACATAGTGTGAAGACTTTCCAAATACCTTTCCCTCTATGTTCCCCAATTGCTAACATTTTACTATGTTAACTTTATTATATTCTCTCTCTTTCTCTCCCCCAATTGGTTGAGAATAATTTTCAGACATTATGTCTCTTTATCCATAAACACTTCAATGTGTATTTCCTAAAAACAAAGATATTCTCTTCCATAGCCACAGTGCAATGATCATAATCAGGAAATTAATATTTATATGGTATTATTCTTTTTTTAAATCAATTTACTTATTTTAATTGGAGGCTAATTACTTTACAATATTGTAGTGGTTGTTGCCAAACATTGACATGAATCAGCCATGGGTACACATGTGTTCCCATCCAGAACCCCCCTCCCACATCCCTCCCCATCCCATCCCCCAGGGTCATCCCAGTGATCCGCTTCGCATATGATAATATACACGTTTCAACACCACCCTCTCAAACCATCCCACACTTGCCTTCTCCCACAGAGTCCAAAAGACTGTTCTTTACATCTGTGTCTCTTTTGCTGTCTCACATATAGGGTCATTGTTACCATCTTTCTAAGTTCCATATATATGCATTAGTATACTGTATTGGTATTTTTCTTTCTGACTTACTTCACTCTGTATAATAGGCTCAAGTTTCACCCACCTCATTAGAACTGATTCAAATGCATTCTTTTTAATGGCAGAGTAATACTCCACTGTATATATGTACCACAGCTTTCTTATCCATTTGTCTGCTGATGGACATCTAGGTTGCTTCCATGTCCTGGCTATTGTAAACAGTGCTGCGATGAACATTGGGGTACATGTGTCTCTTTCAATTCTGGTTTCCTCGATGTGTATGCCCAGAAGTAGGATTGCTGGGTCATATGGCAGTTCTATTTCCAGTTTTTTAAGGAATCTCCACACTGTTCTCCATAGTGGCTGTACTAGTTTGCATTCCCACTAACAGTGTAAGAGGGTTCCCTTTTCTCCACATCCTCTCCAGCTTTTATTGTTTGTAGACTTTTGGATAGCAGCCGTTCTGACTGGCGTGAGATGGTACCTCACTGTGGTTTTGATTTGCATTTCTCTGATAATGAGTGATGTTGAGCATCTTTTCATGTGTTTGTTAGCCATCTGTATGTCTTCTTTTGAGAAATGTCTGTTTGGTTCTTTGGCCCATGTTTTGATTGGGTCATTTATTTGTCTAGAATTGAGCTGCAGGAGCTGCTTGTATATTTTTGAGATTAATTCTTTGTCAGTTGCTTTGTTTGCTATTATTTTCTCCCATTCTGAAGGCTGTCTTTTCACCTTGCTTATAGTTTCCTTCATTGTGCAAAAGCTTTTAATTTTAATTAGGTCCCATTTGTTTATTTTTGCTTTTATTTCCAATAATCTGAGAGGTGGGTCATAGAGGATCCTGCTGTGATTTATGTTGGAGAGTGTTTTGCCTATGTTCTCCTCTAGGAGTTTTATAGTTTCTGGTCTTACGTTTAGATCTTTAATCCATTTTGAGTTTATTTTTGTGTGTGGTTTTAGAGAGTGTTCCAGTTTCAGTCTTTTACAAGTGGTTGACCAGTTTTCCCAGCATCATTTGTTACAGAGATTGTCTTTTCTCCATTGTATACTCTTGCCTCCTTTGTCAAAGATAAGACGTTCATAGGTGTGTGGATTTATCTCTGGGCTTTCTATTTTATTCCATTGATCTATATTTCTGTCTTTGTGCCAGTACCATACTGTCTTGATGGTATTATTCTTTAATCTACAGACCAGTCAAGTTTCACCAGTGTTCTCTCTACATGATAGTAAACCTTTATTTTTCCTGCTTCAAGAACACATGTTTCATGAGTCAGACACGACTGAGCAACTTCACTTTCACTTTTCACTTTCATGCATTGGAGAAGGAAATGGCAACCCACTCCAGTGTTCTTGCCTGGAGAATCCCAAGGGACGAGGGAGCCTGGTGGGCTGCCATCTATGAGGTTGCATAGAGTCGGACACGACTGAAGTGACTTAGCAGCAGCAGCAGCAGCAGCAGTCTCCCTTACCATGGAACAGCTCCTTAGTTAGGGTGACCAATTCATCCCTATTTACCCTGGTTTCCATTTCCTGCTTTTAGCCCTGAAATTGTCATGTCCTGAAAGAACCCCTCAGACCCAGGGAATCTGGCATGGCTGGTAACTTAATGACCTTCATACTTTCAAAAAAGTTAGGTTGCTCCTTAAATAGAATATCGAAACCTTTGATGCATGAATAATTCTTATAAATTAACAAGAAAAGAGATGAATATAGAAATGTAGAAAAATGGGCAAAGGGAATATGCTAAAGTTGGACCCAAAACACATTAAAATATTTAATGAACTCAATTCAAGTATGTTAAAGTAATTAAGACCCCACCTGGGGGCGGGGGAGGGAAGCAAATGACAAAGATTTTTAGAGAAAGGATAACATCCAATGTTGATGAAGGTAGAGTGAAACTGGTAATTTTATACCAGCTAGAAGGTTGTAAATTAGGTAAAACTAGAGGAAATTTGCCAATTAGAATTAAGAACCTTTAAAAACTATATTTTTTGATCAGTGATTTGATTCTAGAAAAGTATTCCAAAGAAATAATAATCACATTCACCCACAAAAACACATGCAAAAGAATGATCATCACAGTATTATCCTATTTCTCAATAAATTAGGGTACATTCATATACTGTAATATTATACAATAATGAAAAAATAATGTTTTGAAAGGTATTTCCTAACAAAAAAAAATCTTAAAATATTTCAAGACGATGCAAAAATATTTACAATACAAAATATATGGGTGTACATAGTATGTATTGCATATCTTAGAATAAAGACTGAAGGGAAGTATACCAAAGGATTAATAGTAGTATAAATAATATCTGGATGGTAAAATCAGTAATGATGAATTAAACTTTGTCCTTCTTTTGTTTTTCTATTTATCTTTGTTTACAATAAGCATGTATTATTTACATAAATCAGCTGCTACTGCTAAGTCACTTCAGTCGTGTCTGACTCTGCGACCCCATGGACTGCAGCCTACCAGGCTCCTCCGTCCATGGGATTTTCCAGGCAAGAGTACTGGACTGGGTTGCCACTGCCTTCTCCTGTAACTGCATAATGATACACCAATTCAACTTACTGCTATGGGGGAAAAACACCATTTAATGAGACATGAAGACAAAGCACAGATCCTAAGGGGACACACGCTGTGGACCACAGCACGGCTATGACCAGAGTAAGTGAGGGTATGGGGGAGCGGAGATGGGTGGGTAAACTATAGCCTCGAGGGCATGGGGTGGGGGGGTGGTCTGGATTGAGGACAACTAAGCAGACAACAGGATGCGACAGGAAATCAAAACCAATGATGAAAGCAGACACACCGTCCAAGAACTTCAACAGCAAGGAAAACATACAGAACTGTTCTTTTACAAATATTCGGGAAGAAATCAAGCATGAAACCACAGAGAAATCGTCAAAGAATTTTAAATATCAACTAATTAGCCAATGATGCAAATTATAAAAACAGTGTGTCAAAAGACCACAAAATGGACTAGTTACCACTTCACAGGCCACTAAAATGATTCATGGTTAATTTAATTATAAGCTGACTAACCATGCAGCTAATATGAAATGGGTGGTAACAGAAAAACTTGATAATACAAGTCCAGTTACAAAGCAGAGTGTTGTACACGTGATTTCATGGGGGTAAATAGCAATGCACTCACAAAGCATAAGCTAAACATGCAAGAAAGCTGGAACATAAATCAGAGAAAAAAGTAATAAAGGTTTCAAGATTGAGGGAGATAGTTGGACTGGGGATGGCTTAAAATAATGAACATTAGAGAATATGCTAGGGAAGAAGCTAAAAGCTGAAATAAATGGATTAAAATGAGTTTGTGTAGCTAGAGAAAGGCAGATCCTTAAACTGAGCTGGGCTCTAGGACAACCAAACAGGTAGTTAGATACATACTTGCATAGTTATGTCAGGAGAAAACTCCATACTTTAAGTGTAGTGTTGCAAGTCAGTCTTCAGAAACCTCTTGGGGATTTTCCCTCTATAACATGTAAAAGCAAGTTGGAGCCCTCTACTGGAATGGTCTTCTAGCAAGGGTAGAATTTATATTTGAAATTATAAAATAAGTGTATATGCCTCTAACCAGAAATAAACAGTGTTTTTCATATTCAGTTCTTTTGAGACCAATTTTCTAGTAACTGGATATTATTTTTCTCAGAATCATGTGACTATAAAGGGAAACATTATTTTACTGATGAAAAGGATAGGCTGGATGAAAGCGGACTACAGAGAATCCACAATTAGGTGAAATAGTTGCACAGCAACTGGCAAATGTTTGCATGAGTATAGATGGAATCTGATTTAAAAGGTAACTTAAGAGTGAAGAAGCTGAGGAAAGAAGACAATAGAGGAAAAATTCTAGATCTTTGAATTTTAAATGTAAGGCAAGACATGATATATACTTTTCCTTTAGAACTAGTTGAATAGCTATCATTTGAAAGTATTAAAGGGCCAAATAGAATGCCTTGCTTCTCTTGAATTTCATTATGTATTTGGTTGTCTTATAATAAGGTTTTGGAGAAGGCAATGGTGCCCCACTGCAGTACTCTTGCCTGGAAAATCCTGTGGATGGCGGAGCCTGGTAGGCTGCAGTCCATGGGGTCCCTAAGAGTCGGACACAACTGAGCGAATTCACTTTCACTTTTTACTTTCATGCATTGGAGAAGGAAATGGCAACCCATTCCAGTGTTCTTGCCTGGAGAATCCCAGGGACAGGGGAGCCTGGTGGGCTGCCGTCTATGGGGTCGCACAGAATCGGACACAACTGAAGTGACTTAGCAGCTTAGCAGCAGCATAATAAGGTTTATTTTCCCCATCAGAGTCAGTACTACAATTTTCTAACAATTCATATCATATATTTAGTGTATCTTACATGAATATTCATACAAAATGCTACTTTAACAGAGAACCTAACTTATAGAAACCAGTGATACAATACCATCATCAAAAGTGATTGTGAGTAGCTGTCCGTCTGCAGCAGCACATTAGAAATCCAACTCACACTTAGGATTCTCTTTCAGCACCTTTAGTTTAAATTCCTCTTACCTTACTAAGGATATTTAAAAATTCAATATGGAATTTTGAATTGTATCTATTTTATCTTGTTCAACAATTTAAAAGTGGATACAGCCCCTATGCTTTTTTTAAAAAAGGCAAAATAAACTAATGGTAAGAGTATTTTTTGAGGTATAGAAACAGAACAGACTCTTCCATATTGTGAAATAAGATTCTTGCGACAACCATGGCAATATTATGAAAGATCATAGAAATATTTGTTATTCCAAGGAAACAGAGGAAAGTCAATTTGCCAGACCAGTCCCCCAAATAACAAATGCCTATGAGGCTTCCCTGGTGGCTAAGTGGTAAAGAATCCGCCCCTGCTGATGCAGGAGATGTGGGATTGATCCCTGGGTGAAGAAGATCCCCTGGAGAAGGAAATGACAATCCATCCCAGGATTCTTGCCTGAACAATCCCATGGATAAAAGAGCCTGGCAGGCTACAATCCATGGGGTCACAAAAGAGTTGGACATGACTTAGCAACAAAACAGCAGCAACAACAACAAATGCCTATAGCTTCTGTCACATGATTGCAAGTCTTGGCATAGTTTAGAAAGGGGATATCTATTTCTGCCAAAGCAAAAATTTAATATAAGCTGCATCAAAGTCTAAAGAGATCCATGAGATGAAAAAGCAAAATGAATATTTAGCATGTGCATGGAATTCAAGCAGTCATATTCAAAATTATTGTGATGATGCCAAAATTGTTTGGATTCTGCATGGAGGCTGACTAGGGACATGTATAGTGCTTATTTTCACATATTCTGATTGTTGACGAGACCTTGAGGAGCAAAGTGAGACTGGAGTAGGAAAGCAAGAAAGGAACTAATATTACCAAGAACTTCTATGTAATGGGCACAGTGCTAGGTACTTTAACATATCTAATGTTATAACTATCTCAATCACCCAATGAGGAGATGTTATTATATTATTTTTTCTGTGTAAGAAAACTGAGGCCTCAAGAGTCTAATTGACATACTTAAAGTGATGAAAGAAAATAACCTACAGCCCAGATTACTGTACCCAGCAAGGATCTCATTCAAATATGAAGGAGAAATCAAAAGCTTTACAGACAAGCAAAAGCTGACAGAATTCAGCACCACCAAACCAGCTCTCCAACAATTGCTAAAGGATATTCTCTAGACAGGAAACACAAAAAGGGTGCATAAACCCGAACCCAAAACAATAAAGTAAATGGCAATGGGATCATACTTATCAATAATTACCTTAAACGTAAATGGGTTGAATGCCCCAACCAAAAGACAAAGGCTGGCTGAATGGATACAAAAACAAGACCCCTATATATGTTGTCTACAAGAGACCCACCTCAAAACAAGGGACACATACAGACTGAAAGTGAAGGGCTGAAAAAAGATATTACATGCAAATAGAGACCAAAAGAAAGCAGGAGAAGCTATACTCATATCAGATAAAATAAACTTTAAAACAAAGGCTGTGAAAAGAGACAAAGAAGGACACTACATAATGATCAAAAGATCAATCCAAGAAGAAGATATAACAATTATAAATATATATGCACCCAACATAGGAGCACCACAATATGTAAGACAAATGCTAACAAGTATGAAAGGGGAAATTAACAATAACACAATAACATGGGAGACTTTAATACCCCACACACACCTATGCACAGATCAACTAAACAGAAAATTAACAAAGAAACATAAACTTTAAATGATACAATAGACCAGTTGGACCTAATTGATATCTATAGGACATTTCACCCTAAAACAATGAATTTCACCTTTTTCTCAAGTGCTCATGAAGCCTTCTCCAGGATAGATCACTTCCTGGGCCATAAATCTAGACTTGATAAATTCAAAAAAATTGAAACCATTCCAAGCATCTTTTCTGACCATAATGCATTAAGATTAGATCTCAAATACAGGAGAAAAACTATTAAAACTTCCAACATATGGAGGCTGAACAACATGCTGTTGAATAACCAACAAATCACAGAAGAAATCAAAAAAGAAATCAAAATATGTATAGAAACAAATGAAAATGAAAACACAACAACCCAAAACCTGTGGGACACTATAAAAGCAGTGCTAAGAGGAAAGTTCACAGCAATACAGGCATACCTCAAGAAATAAGAAAAAAGTCAAATAAATAACCTAAATCTACACCTAAAGAAACTAGAAAAGGAAGAAATGGAGAACTCCAGGGTTAGTAGAAGGAAAGAAATCTTAAAAATTAGGGCAGAAATAAATGCAAAAGAAGCAAAAGAGACCATAGCAAAAATCAACAAAGCCAAAAGCTGGTTCTTTGAAAAGATAAATAAAATTGACAAGCCATTAGCCAGACTCATCAAGAAACAAAGAGAGAAAAATCAAATCAATAAAATTAGAAATGAAAATGGAGAGATCACAATAGACAACACAGAAATACAAAGGATCATAAGAGACTACTATAAGCAATTATATGCCAATAAAATGGACAACATGGAAGAAATGGACAAATTCTTAGAAAAGTACAACTTTCCAAAACTGAAACAACAGGAAATAGAAAATCTTAAAAGACCTATCACAAGCACAGAAATTGAAAGTATGATCAGAAATTTTCCAGCAAACAAAAGCCCAGGTTCAGATGGCTTCACAGCTGAATTCTACCAAAAATTTCAAGAATAGCTAACCCCTATCCTACTCAAACTCTTCCGGAAAATTGCAGAGGAAGGGAAACTTCCAAACTCCTTCTATGAGGCCACCATCACCCTAATACCAAAACCTGACAAAGATGCCACAAGGAAAGAAAACTACAGGCTGATATCACTGATGAACATAGATGCAAAAATCCTTAACAAAATTCCAGCAATCAGAATCCAGCAACACATTAAAAAGATCATACACCATGACCAAGTGGGCTTTATCCCAGGGATGCAAGGATTCTTCAATATCCACAAATCAATCAATGTAATTCACCACATTAACAAATTGAAAAATAAAAGCCATATGATTATCTCAATAGATGCAGAGAAAGCCTTTGACAAAATTCAACATCCATTTATGATAAAAACTCTCCAGAAAGCAGGAATAGAAGGAACATACCTCAACATAATAAAAGCTATATATGACAAACCCACAGCAAACATTATCCTCAATGGTGAAAAATTGAAAGCATTTCCCCTAAAATCAGGAACAAGACAAGGATGCCCACTTTCACCGCTACTGTTCAACATAGTTCTGGAAGTTTTGGCCACAGCAATCACAGAAGAAAAAGAAATAAAAGGAATCCAAATTGGAAAAGAAGAAGTAAAACTTTCACTGTTTGCAGATGACATGATCCTCTACATAGAAAACCCTAAAGACTCCACCAGAAAATTATTAGAACTAATCAATGAATATAGTAAACTTGCAGGATATAAAATCAACACACAGAAATCCCTTGCATTCCTATACACTAATAATGAGAAAGCAGAAAAAGAAATTGAGGAAACAATTCCAATTACCATTGCAATGAAAAGAATAAAATACTTGGGAATATATCTACCTAAAGAAACTAAAGACCTAAATATAGAAAACGATAAAACACTGATGAAAGAAATCAAAGAGGACACTAATCGATGGAGAAATATACCATGTTCATGGATTGGAAGAATCAATATAGTGAAAATGAATACACTACCCAAAGCAATCTATAGATTCAATGCAATCCCTATCAAGCTACCAGCGGTATTTTTCAGAGCTAGAACAAATAATTTCACAATTTGTATGGAAATACAAAAAACCTCGAATAGCCAAAGCAATCTTGAGAAAGAAGAATGGAGCTGGAGGAATCAACCTGCCTGACTTCAGGCTCTACTACAAAGCCACAGTCATCAAGACAGTATGGTACTGGCACAAAGACAGAAATATAGATCAATGCAACAAAATAGAAAGCCCAGAGATAAATCCACACACCTATGGACACCTTATCTTCAACAAAGGAGGCAAGAATATACAATGGAGAAAAGACAATCTCTTTAACAAGTGATGCTGGGAAAACTGGTCAACCACTTGTAAAAGAATGAAACTAGAACTCTTTCTAACACCATACACAAAAATAAACTCAAAATGGATTAAAGATCTAAATGTAAGACCAGAAACTATAAAACTCCTAGAGGAGAACACAGGCAAAACACTCTCCGACATACATCACAGCAGGATCCTCTATGATCCACCTCCCAGAATACTGGAAATAAAAGCAAAAACAAACAAATGGGACCTAATTAAACTTAAAAGCTTCTGCGCAACAAAGGAAACTATAAGCAAGGTGAAAAGACAGCCTTCTCAGTGGGAGAAAATAATGGGAAATGAAGCAACTGACAAACAACTAATCTCAAAAATATACAAGCAGCTCCTGCAGCTCAATTCCAGACAAATAAATGACCCAATCAAAACATGGGCCAAAGAACCAAACAGACATTTCTCCAAAGAAGACATATGGATGACTAACAAACACATGAAAAGATGCTCAACATCACTCATTATCAGAGAAATGCAAATCAAGACCACAATGAGGTACCATTTCACAGCAGTCAGAATGGCTGCAATCCAAAAGTCCACAAGCAATAAGTGTTGGAGAGGGTGTGGAGAAAAGGGAACCCTCTTACACTGTTGGTGGGAATGCAAACTAGTACAGCCACTATGGAGAACAGTGTGGAAATTCCTTAAAAAACTACAAATAGAACTGCCATATGACCCAGCAATCCCACTGCTGGGCAAACACATTGAGGAAACCAGAATTGAAAGAGACATGTATACCCCAATGTTCATCACAGCACTGTTTACAATAGCCAGGACATGGAAGCAACCTAGATGTCCATTAGCAGACAAATGGATAAGAAAGCTGTGGTACATATACACTATGGAGTATTACTCAGCCATTAAAAAGAATGCATTTGAATTAGTTCTAATGAGGTGGATGAAACTGGAGCCGATTATACAGATTGAAGTAAGCCAGAAAGAAAAACACCAATACAGTATACTAACACATATATATGGAATTTAGAAAGATGGTAACGATAACCCTATATGCAAGACAGCAAAAGAGACACAGATTTAAAGAACAGACTTTTGGACTCTGTGGGAGAGGGAGAGGGTGGGATGATTTGGGAGAATGGCATTGAAACATGTATACTATCATGTAAGAAATGAATTGCTAGTCTAGGTTCGATGCATGATACAGGATGCTTGGGGCTGGTGCACTGGGATGACCCAGAGAGATGATATGGGGTGGGTGGTGGGAGGGGGGTTCAGGGTTGGGAACTCATGTATACCTGTGGTGGATTCATGTCAATGTATGGCAAAACCAATACAGTATTGTAAAGTAAAACAATAAAATTTAAATTAAAAAATAAAATAAAAAGAGTTTTAAAAAAAGAGTCTAATTGACTTTTTCAAGGTTATAAAGCTAATAAATGGTAGAACTGGAACCCTTTTCAGATCCATCAAATTCCGAAATCTGCCCTTTGGAATCCAATGATTCCAAATATTAGGATGTATATAAGTCACATGAGTTCCTTTTATAATTGCAGATTTCTGAACTTTATGTCTAGAGACTGTGAGTATGTTTGAGGTGGGACTCAGGAATATGAATTTTTAACAAGTTTACAAATAATTGTGATGTAGATAAGCTTATTATCATATGTTACCATGTCCAATCATTCTTGACTTGGTTACTGAACATAGTACTTATTGAATGCCTGTAAAATCTTTCCATGAGTAAGTGCTCTTATTCATATGTACCTGGACAGAATAATTATGACTTAACTAAAATTCCATGTTTAGATATTTATTGAATGAATGAATAATGAAAGAGTGGCTGGCATGCCTACTATGTTCTAGGCAATATTCTAAGACAAAGTGTCAAGAGGGTTTCCCTGGTGGCTCAGATGTATCTGCCTGCAATGCAGGAGACCCGGGTTCAATCACTGGGTTGAGAAGATCCCCTGGAGAAGGGAATGGCAACCCACTTCAGTATTCTTGCCTGGAGAATTCCATGGATAGAGGAGCCTGATGGGCTATAGTCCATGGGGTCACAAAAGAGTTGAACATGACTGAGCAACAAACACTTTCAAGGGTTATGAAGATATTTGACACAATTACTACTCTTAAGGAGCTTATAACCTGCTCAGGATAGAATCTAGTAAGAAAAACCAACTGGCAGTTGATAGAAAAAAGAAAAGAAAGAAAGAAAAATCAACTGGTGATATAGGGTAGCTGAGGCACAAAGGAGATAAAACATAATTCTATTGAGAATGAATGGGGACGTGTAAAGCTCAAATCTTTAAAAATGAGTATTTGCCAAATAGACAAGGATGTTCAAGCCAGTCTGGATGGAAGTGGCAATGCAAGCTGAGGTACAAAAGGCTCTGGAGCATGACCAGTTGGAATGGCTACAATATAGAGATGAGGCTGGAAAGATCACAGAGCATCTTTCAGGAACTTGGATTTAGCCTAATTTTCTTCTCTATCCACTAGTCCAGAAGTGTCTTTTATATTATTGCAAATGGCCATCATTCCTTGGAAACTGAGAAAATATTTGAGAGATAAACTTTGATCAGTTTAAAAGATGGGTTCTAGAATTTGATTTCCTTTTGTGTTTAGAACATGATGCACCTTAGTTAAGGACACAGAATCTGTTAAGGTAATAGGGATGTTCACTCTGGCTGCAGTAACCAGGTGGGAGCCCTAGGCTAATAGCTGGAACGATTCTTTAACTGCAGACTTTGAGAAGGCAACAAAAAGTTGCATAAAAGTAACTGAATAAGCAATTTGGGAAGATAACCATCTATACTTGTCACATAGCTAAGTAAGGCATGTTTATATACAATAGATTACAAATGATAAAATCCTCAATCCCTCCTTACTAGGGAAACTGATGAAAACAGGTTAGATGGTGAGAAAATTTTTCAGTTCTGATCCAGTATAGATTTCCTGTCTCTTATCACTCAGACTTTGTTGATTTTTGTTGCCACTGTTTCCTTTCCCAGCCTATTTATGCTAGGATTTTTCTTCCTTTGTTCTTGTCCTATTCTCAATCTCATGAATTTACTCAAATGTGCATTTGATACTGTTCAGTTCAGTTCAGTTCAGTCGCTCAGTCGTGTCCGACTCCTTGCGACCCCATGAATCACAGCACGCCAGGCCTCCCTGTCCATCACCAACTCCCGGAGTTCACTCAGACTCATGTCCATCGAGTCCGTGATGCTATCCAGCCATCTCATCCTCTGTCGTCCCCTTCTCCTCCTGCCCCTAATCCCTCCCAGCATCAGAGTCTTTTCCAATGAGTCAACTCTTCGCATGAGGTGGCCAAAGTACTGGAGCTTCAGCTTTAGCATCATTCCTTCCAAAGAAATCCCAGGGCTGATCTCCTTCAGAATGGACTGGTTGGATCTCCTTGCAGTCCAAGGGACTCTTGAATGATTTTCCTTTCTTGGTTTGCTGGACCAGAAGCTAGTAAGCTCTACATAATAGATTCTTTCAAGTGGATACCCAGGTTCTTCAAGGTGCTTTGAGCCATGTGGTGCTGGAAGAGTGTTTTATTCTGACTTTTTGTGGGGAGTATAATAAATTTATTGGGACTAAACCTAAAATCAGAGAGAAACACATACACTCTAGACACATTTTGTATAATACTGAGTCCACCATTCTAATTCCATACAATCCTACTCGCTTTGAACAGAATCTCAAGGTGAATCTGATTGGATCATTTCACATCTCCTGTAGTCTAGCTTCCTGTTTAAAAAAAAAATTTTTTTTAACCAACCTGGAAGTACCAAGACCTAAATGGGCCCACTGTATATTATGAATTATCTTTGCTATCCCAGGTGCCTGTTTCTCACTCCTCCAATGTAATGGCTCATCATTATTCTAGTTATTGAGCATAGATTCTATATTGGTCCTTTGAGAAAGTGAACTAAATGGAAGCTACCACTTGAAAGGTAACTCACTTCTTTCTGGCAGGGAAGCTTAAACAGCTTTAAGATTATAGCTAAGAGACTAGAATAATCTGAGTCCAAACACTGGACAAGATAAAAGGGACACACGTACAATAGACTGTCCCACTAAGTATTTTGATATTTTATTTGGTCTGCCCTACAGACAGGTATGTATGTGTGTGTGTACACAGTTTTAAACTTTTTTAAAACATGGCCACGGGGATATCTGTTACAATAGCAACTTGCTTTATGTAATCAAGTGGTACAGAGGCACCACTGGTGCCATTGAAGTTCACAATCTGCCAGTATTTCCATTTTTTAAAGGCTTTCTGAATGAATTCCAAAAGATACAGCATTAGCAGAAAGCCATTAATTTTCAAATGAATATATGAAGTTAAATCAAAACGGAAACTTTGGAATTTACCTCCAAAACTTTAGGGATTTCTCCCCCAACCCTTCCTTCTTTCTATTAAAAAATAATTGCCGCAAACAATGCGCTCCTGATACCAAACTTGGTAGCATGCTGAAGATAGAAGCGAGACTAAATGGGGGAGAACTCCATAAAGTGATATGTTTTCTAACCATCTCAGTCTATCTCCACATAAATTTCTTTACAGAACTATTGTTATGGAGCCATTTTATGGGAATAACAGATTTCAGGAGGGAAAGGAAAATTTGTACTCAGATTTACTTTTCCTGACTCTCCTCTGGCAATTTCCTTCATTTTTCATAGGATGAAATTCTAGTCTTAAAGTTGCTGGAAAAATGACTTAATGTTACATCGTTTAAGAAGAGTATGACACTGCTCTATATGTACATAAATAAAATACTTCTAATAATAGTTTTAAGGTATGTTCACAGGTAACTGAGGTGCTTAGAACCATATTAGCACACTAAATGGCATCTCTTAATGCTAAGAAATTTTATCAAGAAATATATCCATGAAAGTGAGCATGCCATGTGCCTGGGCTGTGCTTGTTGTTCAGTTGTGTCTGACCCTTTGTGACCCCATGGACTGCAGCCTGCCAGGCTCCTCTGTCCTTGGGAATTCTCCAGGCAAGAATACTAGAGTGGGTTGCCACACCCTCCTTCAGGGGATCTTCCCAACCCAGGGATCAAACCCAGGTCTCTTGCACTGCAGGTGATTCTTTATCAACTGAGCTACCAGGGGAGCCTCACTATGTGCTTATGTAAGTTGTTCAAAAAAACCCAACAGTACCATATAAGAAATATGACATTATTAGTACTTTTAAGTTTTTGTGTGTCCCACTTCCCTCCATCAACATTCCCTCTACTCTAGGTACATTGTTGATGTTTAAAAACAATTTTAGGATTTAGGCTTAAAGAATCTGTTGGCAAGTACATAAACAATTACCATTTACTCAAAGGCTTATGGTAGGGAGCTTTGTGAAAGACTGTTTCTTTCCCCGGTAAAAATAAATGCATTGCTTTTTAGCTTCAAACACTTCTACAGTTTGTCCATGGCTGCTTCTCTGAGGCTCATCTAGGTCTTTGCTTGGAAATGGCTCTCTCATTTCTGATCTCTCTGTGCCAGCCTTATCTGTCTGTCAAGCTGTTTCCAGGCAGACCTGAAAATAAGAGGAGTGTGTGATTAACAGCAGGACTCAATATAACTACTGTTGATTCCACTGGCTCTCATCCAATAGGAAAACTGAAACCAAATGATTATATTTGACCCTTTTATGCTCTAAAATAAGATTTCTAACACAGTCACACTTTTACTTATTCAAAGATTGCAAAAGTTTCAGGTTGGCAAGAATTCCAAGATGAAATTTTCTAAATTTACCCTTTGAATTGCACTTTATTTATTTTTCCTGGCATAAAATTCCTAGGCTTTAATAGTTACTGTAATATAATATGTCTCCTATTTTGTTCAAGAAAACATGAAAGCTTATACTAATCATATGAACTAATCATTAGAGTTATTTCCCTTCTATTTTATTTTGTGTCATGTTCGCACACAGATTATTAAATCTAAATTCTTTTGCTGTGCACCTGTTGTGTGTATGTGTGTGTGTATGTGAGTGGAATGGGGGGAGGGGTAAGACTCAAGAATCAATTTCTCTTTTCATTGCTGCTCTTCATTTAAGTCTGTCTATTCAGCTATTTCCACATTTTAAATATTAGGAAATAAATTGACTGGAAGGGATTAGTTGGATCACATACAAAGCATTTCTCTTCTCAGAGGAAATTTCAGTCATATTTAAAAACTCTTTAAGAGCTCTAACAGCTCTTTAAATTAATGGAATAGTTTGTGTTAATACTGAATAAAACTAAATGAAATGTAAAAATACTTTGATGTTTAAACTGTCTCAAAATTAGGGATTTGGAATAGCATGTGCCCACTCTTAACATTGATCACTTTCTTCTCAGAGATTATTTAGTGTTTTAAAATTTTCCCACCCTCATTACCACTATTTCCAATGTGTAAAACAAAATTTTTGTAGCCTAGGGCCAGGATAGTATATTTTAGAATATATAATCAAGGGGAAAGTATTTAGAATTTCATTAGTGCCAGCACAAAAGCATGGAGCATTACTTTGGTTAAATAAATACTATGTGCGGACAGAAAATATTTAGGAAATATAAGAAATGGAAAAAGCTAGAGTGTGTCTTCAAGGATAACCAGCTAATTCTAGGAAAGATGGATGTTCTTCCTAAAAATCCTTCGTTTGAATAAAATGCAAAACAGTGTTGGATGACAGTAGGTGAATTTCCCCCATCAGCATTTTATAAATGAAGGCATATAAAAGCAAGGATTTTTAAGCTCATGGACCAGGTTGTATAAAACATTGTTTCCATTATGTGAAAGTTGAATAGCACTTGAATAACATGAATGAATATCTTCTTTGTGTGGAAAGCTTCTTTTAAATATGTTGTGATATTCAGCACATTTATGGAAATAATGGGTGATGGTTTTAGTATTATACAGAATTCACCTTGGTTATATGATATTTACGAAAGATTCTGCTAACTCTGTTACTTTTGGCTTGTGAAATCACATAGTTTTTTTTTTTTTTTAGGAAATCCACAGGAATTTGTAAAATCTCCTTTCTTCTCTGAAAGAGAGAATCAATGCTCTTTTCATGTACATATATTTGTGTAGGTAGGTCTACAGCTTATAGCTGAAAAGGTACATGTGCTTGCCACAGATAGAGTGACTTAGCCCGGTATGGAATCAAATCCTAGCTTTGCCACTTAAAAGCCATGGGATCTCAGATACATTATTTAATCTCTCTCAGCTTCAGTTTTCCTATTTGCAAAATAAGGGTAATACTACTATTTGTGCTCATGTGGGCACTATGAAGATTAAATGAAATAATCTATGAAAGGTACATAGCACGTGCTCAACAAATGTTGCTGCCTCCCAACCATCCTGTGACTTCTGCAGTCCAGGTACTGTTTATTCCAATTTAATACATTATGAAACAGACTTGAAGATAAAGCTATAGTTACAGAGCCAGTGACTGACAGAGTCACATTAAGATTGCAGGTGTTTCTGATGATGATAATAATAATAATAGTAGTAGCATTATTATTATTAGATAATGACTCTCATGCTCATTGGTTTTTTGATATTTTACTCTAAGACTTAAACATACGTCACAAATGGTGTCCATTATTAGGAAACTGAATTCATTCATTGTACCACACTAAAGAAACAGGGCAAAAGTTTCTTGAATTGAACATACTAAGTGACTGTAGATTTCAATTCCAGCAATTAATTTTATACATTAAATATTAACCCCTTTCCTTCCTCACATTTGAAATTTGCTTCTTATCCACAACCCTATGAAGCTTACACTGAAGACAGGGAATAAACTGTCCTCTCACAGAGAGAAAAAGCTCTCTTCTCTAGGAAGCCCTGTTCTTACCTGAGGACAAAACGAAACAAATGCTGCAATTACTTAAGCTATCAGTTTAAACTGAGATGCATCTGCCATCAAACCTCCCCAAATGGTAATGATTCCTGTTTTAATGTTGATGTGCTATGCTAAGTCACTTCAGTCATGTCTGACTCTTTGCAACCCTATGGACCATAGCACTCCAGGCTGCTCTGTCCATAGGAATTTTCCAGGCAAGAATACTGGAGTGGGTTGCCATTTCCTCCTCCAGGGGATCTTCCCAACCCAGGGATCAAACTCCTGGTCTGTTAGATCTCCTGCACTGGCAGGCAGGTTCTTTACCACTAGCATCACCTGGGAAGCCTTAATATTGATGGCTTGCCACTAATCAGACCTGTATTTTATATCCCAGTTAGAACTGGACATGGAACAACAGACTGGTTCCAAATAGGAAAAGGAGTACATCAAGGCTATATATTGTCATCCTGCTTATTTAACTTATATGCAGAGTATATCATGAGAAACCCTGAGCTGGAAGAAGCACAAGCTGGAATCAAAATTGCCAGGAGAAATATCAATAACCTCAGATATGCAGATGACACCACCCTTATGGCAGAAAGTGAAGAGGAACTAAAAAGCCTCTTGATGAAAGTGAAAGTGGAGAGTGAAAAGGTTGGCTTAAAGCTCAACATTCAGAAAACGAAGATCATGGCATCTGGTCCCATCACTTCATGGGAAGTAGATGGGGAAATAGTGGAAACAGTGTCAGACTTTATTTTTTGGGGCTCCAAAATCACTGCAGATGGTGACTGCAGCCATGAAATTAAAAGACGCTTACTCCTTGGAAGAAAGTTATGACCAACCTAGATAGCATATTCAAAAGCAGAGACATTACTTTGCCAAAAAAGGTCCATCTAGTTAAGGCTGTGGTTTTTCCAGTGGTCATGTATGGATGCAAGAATTGGACTGTGAAGAAAGCTGAGTGCCGAAGAATTGATGCTTTTGAACTGTGGTGTTGGAGAAGACTCATGAGAGTCCCTCAGACTGCAAGGAGATCCAACCAGTCCATTCTGAAGGAGATCAACCCTGGGATTTCTTTGGAGGGAATGATGCTGAAGCTGAAACTCCAATACTTTGGCCACCTCATGTGAAGGGTTGATTCATTGGAAAAGACTCTGATGCTGGGAGGGATTGGGGGCAGGAGAAGAAGGGGACGACAGAGCATGAGATGGCTGGATGGCATCACTGACTTGATGGACATGAGTCTGAGTGAACTCCGGGAGTTGGTGATGGACAGGGAGGCCTGGTGTGCTGTGATTCACAAAGAGTCGGACATGATTGAGCAACTGAACTGAACTGAATGATTAGTGATTTTCTTCATCTTTTCCTTGCTTGTTCTTTGTATATTTTCTCTGGAAAGTATTTTTTCAAATCTGCCTAATTTTTTTTTAATTGGACTGGTTGTTTTTTGAGTTGTAGCAGTTCTTAGTATATTATACATAGCCATCCCAATGGGTATGTCTATATGATTGTAAATGCCATCAAATGCATTTAGGATTATGTTCTCATAAGATAAAATCATTTAGGAATTCTGAGCAGATGCTGTCAAGAAATTTAAAGGTTAGGGTGAAGAAGTTAAGGAGAAAGATTGAAGGGGTGAATCCTGAAGCAAAGAGACAATATAATTATCAGTCAAGAAACAATGAAGACCTTTGGTGGTGAAATTGGAGAAACAGAGAAATATATGAGATTTTAATATGGAAAAATCAAAAGGGCTATATGATTGACAGACTGTGACTGAGAGAAATCCAAGACAACTTCTTGAATACTGAGTGAATGGTAGTAGCATCATTCACCAAATTCAGAAGTCTAAGGAAGAGCAAAACAAGCTTGGGTTAAAATGAACATAAGCTAAGTGTGAGTTAGCCAGGTAGATATGACCTGGAACTCAGCATAAAAGGCTGGGCTTGAGACATACCTATCAATATGTAGGTGAGCCTTGAAACCACAGGTTGTCAAAGAACAGTATGTGATATAGGAAAAGTATATTGATTTCTGAGAAACACCAAAATTTATGAGCTTGGTGAAGGAAGAGGAGCCCACAAAGAAGAGCAAGAAAGAATATTCATGAAGGTAAGATCTCTAAGGAAATAATTCAGCTTAAGAACGTCCTAAAAATGAGTTGGCCGAAAAAATGGGGAAAAATTCTTCTTTTGAAAATGAGTTCCCAGCCCCTGTGGCTGCTGTCAGAAGCCGGACAACAGCTTGTTTAGCTGCCATAGGAGGGATTCAATCCCTGGTGAGGATTTGGTTTCCATACCAAACATATACTTTTTAATGACTAGAAAATTCAACTGTTTCATCAGAAAACAACGTGAATTAACAAAACTCTGGGAGATCTTTACTTATTTAATACTTGAGATTTCCAGAACTGATTGAATTCATTAAGGAGAAACACATGAGCCTTTTTTAGTCTTCCAAGTCAAGGGGTAGGCATATCCCACTCAGAAATTGCTGCAAATATTTTGGGAATATAAGCCAAAATAATAAATGTGATTCTCTTATAAATAATACTGCTGAAAGACTCAGACATACTGGCCAAAATACTTTGGTTCCAGTAAGAGGAGTAAGAAGGCTTGCCAGCACTTTGGAAGAGAACTCCGCTTGTGTCAAAGAAAGGGGATCTGTGTGTGATAGTTTTATTTACAGTTATTAAATGTGAATATGGGAACATATTATAAAGGAAATATGAATAAGAATATACACCATAATTACTCTTGTTCTTTGTCCCAAATCATAAGGTTTACAGAATCTCTGGAAAATGAAAGCAATAGAGAAAAACCTCTCCAATGAGCCACTTGATAAACACTCCCTCTTCTGTCTGGAGGAAAGAGTGACCTTCTCCTGTAAGCCCTTTACTCAGTTCTGTAACTCATAATAGGGTCCACCCTGCCTCAACAGGCTGACTGACAGTACAGCTACATTCTGTCAGACAAGATCTGCTCCTGGGACCCGCCATACCTGGATAAAGTTCAGATCATCCGTTAGGGCAATCCCATTGTCAGTTTCTGAGGAATGGTGACTGGCATTCCAAACAAATGCAAAGAGTCTGGAAATCATCTTTATAGTCTACTCATAGGCAGAGCTGTTTGGAATGAAGGTAATAAATCCTTGTTGTCTTAAAGTGTAAATTAATCATTTTTGACACCGCCATACCCACGCCTAAGAAAGTGAGATTTCTATAAAAGCTGCATCATTTTAACATCCTTTTGGGGTCAGTGAAGATTTGAACCCTGCCTTCCCTGGTGGCTCAGGTGGTAAAGAATCTGCCTGCAATGCACAGCCCTGGGTTCTATCCCCAGGTTGGGAAGATCCGCTGGAGGAGGGAATGGCAATCCACTCCGGTATTCTTGCCTGGAGAATTCCATGGAGAAAGGAGTCATGGAATTCCCAATGGCAAGCTACTGTCCATGGGGTCACAAAGAATTGGACATGACTGAGCAAACAACACTTTCACACTTTCTTTCATTTATTAGCTGTGTAATCTTGGCTATCTTTGCCTCAGTCAAATGAGGCTGTTATGAGAATTAAATAAGTTATAATACACAAAGAGCTTATAACAGTGTGGGTACATAGCGCTTAGCAAACATATGCAGGATATGCAAGGTTTCTCTACCTACCAGTTTAAAGAATTTCTCAAACCAACTAATGTTCTTCCTGAGCAGGCAATGAAAGATAACTGAGGGTACTTAGAAAATTAACCTTTGGTTAAAAGTCTAAATAAGTTGCTTCATTTGCTGAACTATTGGAGTGAACTACCTTCTCATATCTGTTCTCCAGAGTTTAGGGTCTCTAGTCTTTTCCTGATGATGAACTATTTATGATATAGTTCAGTTCAGTTCAGTCGTTCAGTTGTGTCCGACTCTTTGCAACCCCATGGACTGCAGCACTCCATCACCAATTCCTGGAGCTTACTCAAATTCAAGTCCATCGAGTCAGTGATGTTATCCAACAATCTTATCCTCTGCTGTCGCCTTCTCCTCCAGCTGTCAATCTTTCCCCCAATCAGGGTCTTTTCATATGAGTCAGTTCTTCACATCAGGTGGCCACAGTATTGGAGTTTCAGCTTCAGCATCAGTCTTTCCAATCAGGACTGATTTCCTTTAGAATTGACTAATTGGATCTCCTTGCAGTCCAAGGGACTCTCAAGAGTAGAGAGAGTCTCCAATACCACAGTTCAAAAGCATCAATTATTCGGCGCTCAGCTTTCTTTATAGTCTAACTCAGACATCCATACATGATAACTGGAAGAAACATAACTATGACTAGATGGACCTTTGTTGGCAAAGTAAGGTCTCTGCTTTTGAATATGCTGTCTAGGCTGGTTATAACTTTTCTTCCAAGGAGCAAGCATCTTTTAATTTAATGGCTGCAATCACCATCTGCAGTGATTTTGGAGCCAAAGAAAATAAAGTCTCTCACTATTTCCATTGTTTCCCTATCTATTTGCCATGAAGTGATGGGACCAGATGCCATGATCTTCGTTTTCTCAACGTTGAGTTTTAAGCCAACTTTTCCACTCTCCTCTTTCACTTGCATCAGGAGGCTCTTTAATTCTTTGCTTTCTGCCATAAGGGTGGTGTCATCTGCATATCTGAGGTTATTGATATTTCTCCCAGCAATCCTGATTCCAGTCTGTGCTTCATCCAGCCCAGTATTTTGCATGATGTACTCTGCCTATAAGTTAAATAAGCAGGGTGACAATATGCAGCTTTGATGTATTCCTTTCCTGATTTGAAACCAGTCTGTTGTTCCATGTCCAGTTCTAATTATTGCTTCCTGACCTGCATATAGATTTCTCAGGAGGGAGGTCAGGTGGTCTGGTATTCCCATCTCCTTCAGAATTTTTCATAGTTTGTTATGATCCACACAGTCAAAGGCTTTGGCATAGTCAATACAGCAGAAATAGATGTTTTTCTGGAACTCTCTCACTTCTTTGATGATCCAGTTGGCAATGTTGGCAAATGTTGGCAATTTGATCTCTGGTTCCTCTGCCTTTTCTAAATCCAGCTTGAACATCTGGAAGTTCATGGTTCATGTATTGCTGAAGCCTGGCTTGGAGAATTTTGAGCATTACTTTACTAGCATGTGAGATGCGTGCAATTGTGCAATAGTTTGAGCATTCCTTGGCATTGCCTTTCTTTGGGATTGGAATGAAAACTGACCTTTTCCAGTCCTGTGGCCACTGCTGAGTTTTCCAAATTTCCTGGCACATTGAGTGCAGCACTTTCACAGTATCATCTTTCAGGATTTGAAATAGCTCAATTAGAATTCCATCACTACCACTAACTTTGTTCGCAGTGATGCTTCCTAAGGCCCACTTGATTTCGCATTCCAGGATGTATGGCTCTAGGTAAGTGATCACACCATCATGATTATCTGGGTCATGAAGATCTTTTTTGTATAATTCTTCTGTGTATTCTTGCCACCTTTTCTTTATATCTTCTGCTTCTGTTAGGTCTGCACCGTTTCTGTCCTTTATTGTGCCCATCTTTGCATGAAATGTTCCCTTGGTATCTCTAATTTTCTTGAAGACATCTCTAGTCTTTGCCATTGTATTGTTTTCCTCTATTTCTTTGCATTGATCACTGAGGGCTTTCTTATCTCTCCTTGCTATTCTTTGGAACTCTGCATTCAAAAGGGTATATCTTACTTTTTCTCCTTTGCCTTTCACGTCTTTTCTTTTCTCAGCTATTTGTAAGACCTCCTCAGACAACCATTTTGCCTTTTTGCATTTCTTTTGCTTGGGGATAGTCTTGATCACTGCCTCCTCTACAGTGTCACGAATCTCTGTCCATATTTCTTCAGGCACTCTGTCTATCAGATCTAATCCCTTGAATCTCTTCATCACTTCCACTGTATAATTGGAAGGCAACCCTTTCAATATAACAGTAATCCAAGTCTATGCTCCGATCAGTAATGCTGAAGAAGCTGAAGTTGAACAGTTCACTGAAGACCTACAAGACCTTCTAGAATTAAGACCCAAAAAAGATGTCCTCTTCATTATAGCAGACTGGAATCCAAAAGTAGGAAGTCAAGAAACACCTGGAGTAACAGGCGAATTTGACCTTGGAGTACGGAATGAAGTAGGGCAAAGGCTAACAGAGTTCTGCCAAGAGAACGCACTGGTCATAGCAAACACCCTCTTCCAACAACACAAGAAAAGACTCTGCACATGGACATTACCAGATGGTCAGTACTGAAACTAGATTGATTATATACTTTGCAGCCAAAGATGGAGAAGCTCTATACAGTCAGAATAAACAAGACCGGGAGCTGACTGTGGCTCAGATCATGAACTCCTTATTGCCAAATTCAGACTTAAAGAAAGTAGGGAAAACCTCTAGACCATTCAGATATGATATAGTGTCATCCCACAAGTCTTCAGCAAGTTCATCTGTCTGGAGTGCTTAGTGTTCCAGGTGATGAGAGGTTTGCAGCCAGGAGAAAACCAATTTCTAAGAACTGATATCATCTAGCTTACTAACAGTATTTGAATTAGAGCATTTTTCTATTTTAAGCTATTACCATGATCATCAAATCATACATTTTTTGAGCTGGAAGGGGTCATTAATTATTATCAAATCCTATATCTTCATTTATATATATATATATATATATATAAAGAAACTGAGACACAGAGATGTTAGGTCATTTGCTCAATATTTTTGAACAAACAGTTGTAGAGGACTAACAAAATCCATCTCTCCCAATTCAGCTCCCTCACTCATGCATTTATATACATACTTCTTAGATCTTTATGATGTGCTAGACATTGAGAGGAAGGAAGTGAATAAAACATCTCCACCCTCAAGAATCTTCCAGCCTAGAGCAGAATTCTACCCTGTAAATGAACCACTACCCTACAGAGCGGTAAATACGAAGTGCTGTCCTGCTGGGTGGGAAGATGTAGGGGCACTGTAGATGTTGTAGTCTATTGATAACATTTTATCATCTCTGGGTAGGACCTGCTCTATGTCAACACTATCCTAGGTTCCAGGGATACAAATTTGAAAAATCACCATCGCTGGCCTCCAAAGACCATAAAGTTTACCACAAAGACTCATCTTGCATGCTACATGAGTGCTGCAGACAGCACAGGCTACGGGACTTTAGAAGATAGAGCTCACCAAGGGATAAGACCACTGAGGGAGATGAATGTGACGTTGAAAAAATTAACAGCGAGAACTGGGGATGCTGTGCTCAGAATTTAATGGATGCTGGCAGAAATGTAATATTTCCTATAACAAATTAGATTCCTTCCTCAAATGGGATAGCTATCCTCATGACAGTCTTCTTAAGAAATTACAAGGGAGAGCTTCATACTGAAAGCATGTATTGAAAGGATGTACTGAAAGCGTCCTTTCTTCTGCCACATGTCTTATTTTCTCTGTGCTTCCCAGCTTATCTTCTGTCTAGGATTCCTTTTATATTCAAATGTATTTTAAAGATTATTCACCTATTCCTTTCTCAATACTCACCCTAGCTGTCCCTCAACAAGTCCTTTTCCTAATCCAGTCTCTTAAGGAATATTTCAAAATAGACTGTATTTTTTCATATTAAACTTCGACATTTTCCAAACATAACTCAATGTGTGACTTTTAAGTAAAAACATTTTCCAAACAGAATTGTCATAATGTCATGATTAAATAGTTTCCAACCATACATATGTGAAAGCTTGTATGTGAATTTTAGAATGAGTATGCAAGTCTACTAAGGAAGTGAATAAAAAGAAAATATCAATATCAGTGTGCCTAGACATTATTATCTAAATGGGTAAACTGGGATATTTTCCAAATCAAATATGAAATCATCAACCCAAGATGATTAGGAGAAGAATGATGTAATAAAATCAACTTTTAAATAGCCACAGTATGTTGTATTTCACAGGAATCCTCAAATATTTGCTTAAGAATGGCCAAAGCAATTGAAATAAAACATAAAGTGCCAAAACAACGATTTGAAATCATATTTCTAAAAATTTATAAATTTCTCCAATTCTCTTCATTACTTAGGGAAAAAGTTACTTTCTCAGGAATGAAACTTCACTTTAAAAAACCACTGCAGTATTCCCTTTGCTAAGAAATAAGCCAAATGGTTCCAGTGCATGGAAATTTACTTGAGAAAAATTCAGAAATACAGGGAAACTTTAGTAACTCTTTGGTACTAACCACTTCTGTGTGATTCCTAGAAGTTTTCTTGCTGATGAAAGATGAGCAAATAGTAATCAATATCTACTAAAAAGCTAAATAAACAAATACTTGTGCAAGTGGTCAATAAACACCAGGAAAACACACATCAGTACAACATTCTAGAAAGAAACTGGACTGTGATCAAGCTACCTGGATTTGCCACTTACTAAGCAGAGGAGAATGGATTCCATAGACAAGTTTTTTAAATGTTTCATTCTAAGTATACCATCTGATCTTTCTGACAAATGCATATTCCTGTAAAACCATTACCCCAGAGGTATAGAATGTTTCTATCACCCTAGAAAATTCTCTCCTGCTCCACCACCGTCAGTTTCCTTCCCTTCCCTGCCCCAGGCAGCCACTGGTTTTATTTCTATAGTTTTACCTTTTCCAGAACTTCATATAAATGGAACCATATACTATATATTCTCTTGCCTGTCTCCTGCTCAGTTGGTTTGGTGATCCATCCACATTGTTCTACTTTAGTTTTTCTTTTTTGTTACAGAACATATTTTTTAAAAAGTGCTATCATGTGCCTTGAAGGTTATAGCAAAAGGTGAAATAATTCATAATTCTTTTAGCTAGGTTGGTGACCATTAGATAGTAGATTGCTTTAAAGTCTGTGTTTTATTTACTTGTTTGTATATTGACTGATTGACTGACTTCAATTTCTCGTACTTAACCCATGGAAAGTGTGCTCAACACACCTCTGCTATTGAATGAACACCAGGAAAACACACCTGTTCCAGCTGCTTTGGCACATGAGACTCTGCAGAAAGGTATCCTGCTGGCACCCCATCATTTCAGTCCAAACTGCCCTTGCGTGCTCACCTGCCTCAGTGGGAGGAAACAGGTACTCTTCACCAAAGAAACAGATGTCAGCCAATGTTGAAACTTGAATCCTGGCCTCGTCAGTTATTACTCACTGTGTGACTATGGACAAACTACTCAATGTCACAGGGCCTCAGTTTTCTCATTTGTAAGGTATGAGTCATAACTGTACTGACTTCGTAGGATTATCACAAGAATTAAAAGAATAATAGCATTGCATATGTGCTGGGCACATAAGATTTTAATCTATAGATATTATTAAACTATTATTGTTGTTATTGAACAATTTTAAGGAGACTAATTAATAAGAATGATAATGTTTTAAAATGCCAAACAATAGCTTCATACATGCCAACCAGATGTAGTAAGTACACCTTAAGTCAGTTATTAACTGAAAATCTGACTATTGACCAAGTTTTTCTTTTAGAAAATAATAAATTAGTTCCTGTATAAGCAATGACTTTGAAGTACTCGGAGGTATTCTCATGGCTGAAGCAACGTATATTTATTTACTTGATAACTGTGGTTGTCTGAATTGTGTCTCCCCAAGAGGCTAGGTGAATTCCTAGATCCCAGTACCTGTGAATGTGACCTTGTTTGGAAATGGGGTCTTTGCAAATATAATCAAGTTACAATGAAGCATATTAGGGTGAGCCCTAAATAGAATGGCTGGTGTCTGTACATGAAAAAGGAGAGGGATGGTCAGATACAGAGACAGATACACAGCAAACCAGGGCATGTGATGGTGGAGGCAGAGACTAGAGTGCTGCAGCTGAAAGCAAGGAACAGCAAAACCCCTAGAAGCTGGGGAGAGGCAAAGATTCTTCCCTAGTATTTCACATAGGGAGTATGGGCCTGCCTACATCGTGATTTTGGACTTGAAGACTTCAGAACTGTAAGAGAATACATTTCTGTCACTTTTAAAGTATCGTTAATTTACAATGTTGTGTTAGTTTCAAGTATACAGCAAAGTGATTCAGTTATAAAATTCTTTTTAAGATTCTTTTCCATTATAAGTCATTACAAGATATGAGCATAGTTCCCTATGCTATACAGTGAAAGAAAGAAAGTGAAGTCGCTCAGTCATGTCTGACTCTTTGCGACCCCATGGACTGTAGCCCACCAGGCTGCTCTGTCCATGAGATTTTCCAAGCCAGAATACCAGAGTGGGTTGCCATTTCCTTCTCCAGGAGATCTTCCTGACCCAGGGATTGAACCCAGATCTCCTGCATTGTAGGCAGACGCTTTACCGTCTGAGCCACCAGGGAAGTCCATGCTATCCAGTCAAACGTGTCGTCACTCAGTCGTGTCCGACTCTTTGCGACCCCATGGACTATAGCCAACCAGGCTCCTCCGTCCATGGGATTTTCCAGGCAAGAGTACTGGAGTGAGGTGCCATTTCCTTCTCCAGGGGATCTTCATGACCCACGGATCCAACCCGGGTCTCCCTCATTGCAGGCAGACGCTCTACCCTCTAAGCCACAAGGGAAGCCCTGCCATCCAGTAGGCCCCTGCTATTTATCTATTTTGTATAGAAGCAGCAGCAGCAGCAGCAGTGTATGTATGTTAATCCCAAACTCCTAATTTATCTCGCCCCTCCTCCCTGCTATCCCCTTTGGTAACCATAAGTTTGTTTTCTGAGTTTGTGAGTCTATTTCTCTTTTGTTCATTTTGAATCATTTTTTTTTAGATTTCACATAAAAGTGATATCATACAAGGTTTGTCTTTCTCTGTCTGACTGACTTCACTTAGTATGATAATGTATAGGTCCATCCACGTTGCTCCAAATGGTACTATTTCATTCATTTTATGGCCGAGTAATATTCTATTGCATACAGGTACCACATCTTCTTTATCCATCCACCTGTCAATGGACGTTTAGGTTGCTTCCATGTCTTGGCTATTGTAAATAGTGCTTCTATGAACACTGGACTGCATGTACCTTTTTGAATTAGAATTTTCTCTGGATATATGCCCAGGGTTAGGATTGCTGGATCATATGGTAATTCTATTTTTAGTTTTTTGAGGAACCTCCATACTGTTTTTCATAATGGCTGTACCAATTTACATTCCCACCAACAATGTAGGAGGCTTTCCCTTCTCCACATCCTCTCCAGCATTTAATTTTTGTAGACTTTTTGTCGATGGCCATTCTGACTGGTGTGAGATGATAACCTCATTGCAGCTTTGATTTGCATTCTCTAATAATTAGCGATGTTGATGATCTTTTCACGTGCCTGTTGGCCATCTGTACGTGCCCTTTGAAGAAATGTCTATCTATGTCTTCTGCCCATTTTTTGATTGGGTGGTTTGTTTTTTAGATATTAAGCTTTCTGAGCTATTTGTGTATTTTGGAAGTTAATCCTTTGTTGGTAGCATCACTTGCAAATATATTCTCCCAGACTATGGGTTGTCTTTTCATTTTGTTAATGACATTTCTGTCATTTTAAGCCACATAATTTTCCATACTTTATTATGGCCACCTTGGGAAACTAACCCATTAACTTACAGAAAGTGGGGAGGGCATTTTCTTCATTTTTCAAGTTCATTGTGAAACAATGCTTTAAAAATATTCTTAGTTGGAGTTTGTTCAAAATATATGGTTTGTAGGCAGGAACTTCACATTTCATTTTCCTTTTAAAATATTATATATTGTAACCTATGAAAAGACAACTACAGGAAGAGGTGTTTTAAACATGGGGATATGTTCAAGCTATGATCAACATTACTGATCTTTAAGGAGTGTAAGTTATATTCTAATACTGTGGAAGTTCTTTATAATGTTTTCCAGGAGACAAGGTTTTTGAACTCTATGTGCAGGAAACCATTACATGGGGGAAAATATTGCTTTATGGGTCTCTGGCTGGAACTTTTAAGTGTTATGTATGAAAAAAACACTAAAACTGGGAGAAGGGAAATATGTCATAACAAAGTGATTTGTATTAAGGTACAAAATGCTAAATTCTGAGGAGTGTTAATAAGCATCCTTCAAATTCATTCCTAATCAATTGCTTTTGTTCGCATTTTCAGAGTTGGTTTTGATTTTTTTTAAATATCTCCTTTGAAAATAAAAATCAAAATTTCAGCACAAAGCCTTTCAAAAACTCACAGTACTTTCTAAGATATCACAGTACTAGTTAGGATAGATGACACATGACCACCTTCCTACATTATGAAAACACAACTGAGGTCATTTAGTAGAGTGAATGCAAGTTGCTTAGTCATGTCCGACCCTTTATGACCCCATCGACTGTAGCCTGCCAGATTCCTCTGTCCATTGGATTTCCTAGGCGAGAATACTGGAGTGAGTTGCCATTCCCTTCCCCAGGGGATCTTCCTGACACAATGACTGAACTCAAGTCTTCTGCATTGCAGGCTGATGCTTTACTGTCTGAGCCACGAGGGAAGCCCTATGGAGTATCCAAAATATGGGCAGCAGACAACATGAGAAAGAAGAAAGAGCTCTGAAGTTACATAAAGTGCAGATAGTTAAGGGACATTAGCCAATTCAGTTACATTTATTTTACCTTTTAGTTTATTTACCTCTATAATAGGATAATTCTTACCTCCACTGGTTCTTGAAGGATTATTTGAGCTAAAATATACACAGTGGATAGAATAATTTCTAGCATTCATAGAAGTTCAATAAATACCTTTATTCCTTCTCCATTGTATGTTTAACACACATTTGAAATCACCTCTCTGTCTCTACATGCGGGAACTGAGGAGAGGCTAGATAAAACTCTATAACTATGCTCATAGATCCAAATTATGGTGCAATGGCTAGGAAATTCTAGGATCTGCCTTAGCAGCACAGAACTTGTTGGACTTTCCTTGAAAGAAGCAGAGGCAATCATTCCAGGCAGAGCCTGGAATTGCCTGTTCAAGAGTAATCACATTTTCCCTAGTATTTAAAGGAGATTTCTGCTTGCTTTAAGTTTCAGTATGGTTCAAGGAAAAAATACTGAACTGGGGACAATGAGTAATAGGCTAGGATAAATCTTTCTAGTCCATTTGCTTCATAATTTCTTCAACTGTAAATTCAGCAGGTGGGAATGGATTGATCTTCAAAATTATTTTGGAGCTATGTTAGCAATGGTATGTTTTGGAGTTGGGCAGCCATTGGTTTGAATCTCAGCTCTACTATTTAATTTCTTTTCAATCTTTGCCAAGTCATTTAACCTCTTGGAGCCCTAGTGGCACCAACTGTAAAGTAAGGAATAATACCTAATTGAAAGGATCGTTGTAAGGACTCAACAAGAATAAAATACTGGAGGCAACTGGCACAAAGCATGCACTCAACAAACGTTAGTTCCCTTTCACTAGAACAGTGGTGCTCAAACTGTAGCATGAATCAGAACCACCTGGAGGGCTTGCTAAAACACAGAAGTCATGTCCCCATAGTAACTGATTCAGTAGGTCTAGAGTAAAGGTCCCAAATTTCTAACACATGCCCTGTGATGCCCCTGATCATGCCATGAAAACCAATCCTCTGGATCTGGAGTTGGCTAACTATGGCACTTGGGTCCCCTACGGCCCACCTGCTTGCCTTTGTAAATAAAGTTTTTTGGAATACACATGGTCATTAGTTTACATACAGTCTATAGCTGCTTTTGTGTTATAATTACCAAATGGTTGCAATAGAGCCTGTGTAACCCACAAAACCTAAAATATTTGCTTTACAGAAGAATTCCAGACTATCATGTGGTATTCTTTCCAAGGAGTTTTAGGGCTCTGACAATTTGTTTAAAAATTTCTTTTCTGTCAGAATGCTTAGATATCTTTCCATATTACAGAAACCATGACCTTTATAAACCTGAAGACTTAATTAACTGAACACACAAAAATAAATTGGGTTCTTGCACAGCATAGTTGTTAAGAAGGCTCTTGGATCTGAACCCAGTTTTGTTTTGGAGAATTTATTTCCCTTATTATATGTTAAGTGGGGATACTAGTACTTACCATGTATATCATGTACGACATTATAAGGATTAAAGAGAATTATACACTTGAACCAGTTCAAAAAGTCCCTGGTATGTAGAAAGCCCTCGATAAGTATTAGCTGCCATTATCATTATTATTAAAATAACCTTTCAAAGTGTTCTTTTGAACCATATTTTCCTGTCCAGGTTTTTCAAGCTTTTTAATTAGTACATGAGATCATTAATCACAAATCTTATCTCAAATAATTATCAAAAGCAGAGACAGAATTGCGTTTTTACGGGGGTGATTCATTAGAATTAATGAAAAAATCAGTAGGACGGACCTTACCCAAATCTTTGCTTTTTCAACAATCCTTTTTGGCGCCTTAAAAGCTTTTCTGAAGTGGGAAGGTGATCAAAGGTCCTTTAAATAAAAAAATCCAGCATATCATTCTAAGGAATCCCTGCAATCAAGCCTAAATTTTTGTCCTCAATTGTTTGTTCTGAATGTGAGGTTCTCCAGAAAAGCCTTGGGAAGTTCTTTTGGGGATAGCACTGTTTTGCCTATAGACCTTTGCCTTCCAATAAATAATATTTGAACCTGCAGTACCGAACTCACAAATGATGAAATACAGAGGCTCGCTCCGAGATATGAACACAGCATCGGCTCCACTCTCTTTCCTATTTTGTCCAGAAGTCATCTTGCTCTCACTCAATGCTGAATCTCCTCTTTCTCTTACCTCCTAACAGTGCAAGTCTTAGTGCTGAGCGATCTCCACTCAGTTCCTAGTTTTTCCTCTTATAAGTTGTGAGCCTGTGCCTATATTTCCTCTTTTCTAAAATGGGATAATGTAAGTATTGCAAACATTAAATATGAGAGCATATGACAAGTGCTCTGCAGAATTTCTGATGCATGTAAGGGCTCCACAAATGTTAGAGCTTTATCTTTCACCCTCACCACACTCACCATCTTTTGAACTGTGTAATGAGATTTTGTATTGTGTCATAGTCCTTTAAAAATTGTTTCCTAAATAATAAGAATCTGTGTCTTTTAAGTGTGAGTGTAACCCTCACTCAAGGGGAACAGCTATAAGTGAAAGAATTAAAAGCAGCTGAGGCTAGGCATGGTCATTCCTTTAGGTAGAGGTGGAGAATGCAAGAGGACCAGAGGAAACTATTAGGTAGATTGTTAGTTCAGTCGCTCAGTCATGTCTGACTCTTTGCGACCCCATGAATCGCAGCACGCCAGGTCACACTGTCCATCACCAACTTCCAGAGTTCACTCAGACTCGAGTCCATCGAGTCAGTGATGCCATCCAGCCATCTCATCCTCTATCGTCCCCTTCTTCTCCTGCCCCCATTCCCTCCCAGCATCAAAGTCTTTTCCAATAAGTCAACTCTTCACATGAGGTGGCCAAAGTACTGGAGTTTCAGCTTCAGCATCATTCCTTCCAAAGAAATCCCAGGGCTGGTCTCCTTTAGAATGGACTGGTTGGATCTCCTTGCAGTCCAAGGGACTCTCAAAAGTCTTCTCCAACACCACAGTTCAAAAGCATCAATTCCTCGGCACTCAGCTTTCTTCACAGTCCAACTCTCACATCCATACATGACCACTGGAAAAACCATAGCCTTGACTAGACGGACCTTTGTTGGCAAAGTAATGTCTCTGCTTTTCAATATGCTATCTAGGTTGGTTATAACTTTTCTTCCAGGGAGTAAGCATCTTTTAATTTCATGGCTGCAGTCACCATCTGCAGTGATTTTGGAGCCCAAAAAAATAGAGTCTGACACTGTTTCCACTATTTCCCCATCTATTTCCCATGAAGTGATGGGACCAGATGCCATGATCTTCGTTTTCTGAATGTTGAGCTTTAAGCCAACTTTTTCACTCTCCACTTTCACTTTCATCAAGAGGCTTTTTAGTTCCTCTTCACTTAAGGCCAGGATAAATTAATTGCTGCATGGGAGCTATGAATTGCTATTGGAGAAGTCCTCTGGTATTAATTAGGCAATTAACACTTGGGTTAAAAATAGTATCTAAGTTCAAGTTGAAACAGATAGGGTTGAAAGCAATGGAAAACGCTCTGAGGCAATTAAAGGTGCATATAAGGTGAAAACACATATATTTTAGGAAACTGAACTGCTAAATTAGCAAGTGTTCATACAAGATTAAAAAAGATTCCCTCTAACCATGGTATTACATAGATAAAAGAATGTAACATATAGTATTAAAGAATTTACTTAGGTTAAAAACATGGGTGGGTGGAGAGCTTATTCCTTCATCTGTACAGTACTTCTCCACCCTAAGTCAAACTGTCTTACCAATATTACCCCAATTCTGCATTTCACGATGACAGCCTAGGAATTGCTGGTGAAACCTCCACAGGCCTGTCCATTGTTATAGCGGATCTGAAGCTGCAGAAGAAAACCATAATCTGCACCTTTCTATCAAGTGAAAACCAAACACTGAACCTTTAGCTTTAAAGATAAATAAAGCTCTACAGCTCAACCTTCATTCCCCTTTACTTCTCTGCTCTCAACCAGATACAACTTTTTTTCCATTCCCCAAACAGTGACCAAATTTCTTGGTTCCTGGTTACAGAAAAGGACTTCATCTGTCCATCTCAAACACTGCAACCCTTTCCCTGACACAGCTAGAGAGTAGCAGAAATTACCATGAGTTTTAGTGTTCCTATTTATCATGGTAGATGATTGAGAGGTGATCTGCAAAAAGTCTTAAACTCGTACAAAGATGTGTCAGTTTTTTACATGACAATCTGGTTTCAGTAACACCTCACTAGCACTTGCTGAAACTTCATAGACAAACGGTTATTTTAAAAAAAATAAATTAAAATGATTTAAATGTAAAGTAACCCATTTTTCTCCTAAACAAGAAGTTTTAAAATCCAAGGACAGAAATACTTTGAATTAAATATTAAATTTATAGCAGATTTTTACAAATGGTTTTCCAGGTAATATCTTTGAAAGTTTCCTATTACCTTCAAATAAACAACAGAACCTGTAAAAGGTGCTGGAGAGCTGAATTAAGGATAAAAGGTTCAAATGTGCTTTGCCTGCTAGAGAATGTGGAACTTATACATTCATCTGGTCTGGAGTTTAAATTTCCACTCTAACTCTAATTAATGAAGAATTCAAACTTCAAAAGATAAGGTGAAAACACTTAAAGGCAAAGAAAATTTGACTAGGTTGGTTTAACCAAGATTAGTCTGATAAAGACTTTTTTATAAACCCAGTTATTCTTTTTTTTTTTTCAGTTTATTTGTAAAGTTTTTTTTTTCTTGTTCGTATGCCTTATTTTTTTTTTTAATTTTAAAATCTTTAATTCTTACATGCGTTCCCAAACATGAACCCCCCTCCCACCTCCCTCCCCCTGGTGCATGGGGATGACCAGTTATTCTTAATTTATTGCAGAATCTTTCTTCCTGAAAAAGGATTCTGTTCAATTGCCTGTGGGCTATAATTAAGGAGGCTGACTATAAGCTAGCTGATTTACTGTGTAGATGTTGTAGAAACATCTTAGAAACTTTTATGAAACACAAATAATGACAATAACAGTTTAGAACTGACAAAAAACAGTTTAGAATTTCTCTAACATCCTCAGGGATTGAAGTGTGGTATTGGGGGACAGTGGTGAGGATGTTGTGATACCACTGAACAAGAGAAGAAGGCACGGAGAGGCTACTGAGCTGGAGAGCTGGAGCAGTACGCCTTCTTCCGCCACCGAGGCCTGCCTTACATGGCTACTAATGCGTAAGCCGTTCAGCCTCTCAAGATTAAATCATGTTTAATTTCTCAGAAGAACTGGCTCAGTGGCAGAAAAATTTATCAGGAGGGTCAGACAATTACACAATGATCTTTGGACAATGTGTAAAAAGCATCCTGATGATTACAATGATGTCTTTGTTTTATGGCAGAGCATCTTAATTGTATTTGGCCTCCTAGTTGCTGGCACTGGATTACACAAACAGCTGTTTTACATCAATGCTCATCTGGTACATTCCACACAGTCCATCGGTCGTGAAGGGTAATCAATCAATTCTCCAATTTCTCAACAACCACAGGGCCTGATAAGATATGCTTTCTTAAGACCAAATGGTTTTCACTCTGTAGCCAGCAGTATTTCACACTAGCTATGTACCTTCCTCTTCCCCACTGATATATATTTTTTTCTGGTTGCCTTCAGCACCCATGACTAATAATACCCCATGCCTAATTGCAGGCTGTGTCCTGTCCTCATCTCAACTTTATTAGTTCACCCAAATCCTATTTCCTTGAGTGAACATCACAGATGGCATCTTTTATAATTAGCACGTTGGTCATACAGATTTAGAATTGTTTTGTGGATGGTAAGATAGAACTTGTGGCCCCAGTCCACCCTTTTCTCCACCATCCTCTCTGGGACTCTCACTAATCTAAATTTTATGTTTCTATTTTTGAATAGGCTGAAAAACATGTTCTGTCATGCATATATGTGAGTAGATAAGCCTGCAGGGAAAAGCTGATGATGTAAATCCATGACATCAGCAGTCTCATAACACATCCTGTACCTCATAATGCCGAAAGGTTAAATATTGTGAGAAACTCATTGGTTTTCTAAAAAAAAAAACTGCAGCTGATGTATGATTTAGCTTATAAAATGTCTAATAAATTTTCATCAAATACCATTAAAGTTCAGCAAGTCAAATTTCCTCTAATACAAGCTAAAACTAAATATATATATATAGGTATATATATAAATTTATATAATTTATATTTAAGTATAAATTTTAGCAAATACTGCTTAATTTGGTATGCTGTAGATAATTTAACTTTATTAAACTGAAATTAATGGAGTTTCAAATAAATGTATGATCTATAAATTTGGCAATAGAGAGGAAATAAAAGTGACACTGGCAAAAATTAGGATAAATTAAGATACATCAGGAAACAACTGAGATGGTGAAACCTTCCAACGCGGAAGAAATCACATAAGAGCTTTATGTCAAAGAAACTTCTGGGTGCTTCCTTGTGTCAAAATTGTAAGATGGAGAATTCTGACATCAGTATTAGAGAACTTTCAATGACAAAACTATGGCAAATGACTCCTGTTTCATGAAAGGATAGTATTCATTGGCTACTATTAATGATATCTGTGAACATGACACCTCCCTTCCACTACTAAGTTACTAAAACATGAGACTATGCGTGTGTGCTAATCTACTTCAATCGTGTCCGACTCTGTGACCCTATGGACTGTAGCCCCCGAGGCTCCTCCGCATGGGATTCTGCAGGCAAGAATACTGGAGTGGGTTGCCATGCCCTTCCCCAGGGGATTATCCTGATCCAGGGACCCCACATCTCTTATGTCTCCTGCATTGACAGGTGGCTTCTTTACCACTAGCACCACCCAAAAAAAAACGAGACTATTCTAAACTAATTCCTCTACAATAACATAGTTCATGGTGTTCCTCCAAATCCACACTATATGATGAATCATTTTCATCCTATGTTCTTAGAGTAATGCTGTTTCTCACTAAGGTGATTAGAGAATCTTGCTCTGAAATTAAAACTCCAGTTCCCACTAATGGGCTCTCATGCTGACCCCTAAGTGACTCTAACTCCTAATCAAGTTCTTGTGAACTGTCTCCCCATCAGTACCTGTTCCTCAGAGACCAGATTTCTAGCTTGTTGCTGGTCCTTATCTGATTATGATGTTCTATTCCTTCACCTGAAAATTCTACTTAAATGACAAGAGATTTATTGTTTTTAATTGCTCAGTCTAAACATGGTTTAATTGCTGTTTTGATAGCTCACATGTAAAGAAAGGCTAGTGAACTCAGTTACACAGTCTGGTCTTCAGGCAGCAAGCCAATTCTGAGATGAGTTTCTGAAATCAAAGTAACCACAATAGCTATTGGAATAAAGAAAATGTGGAAGGAGAGGTTAACATCATAAAAAGAAGAGAAGAATCTAAGGGGAAAATGAGGTCTCCCCACTTTTTTCCTATCATGTCTTTCAAGGGTCTTTTTGGACAAGGAACCAAGACCATTTATGAAGGTTCTAGCTCATCAAGGCAAAGTCTACTGTGGACTTTCCATTCTAGAAGATTCTACTGGCAAATGCCACGCTTTGATATTGTGTGTATAGTGTGTGTGCTAGGCAATTTGAAGAAGAGTCTGGATTCTCCAGTGCTATCAATGATTAGATTTTTCCCCCTGAACCAAAGCATCAATTTCTGAAAAACAGGGTTTTTTTTTTGTTTTTTTGGGTTTTTTTTGGTATCTATTGTCCTACCACCTGGACTTTGTCAGGTGATTGTCTCACCTGTTTAAATGAAACCCTGATTTTAGCCTGGGTTTGGACCTTTTCTTTCTCCACCTCAGTCCATCATCCTAATCCATCAAACCACAAGAACTAACCTGCTTCTTCCTAGAATGACTGACTGACTCTCCTCTGATTCCACTGGGCCACCTGGGCTCTGAGTGCTGCTTATTCCATCACCATGACAATCTCTGCAACGCTTCTGGCTTTGACTGCCAAGAGTCCTGCTTCAGACTGAGTGGGTCATGCCTATTATCCTACCAGGATCCATGGCTTCTGTCTGTGAGGAAAAAAATCTACCACTTTCTAGTCAGAGCTAATACCATTAGTGAAATTAAAAGGTTGGGTAAATAATTTCTAAAATCTGTCAGATAAAAATTCAGGGTTTCACATTTTGTAGATGAAAACACTGAGGCTCACAAAGCTTGACTCTTCAACCAGAAGAAAAGATGTGAAGCTGCCTATTGATAAAGATGGAGGTAGCATTGGAGACATGCTGATGTATGCTTAACGTTAGATCTCTGGAGTCTGATTTATAGCACTTCTGCGGTTTAATTCTGCGATGGTCATTTTTATGGTGTAAATACTTCTATGACAACTGATTTCAAACTACCAACATGAGTCAACCAGCTGCAAAATTCCTAAAAATTGAACAATCAGCTCTTGGGAACTCGTACCAGTCAGCTCCAGCACACCCCCAACCAAGCTCTGGTTTTATAGTGATAATGGAAGGGCAGCTACTTAGTTCTATTTCCCTGCATTTCTCTGACCTTTACAGGTAAGACCACTTAACCCCAATCTTAGAGCATGACACCATTCCAGATTCTGAGATTAATCTTGTCCCTAGACCCAGGGAACAAACACTTTAGGGTTCACTGACTGAGCACAGATTTCTTCAGGATTCCTTGAACCCTTGTTCCTGGCCTTCTTCTTTTGTTCTACTGTAAGAATAGCCAGGCTCCTCAACAACTGGCTTGCTGGTAACTAAAATCCATCCCAAAACACACTTAGCCTAATATTTCAGTCTAATATTTTATCCAGTTGTGCAGGTGAGAACTGAGTCACTGAGAGAGGCAGTTACAGTTGAACTGGGGACAGCAGGCATGGGGGTAGTGTGAGAAATGCTCATAATGAATAAGCTTCCAGATCTATAGCCTCTATAGAAATGTATTGTTTCTAAAGACATTGAGTTCCTTTATCTTCTTTCACTTCTGATTTATAAAAGACCAAAAATGCACAAAAGCCTTTGATGCTGAGTCAAAGAAACATCAGAGAGAGTTATGTACCTCCCTCTTAAACAAAAGACATTCCACCATGATGTCATCAAAGATATACTGAATTCAAAATGTAGCCTAGGAAACTTAATGAATAGCTATGATTCTGAAACCAGAATTTAAGAAGTTCTGACTCTGGCACAAAAATGAATGAGCAGTCATATGCAGTCACAGTCACAAATCATAGGTCACTGAGCAACTTGTTAACAATTCTAAAAAAATCAGCCCAATGACAGAGAAATAAATTAATGAGAATGCATCTAACAAATGAGCTATTATGCAAACCTTTAAAATTATACTTGTGAAGACCAGGCAATCACATGAAGAATGCTTATGATTTGTTCAGTAAAAAGATACAAAACTGTGTATCATTAAGAGTATAAAAATATTTTTAAATGTACATGGGGAAAAAAGCCCTAAGAGGAGAAATTTTGAATTGTTATATTAGGGTGGGAATTATTATTTTCTTTCTTTATTTTTTACTTTCCAAATTTTCTACAATGTAGTTATATTATTCTTACATGGAAAAAAAAATCTAAGGTAAAAACAACTAATTAATTTAAAAATGCACAAACATCCTAGATCCTTAATCAGGACCCTGACCACTCCCCTGAACACTGAGAAAGCCCTGCCTGAAGGGGACCCTCTCTGTGATCTTGCAAGCCTCATCACACCACTGAGACCACTTCTGATTTATAAAAGACTTGAGACAAAGTGAGGATATTTGAGTTGAGTCACTGTCATCTCATTTTTATCTCAACTGTACTGGAGTGGGTTGCCATTTCCTCCCCTGGAGTATGAAATGGCAACCCACTCCAATATTCTTGCCGGGAGAATTCCATGGACAGAGGAGCCTGGTGGGCTACAGTCCATGGGGTCACAAAGAGGCAGACACCACTGAGTGACCGAGCACGCATGCACACACCCTACTGAGAGGGCAGGCAGCCTCCTGTCACACTCTCGCTCCTGTGGAAGGCCTCCACTCAGGCGCAGTCTGCTGGAGACCAGCCCCTTCCCTGACTATGGTCTCTGGACCTTTCTTCCATTGTTAACTCACTCCCTTACATCTTCAATCTCTTCAAACCCTTGGATCTAGAGAAGGACTTGGCCTTCTCCTGGCCTCCCTCAGTTGTTTCCAAACTGCAGGCTTGACCGCTCTAGTAAAAGTCTCTCCCTCTTGGGTCTGTTACTCCACTGCCCCCTTTCCATCCTTCCTTGGCCATGTCCTTTACTGTCTCCTGGAGGCCCAGGTAGCACTAGTGGTAAAGAACCCACATGCCAACACAGGAGACACAAGAGATACAGGTTCGATTCCTGTGTCAGGAAGATCCCTTGGAGATGGGCATGGCAACCCACTCTGGTATTCTAGCCTGGAGAATTCCCATGGACAGAGGAGTCTGGTGGGCTACAGGCCATAGTGTTGTAGAGTCAGACACAACTGAAGTGACTTAGCACGCATGCAGGTTTCACTCTCTGATTGAAGACTCTGGTACACAGCTCACTATCTCCCTTATTACCCCAACCTGAAAAAATCCAAATACAGATCAATACTTTATTTGTATTCTCTATCTTATACTGAAGGATCTTATACTTTTAAGTATCTTAAAATTGCTGAAAAAGCAAATCACCTCGCAAAGTGGAACTGTTAAAAATTTGTGATCTCTCAGCTTCCTCAATTCAATCTCATTCATCTGTTTTAAAAAAGATGTTTATTTGGCTGCTTTGGGTCTCAGCTGTGGGACAAGGGACCTTCAATCTTCATTGCAACATGCAGGATCTTTAGTTGTGGCACACGAACACTTAGCTGCAGCATGTGGGATCTAGTTCCCTTACAAGGGATCGAACCTGGGCCCCCTGCATTGTGAGTGCAGAATCTTAACCACTGGACGACCAGGGAAGATCCTTTCTCTGCCAGATCCATTTTCCTAATCAATTTCATTCATCTTTACTGGAGATGGAAAGAAAGGTCTTTAGTAAACAAAGTAACAAGGAGCCTGGAGTTTGTGCCCCTATAAACTGATTGCCTTTCAGCTGCAACTCACCCTTAAAATAGATGCTCTCTGACAGTGGATGGAATTGCTTTAAGCATTTGTCTGTTGGAGTGAGCATGATGTTAAGCTCTCTCATTAGAGCGTGCCGGAGCAGCACTGCAGGAGGAAGGCGCTCTCTGGTGGTCCCTGACTGTGGCATGGTGGATTAAGTGTGCTGAGAACATCTGGTGGTACTTGGCCCTAGACATTCACCTAGCAGCACTGTCCCTCAGGGACACAGTAGCCCCATGGTGGCCTGATGGTCATCTGTGCTGCCCTCTGCATATAGACTTTGGGCTTCCTGTTGGCATTGACTCCCTGATTGTTTGCACTCAATCACCTCCCCAGGCGTGTTTCCCATAGTCCTCTTGACACTCTGCTACTCCCCACTACACATCCCCTCCACAGGGACAGCAGGTCTCCGCCTGAACTGCAGGAGGCCAGGCATCCCACTCCTACCGCACGGCACACCCATGCAGTGGTGACCAGTTGTAGCTTGCCCGCCCTGTCGGCACTCCAGAGGGTCCATTACTGCTCATCTTTGACTGAACACCAGCTCTGGCCAGCAAATCAGCCAACTTCCCTGCCATCCAGTGGGTTCAAAACCACATTTCTCCAATGAGATATGAACTGCAGCCTCAGGGAGAGGGCCCCCTCCCCAAGTTTGTCCATCTCCTTTGGCCTCAGGATACCATAAAGAGTATTCTTATACACAAAGTTACTCTGCTATCACAGATTAATCATTCTTTATGTTAAACATGAAATTAAAAGATGCTTACTCCTTGGAAGAAAAGTTATGACCAACCTAGATAGCATATTGAAAAGCAGAGACATTACTTTTCCAGCAAAGGTCCATCTAGTCAAGGCTATGGTTTTTCCAGTGGTCATGCATGGATGTGAGAGTTGGACTGTGAAAAAAGCTGAGCGCCAAAGAATTGATGCTTTTGAACTGTGGTGTTGGAGAAGACTTTTGAGAGTCCCTTGGACTGCAAGGAGATCCAACCAGTCCATCCTAAAGGAGACCAGTCCTGGGTGTTCACTGGAAGGACTGATGCTGAGGCTGAAACTCCAATACTTTGGCCACCTCATGAGAAGAGTTGACTCATTGGAAAAGACCCTGATGCTGGGAGGGATTGAGGGCAGGAGGAGAAGGGGATGACAGAGGATGAGATGGCTGGATGGCATCACCGACTCGATGCACGAGTTTGGGTGAACTCCGGGAGTTGGTGATGGACAGGGAGGCCTGGCGTGTTGCGATTCACGGGGTCACAAAGAGTTGGACATGACTGAGCAACTGAACTGAACTGAACTGAACTGAACCCTGTTTAAATTATTATGTGGCTTCATTCTCCCAGTTGAATCCAGACTGCTAGAATCCAAGAACTAATCTCTTTATACAGAGAGGATGGGTCTGGTCAATGGAAGGTTTGTCTACATTTCCTGCTGCCTTGTCTTGACGTCCTATCTAGTCTTCATCCTGCTGCTCTCTAGCCTCCACCCCCATTTCACTGAAAATATTCTCTCTAGGATCACTAATGCTCTTGTTGTTAACTCTAATACACAGCATGTTGACCTCATCTGATGTGACATGTCTGCTCCATCTGACCCTGCCTGGTTACCTTTACTACATTCTCTGGTTTCCTTCTGTTTTGACAATTCTTTCTCAGTCTCCTTCACTGGCCCATCTCTCTACTCGTTTCCACAGTGTTGATGTTTTTCCAGGATTCTGGCCCTTGGTCTTCTTCTCACTCCATGAAATTTCTTATGTGACCCCTTCCATTCCCCTTGTTTCCACTCTCATTTACATAAGACACAGTCCAGATCTGTAAGCTTTGTTCAGATCTCTGACCTAAGCACAATCTTTCACTTACACATTTTCACCATGACTCACAGATAGTTCAAACTTAATGTTCCCAAACTTAAATGATCCTTTCTCAGCCAGATCTATTTTCCTCCTGTACTTTCTGCAGCAGTGAATACCACCAGTCACCTTGCCCAAGCAAGGCAGGCACCTGGCTATTATCTCACATTCTCTTTCCCTATCTCACTTTCAAAATCCATCAGTCACAAAGTCCTATTGATTCTCCCTCCTAAATAACTCTTAAATCTTCCAACTTCTTTCCATCTCTATGGCCCATATTTTACTAAGTGGGTCAAATCTGAATGAGTACAAGGAAACTTGTTCAGAAAATGAGCAGACAACACGAGAGGGCTGGTTACAGCTTGTTGTAACAACCAGATGATGGTTACAGCTTCTGCAAGAGCACAGAGGCGTGAAGCAGTGTAATCTGAGTCCAAGGTGTTTTTCACCCTACCTGCCATATGGTTCAACCCACTCCAGTGTTCTTGCCTGGGGAATCCCAGGGACAGGGGAGCCTGGTGGGCTGCTGTCTATGGGGTTGCACAGAGTCAGACATGACTGAAGTGACTTAGCAGCAGCAGCAGCAGCAGCAGCCATATGGTTAGTTTCATGTAGCAACCAAGGCAGACTATAGTATCCAGTTATTTAATAAGACACTAATCTGGGTGTTGCCATGAAGATATTTTGTAGATGTGGTTAACACCTACAATTAGTGAACTTTAAGCAGAAGGAGATTATCTTCAATAACATAGGTGAGGTTCACCCAATCAGTGGAGGGCAGAAAAAGAAAAAACTGAGCTTTTCTATAAAAAAAGATATTCTGCCAGCTATGGCATTAACTCCCTTTGAGTTTCAAGCCTGTTGGCCTGCTCTACAAATGTCAAGTTTGCCAGTCCCAATAATTTGTACAAGTCAATTTTTTAAGCAAAAATATATACATGTATATCTGTTATTTATATATGTATATAAATAAATATATATGTATATATAAATTTATATATGTGTATATATATAAATAAAATTTTATATTTTTATATATAAATAAATAAAAGACTATCTATCTATCTATGTTTCTCTGATATATCTGCAAAATTCCTTCCCTTGGCATACTCGAACACTTGGTGGCCAAGTCAACGGATGGATCCATCTCAGAGTTTCAGGCTCTGCCATTTAAATTTGTCCACATTCAGCTAAATTATAAGATATGAAAACCAAAGATTATGTTTTTCATATTCTGTGTATGAAGTCATGTGGCATTTGTGATAAGAACTGTACTTTTTAACAGTTGGAGATATACTTTGTTAAAATGATTGGTTAATGAGAAGAGAGTAAAAACAAAACATGTCAGGAGAAAACCATTTTGGTTATCAGTCAATTAATTGGCCTGGCAGTTTCAGCAAAGAGAAATTGGTAATTTCTCTTCTCTAGGGAGAAAATGAAAAATCAACTAGTTCAACACAGAGAGGGGAAGAAGTAAAAAATAAAATTCTACTTTGGGCTACTTAATATCCTCCTTAATATCCTACTTAATATCCTCCCCACACATGCTTTTTTGTTGTTGTTGTTTTTAAACAGAGAAGCTGTGGGAGCAAGGAAACAGTGAGAAGGGTCTTTTTACTGCCATATACCATTTTATTTCTGGGGGTGGGAAACAGTAGAAAGAAAAAGTCTTGTCAAATTAGCATCTGTAGCAGGAAGGAGAACCCATTTATACTGTCCAACTATCTAGTCATTTGAAGGGGACATACTTGAATTAAATTTCCATCCAGAGATGACCTGGATTAGTTCAGAGACCATGAACATTTTTGCAAATGTAAAGAAGTCTTCTTTAAACAAGTCCTCATGTTGAAATGTCACATCATAATCTATACTGAGGGAGCACCCCTAAGCACAGACTCATTACTCAAGGAAAAATTAGCAGAATCACTGACCTCCAGAACTGGTGCTGTGACTCATGCCGACCCCACGGTGCCTGAATAGAGCTTAGAGGACTTGTTCTTCTGTTCGTTAGTTCCATAAATATTTTAGAAACTTTTGTTTGCTTGTTTGGACTGCTTCATTTTCAGGGTAGAGGGAAGGAAGGAAAACACAGGAATTCTTTTAAAAGATTTATAGTTTTGAGTAGAGACATGCCAATTTAAAATTATACAAGTGGACTAAAAAATGTCAGGAGTCTAAAACTATATGAGTTAAACATTTCAGTTTCTTAAGAGTTCCTTGCACTTAGAATGCATGTTAAAATACTCATGGAATGCATTACCTGAAATGTAATCCAATTATCAACTGAATTACATTAGGAATCACAAAGTAAACTCAAGGAAACCACAATAATAGTATACAATGGAGAACTGGAATTTTGCAATGGACAGTCTCAAAAAGGACCTTCCAAATTCAGTTTTCTTATCTGACGTTTTCAAGTAAAATTTAACTTTTTTCTTAAAGATCGAAATATGCCAAGCAACTAAGTTTGCAGGTCCTCTCCTAGTCATATGACAAATTTCAGTGATTTATTGTAGAAAGTTTCATTTCTGAGTCTCATCTTACCGTTATGACTGCCACACCACCATTTTAATGCTATGAATGTTCTGAAAAGACATAGAAGTTAGCAAAATAAGGTGTCAAGCACTTTCTTAGCACTCAAGCATACTGTTAAGTTGAAAGAATAAGGATTAATGAAACTTAGATGGTGGTGGTAACTCTAAAACATTTTTGATTGGGAAATTAGATCTTTACCCTAACCTGGAATCCATGAAGGCTATGGTGCTACATATAAATAAAAGGTTTATCTCAAAACTCCATTCATGGGATTTGACTCTACTCCAGACAAAGCAAAAATGTAGTTGCCTCCATTTTGACATTTGTGAAAAGTAAACAATATTCTAAGAGATTTAAACACAAATCACAACTATTCACATTTAATGGAATGACATACATTCCATACATGCATGCATAGTCGTGTCCAACTCTTTGCAACCCCATGGACTGTAGCCCCCAGGCTCTTCTGCCCATGGAATTTTCCAGGCAAGAATACTGGAGTGGATTGCTGTTTCCTACTCCAGGGGATATTCCTGACCCAGGAATCGAACCTGCGTCTCTGTCATCTCCTGCATTGGCGAGTGGATTCTTTAACACTAGCACCACCTGGGAAGCCCCAACATATATTACTGCCCTAAGAATAGCATCTTGACATAGTGACAACAGCATAGTGACACACAATAGGCACTTGAATATCTAATTAAAATATTAAACAAACATGTGATTGCTTTTACATAATGGGGAAAACTTTCTCAGATTCTTACATTATTCAGCAGTTAACACAGCTGGTATTTCAGTTCAGTTCCAGCTGAAATAACTATCCAGGATTGGCAGTCCAGCCATGCGCTCGTTTTGTATTAGTTATGCATTAATGAAGGATTGTTTGGCAGTGCTTTCAATTCTGGACCCTCAAATAATTTCTCCAGAGTCACTATTCATTGCTGTATTACAAATGTTATAGGTGGATTTGCAACTGAGAGACTGTCTCTCTTTGCTTAATGACAGCATCATCCCCAGAAAGTAAGGAACTTCAGGGGCAGGATTCAAGACTCAGTAGCAGCTGAAGCCTTTCCAAGAGCCTGTCTCAGGAGCCACTGCTATGAAGACCTGTCATCACCCTCACTTAGAAGGTGGGTGGCTAAGAGTTTCTCAGCTTAGCCTCTGTCCCAGAGGGAGGGAAGGAAAGTGGAAGGAGCGTAATTGGTAAGAAAGAAACTGCACGTAGCTGTGGCTGTCAGCTCCTTAAGGCTGGGCTCTTCTCAAGCGTCACCAAAGGAGAACCAAGGGCAAAATCTGTGACAACTGTAGACATAATAAGAAGCTAGGAAGCAAGGCTCGGTCAAAGGGTTTAAGGAACTGGGATGATTTATTCTAAAGAAGAGAAGCTGAGCAAGATGTATTAGGGCTATGTATGACTCAGTAGGAGGAAATAATTCTAAGTTGACTGGACACTTAGGCAATGAGCCAGGCATTTTCACATCCTTGACTGCTATTTTATCTTAATACTAACCTTAAGAAGAGTCATCTTATGGAGCAAGAAACTGAAGCTCTCAAAAGTGAAGCAATTTATTCAAATCACACAGCTAATATGAGCAAAGCTGGAGTTTTCTTTCAAGACAGCTTGACTGCCACAGTTCCCTATGTGGCAGGGACTGCTCTATAAAGTATGGTATTCACAAATGGATTTGGTTACAATTCCAGAATGGTAGGAAGGTGTCTGTATAAACATCTAATACAGCCCTAGTTGTATTGTGTCTGTTAAGGGCACCACCAACTGCACCTCTCTTTATTCCTTCCTACCCCAAACAGATCCCACACTTATTTCCAGGCTATAGAAGGACTTTAATTCAACTCTCTGAGTGACTCCAAGACATAATGTTGGTTTCTACACACACACACACACAATTAAAGATGCTTGCTCCTTGGAAGAAAAGCTATGACAAACCTAGACAGTGTATTAAAAAGCAGAAGCATCATTTTACTGACAAAGGTCATACAGTCAAATCTATGGTTTTTCCATTAGTAATGTATAGATGAGAAGGCAGGGTGCTGCATAATTGATTTTTTTGAATTGTGGTGCTGGAGAAGACCTTGAGAGTCCCTTGAACAGCAAGGAGATCAAATCAGTCACTCCTAAAGGAAATCAACCCTGAATATTCATTGGAAGGACTGATGCTGAAGCTGAAGCTTCAATATTTTGGCCACCTGATACAAAAAGCCAAGTCACTGGGAAAGACCCTGATGTTGGGAAAGATTGAAGGCAGGGGGAGAATGGGATGACAAAGGATGAGACGGTTTGAGGGCATCACCAACTCAATGGACATGAGTTTAAGCAAACTCTGGGAGATAGTGAAGGACAGGGAAGTCTGGTGTGCTGCAGTCCATGGGGTCCCAAAGAGTCAGACACGACTTAGCAACTAAACAACAACAACAACACACACACACACATACACACACTTCTCTGAAAACTTTGGGATCGAGGTCATATACTTCAATAAAACAGTCAGTGCTTTCCAGTAAAGAAGCATAAGACTGTGAATTGGCCAATGTTTCCTGGAGACTTAGAAAAGAAAGTAAAATGAAATAGTCACTACTCTAAAGGTGATTCAGGCAGAGACAAATAATGGTAAATCAGTAACAATCACCTTGTCACATCCTGGAGCCACAAGTAGCACTATTACAAAAAGATATTAGCTTATGCGTTACATTCCTTAAAACGGAGAAAGGCAGAGAGGGTCACCTATTCCAGATTCTACATCATCGATGAGCAATCCACCACCAAATGACTTTGGTTAGGACAAACCAGGAGCAGAGTCTATATTTTCCAAGTATTCTAAGATTATCCATTAGGCTCCCATATAGTACTCTTGCCCGGAAAATCCCATGGATGGAGGAGCCTGGTGGGCTACAGTCCATGGGGTCGCAAACGAGTCCAACATGACTGAGTGACTTCACTTTCACTTTTCACTTTCATGCATTGGAGAAGGAAATGGCAACCCACTCCAGTGTTCTTGCCTGGAGAATCCCAGGGACGGGGGAGCCTGGTGGGCTGCCGTCTATGGGGTCGCACACAGTCGGACACAACTGAAGCAACTTAGCAGCAGCAGCAGCAGCAGTCCCAGAAAATGTTAAGAGTCACTCCCATTTACTCCCATTTATTCAATGTCTTCAGCCCAGATACATAAGTCCTACTGTCTCATATATTTTATGATCCAGCCCCCACCACTCCATGTTTCATGAGCACGCATTGCAAGCTCACACCTATGGGCTTTTGCTCACGCACTTTCCAGAGTCTGGAATGTCCTCACTGTTTAAACTGATAAACTCCCATTCAGCCTTCAAAACCCAGTTCAAAATCACCAACTCTGCGAACACTTCCAAACCTTGTGGTCTGTGGCAACAAGACAATTAATGTATAAATGTTGTGTGACATTTATCATATTATAATCCCCTACTTCCAAAGAAATACATAACTTTATTACACACACTGTAAGCAACTGTGCCACTTTCTCATCTCTATTCCTTTCTGTCCTTTGACATCAGAGGCATTTTCCCATCGGAAATATTTGTGATTCTGCAGCTCTAAGAGGGGTCCTGAAGAACTGGAAGCAGGAGGCTGATCTCTTGGGATTTGCTTTGGATCTAAGACAGAGCTAAGTAACGGAGACTTTGGGTTTCTATCTAGTTTATATTAGCCAGGTTATCCACTTGGAAAAGAGGCAGCAGAGGAGTGTAGAAACCCTTTCTAGAAATGAGTCCTACATTTTTCTGAACTATCCTAAGATTTGAACTAGAGTTTACACAAGAGTAAAAAACTTCAAGGGCTGCCACACAGTTGCATTTAATTAATATCTGTTACATTGGCTTGAATTGAAGAAAACTCTGTCAGTATGTACATTTTTCATCCAGATCTGGTCTTAAATAAAACCCCAAAAGCTCCTTTATCCATGTCCCTTCAGACTCTTGGGGCAAAGTCTGTCTCTGAAGGGTCCATGTTATATGAGAAGGAATGAGGTAATTTCCAACCATTATGCCCAGGGCCCTGATTAGTTTCTGCAGCTGGGGAATGATGAAAGTGAAACTCAAATGCTTGGGGAATAGATTTGAAAATGCCTGAATGCTCAAGCATTGCCTGGGGAAAGAAGGCATCGTGGAAAAATGTTCTGATAAACTCTAAGAATTTTGCAGTGTATGCAAGTGGGAGAAAGGTACTGGAAATCTGGGGGCACCTAGGAAGGTGGCCAAACAAAAGATAATTGAGAAAGCACCTAAATCAACTTTGCTTGACTTCTCAAGCTAACCACAAGTCTAAGCCCCTAAATTTCTCATCACAAGTCATAGAAGTGGGCAAATGACTTATACATGCCCGAAGAAGCCCAGCCTCACCTAAGGGTCCCTTATGTTCTTCCTCCTGAAGATCATTGCAGATCCAGCACCAAGCGAGTTAGTACTGACTGTGACCTGAGGGGCCAGCTGGTCTAGTCTTTTGGGGTACAGCAAAGAAAGCCAAGTCTCAAAAAATGTAAAGCACTTATCAAGGTCAAACTGAAACCCTTATTCTCATTCTGGGCTTTATATACCTTATGCTGTCTCAATATTAAAAAAAAAAAAAAAAACTAAGAAGTTTGTATTACAACTTATTTTAGGGACTTCCCTGGTGGTCCAGTGGCTAAAATCCTATGCTCCCAATGCAGGGGTCTTGAGTTTGACCCCTGATCAAGGAATTAGATCCCATGTACTTCAGCTAAGAGCCCAGAGGCCACAATGAAGATCAAATATCCCATGTGCTATAACTAAAACCTGGAGCAGTCAAATAAATTTAAAAAACAAATAAACAAAAGACTTCTTTTATAGAGCACCATATTTTCAAGCATAATATTCCTCCTCTGAACTCCTAAACATATATTCATGGTCATAAATACCTCTTGTCCTCAATAAAATACTTCATCTTATAAGTCCTAAGGAAGAGATTTTACTGTATCAACCAGGTTCGTGATGGGTTTGGGAATAAACTTCAGTGCATTCACATGTAGCATAGTTCAGCGATCTGAGTTCAAGTCCTGGCTAAGCTCTGTTGTAGATAAAACCTCTCCGAGTCTTGATTTTCCCTTCTGTAAATTGAGGGCAATATTTACCTCATGGAACTTTCGTGGAGATTAAAATTAGCAGAAAACTTTTATTACAGTGTCAGGCATTAATTCTCATTAACGCCAACATTGTTATTTGCATTCCCTTTCTTTTGCTTCCATTGCTCAGTTCAGTTCAGTTCAGTCGGTCAGTCGTGTCCAACTCTTTGTAACTCCATGAACCGCAGCACGCCAGGCCTCCCTGTCCATCACCAACTCCCGGAGTCCACCCAAACCCAAGCCCATTGAGTTGGTGATGCCATCCAACCATCTCATCCTCTGTGATCCCCTTCTCCTCCTGCGCTCAATCTTTCCCAGCATCAGGGTCTTTTCCAATGAGTCAGCTCTTCGCATCAGGTGGCCAAAAAGTATTGGAGTTTCAGCTTCAACATCAGTCCTTCCAATGAACACCCAGGACTGATTTCCTTTAGGATGGACTGGTTGGATCTCCCTGCAGTCCAAGGGACTCTCAAGAGTCTTTTCCAACACCACAGTTCAAAAGCATCAATTCTGTGCTCAGCTTTCTTTATAGTCCAACTCTCACATCCATACATGACCACTGGAAAAACCATAGCCTTGACTAGACTGACCTTTGTTGGCAAAGTAATGTCTCTGCTTTTTAATATGCTGTCTAGGTTGGTCATAACTTTCCTTCTTTAATTCTTTTATACTAGATGGTTTCCACCCTGGTTTGGTGTGTCTTGTTTGGTTTGCTCTGGATCTGTGATTCATTTATTCAGCAATAATCTACGAGGGGCTACTACTATATGCCTGGCACTGCTCCTAATAACGGGGATGCAATAAAAAGGCAGGCACAGCTCCGCTCTAAAAGCTTCTTCCAGGTGACAGCACTAACTGATGGGGGCCCTCCAATCACTTTGCTCTGAAAACATTCTGCTTTTAACACGGTATAGCTACATCATGTCCTCATCTCACCACCAAAAAAAAAAAAAAAAAAGGTATTCTGGATGCTCTGCAGTAAAGAATCTGCCTGCAATGCAGGAGATGCAGGAAACACAGATTTGATCCCTGGATCAGGAAGATCTCCTGCAGAAGAAAATAGCAACCCATTCCAGTATTCTTGCCTATAAAATCCCATGGACAGAGGAACCTGGTGGGCTATAGTCCATGGAACAGGGTCATACCTCATACTTGGGTTGCCCAGAGACCAAAGTTTTCTCTGTCTTATTGATTTCATATCCCCTAGGGTGAAGCCTTCATCTACTGGTCAAAGTTGGCTCTTACAACCACGTCCATTCTCAGAGGAACTCAGGGGCATGGCTTGGGAATGCACCCATGACTTCCACTCTCATTCCATGGAGCAGAACTCAATCATATGGCAACTCTTAGCTCCAAGGGAGGCTGAAAATGTAGTCTCTAACTAGGTAACCACAGGCCCAGCTAAAATTTAAAGACAAGAAGATACTGGAGGTCAACTCTTGATACCTGCTGCAAATTGAGAAGTAGCTTTCCCATGAAGGAAACCAGCCAACTAGCTAGAACCTCACATACACAGGAGCTTCACTAGACATGAATGAGAATGCCTGCATTGTTATATAGGGACTTGTTCCTGCATTGTTTGGACATATGCTCTTTGCATAAACCATTTTCAGCTTTAATGAAAAGAGTTATTTATGTTTTGAGGATGCTTCATTAGTAACACTGAACTGGCCACTGCCAGATACTTCTTTAGAACAAGAAAAAAGCTGTTATAGCTACATAAAACCCAAAATGTACAACACCACTTTATTGCAAAGAGAATTATGGCAACCTATATTCCTCTCAAAGAGCATGACTAACTCCTAGACCTACTGGATCATGAGTAACTTCCTTCTGTCAGATCTCAGTCACTAACGGATTTATTAATTTACTTTATCTCTCAGAGCAAAACCATGGTAATAGATGTTATAACATTTTATATGAGCAACATATATATTCAGATACAATAAATCAGCCAATTTTTAATTAATGAAAAAAGATATGACTTTTACAAAATTATCTCCTGGAGAGACAAGAACACTTGACTCTATCTATATGAAAACATAAATTCAGCAACTTTGGAAAAATATAACATACATAACAAATACACATATGTAACCTTCTCTTAGGGCTTTGCTAGCCCCAGAGTTGCTTCTGTTTACATAGCACTATTTAGCTATCAAGTTGAATGAGAAACTGTCCAGATGCCAGGGGAACATCAAGTTTTCTATCATGGCACACTAGGGCCCTGTGACATAATCAGCAGTTACCATCTACTAAATTCTTGTCTAAGCACTTCATGTAGAACTTTTCATGGGATCCTTACAATAGCTTATATACCATTAACCAATTATACAGGTGAGAAAATTGACCCACAGAGCTGTTAGGTAACTTTCCCTGAGTCATGCAACTAAACAGTGGCAGAGTCTGACTTCATAGGCCACACCCTTGACTATACAACATTGCCTCTTAAACAATATATGGTCTCTCTGACCGGTTTGACTCCATTTCTTGCTTCTTCCAACTCCTCAAACTAAGTTCCAGCTACACTGAGTAACCTGCGTTCCCTGACACATGTCCTATTTCCCCCTGAAATGCCCTTCTTCCAGCCTCTTCACCTAGATAACTTCACTTGTATTTCAGGTCTCACTCAGACAGCTTCTCCAACCAGCAACATCTTCCTCGCCATCAACTACCTCCAACATGAAGTCCAGAATAGGTTTGGCATTTATTCACTCCCATTGGCCCTCTGCTTCCATATATCTGAAGCCCTGTCCTTTACTTACTTGTATGTTCTCTGAGAGGAAGACGCCTGAGTGCAAGAATCTGTCATGATAGCAGCACTGTGGCTTACACATAGAAATGTAGACAGGGAAGGATCAGGAGACCTGACACTCAAAGGAGATGTCTCCCATATTCCAGGAAAGTTTCTGCATTTCTAAAAAGACTGCCACTAAAAGAATGTATGTTTCACAAGAACAGGAACATTTGTCAGTTTTATTCTCTGATGTGCTACTAGAGCCTAGAAAAGGGCTTGGCACCTTGGAAAAGCTCAATAAATGCTTATTAAATGATACAACAAAATAAAACTCATCTATACTTATTAACAATGTAATTTGGTTGGAAAAATATTACAATGAAGAGCATTTTTATATCTAGAGTTTCCCAGTATTCATCCTCATACATTTGAATTAATTATTGATTTTATTGCATGTATGCAGACAAATTTTGGTAAATGTATACTATTTTAAGGACTTCCAAGAGTACATTCTAAAGTATTCATAATTTTTATTCAAAATAATACATGTGGATAGGAAAAAGTAGGGCAATAAAAATACCCATGATCATCTCACTAGAGTGATAACTACTTTTAACATATTGGTATGCTTTAAGCCCTCATATTATTTTCATTTTTTCCTCTCAACGTGTACACATACCTTATATGTGCATGATATATATCAAATATATACACACAGACTGAAAAAGAAAAAATATATTTACATATATGTATATACACATGTAGGCTTCCCTGGTGGCTCAGATGGTAAAGAATCTGACTGTGATGTGGAAGACCTGAGTTCAATCTCTGGGTTGGGAAGATCCCCTAGAGGAGAGCATGACAGCTCACTCCAGTATTCCTGCCTGGAAAATCCCCATGGATAAAGGTGCCTGGCAGGCTACAGTCCATGGAGTTGCAAAGAGTTGGCAATTAAGCACACACACATATACACATGTATTTAAATGTATACACATATATACGGTTCTGCAAATGTATTATACATACTGTTTTATAAATCCTTTATTCACTTAACTACTTATTAGGAACGTGTTTTGTTTTGTTTTGTTTTGTTTGCCAGTAAACACGTTTCCATATTGCCATTTAACCAACTTTAGGAATTTATCCTCTATCAGACTGTAATTAATTCAATATACCTAGTCCAATGGTTTATTTCAAGTGAGGATAAGCATAGCAGCCCTCAACAAATACATGTTGAATGGATGAGTGTAGCATTTAAATCTCTAAGCATGTCCTTGGTGATTTCCACTGGATACATTTTTTTTTCACACCTAACGTCTCAGTTGGGGTTCATTCACCTTTGAGTGGTGGACAGTTACCTAAGCTACCACAGCCACAGAAGGCTGAAAATACTGACCAAGAAACAAGAGTCATGAGTCATAGCTGGACCTCCTATGGGATGAAAATCAGGAAGTCGCCCTGCTCTGGAACTCCACTGGAATCCTTCCCATTCCTCTTTGTGCCCACTTTTATTCTGGCCTCTCAGTACAGACTGGTTTTCTCTCTCTGTGGACAAGCAAAGCTGCGACAGAACTAGATTCTCAGCTCACATATTTTTGTTCAGGCAATGAACAGACTGCAACTAGCCCCTCTCTGTCCCATCTTCACCCTCATAGGACAGAGAATCTGATCAGGGGTCCACAGTGGGTTTGATCTGCTCTCAGCAGACAGACAGAACAGAGGGAAGGGAAATATATCAGGGGGAAGGGAAATATCAGACAAGGAGGATCATAAGCCATTTGTGTTAGCAGTAATTCGATATAATTAACCCCACGTGTATATCTTGGAGAGCAGTAAAAACGAACAGAAGAGTAGATTCTACTAGAATTAAGGCAAACAACAATTTTCCACAAGCACTTCCAGTAATTTAATGTTTCTGATGGCTTTGTGTCTCCAAGGGCCTGCCCTCTGCAGACTTGTAACATAGGTCAAGTTAGTCATCTGTGCTGTGCCAGCTTCACTTTCAGAGTCCTTATCCCTCCACTCGGTCAGTCAGCTCCCTTTCTCCCTACTGAGCAAAAGCCCAAATCATTGCCTGCCTCCCTGGAAGCCTCCCTCCAACTCTCATGAAATAATATTCTGTTCCTTTAGAACTCTGCTGCTGCTGCTGCTAAGTCGCTTCAGTTGTGTCCAACTCTATGCGACCCCAGAGACAGCAGCTCACCAGGCTCCCCCGTCCCTAGGATTCTCCAGGCAAGAACACTGGAGTGGGTTGCCATTTCCCTCTCCAATGTATGAACGTAAAAAGTGAAAGCGAACTCACTCAGTCGTGTCTGACTCCTAACGACCCCATGGACTGCAGCCTACCAGGCTCCTCCGCCCATGGGATTTGCCAGGCAAGAGTACTGGAGTGGGGTGCCATTGCCTTCTCCGCCTTTAGAACTCTGCTGCTGCTGCTGCTGCTGCTGCTGCTGCTGCTGCTGCTGCTGTTGCTGCTGCTGAGTTGCTTTAGTCGTGTCCGACTCTGTGCGACCCCATAGACGGCAGCCCACCAGGCTCCGCCATGCCTGGGATTCTCCAGGCAAGAATACTGGAGTGGGTTGCCATTTCCTTCTCCAATGCATGAAAATGAAAAGTGAAAGTGAAGCCGCTCAGTCGTGGCCGACTCTTAGCGACCCCATGGACTGCAGCCTACCAGGCTTCTCCGTCCATGGAATTTTCCAGGCAAGAGTACTGGAGTGGGGTGCCATTTAGAACTCTACTCCTCTGCAAATTTAATACACAAGGTCGTTACTAAGTTAGCAACTGCAGTGACTTATTTATATACACCTCTTCTCCTTCCAGAAAGGATTAAGGGCTGCTTATGCGGATACCTAAAATAATGCAAGATAGCTTAAGTGAAAGTAGGAAAAAAAAGAAAAAATGGTAGAAATGTAAAATGAAGCCAGGGATAAGGCCTTAAAGGATTCTTTCTATCCGCAAAGCCCTATGAGTTTTCTGTAACTAGGTTAGTAATTTGGCTCAATGTTTAAGTAATAAGCACTAAAAGAGAAATCTAATCAATTGCTCAATTCATAGTATTTGAACAGTATAAACAGGCCAATTGCTCAAAAGTAATTCATAGATTAAAACAAAAATGGAATTGCTCTTATGTCCCTACAAAGATGACACAGTTTAATATCATTTAGAAAAGTCCTCACAAAGACAAGATTCAGGTCTCAGTATAGCTAATACTATAATTCATCACACCCAGGGCTAAAGTAAGGGGTCAAGCCTGTTAGGCATTTTCCAAGGTCACTACTTTACAAGAATCATTAAAACATTGTGTTTGACAAATTGGAAACTTAGTGTCAATCGACTTGGATTTTTACATATGACTTCACGTGTATCTGGTAAAAAATGAATTAAACTTACCAAATGGGAATTTGCCCTTGGGTCAAAAACCACACCTTATCTATAGTTTAATTTAGTCTTTTGTGGTAGCTGTAAGTGTTTTAGTACAATTACAGTGGAGACTAGTCATCCCTCAGAAACTTGAAGCTGAAATTCTAAATCTGAAAAATTTGTGGACTTGGTGCATTTACTGGGAGGGAGTGATTTATTTTATTCACAAGTTAAATCATTTAACATACTTCCAAAGAAGTTGTATAATTCCAAAAACTGAATGTAATAAATACATCTTATAAATTCCTTATTTTAAACAGAAAGTCGTTTGCATTTTACTTCCATTATTAGAAATCATTTTTCACTAAATAACTATTAAAAATATCCTTTTAAAACATTGGTTTGGTGGGGTGTCGCATGACTGTCTTACCCATGGCTTCCACGTGTCTCAGTCTAGACCTAGTTATACCAATGCTCAATTCAATAAAAGAAGCTCTGCAAGAGTTGTTGTTTAGTCATTAGGTCATGTCCGACTCTTCTGTGACTCCATGGACTGTAGCTCGTCAGCTCCTCTGTTCATGGGATCTTCCAGGTGAGAGTACTGGAGTGGGTTGCTATTTCCTTCTCCAAGAGGTATTCTTCACCCAGGGATTGAACCTGCACCTCCTGCATTAGCAGGTGGATTCTTTACCACTGAGCCATTTGGGAAGCCCTGTGACTTAATATGCTGCTTCTCCCAGTGAATCTGAACTGAAGAAAGAAAAGAGATACTCATCATGTGGGTAAGTGCCTTTGCATACATTCATTACTAGTGCTGAAGTCCAGAGAGAATATAACTTTTTGTTGTTGTTCAGTCACACAGTGGTGTCCGACTCGTTGCAACGCCAAGGACTGCAGCATGCTAGGCTTCCCTGTCCTTCATCATCTCCTGGAGCTTGCTCAAACTCATATCCATTGCATTCGTGATGCCATAAAACTGTCTTGTCCTTTGTTGTCCCCTTATCCTCCTGCTTCGATCTTTCCCAGCATCAGGGTCTTTTCAAAGGAGTCAGCTCTTTGCATCAGGTGGCCAAAGTATTGGTTCAGCTTCAGCATCAGTCCTTCCAGTGAATATTCAGGACTGATTTCCTTTAGGATTGACTGGTTGGATCTCCTTGCTGTCCAAGGGACTCTCAACAGTCTTTTCCAAAACCACCTTTCAAAAGCATCAATTGTTTGGCACTCAGCCTCCTTTATGGTCTGACACTCACATCCATACATGACCACTGGGAAAACCATAGCTTTGATTATATGAATGTTTGTTGGGAAAGTAATGTCTCTGCTTTTTAATATGCTGTTTAGGTTGGTCATAGCTTTTCATCCAAGGATCAAGCATCTTTTAATTTTGTGGCTGCAGTCAACATCTGCAATGATTTTGGAGCCCAAGAAAATAAAGTCTGTCACTGTTTCCATTGTTTCCCCATCTATTTGCCATGAAGTGATGGGACCAGAGACATTACTTTGCGAACAAAAGTCCATCTAGTCAAAACTGTGGTGTTGGAGAAGCCTCTTCAGAGTCCCTTGGACTGCAAGGAGATCAAGCAGTTAATCCTAAGGAAAATCAACCCTGAATATTCATTGGAAGGACTGATGCTGACTCTGAAACTCCAGTACTTTGGCCACCTGATCTGAAGAACTGACTCACTTGAAAACACCCTGATGCTGGGAAACATTGAAGGCAGGAGGAGAAGGGGATAACAGAGGATGAGATAGCTGGATGGCATCACTAACTCTATGGTCATGAGTTTGAGCATGCTCTGGGAGTTGGTGATGGACAGGGAAGCCTGGAGTGCTGCAGTCTATGGGATCGCAGGGTTGGACACGACTAAGTGACTGAACTGAACTGATGGGACCAGATGACATGATCTCCATTTTTATGAATGTTGAGTTTTAAGCCAGCCTTTTCACTCTCCTCTTTCACCTTTATCAAGAGGTTGATTTATAACTTTAGTTCCTCTTTGCTTTCTCCATAAGGCTGGTGTCATCTGCATATCTGAGGTTATTGATATTTATCCTGGCAATCTTGATTCTGGCTTCTGCTTCATCCAGCCCAGCATTTCACATACTGCACTTTGCATATAAGTTAAATAAGCAGAGTGACAATATACAGCCTTGAAGTATTCCTTTCCCAATTTGGAAACAGTCCCTTGTTCCAGGTCTGGTTCTAACTGTTGCTTCTTGACCTGTATACAGGTTTCTCAGGAGGTCTGGTATTCCCATCTCTTTAAGAATTTTCCACAGTTTGTCATGATCCACATAGTCAAAGTCTTTAGCATAGTCAATGGAGCAGAAGTAAATGTTTTTCTGGAATTCTCTTGCTTTTTCTATGATCCAACAGTTGTTGACCATTTGATCTCTGGTTCCTCTGCCTTTTCTAAATCCAACTTGAACATCTGGAAGTTCTCCTTTCATGTACTATTGAAGCCTGTCTTGGAGAATGCTGAGCATTACTTTGTTTTGTGTGAAATGAGTGCAACTGTGCAGTAGTTTGAGCATTCTTTGGCATTGTCCTTCTTGGGAGTGGAATGAAAACTGACCTTTTCCAGTTCTCTGGCCACTGCCAAGTTTTCCAAATTTGCTGGCATATTGAATGCAGCACTTTCATGGCATCATCTTTTAGGATTTGAAATAGCCCAGCAGGAATTCCATCACCTCCACTAGCTTTGTTCACAATGATGCTTCCTAAGGCCCACTTGACTTTGCACTCCAAGATTTCTGGCTCTGTATGAGTGTTGACACCATCGTGGTTATCTGGGTCATGAAGATCTTTTTTGTATAGTTCTACTGGGTGTTCTTGCCACCTCTTCTTAATATCTTCTGCTTCTGTTAGGTCCGTATCATTTCTGTTCTTTATTATGCCCATCTTTGCATGAAATGTTCCCTTGGTATCTCTTATTTTCTTGAAGAGATCTCTAGTCTTTCCCATTCTATTGTTTTCCTCTATTTCTTTGCATTGTTCACTGAGGGAAGCTTTCTCATCTCTCCTTGCTGTTCTTTGGAACTCTGCATTCAGATGGGTATATCTTTCCTTTTCTCCTTTGCCTTTCACTTCTCTTCTTTTCTAAGTTATTTGTAAGGCCTCCTCAGACAGCCATTTTGCTTTTTTGTGTTATTTTTCTTGGGGATAGTTTTGATCACTGCCTCTTATACAATGTCACAAACCTCCACCTGTAGTTCTTCAGGCACTGTCTATCGGATCTAATCCCTTGAATCTATTTGTCACTTCTACTGTATAATCATAAGGGATTTGATTTAGGTCAAACATAATGGCCTAGTGGTTTTCCCTACTTTCCTCAGTTTAAGTCTGAATTATGCAATAAGGAATTCATGATCTGAGCGACAGTCAGCTCCCAGTCTTTTTTTGCTGGCTGCATAGATCTTCTCCAACTTCAACTGCAAAGATTAAAATCAGTCTTATTTCGGTATTAACCACCTGGTGATGTCCATGTGTAGAGCTGTCTCTTATGTTGTTGGAAGAGGGTGTTTGCTATGACCAATGTGTTCTCTTGGCAAAACTCTTAGAATATAACTTGGCCATGATCATGCATTATTAACCAAATGGGAATCTACTTTTGAAAATCATTACCAGCTTATTGGATTCCCCTCAACCCCAAGAAAACCCTCCACAAAACAAACCAAAAAACAGACCAAATCGACCAAAAAGTGAAAAGAGAGTTTGTTATATCAAGAGATGTTTTTATCACTTCACATTTAGCTATGTAACTGGGGTCAATATATGATGCCTTGGTCTATAGGAAGAATCAATCAATATGCAGCAACTGTTTATCCTTTACAAACTTCACAAATACCTTGTCAGGATGGATAGTTATCATCTTACAAAGGCTTCTGACTTTTTTCAGACAGTTATATTTAAAAATTCAGGGTGTTACAATAAAAGTAATGACCCACAGAGAAACTGAGAGTTCAGAAGACAAGGTTCATGATCTCACTAATAAATTTCTGCCGACAGGAAAATGTGTTCTCTTTCTGGAAGAAGAACTTCCCAAATTTTTAAAGAAAGTTTAGTCAACTAGTTCTAGTTTGCACATAAAAGAGCACAAATAAATATATTTAGAAAAGTATCTGGGATGAAAATGCGTGAATCTTCATTCCTAAAAGAAGTTTCAGTTCAGTTCAGTCGCTCAGTCATGTCCGACTCTTTGCGACCCCATGAATCGCAGCACGCCAGGCCTCCCTAGAGCCCCGCAAATCTTTGGATGCATCTGCTGCTTTCTTGAGAAGTGCGCATGTAGTAACATGCCCTATGTTCACACACCAAATGCTGAGAAGAAAACTAAAAACACATGTGGTGGAGATTTCTTCTTTTAAGAAAAGAAAACCATATTTAAGGTTTCCTGTCCAGATGCATCAGTGAGACTCATCTTGCTTGTCTGCCTCTATAACATCCGGTCACGCTGCACAATTCTAATGTGAGCTGACAGATTCCTACCACAGGAAAGAGGGGAGTCAAGCTCTTAAAAAGTGAGTTAATTGATGCCACAACGTATATAAAGGTAGCTTAGAATGGTATCCCCCCTCCTCCATTTAAGTCTTTTTATTTAATTTTAAATCCATATAGTTCTTGTTTGGATAACAGGAAAAGATAAATGTGGAACTTGAGCCCAAACTTGAGTGTTTGAGTACTTTGAGCCTTGTCTCAAGTCATTTAAGCAAATAAAGAAAATGTCTCTGTTCTAGTCTTCCTTTTCAAAATTGTTTCAGTAGGCTAATACTGGTACTGTTCCTACAAGGCATTTGTTTCTAGGCTATGAGGGTTAATGGTACAACTGAGTCTTTTAATCCTAGGCTTTGGTCAGACTTGAGCTGACCTTTTCTGCTTAGTGCTGTATGACCTTTACTAAACTTTGTGAAATGGGATAAATAATAGTACCCAATAGTACCCAATTCATAAGTGGCTCAGCTGCAATGCGGGAGACCTGGGTTCAATCCTTGGGTTGGGAAGATCCCCTGGAAAAGGGAATAGCTTACCCACTCCAGTATTCTGGCCTGGAGAATTCCATGGACTGTATAGTCCATGGGGTCGCAAAGAGTCGGACACGACTGAGCAACTTTCACTTTCACTTTCAATTCATAAGGTGGTTGTAAAAGTTAAATGAGAGAAATCATATGAAGTGCTTAAATGGTGCTAAGAACACGGTAAATTATTGACTATATGTTAGTTCAAAAATAAGCTATTAATGGTGAACTTCTCTCCCAATAATGACAGACTAGATAACTTGATAATAACCGGGAGATTGGACAAAATATACTTTAACTATGTCACCTGAACACATGAGAGAGCTAGAAAGGTAGTGAAGAATGATGGGGGTAATGACTGAAAGAAGACAATTCAGAGAGCCTGGCTTGTGAGCTGTTTTTCCCCTAGGGATTTCTTTTATTTCTAGAAGTGGTAGCTGAGAACATTAGAAGCCAAACAGCTTTTGTCAGCCTCATGGAGGGGTACAAAAACTGGAGTTCAATGGCTTCCAAAGGGAAAAGCTTTGGTTACAGACTAGAAATAAGAGCCAACTTGAAAGAGATCCTTGTAGTGGTGGACGTCTAGTTTCAGATCATCACAATTACCAGTTTTCATTACAGAGATCTGGCATTCATAGGGTCCCTACCTGTCTGCAGAAATATAAAATATTCCCTGGGGGAATAGAGAATCATTCTGGGTTTCACATGACTTCCATGATTTTTCATATATCATTTCTGGGGCTCAATCAAAAATAACTAGTCCTCAATTCCTTCTTGGATATTTCAGTTCATAATCCATTTGGTCAGTTCAGTTCAGTCACTCAGTCGTGTTCGACTCTTTGCAACCCCACTGACACCAGTCTTCCCTGTCAATCATCAGCTCCCAGAGCTTACTAAAACTCATGTCCATTGAGTCAGTGATGTGATCCAACCATCTCATCCTCTGTCGTCCCCTTCTCCTCCTGCCTTCAATCTTTCCCAGCATCGGGGTCTTTTCAAATGAGTCATTTCTTCACATCATGTGGCCAAAGTATTGGAGTTTTGGAGTCAGCATTAGTCCTTCCAATGAATATTCAGGACTGTTTTCCTTTAGGATTGACTAGTTTGATCTCCTTGCAGTCCAAGGGACTCTCAAGAGTCTTCTCAAACACCACAGTTCAAAAGCATCAATTCTTTAGTGCTCAGCTTTCTTTGTAGTCTAACTCTCACATCCATACATGACTACTGGAAAAATCATAGCTTTGGCTAGACGGAACTTTGTTGGCAAAGTAATGCTCTGCTTTTTAATACACTGTCTAGGTTGGTCATAACTTTTCTTCCAAGGAGCAACCATCTTTTAATTTCATGGCTGCAGTCACCACCTGCAGTGATTTTGGACTCCAAGAAAATAAAATCTGTCACTGTTTCCATTGTTTCCCTATCTATTTGCCATAAATTATGGAGCTAGATGCCATGATCTTTGTTCGTTGAATGCTGAGTTTTAAGCCAGCTTTTTCACTCTCCTCTTTCACCTTCATCAAGAGGCTGTTTAGTTCCTCTTCACTTTCTGCCATAAAGGTGGTGTCATCTGCATATCTGAGGTTATTGATAGTTCTCCTGGCAATCTTGATTCCAACTTGTGCTTCATCCAGATCAGCATTTCACATGGGGAAACAGTGGAAACAGTGGCTGATTTTAGTTTTCGGGGCTCCAAAATCACTGAAGATGGTGATTGTAGCCATGAAATTAAAAGACGCTTACTCCTTGGAAAGAAAGTTATGACCAACCTAGACAGCATATTAAAAAGCAGAGACATTACTTTGCCAACAAAGGTTCGTATAGTCAAGGCTCTGGTTTTTCCAGTGGTCATGTACAGATATGAGAGTTAGACTATAAAGAAAGCGGAGTGCAGAAGAATTGGTGCTTTTGAACTGTGGTGTTGGAGAAGACTCTTGAGAGTCCCTTGGACTGCAAGGAGATTCAATCAGTCCATCCTAAAGGAGATCAGTCCTGGGTGTTCATTGGAAAGACTGATGTTGATGCTAAAGCTGAAGCTCCAATACTTTGGCCACCTGATGCAAAGAGCTGACTCATTGGAAAAGACCTTGATGCTGGGAAAGACTGAGGGCAGGAGGAGAAAGGGACGACAGAGGATGAGATGGTTGGATGGCATCACCGACTCAACGGACATGGGTTTGGGTGAACTCCTGGAGTTGGTGATGGACAGGGAGGCCTGGCGTGCTGTGGTTCATGGGGTTGCAAAGAGTCGGACACGACTGAGCTACTGAACTGAACTGAACTGATTCTGCATATAAGTTAAATAAGCAGGGTGACAATATACAGCCTTGACACCCTCCTTTCCCAAGGGGCAACCAGTCTGTTGCTTCATGTCATGGTTCTAGCTGTTGCTTCTTGACCTTCATATAGATTTCTCAGGAGGCATGTAAGGTGGTCTGGTATTCCCGTCTCTTTAAGAATTTTCCACAGTTTGTTGCAATCCACACAGTCAAAGGTTGCTACATAAAAAACTGCTGCAAACTTAGAAGCTTAAAACAACACGTTATTACCTCAAAGCTTTTATGGGACAGGAGTTCAGGGACCAATTATCTGAGTTCCCTGATCAGGTTCTTCCAAGGAAGCAATTAAGGTGTCATCTGGCCTATGTTCTCATCTGTAAGTTTGACTAGGGAGACTTACTTCTAAGCTCCTACAGGTTGTTGGAAGAATTAATTTTTGTAGCTACTAAACTGAAACTTCAGTTTCTTGCTTGTGATCAACATCAGTTCCTAGAGGATCCCTGTTTTCTGTGTTATATGGACCACTCCCTTCATGCTGGCTTACTTCTTCAAGCTAGAAGGAGCATGAGAGTAAACTGCTAGGGAAGTGTAAGTATTTCGTTGCTCAGTCGTGTCTGACTCTGTGACCTCATGGACTCAGTTGCCCATGGAATTCTCCAAGCAAGAATACTGGAGTGGGTAGCTAAGTGCTTCTCTAGGGTATCTTCCTGACCCAGAGATCAAACCCTGGGTCTCCTGCATTGCAGGCAGATTCTTTACCATCTGATCCATGAGGGTTGCCATAAAACAACCTGGCAGTAACATCTTAAGAAAGAAAAATTGCAGGCCAATCTCACCCATAATCTGGAGATAAAAGTCCTAAACAAAATACTAGTAAACAGACTCCAACAGTCTATGAAAAAGATAATATATCATGACAAAACTAAATTTATAGAATTATAAGATTGATAACATTCAAAAAGTGATTGATGTAATTCATCATCTTGTTAGAATAAATTGTAAACATCATCCTGTATGATTATCTCTAGAATGTGTGGAAAATATTTAGAGAATATTAATATCTAACATTGATTCATGAAAAATACTCTTAGTAAGCAAGAAATGGAAAAGGTCTGAATTTGATAAAGGCTATCTACCAAAAAAAAAAAAAAAACTATAACAAACATCACACTTAATAGTGAAATATTGAAAGTGTTTTCTCTTAGATTGAGGAGACAAGTATACTCTCCGTTACTACCAAACACATGATATTCCAAGCCAGTTAAATGAAGTAGGGAAGACAAAGAAAAACTACACAACTGCAAAGCAAAACACAAAACTTGATATTCATAGATAATATAATTATTTATATAGAAAATTTTAAAACTACAGATAAATTATTAGAAATAATAAATGAGCTTAGCAAACTTGTTGCATACAAAGTAAAATTTTAAAAATTAACTGATTTTTACATTCTGGCCACAAATGGAAATTTAAAAATTTCTACACACAATAGCAAACATGAAAAATCAAATACATGGGAATAAGTCTAATAAAAGTTGCACATAACATCTATACATAAACACATGTATTATTGGAAAAAATTTAAGAAGACCTAAACAAGTGGAGGTATTTACCACGTTCATGAATTAGAAGATTAACTATTTCAAAGACAATATTTTTTCCCAAATGGAGCTAAAGTATCAATTCAACCTTTCAAAAAAGTTTAGGGCTTTTGGTTTGTGATAAACTAATTCTAAAATGTATATGGAGATGTAAGTAACTAAGAATGGTTATTATACTCTGGGAAGACAGCATATGAAGAAGACTTACTCTTCCAGTTATTGTAAAGCTACAGCAACTGAGACAATATAGTAACAGCAGTAGCTCGAGAGCAGACAAAGCAACCCATGGAACAGGATAGAAAATGGAGAAATAGACCTACACAGTTATGGGCATTTGATGGTGATGAAGCACTACACAGCAGTGGTTACCTGATAATCTTTTCAAAAAAAGATGCTGAGTCCACTGACATTTATATGGAAAAATAATAAAACTTAAGGCCTCATACCATAGACACAAAAATAAATTCCAGGTTGATTACCAATTTAGTACAAGAGGCAAAACAATAGAGCTTCCAGAAGAAAACCTAGGAGGATATCTTCATGAACTTTGGGTAAGGGTGAGATTTCTTAATCAAGATATGAAAAGATTATCTATAAAGGGAAAAACTGATATAGACTATCTCAAAAATAAAAACTTTCATTCATCAAAAGTTGTTATTAAGAAAGTGAAAGGCAAATCATATAGTGAAAAAAAAAAAATATATATATATATATATATTCCAGATGGCTTCCCAGGACGGCTTCCCGGATGGCTCAGCAGGTAAAGAATAGGCCTGCAATGCAGGAGACACGGGAGACGAGGGTTTGATCCCTAGGTTGGGAAGATCCCTTGGAGAAGGAAATGGCAACCTGCTCCAGTATTCTTGCCTGGAAAACCCCATGGACAGAGGAGCTTGGCGGGCTACAGTACAAAGGGTCACAAAGAGTTGGACACAAATAAACACAAAAGTCATTATTAAGAAAGAAAAAGGCAAGTCACATAGTAGAAAAAGATATATATATATATCAGATATAACTGGCAAAGTGTTCATGTTCAGGATATGTAAGAAATTCCTATAAATCAATAAGAAAAAGAAAATATCCAATAGAAAAGTAGGCAAGAGACTTGAATAGGCAGCTCACAAAATGAGACATTCAAATAGCCAATAAACAAATGGAAAAGTACTCAATTTCATTATTCATCACCAAAATGCAAATTAAAACCAGTGTGAAATATCTTTAAATATCCAGAAGAACAAGTAAAATGTAAAAGATTGATTATACAAAGTTTTGGCAAGGATACGGAACAATGGGAGCATTCACTACTACTATAAAACTCCAAATTGGTACAACTACTTTAGAAACATTTTTAACATTAATAATGCTGAATGTAAGAAAAAAAGGAAAAGTTAACTCTAGACTATTAGGAGGAATGCTTCCTCAGTTATGGGATGGATTTATCTGGCTTTCAGCTTCCCAGGTGGCACTAATGGTAGACAGCCCACCTGCCAGTGCAGAAGACATAAGGGATTTGGGTTCGATCCCTGGGTTGGAAAGATACCCTGGAGAAGGAAACGGCAACCCCCTCCAGTATTCTTGCCTGGAGAATCCCATGGACAGAGGAGTCTGGTGGACTACAGTCCATAGGGTCGCAAAGAGTCAGACACTAATGAAGTGACTTAGCACACCACAGTGTTGAATGTAGGCATACCTGGTGATTTTGCAATTCCACCCCAAGGTACATACTAAATAGAAACGCATTTACATATGCACCATGATACATGTTTATGAATATTCATTAGCAGCCCTCTTTATAAGAGCCAAAAATTAGAACGTCCATCAGAAGTAGAAAGAATAAATAAATAAATATGCTATCATTACACAGGGGAATACAATGAAGAAATAAAAATGAACAAGTCACAGCTATCTGAAACAGCATGGGTGACTCTTACATCCATAATATGGAGTAAAAAATGTCAAAAAATAGTATAGACTCTTGAGTTTCCACTTATGAAGTTTAAAACTGAAGAAAAATAAACCAAAGTGCTAACATTTGGGATAGTGGTTATCTTAGGGGAAGAATGAAGGGCTAGCCACTGGGATAGAGCACAGGATGGGTTTCTGGGAAGCTAGAGATATTCTGTTTCTTGAATGGAATGTTAATTACATGGTTATTGTTTTGAAATGATTCTTTGAGCTCTACATTTATATTTTCTCACTTTTCCATAGTAAATTATACTTCAATTAAAAACAAAAACATTAGCAACAGAGGCAGTTGTTGTTTTTGTTGTTGCTGTAGCCCGCCAGGCTCCTCTGTCCATGGAATTTCCCAGGCAAGAATACTGGAGTGGGTTGCCATTTCCTTCTCCGGGGGATTTTCCTGATCCAGGGATTGAACCCGTGTCTCTCCTGCATTGCATTACCTCTGAGCCACCAGAGAAGCCCAACAACAGAGGTAGAGCTTTCCAAAGTTTAATTCTAAGTAACTTGTAAAATTATGCCGTAAGGACATATATTGTTCAGCTTCTAGACATTTTCTTCATTTGTGTCAAGGGAGAGACTGAGATTGAGGAAGAATCTGGTTAAAGAATACCAACTGCTTCTACTGGGCTTCCCAGGTGGCTACCGCCTGCAGTGCAGGGGATGCAGGAGACACGCGCTTGATCTCTGGGCTGGGAAGATTCCCCTGGAGGAGGGCATGGCAACCCACTCCATGGAGTACTCTTGCCTGGAGAATCCCATGGACAGAGGAGCCTGGCAGGCCGCAGTCCATGGGGTCACACGGAGTCGGACAGGGCTGGCGTGACTGGGCGCACAGGCACTGCTTCTACCACCACTGTCGTTTCTATTTTTGGATGTTATGACTTATTTTTTTTTTTTTACTAAATAGCAAAACATAATAGGTACAGACCTTGAGAAATCTGAAGACTATCCCATCCAAACACAAATTTCCTGGAGGAAGGCAAAAAGAAATGAAGCAGTAAAACTTGCATTTTCTCATCATATCGATCACTCCATTCCTGTTTGACTTTGGGAAATAGCAGATCTTGTTGGATCTGATTATCTTCTCCAGAGTAAAGTAGAAAGTGCTAACTCCTACAAGAATATACTTAAACAAACAAACAAAAAAAAAGATGATAACTTACAAGCCAAATCTCTATATGTGTTGTCTACATTCACTATCAGATGAAGATCATTCTGAAATTCTTTGCCAATTATTTCTTTCTTCAAAGTGAACCCATGGGATGACGTCAACATCCGCGTTCATTAATGTCCCACATTTCTTTCTCAAGCACTTCATTTTTTCCCAAGCCTGCTTTGTCTGTTGGAACCAGTTATGTCTCCCACGTGATGCCAAGGGTTCAGTTCAACAAAAGTTTAAGTTCTAGGGATCTGCAGTATAACATTGTACTTATAGTTAGCAATGTTGAGTTATGTACTTAAAAGTTTGTTACGAGGTTAGATCTCATGTCAAGTGTTCTTGCCACTGTTAATTTTTTTAATATAAAACAGCATATATTTACCACTTATTTTATTCCAGGAATCTTGCTTCAGCCTCTCTGAGAAGGTTTATGTCCCATCCACAGGCACAGATATTCAACTTTTTTCCATAGGAATTTCCTGATGATTCTATTGCCAAAGCTTATTTCAGGATTTTACTTCACTTTATGGTGAACTCTAGAGTGAATGTTTTCACTTAAGAATTCAAACAAACTGGAACACTGCTGTATTCGACATGTACGCATTTTGACTTTCATCTCTCACAAAGAGGGTTGGAGGAGCAGGGTCACTAGGAAACATGAGAAACAGAAGTGGAAAGATCATGACTTTTTACAGTTTAGCCAGAAAAGTATAATTGAAACCAAAATAAGGAATACATCAAGTTACACAAATGAGGCATCTGTTATTACACCATGTGCTCATATGTTCAGTCCCTCAGCTGTGTCTGATTCTTTGCGACCCCATGGACTGCAGCCTGCCAGCTTCCTCAGTCTATGGGATTTTCCAAGCAACAATACTGCAGTGGGTTGCCATCGCATGTGTGATACAGAACAAAAGAAATTGCTGCCTAATTTAAAGGGATTGGGGCTAACTGGACTAGATACTTCTCACATAAATAATCTCCTTACATGACATGAAAATACTTTTGGAAGTTTCTAGATTCTGTAGGTAATGGATGTGAAGAGGAAACAGGAAAAAAGGTATGTCTGATTCCTTTGGAAAACACTTTAGCATAACTGAAAATGTGTAACTTTGCAAGCACTGAATAACGTATGACTGTGATTAGACCATTTTTGTAATTTGATAAAGGCTATGAATTCTACAATAGTTATGAGACAATCTTGCAAATATTCAGATACAAAATGGCAAATACAAGAGGTTAAAGTTTTTGAATGTAAAGCCACATGAGGCTAAAGATTCACAACAATACAGTGTGAACTGTAAAACCCCATCACAGACTACTAGCCTGATGGCAGAAATGGCTTTTCCATTTCATTTCCTGATCTCACAGTCCTGTGTTATATAATATGTTTAAAATGAATGAATTTGCCTCCTTGATGAGTTTCCCAGTCCTCAGTTTTCAAGAGGAAATGGAAAAGACTGTGGTTCCCGTGTAAAAAAAGGTTATATGTGTGAGCTTTTCACATGTCTTATTTTTATTCAATCCAAAATAAACTTTGACCCTCTGATACTGTAGGTGGCTTCTAGGGGAGAGACTACTGGACCAAACCAGAACATAACTGTGGCACGTAAATGAATGCTCTTTGGTCAAGCCCTTTCAAAACTATAGTATTCTTAGCTCTTATGCACAGAGCTGGTCAAAAATATCTATCAGAAGAATCAAAATCGTTCTACCTTGTTTGGAAATATACAAAACAACTTAACCAGACTCTGTTTATAAGTAATTAGTAATTGCTTTTTTAAAAGACCTGCAGCATTTTGACATTTCAGTTATACAATCCAAGATAATTTCAGAGGACAGCTAATTTGGAGCCTTTTCCATTTAGCTTTGTCTTACTTTATCTCCCATAAGGATATAAGTATATAGTTTATTGAGCTATAGATTCCATGGAAGCCCGTGAGTTGTGCTAGCATCAGTTACTGGTACTATTGTTCAGTGTTTGTTTAAGGTACTGGGCCACTCACAAGCACATGTCCTGGGAGACCTCAAACTAGACCCAGCTTCTGACACTTTCATCAAATCACAGTTCCCAGCTCAAAACAGTTCAAGCCCTCTACCTCAGAAATCCCATCTGTAGAACCGTACCTATTTTCCATTGTAAAGAAAACATCCAAACATGTCGCCATGCTGACACATCATTAGAAAAAATAGTGTCATTTGTAGGAAGGGGGATAGACCTAGAGGGTGTCATACAGAGTGAAGTCAGAAAGAGAAAAACAAAGATCTTATATTAATGCATATATGTGGAATCTAAAAAAGTGGTACAGATGATCTTATTTGCAAGCAGAAATAGAGAAACAGATGTAGGGAACAAATATGTGGATACCAAGGGAGAAAGGGGAGTGGAGGGAGGAACTAGGAGACTGGGATTGACACATACATACTGTTGACACTAAGAATGAAATAGATAACTAGTGAGAATATACAGTATAGCACAGGAAACTTCTTAATGCTCTGTGGTGACCTGTGTGGGGAAGAAGTCCAAAAGGGAGAAGATATATACATGTGCTCAGTCACTCAGTTGTGTCCAACTCTTGGTGACCCCATGGTCTGTAGCTCGTCAGGCTCCTCTGTCCATGGGGACTCTCCAGGCAAGAATACTGGAAAGGGTTGCCATGCCCTCCTCCCAGGGATTTTCCCAACCCAGGGATTGAACCCAGGTGTCTCACATTGCAGGCAGATTTCTTTACCTTCTGAGCCATTTGCTGTATGGTAGAAACACAACATTGCAAAGCAACTATACTCCAAAAAAAATTAATTAAAAAAAATAAATAAAAGGAATTTAGCCTGATAGGGCAAAGCGACTGCTAATTTTCTTTCTTTCTTTTTCTTTTTTTTCTCACCTCCACCCTGTTCTTCTTTTCTGACTTCCTCAAAAACAGTACCTTTCTGGGCAAATGCATTTACAAAGCAAAAAGAACCAAGGAAAGGCTCTGATTGAGAAATTCCAGCCTGAAGTTCAGTGTTCTCCAAGGAGACTCAGAAGACCTACCAAAGTAGCCAGAGTTGTTTTAAGATTTTGTTTAGTATAATTGTAATTACAAAGATAACAGTAATCATTATGGCTACAATTTGTTGCTTACTATGCCTGGCGTGCTGCGGTTCATGGGGTCGCAAATAGTCGGACATGACTGAGCGAATGAACTGAACTGATGCATGAAATTGGTACCAATGCTATTCCTACTCAACAGACGAAGAAATAGAAGATTAGCAAATTCATCAACCTACCCGAAGCGAATTCTTAACTATCAAGTTATATCATCTCACATTTTCTGTTTTACTTTTGTCCTTCTTATTTTATGTCTTGCCTGTTCTAAAAAGAGAGTTTGAAGTAGAGATGTTATTTTCAGTGTACCAGTAGCAAATTACTGATTGAAGTAGCATTCTCCCTGTCTATCCATCATAAACACATACAAGAATATTACTAGTTTTAAATGATCATTACTAGATTATTGAAGAAAAGTGTTGATCACTCAGTTGTGTCTGACTCTGCAACCCATGGACTATAGCCCACCAGGCTTCTCTTTCCATGGGAGTCTCCAGGCAAGAATACTAGAGTGGATTGCCATTCCCTTCTCCACGGGATCTTCCCGAATCAGGGATCAAACCTGGGTATCCTGCACTGTAGGCAGATTCTTTACCCTCTGAGCCATCAGGGAATCAGATTATTGAGCATGAATAAATCATAGCAAGGAAAACGGGGCGGAGGGAGATTATCAGGCTTGGCCTTAGTCCTGAGCTCTAGCTCTACATGTCACTTTGCTCCTCGTTGCCTGACCTTGGGAGAGCCATGTGACCTATCTGAGCCTCAATTCTGTTATCAGGAAAATGGAGATCACATGGATCCTGACCACTATTGTCATAGGGGCAATTATAATATGTTACAGACTCTCAAGTGCCGTGCAGGTATCAGGGAGACTTATCACCACATGTACAGTCCTTCATGCTGGGAAATCCCAGGAGGTCTTGCTACTACCTTGGAAGGGTTAGCAGTACATTGCGGCAGACTGGAAATGGGCCATATTCTAAGTTAGCTATGTTGGGATCCTAACAGTGTGAGCACAGCATGGGGACCGTGACTCCCTGTGGTTGAGGTGGCATGCTCTCAACTCACTGAAGGGCACTGTCATAATGAGTCATGGGGAGAGGAATGATGCCTCTTTCAGCTTATATCCCCAGCACTTGGCATGGTGCTTGGCACACAGTAGGTACTCAGCAGGCACAAGTTAAATTGAACACACCAGACAAATGAAATCTGATCAAAGATCCAGAGAAGAAAATTAACTTTCTTCCCAAACTCACGAGAGGGTAGCCTGCTCATTCAGATCCCATAGAAGTTTAACTTGGCAGATTAGCAGAGTGTCAAAAATTTGAGATTTCATTCCTGACCACTCTGCTACCATTTTCTCTAATTTGGGTCAGCTCCATGCCAAAGCAAGTCTGACATTTAAGCCTAAGCAAATATCAAAAACGGAGAAAGTAAGTGTGACAACACAGTTCCTAATGGATGTAACAGTGAGGAAGAAAGAGGAGCAGAGTGGCTTTAAGCTGTGGAAGAAAAAGAAAAAGCAATTGTGAGAAATCCTGGGAAACTGTCAAACCCACAGCTTCTACAGGCGCCAGAGTCCTTCTTGCGAAAATAATGATAAGTGACACCCAGGCTGCCTTTTTACAGCTTTCTATACAAAAGGCATTTGTGCCTCTAACCACAAGGGCTGCAAGCACAAACCAGGCAGGTTAGGATGTCATAAAGGGAGGCAGGTTAGGATGTCATAAAGGCCAGCCTGGAGGCAGAGCCCAGAGGCAAAAGGATTCTGGGGTGCAACTTATGAGAATGACTCAGAGTGGGACTGTGTCCATCCAGTAACCGGAAGCAGTTCATCTCTACCCCACAAAGGTACACTGGGGTTTGAAAACTTCACCACACCCCTAAAGTGTCCTCTGAAAGGACCAGGAAATGTTTCTGATGAGATGATTCTGGAACAGTCCTCTGGACCCCTCAGGACAAGATCTGCCTTTATCCAGCTAATGTTCTCTTTCCAAATTGATCTTGGGTTAGTCAGGTGTCAGGTGAGATAGGAGTGGGGGAGAGAAGAGAGGCGGTGGAAGAGCTATTCATGTCTGAGAAAGCATTTATCTCCTGGTCAGCATTTTGTCAGACTCCAGAAAATGCTCCCCAAGATGGAGAGCCTGACAGATTTCAAATGTCATTAAGCTCTCTGCCAAGGACATGCCCCATGTTCAACATCTTTAGACACGGAAAAGTGAAACAAAAGGCAGAGAAGAGAGAGAAAACAAACACCTATTCTCTCCCTGGGAGGTAACGATTCTGGAGCATTATTAGCCTAGGGGTAGACAGCTCTCTATTAAGTACACCACACACTCCATAAATGAATATAATCTTATGTTCATCTTTAGAGCAAAGCTATCACTCAGTTTGAAATCATTTCAATAAATTCATTTGGTCAGTGTACAAACACCATTGAAAGGATGATTTATCCTTTCTTACTCACAGGGAGCTTAAAACACCTTCTTTTACCTGCCTCTCTTACCCGAACAAGACAGATTCTGTTATCCTTCTTTATTTTAAGGAACAGAGGTTTAGTGAGATTAAGGAATATGACTAGCAGAGTTGAATTAAGAACCATGGGATTCAAGAGCATGCTCCTCCTAACAGCTCTACAGCACAGGTGTTGAACCCTGAGAAACTGGACTTAATTCACAAATGTGGAAACCGAGATTCAGGAATTGCGCAAGTTGACAACCTGAGGCACTTGCATTCAAACTTAAGCTTTCTCACTTCTGAACCCCTACTCTTTTCACTTGGCTGTACTGCCAAGCTTCAGGATAAAAGGATTTCAATAGCTGCCTTAGAGACAGCCAATATAATTTGAATAGGCATATGCAAATTCAGCACTACTGTTATGGAAATACCCTCCTTGCTTTTCTTAACAATTTCACACACAGCTGGTTGTCATCCTTGAGGAAATTCTGGTTAAGAGCAGTAATATAAACTGAATGCTTGTTTCTCAACTCCTCAAATCTCAAATATTCACCCATGACAAGGGTATGTGCAGGGGTTTGGGGGATCAATGCTCTTTCCTAAGAAAGACCTCTGTTGTTGAATCATGTCTGTGATCTCATGGACTGCAGCACGCCAGGCTTCCCTGTCCACTATCTTCTGGAGTTTGCTCAAACTCACGTCCATTGAATCGGTGAAGAAAGACCTTAGTGGTCTCTTCTCCAGACGGTTAAAAAAAATTTTTTTTGGCAGTTTCTCTCCTCCCATCTCTCTTTCTAATAACTTCAGAGCCATCGTAAGCTGGCTGGTATGTGAAGACTGAACGGTTTCTATCACAAAGAGACATGACCTTGGCAAACAAATTGGAAAGGCAGATAAAAAGATGGCAGATACTTTCTCATTTCCAGCATTGGGCTCACTCCACGTAGATTTTCATCCCGAAGCCATAGTCCTTGGAAGCAGTAGCAAATATTACGTCTGGGTCAATAACTCCCTAAGAATATCAATAGAGACATTCCTTCAGTCAAGAAAAATTCTGCACTATCACCGTTGGATAGTGTAGCTCTTCTGTACATCATTAAGCAAAAAGGAGTTAATTGTGAGGAAAAAAGGAGGAGGGAGCCCTGCAGAGAAAAAGACATACGTTTCCTGTAGCTACATGTCCATCCCAGTAAAACAGTATTAACACAGAACTAGGTTCCATCATGAAGGAGATAGTGTCTTTCTTCTCATCTCTGGTATGATTAGTATGGTTGCCTACATGAGGGCAGTTACAGGTTAAATTACATCCCTCCAAAATAGATGTGTTCAAGTTCTAACACATCTTTGAAGTACCTCAGAAGGTGCTCTATTTGGAAAGAGTCATTGCAGATGTAATTAGTCAAGTGAGGTTATACTTGATTAGGGTGGACTCTTAATCCAATATGACTGGTGTCCTTATTAAAAGGTAGGAAGACAAAGACACACAGGGAGACACACAGGAGAATTAGGTAGCTGCAAGCCTGAAAATGCAAAAGATGGCAGCCAAGGACCAGAAGCAAGGAAAAAGGAAGGAAGGATTTCCCTAGAGGTTTTAGAGAGAACATGAATTTTCCTACCACTTGACTTTGAAAACCTTGCCTCCAGAACTGTGAGAGTATACATTTCTGTCTTCAGCCACCCAGTTCACGGTATTTTGTTATGGTAGCCCTAGGAAACTAATACAAAGGTCCTCAGGTGCAGTCAGAGACAATGAATGTAGCCCCAAAGTACTGTGGCTTCTAGATGGCTATAACTCTCACTTTAATGACAGAGGCCCAATACAGATAATAGCCATGATGAAAGCCTTCGTCAGCATCATGAAAGGAGGAGGGTCATACAGAGTTGGGTCATCCCTGAGATTCAACCAGATATACTCCCTCTCCTTACCTCAGCCTCCTCACCTTCCAAGGACCACAGGAAAACACAGTTCCCCATGAGTCAGTCCCTCTACTTATTTTACTAAATCACCATATATCACAGTTGAAATTCTAAAACTATCCATTCTAGGCCATCTACCAGATGAATTGACTCATTCCTGTTCATAATGTTTAACCTTGTCAGTAGCAAGCTCTGCAAAGGACTGGGCAGCCCAATCTGGCTTTTAAGATTGTTTTGCATGTGTTTTTAGTGATCCCATCAGGCTGTACTAGAAATTTCAAAGAAGGAGGAGGAGGAGAGATTTATACTGTAGAAATGCAAAGACTCATAACTGGAATAGTAAGCCCCATCAAGGCATTTCACTGGCCTCACCTGCTACAAGTCACTCTTGAGATTTGGAAGCAATATGAAAAACCCTCCAGTTGACAAGTAGCAAGAACCCCAGAAGAGATGTAAAGCATATGGAGCTAAACAGCCCTCAGATATCCAGAGAAAAATAAGCTTTGTTTTCTTGGGTCAATGTTGTAAGTCCTGGGACCCACATTAAGAGGGTCATCAGTGCTGCCCTGGTCTTCTGGAAATCTCTTCAAACAAGTTTTGTTTTGCTTTGCTTTGTTTTGACAATTTCAGCTGGCTTTGATTGGAGTTCACATTTTAGCAAATTCAAATGGTGGGCCAGCTGGTTCCTCCAGTCTGCAACTTTTCTAACTAAACTGCCAACCATGTTCTTTGGAGTTTTCTTCTTAGCTATAAAAGGTCCAATCTACTTCTGCGTCTTTCTCTTTTACTTGCATAGAACACTTCACTTCTGACACCTCTGGTCACCAAATGTGTGGAGGTTTTCCCCACACCAAATATTCTCCATGCCACAAGCTGGGTGCCCTACAACTTAATTCAAACACTACCTACATGGAGATACTGTAAAGCCCTACAGATTACGCTCTCCGTCCCACAAGGATGGAGGAGCATGGTGGGCTGCAGTCCATGGGGTCACAAAGAGTCAGACACAACCGAGCGACTTCACTTTCACTTTTCACTTTCATACATTGGAGAAGGAAATGGCAACCCACTCCAGTGTTCTTGCCTGGAGAATCCCAGGGACGGGGGAGCCTGGTGGGCTGCCGTCTATGGGGTCGCACAGAGTCGGACACGACTGAAGCGACCTAGCAGCAGCAGCAGCAGCAGCCACAAGACTGCTTTTCACTTGAGATGCCAGTCCCAAGTAGTAAGTTTCCAGATTGCCCACAACTTCTTTCCAGTTTGGCTACAAGTCACAGGTTCCCATAATCCCCTCCTTGGGACTGATTAATTTGCTACAGCAGCTCACAGAACACAGGGAAACACTTAGGTGTTTTAGTTTGTTAAGGAATACAATAAAGAATACGGATGGACAGCCAGATGAAGAGTTACAGAGGGAAAGGTCTGGAAGAGTTGTGAGCATAGGAGCTTCTGTCTCCATGGAGTTGGGGATGTATTTGCCACCCTGACAGCTCTCAAACCCATACTTCTGGGATTTTTATGGAGGCTTTGTCACATAGGCATGGTCCATTATTAATTCCATTTTCAGGCCTTCTCCCCTCTCAAGAGAATGGGGAATACAGCTGAAAATTCCAAGCTTCCAATCACAGCCTGGTCTTTCTGGTGACCAGCTCTCATCCAGGAGCCTGCCCAGAGTTCCCTCAGAACAAAAGATACTCCTATCACCTAGAAAATTGCAAGGGTTTCAGGAGCCCTGTGTCAGGAACCGGAGTCAAAGACCAAATACTAGAACAAAGAATGCTCCTAGTGTTCTTATCACTTAGAAAAGGGCAAGGGTTTCAGGAGCTCTGTGCCTGGAACCAGAGACAAGGACCAGTATTTTCTATTACTTCACATTAGCTAAAGTCATTTCTTGGCAAGGTCTCTCTGAGATCATTCCCCCCAGAAGTGAAGTATTTAACACCGACCCACACATGTTATGGCATTACCAAAGCCATCCTACACGCTCCATTGACCTCAGTTTCCATTTAAAGTGAGTTTAGTTAGATAAATAACCCAATTAGACTCACACAGAAAGATGAGACATTAATCTATCTTTTATTTGGAAAGCTTTTCATTAATAGGATACAGCCCTCTTTTCATTTCCTTAAATTTACTGTCTGCATTCCTTCAGTTCAGTTCAGTTCAGTCGCTCAGTCGTGTCCGACTCTTTGCGACCCCATGAATCACAGCATGCCAGGCTTTCCTGTCCATCACCAACTCCCGGAGTTCACTCAGACTCACATCCATCAAGTCGGTGATGCCATCCAGCCATCTCATCCTCTGTTGTCCCCTTCTCCTCCTGCCCCCAATCCCTCCCAGCATCAGAGTCTTTTCCAATGAGTCAACTCTTCTCATGAGGTGGCCAAAGTACTGGAGCTTCAGCTTTAGCATCAGTCCTTCCAAAGAACACTCAGGACCGATCTCTTTCAGAATGAACTGGTTGGATCTCCTTGCAGTCCAAGGGACTCTCAAGAGTCTTCTCCAACACCACAGTTCAAAACCATCAGTTCTTCGGTGCTCAGCTTTCTTCACAGTCCAACTCTCACATCCATACATGACCACTGGCAAGACCATAGCCTTGACTAGATGGACCTTAGTCGGCAAAGTAATGTCTCTGCTTTTGAATATACTATCTAGGTTGGTCATAACTTTCCTTCTAAGGAGTAATTGTCTTTTAATTTCATGGCTGCAATCACCATCTGCAGTGATTTTGGAGCCCCGCAAAATAAAGTCTCACACTGTTTCTACTGTTTTCCCATCTATTTCCCATGAAGTGATGGGACCAGATGCCATGATCTTATTTGTCCTTAAAGTAGAGCATTTTTATGATAGCTTTTATATTCATGTTTACACTATTGATTAATCAGTTCAACTATGTGCCATATACTGTTCTAGAGGATATGGATATAGTGGTGAATAAAGCAGAGAATTCCCTGGGTTTGTGGAATTTAGAGGCCAAAGCAAGTTGTTATAAACTGTTAAATCTGAATACAATGGTAAATCACCAGCAGTGGGTCTCCATTGTGGCTATACTTTAGAATCCCTTGGAAAGCTATAAAAAATTCCAATACCAGGATTTCTGGTACCAGACAGAATACAGTATCTTAAATTAGAGTAATCCTTCCATTAAAAATAATTTTAAAAGCTAAACAAAGTACACAGAATGACTATGTGAAGTCATCGGAGAGCAACCAACGCTGGTAGGACCTCAGGGACTGTAATTCCTGAGAGAAGGGAAGCATGGTTTCATGGCCACACTGGCTTTTTTCCTTGAAAGGCAAAATCCCAGAGAGGTGAGAAGTGCAGGAAAGCAAACCCGAAAGTCTTGCGCGATTTCCCACCAAGGTATCCGATAACTGCTAAGCTGTGTACCTACGGGCAAGATTCCAAGAAACTCAGCAAAAAGTAACAGCTTAAGGCTAAATTGCTGACAGTGACTTCAGCACCCACATGCTGCTGGGCAGACGGAGGTTGGAGCTCCTCACCAAAGTGCTGAGTCCTAAATAAACATCTTGGGGTTTCATAAATGTAGAAGGGCTATCCTAACAGTAAGGGATGTATCCTGGAGCGAGGGCTAAACTGAAATAGACCAGCCCTAAAAAGGTCTAACACCTGCCCTTGACAAGATTGCTCTGATCTAGATCTAAATATGTTGGGCAGAAGATATGTTAAGCCTCCTTGGAGGAAGATGACACCACCCAGAGACTATGCTTTTTAGTAAGGAATGTCTGATGCTTAATTTTTAAAAAGCAACCAAATTATTAAAAATCAAAAGAAAATAAAAACATACTGAGCATTTTCATTGCCCTAAAAATCTGTGTTCTGCCTATCCTTTCCTCCCTCTCTCCCTTGAAACTCCTGGCAACCACTGATCACTTTACTGTCTCCACAGTTTTGCCTTTTACAGAATAGCATATAGTTAGAATCATATAATATGTAGCCCACATTTATCCAAACCCATTAAATGCACAATACCACAAGTGAACTGTAATGTAAACTATGGGCAAGGGGTGATCATAATGTATCAATACAGGTTCATCAACCCTAATAAGTATACAATTTTGGTGGGGATATTGATAATGAAGTGGCTGTGTGTGTTGGGTGTGGCAGAGCATATAAAAAAAAATCACTGTACCTTCCCTTCAATTTTGATGTGATCCATCAACTGCTAAGTCTCAACAAAAAATTTCAAAATTAAAAAAGGATAAAAATTAAAACGGACCTATAGGTGATTCAGTTATTTTAAAGTATCTCTAATATCTATGATTAACGTGTTCAAGAAATACAAAAGAGAAGAATCAAATGGAAATTCTAGAACTGAAATATACTATAACTGAAATTAAAAATTAAGAACATAGATTTAATAGCAGGTTAGACACAAGTGAACAGAGCATTAATAAACTGAAAGATGGATCAGTGTAAAACATCAAGATTAAAACTCAGAGAAACATCCTGATGCCCAATGACATCAACACTTTTGGGAGAGAGATACAGGTGTCAGTATTTACTTTTAGGCCTCAATTGTGAATCCACTGTGCAGCCTGTTGAGAATCCCTGCACAAGAATTTAAACAAGAAAGTGATATGCTTTGGACATATGTTTTTAAATGACCACAGATCCTGTGGGGAAAATGAATTGAAGAAAATAGCAAAGAAGTAGGGAGATGAGGTAGGGTGATTTCAGCCTCAGTTGCTATGATGGTTTTCTAGTGGTAGAGAGCCTGTCTATTTCAGGGCCTATTTCATTGTACAAAATAAGATCCAAGGTAAACAAGGGTGACATAATGTAAAACTTGCTGATGGATTCATGGAAGGTAGGGATGAAAGAAGATGACATCATAAAAAACTAAGTGATTCTCATCCAGGAGCAATTTTGCCTCACAGGAACATGGGGGGGAATCTGGAAAATTGCTGATAAACCTCTACAGTGCACCAGACAGTCCTGACAACAAAGAGCGACCTGGCCCAAATGTCAGTAGGGCTGCTGTGGAGAAACTCTGGTTTAACTCAGAAAGGTATGCCTTGGCCTCTAAAGTAGCTCTTCCCGGTGTGTCTGTGTTTTCAACTAAAATGTAAAATTCTAGAGAGCAGAGACCATATCTTTTACTTTTTTATCTTCACCTGCTCTATCTTGTTTATTAAAAAAATTAAATAGGCTTTGTTTTTTAGAGGAGCTTTATATTTACAGAAAAATCGAGTGAAAGTACAGAGAGTTCCCATACACCTTCTCTTCCCTCCATGTGTAATTTCTTGTGCAACAAAAAAAAGAAGAAAGGAATGGCTAGTAATAATTATTGAGCACCTGTGCTATACCAAGCACTATGCAAGTCTATAAATGTGAGCATGCTCAGTTGAGTTCTGACTCTACGAGACCCCACAGACTGTAGCCTGCCAGGCTCCTCTGTCCATGGGATTTCCCAAGCAAGAATCTGGAGTGGGGAGCCATTTACTTTTCCAGGGGATCTTCCCAACCCAGGGACTGAACCCTTTTGCATTGGCAGGCAGATTGTTTAACACTGTATCACATGGGAAGCCCATACAGGTCCATATATACATGTATATAAAACTCCTACATGTTTCATATATAATTATATGTAATACTGTTATTATATGTAACTATGTCAATAACTGTGAATTGGGCATTATAAATTTCAATCTTACAGATGAAAAAATTTAGGCTCAAAAATTTTATATTATTTGTACAGTCACGGAGCCTATAGAGTAGAGAAGTGGAACACAACCACTTCCATGTTCAGGGCCCATATACCTATAGTTCCGACAAATCTCCTTTACCTCACTCCCCCAATTATTTTTTCCCACTTTTCCTGTTTTAAAATATCTTCACCTGCTTCTGCTGTACAGTTTCAAGGAGAAAGTAGTCCCATGAATCCTTTGCAGCCTCATCTCTCAACTCCACCACTGGAGGTCCATGTGGTTCCAGTCTGTGCCAAATGGCTGCACCACCCCTGATACTTTTAAGCCAGGCTAACACACCCACACAAATCCATAAAATCAAGCTGCAAATGCTAGCAGATGTTCAGCAGTCTCTTGGCTCCCACTCTCACCTCCCTTTTGATGCTACCTAATTGAGCTCATTCTCAGCAACCCAGTTCTGGACCCTTGGCTCTCTCTGCACTCACCCTGCACCCCAGATTAGGGATCTAACTGGCATCTCCATGGAGGCTTTCTCCTCTGGTTTCCTGGTGTTTTCAGTTTTAGTTTGAATCTTCTACCTCGGGATCTCTCCTTGTCTCAAATGTGTCAGGGAACAACACCTTTATTTCCTTTCAGACCTAAATCCGGCCTGGAATCTCAACCCAGAGCAAGCTTAGACTCTCAGAACATTATAGATGTTAAGATTGGATGGAGATGACTTAGATGAAAACATGGATGGAGGCTCTAGACCAGAAATAGTTTGGAAACATTCTCTCTGCCCTCAGCCTCAAGAGCCTCAGGAAATGCTGAAATTTAGAAACAGCCCACACCAGAGCACCAAAGTTCCAATGTGAGCCAACTTCCAGGGCAGTTCCACAGTCCCACCCACTTCCTTCACTTCTTTGCTTTTGTATGTATTTTTCTTCTCTCTCTAAATTACAAAGTCCTATTGGAGCAAGAATCCTTTTCATTCCTACCATGGTTTCCTTTTCTTACAATTCCAAGATCTGTACAAATATTTTAAATGTCTATAAAGCGCATTGTTCTCTTCTGCTTCTTTTGAATGATATTGGAAAATCCCACTTTTTGCCTTTCTCACTCAACATTCAGAAAATGAAGATCATGGCATCTGGTCCCATCACTTCATGGGAAATAGATGGGGAAACAGTGGAAACAGTGTCAGACTTTATTTTTGGGGGGCTCCAAAATCACTGCCGATGATGACTGCAGCCATGAAATTAAAAGACGCTTACTCCTTGGAAGAAAAGTTATGACCAACCTAGATAGCATATTCAAAAGCAGAGACATTACTTTGCCAACTAAGGTCCATCTAGTCAAGGCTATGGTTTTTCCTGTGATCATGTATGGATGTGAGAGTTGGACTGTGAAGAAAGCTGAGCACCAAAGAATTGATGCTTTTGAACTGTGGCGTTGGAGAAGACTCTTGAGAGTCCCTTGGACTGCAAGGAGATCCAACCAGTCCATTCTGAAGGAGATCAGCCCTGGGATTTCTTTGGAAGGACTGATGGTAAAGCTGAAACTCCAGTCAACCTCATGAGAAGAGTTGACTCATTGGAAAAGACTCTGATGCTGGGAGGGATTGGGGGCAGGAGAAGAAGGGGACGACCGAGGATGAGATGGCTGGATGGCATCACGGACTCGATGGACGTGAGTCTGGGTGAACTCCGGGAGATGGTGATGGACAGGGAGGCCTGGCGTGCTGTGATTCATGGGGTTGCAAATAGTCGGACACGACTGAGCGACTGAACTGAACTGAACTGGTGACATTGTTTCACTGCAAATGGATTCGCCACCATTGTCAAAAGTGCTATTGAACACACTATAGCAACTTCAGCATGAGGTCCCAGGGATGGATCTTGTTTTTCTTCCATTTCCGAAGCTTCTCTCTTTTCCTTTTAGTAAACACTGGCAGAAACTGAATTTATCTAATGAAAATTATTCACCAATTACAGATATTGCTTTGGTGTTATCTAAACAGAGTTGGCAATCCTCTAGGTTTTCCTTCATTTCTTTTTTCATTCTCCTCCTCTTCCCATGCCTACCCTTCAGTCGGCTTTCTTTCCCTTTCTTCCTGTCCCATAGTGCTGTTGATGTTCCCTTGCAGGGGACTGGTTTCAGGAGGACAGGGGAAAAACTGCAATGCTCATGAGAATCTTGAATCTTAAGTTTCCAATTATTCTAGATATTTTCCTTCTTCTCCCAAGTCAAGCTAGTCCTTTTGCATTATTTCTGGCAGCTAATATGCTTGGGAGAAAAAATACAGTGGGAGAAAGGGAAAATAGAATTTTCTGTTCATGAAACAGGATAAGAAGGTAAAATCTGGTTAGTCAAGCTGCTGAATAAAACACTAGATCTTGGATGGAACATGTTCTCTCTTTTAAAAAATATACGAGACATAAAGTTTATGAAACATGATATACAATTTAAAAAATAATATGCAACTACAAAGGATATTTCTCTCCTTAAATAATGCTCAGGCTGTAAACTTTACAGTTATTCTTGACTCTTCTCACATCCACATTCAATCAATTAGCAAATCCAGTTACTCCTACTTTCAAAAGCAGAGAAATGGACCCCTTTTCTCTACCTCAGCTGTGATGTCAAGCTAAGGTAGAGATTACCTGTCAAGGTGATCCAAGTCACCATCATCTCTTGCCTGATAATTTCAAGACAAGATCTCCTTGAAATATCATATGACATCCCTTATGAAATGATACAAATGAACTTACTACAAAACAAAAGAGACTCACAGAAAACAAATTCATGGTTCCCCAGGAGAAGGGATAGTTATGGACTCTGGGAAGGTCATGTACACACTGCTATAGTTAAAATGGACAACAAAAACCTATTGTACAGCACATGAAACTCTGCTGAATGTTATGTGCCAGCCTGGATGGGAGGAGGGTTTGCGGGAGACTGGATACATGTATATGTATGGCTGAGTCCCTTCATTGTTCACTTGAAACCATCACAACATTGTTAATCTGCTATATCCCAATACAAAATGCTTTTGGTATTTAAAAATATAATAAAAATCAAATTAAAAAATAAAAATATACTCTGAAAAAAATATTTCCTTTCTTTACACCTGGCACTCTTTACAATCTGTGAGTGTATGTGTGTTAGTCATTCAGTCACGTGAAACACTTTGTGACCCCAGGGACTATAGCCAGCCAGGGAATTCTCCAGGCAAGAATACTGGAGTGAGTGGCCATCCGCTTCTCCAGGGGATCTTCCTGATCCAGGCATCAAACCTGGATCTCCTGCATTGCACGCAGATTATTTACCATTTGAGTCACCAGGTAATCTACTCTTTAAAAATACAGCCAGAACAATCCTTTTAATTGACTAAGTAAGCATCTGCTGCTCTTCAATTCAAAAACTTACAATGGCCCCCTACCAGACCTACCACAGAGTTAGCAAACCATAGTCTGCAAGTTAAATCCACTCACCATCTATTTTTGTAAAGTTACTGGAGTACAAAAACAACCATGTCGATTCATTACATATTGTCTATGGCTGCTTTCATGTTGTAACAGTAGAGCTGAGTATTTTCTGCTGAGACTCTATGACCCAAAAGCTTAAAATATTTCCTATCTGACCTGTTAGAGAAGTTTGCCAATCTCTGACCTAGCATCTAACACCCTATAATGCCCTGCTGATACCTCTGACCATACTGCTTATTCTATCTCAGCTGCAGTGCTCTCCTTACATCTTCCTGAAGATATCAGACATATCATCATAACAAGACCATTGTAGTGAATAATCCCTTTACCTAAAATGTTACTCACCAGAGGGGCATGTGACTTACTCTCTCTAGTCACTCAGTCGTGTCTGACTCTTTGCAATCCCAAGGACTATACAGTCCATGTCTTCCAAATCTTGGCTCAAAAATCACCTCAATGAAGCCTACCCTTATCATCTCGTTTCATTCTACAAATCATACACTCACTCTGCTCTGTCTTAACTCCCTGCAGTTCAGTTCACTTCATTCGCTCAGAGGTGTCTGACTCTTTACAAACCCATGGATTGCAGCGCACCAGGCTTCTCTGTCCATTACCAACCCCCAGGGCTTACTCAAACTCGTGTCCATCGAGTCAGTGATGCCATCAAATCATCTCATCCTCTGTCATCCCCTTCTCCTCCTGCCTTCGATCTTTCCCAGCATCAGGATCTTTTCCAATGAGTCACTTCTTTGTATCAGGTGGCCAAAGTATTGGAGTTTCAGAATTAGCATCAGTCCTTCCAATGAATATTCAGGACTGCTTTCCTTTAGGATGGACTGGTTTGATTTCCAGTTTGATTTCTAGTTTGGTCATAACTTTTATTCCAAGGAGCAAGCGTCTTTTGACTTTATGACTGCAGTCACCATCTAGAGTGATTTTGGAGCCCAAATAAATAAATTCTGTCAATGTTTCCATTGTTTCCCCATCTATTTGCCATGAAGTGATGCAACCAGATGCCATGATCTTCATTTTCTGAATGTTGAGTTTTAAAGCAACTTCTTCCCTCTCCTCTTTCACTTTCTTCAGGAGGCTCCTTAGTTCTTCTTCACTTTCTGCCATAAGGGTGGTGTCATCTGCATATCTGAGGTTATTGATATTTCTCCCTGAAATCTTGATTCCAGCTTGTGCTTCATCCAGCCCAGCATTTCACATGATATACTCTGCGTATAAGTTAAATAAGCAGGGTGACAATATACAGCCTTGACATACTCCTTTCCCAATCTGGAACTAGTCTGTTGTTCCATGTCCAGTTCTAACTGTTGCTTCCTAACCTGCATACAGATTTCTCAGGAGGCAGTCAAATAGTCTGGTATTCTCATCTTTTTAAGAATTTTCTGTAGTTTGTTGTGATCCATACAGCAAAGGCTTTGGCGTAGTCAATAAAGCAGAAGTAAACATTTTTCTGGCACTCTCTTGCTTTTTCTATGATCCAGCGGATGTTGGCAATTTGATCTCTGGTTCTTCTGCCTTTTCTAAATCCAGCTTGAACATCTAGAAGTTCATGGTTCACATATTGCTGAAGCCTGGCTTGGAGAATTTTGATCATTACTTTACTGGCGTGTGAGATGAGTGCAATTGTGTGGCAGTTTGAGCATTCTTTGGCATTGCCTTTCTTTGGGATTGGAATGAAAACTGACCTTTTCCAGTCTTGTGGCCACTGCTGAGTTTTCCAAATTTGCTGGCATATGGAGTGCAGCACTTTCACAGCATCATCTTTTAGGATTTGAAATAGCTCAACTGGAATTCCATTACCTCCACTAGCTTTGTTCATAGTGATGCTTCCTAAGGCCCACTTGACTTCTCATTCCAGGATGTCTGGCTCTAGGTAAAGATCACACAATCATGGTTATCTGAGTCATGGAGGTCTTAACTCCCTTACCTTCTTATTTTTTCCATTGAACTCATCAACTTCTAAAACAATAATAATTTATTTAACTCATTGTTTTTTTTGTCTTGTCTTGTAGAATATGTTCTCCACGAAGGGCTTTTGTACTCTATGTGCTTGTAGCAGTGCCAAGCTTGTACTAGGCATTTAGGAAATATTGGCTGAATGAAATGATACTGAAGTAATACAACATTACTATGTCTTTGATCTCTTTATGTGTTCTTCTATAACCACATCCCTTACTCACTCTCCTCCAATGTAAATACTCTCTGGATAATTTGTTAATCTTTTTTTTTTCTGCTTTCTTTTTAGTTGGATTGAAGTATATTCAGTAAATAAAGAGAATATACTACAAAGTATATTCAGTAAAGCCAACTTTTTAACTTTGCATAAAATGAATAGTACTTGTATGTCCCCTTCTGAAACTTCTTTTTTTCTCAACATTGTTTATAACAGGGGTCCCCGACATCTGGAATCTAAAGCCTGACGATCTGAGGTAGAGCTGACATAACAGTAATAGAAACAAAGTGCACAATAAATGTAATGCACTTGAATCATCCCAAAGCCATCCCCCTCCCCCAGTCTGTGAAAAATTTGTCTTCCATAAGCCCTGGTGCCAAAAAGGTTGGGGACCACTGGTTTATAACATTCATCCGTATTGATGCAAATGGTTATAATGCACTAATTTTCACTGCTGGATGTTATTCCAGTGTATAAGCGCACTTCAATCCATCTATCTTTTCTACGGCACATGTATATTTATGTTGTTTTTCTCCATAAACTATACTGTCAGAACATTCTTATATACATCCTTCTACATAGGTGTGTAAGATTTTTCCTAGGGTTCACACCTAAGGATAGAATAACTGGTCAGTAGGGGTATGCGTGTTCAATTTTATTAACTATGTTTTCAATAAAATTGCACAAATTTATCCTTCTACTAGCAGAATAAGTGTTCTGTAGCTCCAAATCCACAGTAACTCTTTGTTTTGTCAGACTTAGTTAGTGGTGGTATATGATAGTAACTCACTGTAGTTTTAATTTGTGTTTCTCAACAAATTGAGAATCTTTCCATATGTTTAACAGACATTTGTTATCCCTTTTCTGTGAAATGCCTGTTCATTTTTTTTTTTTTTGGATTGTTTTGCTTTTCCTTACTGAGTCATAGGAGCTGTTTCTAAAAAACATAATTTTCTCAAAGCATGTCTTTGAGGCCAATTGCACTACACAGGTTCACGACACCTGAGGGCAAAACTGTCTTGAAGTTTAACACAACCAATAATGTAGAACAATGATCCTGACTCACCAAGAGAAATTTGCACAGCACTTGTTGATTAAGCAAATGAAGAAATAAATATTCAGTAGGATCCGTTAAAAGTGCAGTCCTGGTTTAAGTTAGGCAAATAAATAATATCTTTGAGGAATATTTTAATTAAATATAGGTAAAATGAAAATAAAGATACGTACATAAATCTCTATGTGGAATTATTCATTTCCTAAAAATGTTCAATATTGACCTCATAAGTACAATTAGCTAAAGTATATTTCAGATAGACTAATCTTTAACTTGTCTTTTTCATTATGTTACAAAGATTTTTTTCTCTTACAGTTCTAGACATAAACAATAATAAAAATTGGCATTAACAATGATGATTAATTGGCATTAATGTAACATCAAAATCACAGTTTTCAATAAATCCTCAGTAAACTTTTTTGTTTTCTTTTCTTTTAATCACTGTAAACTTTAAACATGTTCTCTACAACTCTAGTGTCTTAAAATTTTTTAATTACATTTATTACAATCCCGAATGCAAATGTAATCACTCTGCTATGTTAGAGTGAATGATGCTTACTCATTACTAAGATGGTTCAGTTCAGTTCAGTTCAGTTGCTCAGTCGTGTTCGACTCTTTGTGACCCCATGAATCGCAGCACGCTAGGCCTCCCTGTCCATCACCAACTCCCGGAGTTTACCCAAACTCATGTCCATTGAGTCGGTGATGCCATCCAGCCATCTCATCCTCTATCGTCCCCTTCTCCTTCTGCCCCCAATTCCTCCCAGCATCGGGTCTTTTCCAGTGATTCAACTCTTCACATGAGGTGGCCAAAGTACTGGAGTTTCAGCTTCAACATCAGTCCTTCCAATGAACACCCATGACTGATCTCCTTTAGGATGGACTGGTTGGACCTCCTTGCAGTCCAAGGGACTCTCAAGAGTCTTCTCCAACACCACAGTTCAAAACCATCAATTCTTCAGTGCTCAGCTTTCTTCACAGTCCAACTCTCACATCCATATGTGACCACTGGAAAAACCGTAGCGACTAGATGGACCTTTCTGGCAAAGTAATGTCTCTGCTTTTTAATACGCTATCTAGGTTGGTCATAACTTTTCTTCCAAGGAGTAAGCGTCTTTTAATTTCATGGCTGCAGTCATCATCTGCACTGATTTTAGAGCCCCTCAAAAATAAAGTCTGACACTGTGTCCACTATTTCCCCATCTATTTCCCATGAAGTAATGGGACCAGATGCCATGATCTTCGTTTTCTGAATGTTGAGCTTTAAGCCAACTTTTTCACTCTCCTCTTTCAATTTCATCAAGAGGCTTTTTAGCTCCTCTTCACTTTCTGCCATAAGGGTGGTGTCATCTGCATATCTGAGGTTATTGATATTTCTCCCAGCAATCTTGATTCCAGCTTGTGCTTCTTCCAGTCCAGCGTTTCTCATGATGTACTCTGCATATAAGTTAAATAAGCAGGGTGACAATATACAGCCTTGACGTACTCCTTTTCCTATTTGGAACCAGTCTGTTGTTCCATGTTCAATTCTAACTGTTGCTTCCTGATCTGAAATTATATAGTGGAAGTGACAAATAGATTCAAGAGATTAGATCTGCTAGAGTGCCTGAAGAACTATGGACGGAAATTCATGACATTGTACAGGAGGAAGTGATCAAGACCATCCCCCAGAAAAAGAAATGCAAAAAGGCAAAATGGTTGTCTAATGAGGCCTTACTAATAGCTGTGAAAAGATGAAAAGCAAAAGGCAAAGGAGAAAAGGAAAGACTTACCTAGTTGAATGCAGAGTTCCAAAGAATAGCAAGGAGAAATAGAAGGCCTTTCTCAGTGATCAGTGCAAAGAAATAGAGGAAAACAATAGAATGGGAAAGACTAGAGATCTCTTCAAGAAATTCAGAGATACCAGGGAAGATTTCATGCAAAAATGGGAACAATAAAGGACAAAAATTGTATGGACCTAACAGAAGCAGAAGATATTAAGAAGAGGTGGCAAGAATACACAGAACAACTGTACAAAATAGATCTTAATGACCCAGATAATCTCGATGGTATGATGCTCACCTAGAGCCAGACATCCTGGAATGAGAAGTCAAGTGGGCCTTAGGTAGCATCACTATGAACAAAGCTAGTGTAGGTGATGGAATTCCAGTTGAGCTATTTCAAATCCTAAAAGATGATGCTGTGAAAGTGCTGCATGCAATATGCCAGCAAATTTGGAAAACTCAGCAGTGGCCATAGGACTGGAAAAGGTCAGTTTTCATTCCAATCCCAAAGAAAGGCAATGCCAAAGAATGCTAAAACTACCGCACAGTTGTGCTCATCTCACACACTAGCAAAGTAATGCTCAAAATTCTCCAAGCCAGGCTTCAATGCATGGACAGTGAACTTCCAGATGTTCAAGCTGGATTTAGAAAAGGCAGAGGAACCAGAGACCAAATTGCCAACATCCACTGGATCATCGAAAAAGCGAGAGAGTTCCAGAAAAACATCTACATCTGCTTTATTGACTAAGCCAAAGCCTTTGACTGTGTGGATCAAAACTGAGGAAAATTCTTAAAGAGATGGGAATATCAGTCCATCTGACCTGCCTCCTGAGAAATCTGTATGCAGGTCAAGAAGCAACAGTTGGAACTGGACATGGAACAACAGACTGGTTTCAAATTGGGAAGGGAGTATGTCAAGGCTGTATATTGTCACCCTGCTTATTTAACTTATATGCAGAGTACATCATACGAAATGCTGGGCTGGATGAAGCACAAGCTGGAATCAAGCTTTCAGGGAGAAATATCAATAACCTCAGATATGCAGATGACACCACCCTTATGGCAGAAACCGAAGAAGAACTAAAGAGCCTCTTGATGAAAGTGAAAGAGGAGAGTGAAAAAGTTGGCTTAAAAGTCAGCATTCAGAAAACGAAGATCATGGCATCTGGTCACATTACTTCATGGCAAATAGATGGGGAAACAATGGAAACAGCTACAGATTACATTTTCTTTGGCTCCAAAATCACTGCAGATGGTGACTGCAGCCATGAAATTAAAAGATGCTTGCTCTGTGGAAGAAAAGTTATGACCAACCTAGACAGCATGTTAAAAAGCAGAGACATTACTTTGCCAATAAAGGTCTGTCTAACCAAAGCTATGTTTTTTTCCAGTAGTCATGTATGGATGTGAGAGTTGGACCATAAAGAAAGCTGAGGGCCGAAGAACCGATGCGTTTAAACTGCGGTGTTGGAGAAGACTCTTGAGAGTCCCTCAGACAGCAAAGAGATCCAACTAGTCCATCCTAAAGGAAATCAATCCTGAATATTCATTGGAAGGACTGATGCTGAAGCTGAAACTCCAGTACTTTGGCCACCTGATGCAAAGAGCTGACTCCTTTGAAAAGACCCTGATGCTGGGAAAGATTGAAAGAGGGAGGAGAAGGAGACAACAGAGGATAAGACAGTTGGATGTCATCACTAACTCAATGGACATGAGTTTGAGTAAACTCCAGGAGTTGGTGATGGACAAGGAATCCTGGCATGCTGCAGTCTATGGGGTGACAAACAGCCTGACACGACTGAGTGACTGAACTGAACGGAAGGACAAGTGTGCTGTATTTTTCTCTGAAACAAACTTTTTCTTATGTACAGCAGTCATAAACCATGAAGCAAGGATGTATTTCAAAAGAAAAGTGACACCCTACAATGCAAAGGAAGTGGCTTCTGTTTAAGGAAGTGAACAGTTGCCATTTGTCATTTGTTAAACAGATGGGAATACCAGTCCATCTGACCTGCCTCCTGAGACATCTGTATGCAGGTCAAGAAGCAACAGTTGGAACTGGACATGGAACAACAGACTGGTTCCAAATTGAGAAAAGAAGTTTCCAAGTGGGCAGTTGTCATTTGTCCATACTTTTCTTGCTAAACATAGATTATTCCTGAGTACAAATATTCTGTCTATCCTTTAAAATAGTATCCTGAGTAAGCCTGGGAGCCACAGATGGACACTGAAACCAAGACACCACTGTAATTATAACAAAGGATATGAAAATTAGTTTTTTTTCCCCTCATTCTCATTCACCTTCCCACTAAAAATTATCACACAAAGGCTTCTGTACTAGCAGGCTGAAAGAAGCATGTTTTTGTTTCAATCCATAAAAGAAGAGTGAGGAAGTTAAGAAAGGAATGCTGAGGGCATGAGCCAGGATTAGATGAAAGACAAAAGCTAATGGTGCTGTGCTATGCAGTGTGTTTTGGTATCCCTTGTGCTTGGGAGTATCCCAGAGCTGGTGAGCTGGTGATCAGGCTCGAGCCTGGACGAGGCTAGCTTTTTGCTTCTGATACACATCTGTGTACCCTGAGTACTCAGAACAGGAAGTTATCATCACCAGTAAAATTATACTAGTAGTAAGAGTTGTAATGATAATTAACATTTATTGAGAGCCTACTCTATTCCAGGCACTGTGACTGTGTCTTTATATACCTAATACAATTCTGACAATAATCCTGTGAAAGTGAAAAGCGTTAGTCGCTCAGTCGTGTCCGACTGTTTGCGACCCCATGTTTGTAGCCCACCAGGCTCCTTCCTCTATGGAATTTTCCAGGCCAGAATAGTGGAGTGGGTAGCCATTCCCTTCTGCAACGGATCTTCCCCACCCAGGGATTGAACCCATGTCTCCTATGTCTCCTGCACTGGTTCTTTACCACTAGCACCAGCTGGGCATCCTATGAAGTAAGTAAATTATCTGCATTTTGCTGTGAGAAAACTGAATCTCAGAAAGGACAAGTTACCTGCCCAGGGTCACTGAGTAATCAGTAGCAATTTGATTCAACCGGAATTTGAATCTTCAGGATATTCATTCCCTGCTCCACATGTTATCTGAATAAAGTGAGTGGAGGTGCTGAAAGTTAAACTTGGAAGGAGAAGCTGCCATTATTCCTAAGGATTTGACTCTGACTTCTGAAGAATTCTCAATTTGGATTTCAAAACAATACACAAAACAGGTAACTTCGAGTGTAATAACACTAATGTTGGTGAGACATTACTTTGCCGACTAAGGTCCGTCTAGTCAAGGCTATGGTTTTTCCAGTAGTCATGTATGGATGTGAGAGTTGGACTGTGAAGAAGGCTGAGCGCCAAAGAATTGATGCTTTTGAACTGTGGTGTTGGAGAAGACTTTTGAGAGTTCCTTGGACTGCAAGGAGATCCAACCAGTCCATTCTAGAGGAGATCAACCCTGGGATTTCTTTGGAAGGAATGATGCTAAAGCTGAAGCTCCAGTACTTTGGCCACTTCATGCGAAGAGTTGACTCATCGGAAAAGACTTTGATGCTGGGAAGGATTGGGGGCAGGAGGAGAAGCAGACAACCAAGGATGAGATGGCTGGATGGCATCACTGACTCGATGGACATGAGTCTGAGTGAACTCCAGGAGTTGGTGATGGACAGGGAGGCCTGGCGTGCTGCAGTGTATGGGGTCACAAAGAGTCGGACACGACTGAGCAACTGAAATGAACTGAACTGAACTGAACTGAACTGGTGGGGTGTGACTGAGTAGGAATAGTCTTACATTGGAAATTCTCAGCAGTTACCTGAGTATTGCACAAAAGGAGGTGTGACATTGGGCAGATCCTAGCATGGTTATGAGAATGAAAGTGGGCTAATGAGACAGGAGAGTAAAGGGCAGATACAAAAGTCCAGGGCACCAAGGCTGAGCAAAGAAACATCTATATCTTTAAATAACAGAGACCGTTTAACTTTAAAACAGGAGTTCAATTGAGAGAGCAGCATTGGAAAGTACACATTACCATGTGTAAAACAGATAGCTAGTGGGAAGTTGCTGTATAACACAGGGAGCTCAGCCTGGTGCTCTGTGACAATCTAGAGGGGTGGGATAGGGTCGGGGGGTGGCAGGGAGGTTCAGAAGGAAGGGGACCTATGTATACTTATGGCTGATCCATATTGCTCTATGGAAGAAACCAACACAACATTGCAAAGCAATTATCCTCCAATTAAAAATAAATTTAAAAATACTAACAAAGCAACAAACAAACAAAAAAACAGCAGTTCTCCATTTTGGCCTCAAAAGGTAATCAGTTACAGCTCACCCACTTGGGGAGCTATAAAAATGGAGATGTCTGGGTCCAGCTGTATGCTCGCTCACAGGCCGAATGTTAGCACTTCTTCCCAGCTCCATGTTCCACAGCATCATGTTTGTTGCTCGAAATGATGGGAGTATTTATACCATGGAGATAGTGAAGGACAGGGAAGCCTGGCGTGCTGCAGTTCAGGGGGTCACACAGAGTCAGACATGAGTTGTTGTCAGAGACTGAACAACAAGAAGACATCATGGAAACTGGCCAGTGCTACAAATCCAGAAGAGCTGATGGCTAGCATCTACTGGCAGCCAATGCCTGGGTCCACTCTCAAAGATCTTGATTTACAGTTTGGGAATCAGGTGTTTTAAAACTCCCCCAGAGGATTCAATGCATATACATTTGAGCAAACTCCAGGAGGTAGTGAAGGACAGAGAAGTATGGTGTGCTGCAGGCTGTGAGGTCGCAAAGGGTTAGACACAACTTAGCAACTGAACAACAACAACAAGGGGATTCAAGCATACAACTAAGTACAACGGCTCCAGCCTAAAACTCAGTTCTCAAAGTGCAGATTTCAGCACTGGGTGTCATCTGGGAACTCGGCAGAAATGTAGAATCTCTCCCCACCCTGCCACCCCTGGGGTATTGAATCAGAATCTGCATTTTAATAGCATATACATATTATTGTCAGAGAAGCCTGGATCTAAAACATTTATAATGTGCTGGTGCTTATGGTCCACTGACTAATAATATAAAAAGGAAAAGAGAGAAGTAGAGCAGAGCAAGACAGAGAGAAGGGCATGAGGGTGAGAACAGAGGTATAGCCAGCCCACAGAAAAGATGTATTTGGCAATTACTTGCAAGGCTGGGCTGAGATCCTATGTTTTATTTCTCTGTTCTTGTTATCTGTAAGTATGCCACTCATGTGACTTTTTACAAAATTCTTTCTCAACCATCAACTGTGAAGAACTGTGAAAAGAGGCAAAAGAAAAATATGTAGCTGAATTACAAGTCCCAGTACAGCATTTCTCAGCAGGGTTTCCCAGATGGCTCTAGTGGTTAACAATCTGCCTGCCAATGCAGGAGATGCAAGAGAGGCAGGTTTGACTGCTGGGTTGGGGAAAATCCCCTGGAGGAGGGCACGGCAACCCTCTGCAGTATTCTTGCCTGGACAATTCCATGGACAGAGGAGCCTGGCAGGCTACAGTCCGTGGGGCCACAAAGAGTCGGATACAGCTGAGCGCACACACATATTTCACATCAGTGCCTTTTTTAAACATCCCTACTGAGAATCCCAGGGACAGGGGAGCCTGGTGGGCTGCCGTCTATGGGGCCACACAGTCGGATACAACTGAAGTGACTTAGCAGCAGCAAGCTTATAAAATCTGACTGAAGTCCCAATAGACAAAGCTTCAAGGATAAGGCCTGGCATGCTGGTGATGAATAATGACTTCACATGTCTTTACAGAGATTCTAGAGTTCAGATGTTTTTGGCAACTATTACTATCACTTCACAATCAGTTTCTTATATGGTCTCAGACAGCTGGGCTCTGCTAATAATGAACTGATGAAAGCCTAACTTGAGAGAAAACCTTGCCGTAACTTTCGGGGTCTCGCTCTTAAGCAGATTAGTATCAAGATCAGGAAATTTTTTTTTCAGTGAAAAGGTTGAGAAATGCTTCAACTTACATCCAATGAAATGTTGAAATCTCAATGTTAAAAAGAATAATAGAATCATAGAGATTCTAATGGGAGAGACCTTAGAATTCCAACTTCAATCATCACTGAATCCACAAAATATCTCTTTCCCTCGAGGAACATGCAGATAATTTCCTGATTCTTTCATCATATTTCACTGGATACCAGACAGGGAAGTCTTCATTACTTATTCTCACAACAAAACTTTATTGAGTGCATGCTCTGTGCAGGCACTGAACTGAATATGCAGAATTTCAAGGTGTATGAGCTATGTGTTGCTTTTACTGGTTCATGGCTGATTTAACAAACACACTGCTGCAACCAGCTGCTTACTGAACTGCCTTAGCATGCCCGCCCAAACTCTCCAAACAGAATTAAAAATCTGAAACTTTTCTCAGTGGGAAAAGACTGTGTGATTGGCCCAGAGTTTCTAGTGATGGCTTAGTTAAAGAATTCTATTATACTAGCTGAAGAGAAAAATTATTTTCAAAAGAGTGGAATGAATGAATGAATGAAGATATTATGACTCTGGGTTATTTCAACAGAAACATTTTTTATTGGTTGGTCAAGTGTGGCAGTATTGACCTCTTAATCTGTGTGTTGGTATTTCCTGGTTGAAAAATAGAATTCCACTTGCCTTTCTTTTTTATTCTGAGACAAAGTCTTATCATGAAATAGCTTATAAAGGGCCAGAGGTACTTGATAAATAGGAATCTATTCCATGCACAAGTTCTTCTGCCAGACAGAATTAAAAGCAATACAGTAAAGTAAAGGCAAATAAGCAGGTTCTCCTTTCCACAGTGAAAAATAAGCAACATTCTAGACTTCACTTTCACTTTTCACTTTCCTGCATTGGAGAAGGAAATGGCAACCCAGGGAAGGGGGAGCCTGGTGGGCTGCCATCTCTGGGGTCGCACAGAGTCAGACACGATTGAAGCGACTTAGCAGAGGCAGCACCAGTCTGTCACTGGGGTCCTTTCAGGTGAGCAGAATTTGGGGGTTCAGCAGCTTTCTGCATGAACACATTGAAATCACTGCACCAACTGGTGCCACCAGCTCTTTGACTTGAGAACACGCCCTTAAAAGTTAAAGAGCCATCAGTCATATAAGACTTTTCTATTTGTTTACTCTCTATAAAGTCCATCATTGTTTTCTCCTTCTAGTGACCTCAACCATGTGTCTTCAGTCATTTAAGAAGGAAAAGTCTGAGATCCCTTTGCTAAAAATTGGGAAGACAGCATTCTTACATAGAGAGAAAGGAGTGGGACAACCAATTCCCTCTTTTTATTTGCATGATTCAGTCAACAACAAAAGAAAAACACACTTTTTTTTTCATACATAACCTCAGATGAGACTGTAGATTCCTTAGCTCTTTGCAACAAAATGTGAAATTGTCTATAAGCCAGTCCACATCCACCTCACCCGGATCATGTTAAATCATCTTCTTCCCCTCTTGGAGCGGAGGCCCTAACTGGCCTGAAGTCTGGCTTGGCAAGCAGTGGACTTGCTGTGGACTCCAGCTGTGTCTGATGAGTATATGACAAGATAAAACACTCCTTTCATTGGAGTTCTTCACTAACCAGCCCAGGGTAGAAAATCAAAAACCCCACTGAACTGGGCTCTGTATCCGTCAGATCTTGATAAAAGGCAATATGGAGAAATGCTCTTCACTTGTAGCAAACCTGTGATGCACACTTCTAATTCTTTTTGTTTACAACTGCAATGAGTGTGGGCTTTCCAGCAGTGCTAGTGGTGAAGAACCCACCAGCCAACGCAGGAGACGTAAGAGATGCAGGCTCAGTCCCAAGACTGGGCGGATCCCCTGGAGCAGGAAATGGCAATCTGCTCCAGTATTCTTGCCTGGGAAATCCCACGGACTGAGGAGTTGGCAGGCTACAGTGCATGAGGCCGCAAAGAGTCGAACTTGATTTAGCACAAACACACATGTACAATGAGTTATAGACATGTTGAATAATAAAGTATGTCAAATTCTTTGAGGTGCTCATCTCAAAATTGAGAATACTGTTTCTTTTCTCTTGGAAGTATACACGGAAATAGTCAAAAATGAGATTAATTCACTGATAGTGAATTATTATTACTAAATTTTTATCATTTTTTTCACCAAGCTTTACATTTTGCACAGCATGTTTGCATCCACTACCTCTCTTAATTTTCACAAACCTGTCAATTGTGTAGCAAAGGGATATAGGTCATAGATTCGTTTGAACCCTGCTACAGAACTGACCAGATGAGGGACCCGGGGCAAGACATTTAACTGGTCCAAAGGCTAAGTTTCTTGATCATGATGTGTGGGTTAATAAAATTTACCTCATAAGAACGCTGTAAGGATTAAGTGAGATAATCTTTGCTAAATTATCGTATGAGTATTAAATAATTACGTAAAGCTCTTTGCACATTGCCTGTCATATGGCACATGTTCATTAAATGGTAATTCTTACTATTATTAGACTGGGAAAGGTAGGTAACCACATTCAAGAGGGATTAAATGAATGTTCAAGGGCATATAATCAGCTGTTCGAAGCACCAGGGACCCTAGGCTTTCTGCCTTCTAACCCTGTATATTTTATCCGTGTACATGGAGTTTTTCTCCATGCAAATGGTACTATATGCAAGGGGTGAATACAAATGTTAAAAATCACAGTCCAGACTTCCACAGTCCAGACTTCCACAGTCCAGACTTCCATCAAAACAAGGTGAAGGCACAAGTATTAGATTTACTCACCTGTCAATAACCTCAGATATGCAGATGACACCACCCTTATGGCAGAAAGTGAAGAGGAACTAAAAAGCCTCTTGATGAAAGTGAAAGAGGAGAGTGAAAAAGTTGGCTTTAAAGCTCAACATTCAGAAAATGAAGATCATGGCATCTGGTCCCATCACTTCACGGGAAAAAGATAGGGAAACAGTGGAAACAGTGTCAGACTTTATTTTTTTGGGCTCCAAAATCAGTGCAGATGGTGACTGCAGCCATGAAATTAAAAGACACTTACTCCTTGGAAGGAAAGTTATGACCAACCTAGATAGTATATTCAAAAGCAGAGACATTACTTTGCCGACTAAGGTCCGTCTAGTCAAGGCTACGGTTTTTCCTGTGGTCATGTATGGATGGGAGAGTAGGACTGTGAAGAAGGCTGAGCGCCAAAGAATTGATGGTTTTGAACTGTAGTGTTGGAGAAGACTCTTGAGAGTTCCTTGGACTGCAAGGAGATCCAACCAGTCCATTCTGAAGGAGATCAGCCCTGGGATTTCTTTGGAAGGAATGATGCTAAAGCTGAAATTCCAGTAAGTTGACTCATTGGAAAAGACTCTGATGGTGGGAGGGATTGGGGGCAGGAGAAGAAGGGGATGGCAAAGGATGAGATGGCTGGATGGCATCACCGACTCGATGGACGCGAGTCTGAGGGAACTCCGGGAGTTGGTGATGGACAGGGAGGCCTGGCATGCTGCAATTCATGGGGTCACAAAGAGTCGGACATGACTGAGCGACTGAACTAACTGAACTGAACACCTGTCTAAAACAACCAGAAATCCAACAGAATGTATAAAACAACATTTTCAAGATACTAGGTATCAGAAATGAAGAACACTGGTCTCCGAAAGATGGGAAGAAAACAAGGTAGCCCTACAAGTATTCCAGTTTTAAACTCTGAGAGTTACCAGGGTGTGGTACAGGGAGGGGAAACCCAGGAGGCACCCAAAGGACATCCTAAGCTAAGGAGATATAGCTAAGTGCCTAGGGTGATCAAGGAGTGAGAATTCATAGGACAAAGTACTATAGAGGAGATAGCTGCACAGACAGAAACTTGAAATCTGCAGAGATTTGCCCTTGAGTAACAATGGAACACTTATCAGTGCACATGTGTTAAGAAATCAATAACAGAAAGATATCTGGAAAATCCAAAAATACTTGGAAAGTAAAGTAACATACTTCAAAATAAACTAGGGGTCAAATAACTTAAAAAAGAAATTAGAAAATACTCTGAACTGAAAGAAAATGGAAACAAACATATCAAAATTTGTAGGATGCTATTAAAGAAGTATTAAGAGAGAAGTTTAGTATTTAAAAAATTACATTAGAAAAATAAAGTTTATATTATATTATAGTTTATATGAAGAAGAGAAGGCTCAAATCAATGATCTCAGTTCAGTTCAGTTCAGTCGCTCAGTTGTGTCCGACTCTTTGCGACCCCATGAATTGCAGCATGCCAGGCCTCCCTGTCCATCACCAACTCCCGGAGTTCCCTCAGACTTGCGTCCATTGAGTCAGTGATGCTATCCAGCCATCTCATCCTCAGTCGTCCCCTTCTTCTCCTGCCCCCAATCCCTCCCAGCATCAGAGTCTTTTCCAATGAGTCAACTCTTCGCATGAGGTGGCCAAAGTACTGGAGCTTCAGCTTTAGCATCATTCCTTCCAAAGAAATCCCAGGGATGATCTCCTTCAGAATGGACTGGTTGGATCTCCTTGCAGTCCAAGGGACTCTCAAGAGTCTTCTCCAACACCACAGTTCAAAAGCATCAATTCTTTGGCGCTCAGCCTTCTTCACAGTCCAACTCTCCCATCTATACATGACCACTGGAAAAATCATAGCCTTGACTAGACGGACCTTAGTCGGCAAAGTAATGTCTCTGCTTCTGAATATACTATCTAGGTTGGTCATAACTTTCCTTCCAAGGAGTAAGTGTCTTTTAATTTCATGGCTGCAGTCACCATCTGCAGTGATTTTGGAGCCCCAAAAAATAAAGTCTAACACTGTTTCCAATGTTTCCCTATCTATTTCCCATGAAGTGATGGGACCAGATGCCATGATCTTTGTTTTCTGAATGTTGAGCTTTAAGCCAACTTTTTCACTCTCCTCTTTCATTTTCATCAAGAGGCTTTTTAGTTCCTCTTCACTTTCTGCCATAAGGGTGGTGTCATCTGCATATCTGAGGTTATTGACATTTCTCCCGGCAATCTTGATTCCAGCTTGTGCTTCTTCCAGTCCAGCGTTTCTCATGATGTACTCTGCATATAAGTTAAATAAGCAGGGTGACAATATACAGCCTTGACGTACTCCTTTTCCTATTTGGAACCAGTCTGTTGTTCCATGTCCAGTTCTAACTGTTGCTTCCTGGCCTGCATGCAGATTTCTCAGGAGGCGGGTCAGGTGATCTGGTATTCCCATCTCTTGAAGAATTTTCCACAGTTTATTGTGACCCACACAGTCAAAGGCTTTGGCATAGTCAATAAAGCAGAAATAGATGTTTTTCTGGAACTCTCTTGCTTTTTCCATGATCAGTGGATTTGGCAATTTGATCTCTGGTTCCTCTGCCTTTTCTAAAACCAGCTTGAACATCTGGAAGTTCACGGTTCACGTATTGCTGAAGCCTGGCCTGGAGAATTTTGAGCATTACTTTACTAGTGTGTGAGATGAGTGCAATTGTGCAGTAGTTTGAGCATTCTTCAGCATTGCCTTTCTTTGGGATTGTAATGAAAACTGACATTTTCCAATCCTATGGCCACTGCTGAGTTTTCCAAATTTGTTGGCATATTGAGTGCAGCACTTTCACAGCATCATCTTTCAGGATTTGAAACAGCTCAACTGGAATTCCATCACTTCCACTAGCTTTGTTCATAGCGATGCTTTCTAAGGCCTGCTTGACTTCACATTCCAGGATGTCTGGCTCTAGATGAGTGATCACACCGTAGTGATTATCTGGGTCATGAAGATCTTTTTTGTACAGTTCTTCTGTGTATTCTTGCCACCTCTTCTTAATATCTTCTGCTTCTGTTAGGTCCATACCATCTCTGTCCTTTATTGAGCCCATCTTTGCATGAAATGTTCCCTTGGTATCTCAAATTTTCTTGAAGAGATCTCTAGTCTTTCCCATTCTGTTGTTTTCCTCTATTTCTTTGCATTGATCACTGAGGAAGACTTTCTTATCTCTTCTTGCTATTCTTTGGAACTCTGCATTCAGATGCTTATATCTTTCCTTTTCTCCTTGGCTTTTTGCTTCTCTTCTTTTCACAGCTATTTGTAAGGCTTCCCCAGACAGCCATTTTGCTTTTTTGCATTTCTTTTCCATGGGGATGGTCTTGATCCCTGCCTCCTGTACAATGTCATGAACCTCATTCCATAGTTCATCAGGCACTCTATCTCTCTAGGCCCTTAAATCTATTTCTCACTTCCACTGTATAATCAGAAGGGATTTGATTGAGGTCATACCTGAATGGTCTAGCGGTTTCCCCTACTTTCTTCAATTTCAGTCTGAATTTGTTAATAAGGAGTTCATGATCTGAGCCACAGTCAGCTCCTGGTCTTGTTTTTGTTGACTGTATAGAGCTTCTCCATCTTTGGCTGCAAAGAATATAATCAACCTGATTTCGGTGTTGACCATCTGGTGATGTCCATGTGTAGAGTATTCTCTTGTGTTGTTGGAAGAGGGTGTTTGCTATGACCAGTGCATTTTCTTGGCAAAATTCTATTAGTCTTTGCCCCGCTTCATTCCGTATTCCAAGGCCAAATTTGCCTGTTACTCCAGGTGTTTCTTGACTTCCTACTTTTGCATTCCAGTCCCCTATAATGAAAAGGACATCTTTTTGGGGTGTTAGTTCTAAAAGGTCTTGTAGGTCTTCATAGAACCATTCAACCTCAGCTTCTTCAGCATTACTGGTTGCAGCATAGACTTGGATTACCGTGATATTGAATGGTCTGCCTTGGAAATGAACAGAGATCATTCTGTCGTTTTTGAGATTGCATCCAAGTACTGCATTTCGGACTCCTTTGTTGACCATGATGGCTACTCCATTTCTTCTGAGGGATTCCTGCCTGCAGTAGTAGATATAATGGTCATCTGAGTTGAATTCACCCATTACACTCCATTTTAGTTCGCTGATTCCTAGAATGTCAACGTTCACTCTTGCTACCTCCTGTTTGACCACTTCCAATTTTTCTTGATTCATCGACCTGACATTCCAGGTTCCTATGCAATATTACTCTTTACAGCATCAGACCTTGCTTCTATCGCCAGTCACATGCACAACTGGGTATTGTTTTTGCTTTGGCTCCATCCCTTCATTCTTTCTGGAGTTATTTCTCCCACTGACCTCCAGTAGCATATTGGGCATCTACTGACCTGGGGAGTTCCTCTTTCAGTATCCTACCATTTTGCCTTTTCATACTGTTCATGGGGTTCTCAAGGCAGGAATGAAGTGGTTTGCCATTCCCTTCTCCAGTGGACCACATTCTGTCAGACCTCTCCACCATGACCTGCCCATCTTGGGTTGCCCCACGGGCATGGCTTAGTTTCACTGAGTTAGACAAGGCTGTGGTCCTAGTGTGATTAGAATGACTAGTTTTCTGTGAGTATGGTTTCAGTGTGTCTGCCCTCTGATGCCCTCTTGCAACACCTACCATCTTACTTGGGTTTCTCTTACCTTGGGCATTTCTCTTACCTTGCACTAACTAGAAAAAGTGCAAGATAATCATAAAAGAAAGAAACTAATGAAGAGCAATACAGAAATCAATAAAATATAGGATACAGAATAGAAAAAAATGAATTAAAGCACTTGTTCTTTGAGAAGATCTATAAAATATATAAACCTAGATGGTTTGTAGCCTGCCAGGCTCCTCTGTCCATGGGATTTTCCAGGCAATAGTCCTGGAGTGGATTGCCATTTCCTTCTCCAGGGGATCTTCCCAACCCAAGGATCGAACCCAGGTTTCCTGCATTGTAGACAGACGCTTTACCATTTGAGCCACCAGGGAAGTCACTATAAATCTAGGTAGCTAAACTGATCAGAATAAAAGAAAGACACAATTACCAACTTCAAGGAACAGAAAGGTGATATCACAATAGATTTGACAAATGTTCAAAGAGTATAATAAGGGACCGTTATGATAACTTTATACCAATAAATCTGCCAACTTAGGTGAAATGGGTAAGTTTCTTCAAAGACAAAACTGTCAAACTTCACTCCAGAAGAAACAGATAACTTGATTGTGCTGTGCTGTGCTAAGTCACTTCAGCTGCAGACTTGTTTAGTCCTGTACTTATTAAATAAGTTGACTTTGTAGTTAAAAAGCTTCCCACAAAATAATCACCAAGCCCAGATGACTTCACTAGTAAATTTTGCCAAATATTTAAAGAAGAAATAATATCAGTTCTACATGATGTTGTCCAGAAAATTGAAAGGGAGGGAATACATACCAATCCATTCTATGAAGTCAGTGCTACACTGATAACAAAAAGGAGACAAAGACATTATAAGAAAACTAAAAAAACAACAAAAATATTTTAGCAAATTGAATCCAATAATATATAAAAAGGGTAATACAAATTTCCTAGGAATACAAGTTCGGTTTAACATAAAAAAAAAAAAAACAGTGTAGATTGCCTTATTAACTAACAAAAAAGGAAAAACTATATAATAATCTCAATAGTTGGTTAAAGAGCATTTTATAATGTCAAACATCAATTATTGGTCAAACTCTCAGAAATCTAGGAATATAGATTACTTCTTAACTGAATAAAAGGCATCTATGAAAAAAATGCCGTATGTAAAAACTCTACTACATCAAACAGACAAAAGCAAAGCTGTCTTTACTGGGGAAGAACTCAGCCTCCCACCCTCAGTCCTCTCATCATGTGGACCTGAGGGCACTGCTGTGAAACTCTGAGTGTCCAGAGGTTGTGATTTGAAAATCATCCTTCCAGGCCATGGGGAACCATGGAACCAAGTTACCAATAAATAGTGATCGAGATCCCATTCTGTGTGGCAGTTATATCATGAGCATAGACAACCATCAGCCTCAGGGTGGTGGTGGGATATAATGCCCGAGTCCAAGACTAGAGCCTGGCAATGCGCCTTGTGTACAGTAGACATTCTACATATGAGGGGCTATACAAAGTATAAGATCACAGAGTGATGACTCAGGCATCTCAAACTGAAAGACATTTCTCAGCACCAGTAGTTCATAAAGCCATTGAATAAACATTGTGAAACCTCCCTGAATCTTAATTTGTTTTGAAGATTGGAGCAAAAGTTATTTTGTTGTACAAGTAGATAGTTGCAAAATACAATGCAAGATTACCTGTATTTCTAATTCTAAAAAGTGAGATTGATTTAAAACAAAATTCACACTTGCAGCAGATAGCCTCAGACTCAGGGATTAGGTACTCATTCTCTTATCAAGGGTTCCAAAGTGAAGACATTTGAGAAGCATGAAATGAATCTAAAGGAGTCTTCACACTGCAGATAAAGAAACTCAGGCACAGATTCTTTATGAGATTTATCTGAGGTCAGCATTAGATAGAGAATAACTCTTCATGAGGTATCCTAAGGCCTACTTTTTCAGAAATCAGTTCAGTTCAGTTGCTCGGTCATGTCCAACTCTTTCAACCCCATGGACTGGAGCACGCCACGCCTCCCTGTCCATCATCAATTTCCAGAGTTTACTCAAACTCATATCCATTGAGTCGGTGATGCCATCCTACCGTCTCATCCTCTGTTGTCCCCTTCTCCTCTCGCCTTCAATCTTTCCCAGCATCAGGGTCTTTTCAGAAGTAGCTGGAGAAATTATGATCTGTTCAGGAGTCAAAAATTAGATTTAAAAGCTTTCCACAAATCTGACCATATGAAGTAGTTGGGGGGGGGGGGGCACCAATGCAGCCAGAGTTCATGTAACTATATCTTCAAATTAATTAGAAGGATCATATACATACCTGTAAAATCCTACAGTCAAGACCACATAAAATGAATGCCAGATTAGTGTTAAACACAATGAGAATTGCAGGCACATAGGGGAGAGAGCAAGAGAGACAGAAAGAGAGAAAGAGAGCATGCACCCTTTCAGCTGTGATGGAAACCTGCAGATTGGTAACCACTGGAAAGAAGGGGAGACGTTTACATTGTCCTTCCTTGAGTATGCATAGCTGATTTGAAACATCCCAAATCCTGCAAAAAAATCTTTCCCTGGTGGACTTAAACTGGAAGTATTCTCCCAGGTATAGTGGGGTTCCATGGCAAGGATTGGATTACATGGCCTACTAGGTCCCTTTCAATTTCTAACAGGGTTCAGTTCAGTTCAGTTCAGTTGCTCAGTCGTGTCCAACTCTTTGCAACCCCATGAATCACAGCACGCCAGGCCTCCCTGTCCATTACCATCTCCCGGAGTTCACTTAAACTCATGTCCATCGAGTAGGTGATGCCATCCAGCCATCTTATCCTCTGTCGTCCCCTTCTTCTCCTGCCCCCAATCCCTCCCAGCATCAGAGTCTTTTCCAATGAGTCAACTCTTCACATGAGGTGGCCAAAGTACTGGAGTTTCAGCTTTAGTGTCATTCCTCCCAAAGAATACCCAGAGCTGCTCTCCTTTAGAACGGACTGGTTGTATCTCCTTGCAGCCCAAGGGACTCTGAAGAGTCTTCTCCAAATTACACAAAATTGTTCATCTCTGTCTACTATGTGGTGGAAATCTGTATCAAGCATTTGCCTAATAATAATGCCTGTCTTGTGAAACAGGAAGATTTTTTATTCATTTGTTTAATTTCAAATGAGACCTTCATTAAGTAGTTTTCAATTGCTAAGTTGTGACCGACTCTGTGACCCTATGAACTGCAGCATGCCAGGCTTCCCTGCCCTTCACTTGCTCAAATCATTAAGTAGTATAAAGAGATATACTCTGAGAGGTAAGACACTGGTCTCACACACCTGCAGGTGAACGCAAACAATAACAAAATGCCAGCAGTTCATGGAGGAATGAGCAGAGGGACAGCCCTGGTGGCAGACAGGACATGGCATCCCTTGCAATACTGTAACAGAACTGGAAGAAAATGGCTTTTGGAATGCCACACAAAGAATGTTCTCAGGATATCTTCAACGGAGGAGAGCTGCTGCCCATATGGCTGAGTCCCTTACTACCACCAAAACAAACCTTTTGTTAACTCTGACTTATTTCTTTTAAAGAAGGCAAAGATACTTTCATTTAACAGAAATCCCTTGAGAATTTCCACTAAGGATCATGTTCGGTTTTCTGTCAGTCAGATGTTCCCTTGGTTCGCACTCAAGAAAGAAGCAGACAGATTCATTAAGAGACAGGCAGACTCACAAATTCCTCTTTGGAAAATTCACCACAAATTTTTCTTAAGTGGCTGTTTCATATGATTGCTGTCATGGACATTTCAGTTCAGATTGCAGCCATGCCTCTTTCATTTTGAAAGCTACTGAGGCACTCCATCACATGCCAAGCTTCCACAAGTAAAGGGCTGGGTAGGGCAGGGTTGAAGAGCAGCAAAGAAGGTAGGCATTCTGGCACCTAATGCCCTATTCCTATGCTATATTCCAGTCTCCCTGGCATTACCTCCTTTACCATGAATTGCCATTAATTCCTTCCAGCTTCTGCTCCAAGCAAATCCTACCTCCCTGATTACATTCTTGGATTCATTTGCTGGGCCAGTGCCTAGCCTGGTTACACATGTGCAGCTACTAGTGAAACCTAAGAGTGCACAGTAGGATGCCTGGATGTGGCACTGGCTTTCTCTTCTGTGGACTGACTAGGCAGAGAAGAAGATGACGACCTCTCAACTAAGACCTTTTTCTTTTCCTCCTATTACAGCTTGAAGGGCTTCTTTGCTTTGCTCCGAAAACCTGAAGCAAGAAAGCAAAGACTGTTAAACCCACTGATTTTCCCCCAAACTAGCACATTCTCTGTCACAGAGTCAGCAAATCTCTGCTTTATAGCTTCTTAAAACTGTCTCTGGATGTAGTCATGGTCTGTGTGGCCTCAGCAATGAGTTCCACACTACACTGTGGGTTTCCAGGGAGAAGGGAGTAACCATTGGTAATTAGGGGAGAGAGTTGGGACACTTGCAATCCAGATCATAAGGAAGGTCACCAGTCTGATTAGACTGGTGGTGATATTCCAAGACTCTTTGGGCAGGACTCACTCATCTTCCTGTGAGTGACAGAGTCTTAGCATTAATCAAAGTGTTCCCACTGAAGCAGGAAACTTAAGCTAACTCTGAGGAAAGGGAGACTGGAAGGAGTAAGCTAGTTAAGACAGGGAAAACAAAGCAGGAAACTGAGCAGAAACTCAGGTGACTACGCAGGACAGCTCAGCAGGCTCCCAGGCACCTGCAGATTCATACCACCCTAATTCTAGAACCCCTTTTCAGGTCTAGAAGTTGTCCCTTATAACCTGCCAGACTTGGTTCACAGCATGCAGATCTTTCATCACCATCATAAGATAAGATTTGCACAGGCAGGATTTGGCTGCATCATTGATCAAACTGTAAATACATCCAGATCATTAAGAAATTAATTTTAAGCTGAAGCAGGGAGGAGAAATTGCCCAGGTGGTCATCAAGCGTTTTAACTGGCTAGACTAAAATTTTTCAGTTGACGTGAAGCCATGTTTTCAGAGGGCAGTCTAAGTCTCTGATTTTGAAACTTTCCTAAATAGTTTCCTAAGTAATTTTCTCTGTTTCCTTTATGTTTTCGTTGGGAAAACTCAACTTTTTTGAAGGCTTGCTGAAAAAAATTATACTTGCAACCTGCAAACATGTAATCATCCTGTTTATGTCGTCATATTACTGGTACTGGTTGTCAAGTTACTACACTTTGAAAAGTGCCAATTCCTTTCTACCTTCTTCAGCCTCAAGCAGAAGCCCTTGAAGAAATTAACTTCATCAGCATTTCTCAACAGATCCTCCAAACAGGATCATAGGCTTCCTTCAAAAGTTTGTACACTGAGGGATGAGATCACTTTCATTTATTCACTTTCTGTCTTGAGTGGATTTATGAGATTGTAGAAAAAGGCAAAAAGCTGAAGACAAAAATCCTTTTTGTCAACTATAATTATTTTTATCTTTGCTAAATTATTTTTTTCATTCACTCTGTAAGGAAAGGACTTCTGAAAACAGAACTGTAAGAGGAGATATATTTGGGATATTTCTGGAAAATATGTTTGGAGGAGGTGGTCTGAGCAAATGTGTTAAGTATAGAGGTTAAATGACTTGAAAGTTTTGCACATGGCAGGAGAGTAATTTGGAGATTTAGGGATTTAAAAAGCCCTTTGGAAAAGGCCTGAAGACATCTTTATACTCTCAAAGACAAAAACCACATTCCAGGATCGTCTTTGGTTCAATTTCAGAAACTATAGGTTAAAAATGATCTGAATGGAACAAAGGTGAAACTTGTAATACTGTGGTGAGTTCTGAGGGATCTGAGCATAAATGAAAGAAATAGAAAACAGAAAACAAAAGAGACAATCAATAAAACCAGCAGCTGGTTCTTTAAAAAGATCAACCTTTCTAAACTTGTTTTTAAATTTATTTTTAAAATACTGTATATTTATATATGCAAATATAAATGTATATTTACATATGTATAATATACATTTATTCACATATATAAATATATAAATATATTAAACAAAATATTGTTTATGTATTAAATAATTATTTAATAATAAAATTAAATCATTTTATTTAATTTGTAAATTAAAATTTGTAAACCTTTAGAAGGCTTCCTTTAAGTAAAAGAATTAGCCAAATCATAGATGAAAGAGGGGACACCACTCCTGACCCTACAGAAATTAAAAGTAGTAACTTCATGCCAGCAAATTAGGTAACTTGAAGTAGAAAAATTTATAGAAAGACACAAATTACAAACTGACTCAAGAAAAATAGAAAATATGAGTAGAACTATAAGAAGTAAATAAATTGGATTAGCAATTAATAATCTTCCCACAAAAAGAGTCTGGTCCCTGTGGTTTCATTGGTGAATTCTATCAAATATTTAAAGAAAATACAATGCCAGTCATTCATACGGAGATACAATGCCAGTCATTCATAAACTCTTAGGAAATAGAGAAAATAATTTAGAACTAAATTTAATAAAATAAATGAAGGACCTGTACACCAAAACTACTAAATAGTGCTGAGAAAAATTAAAGAAAATGTAAATAAATGGAGAGATAACTTCTATTCATGAATTGTAAGACCGCATTCTCAGATGACAGTTCTCTCCAAATTGATCAAAGTAACCCCTATCAAAATACCACTTGATGTTTTAATAGAATTTGACTAGCTGATCCTAAATGTTTGTGGAAGTACAAAAAACCTACTACTGATAAAAATAATAGGAAAAAAAACAAAGTTAGAAGGCTTCAAGTGACTTACTGCTTGATCTCAACAAAGTAATCAAGATACTGTGGTACCGATACAATAGGAGACTCTTTGCACAGTAATCAGGACACTTGCAAGGATATGCATTTAGATCAATGGAACAGAATTCAAAGCCTAAAAATAACCCCTTACATGTATGCTCATTTGATTTTCAGCAAGTGTGCTATGATAATTCACAAAGGAAATGCTAGTCTTCTCAATAAATAGTGTAAGTGCAAATGGATGCCATATACAAAAATATTATCTTAGATTCTCACATCTTATATAAAAATTAACTCAAAACAGATCATAGAACTAAATTTAAGAGCTAGAACTGAAACAATTTCTAGGGAAAATAGTAGAAGATCTTTATGGCATTGGAGTAAACAAAGAGTTTCTAGATATGACACCAAAAGCACAATCCATTAAGTCCACCAAAATTGATAAAAGTAGACAAATTTTAATTCTTCCTTTCAAAATTTAAAACTTCTCATTTTCTTAATAGTATATTTTCAAGCTCAAAAAATAAGCCACCAACTGGGAGAAAATATTTGCAAATATCTTCATCTGATAAAGGATATATATTCAGGATGTATAAAGAACTTTTACAACTCAGTAATAAAAACAACCCAATTAAAAAATGGAAAAATACTTAAAAATATATTTTACTAGTGAAGATATATAGACTGCTAATAAGTACATTAAAAAACACACAAACATGCTCCATTATTCAGTAAGGAAATGTAAATTAAAACCACAATGAGACACTATTACATACCTACTAGAATTACTATAGCAAGAAAAAGACAGACAATTCCAACCACTGGTGATGTAGAGAAAACAGAATCTTCTAACATAGTGGGAATAGAAAATGGTGCAGAAACTTGGAAAACATTTTGGCAGTTTATTAAATTGTTAAATAAAAACTTTTCATACAACCTAGAAATTACACACCTAAGAACCTACCCAAGAGAAAAGAAAACATATATCCGCACAAAGACATGTATGTAAACGTACACAGAAGCATGATTTGTAACAGCTAAAAACCAGAAATAATCCAAATTGACTGCAAACAATCCAAGAACTGGTGAATGGATACACAAAATCTATTATGTCTTTATATGGGTTTCCTCTGCTATCTTAAAGTCATGAGTTTCTAAAAACCTTTTATAAGCAAAACTGGTTTAAAACAAAGGAGCGACAATCTTAGGGCACATCCTATTAACCGAATGCATAAAATAAATCAAGATGAAGTACAAATCAGTCCATCCTAAAGGAAATCAGTCTTGAATATTCATTGGAAGGACTGATGCTGAAGCTGAAACTCCAATATTTTGGCTACCTGATGCAAAGAACTGACTCCATGGAAAAGACCCTGATGCTGGGAAAGACTGAAGGCAGAGGGAGAAGGGGATGACAGTGGATGAGATGGTTGGACGGCATCACTGACTCAATGGCATGAGTTTGAGCAAGCTCCAGGAGAGAAGCCTGGCATGCTGAAGTCCATGGGATCGCAAAGAGTCAAACACAACTGAGCGACTGAACTGACTAACCGAAAGTACAAATGCTTACAGACACAGTTCAAAGCTATGGGGGCTTGGTGCTGAGTGTAGTTCCTGGGAAAGGAGCTTGGTGGTGCCATTCTTGCTGCCTGGGGTGGTGCTGATTGTATAAGGGCTCCCTGCAAAGCAAATTCTGAACCCTCTTTTTGCAAAAGTGAAAATTCTCTTAGGATTTGTTTTGGTTAGCAAAAACAGGTAATAATGTGGGTCTTCTGTAAAATAAAATTGAAGTAAAGCACAGCGTAGAAAGCAGGAATACCTGTGATAGAATTCTATTCAGCAATAAGAGGAAATAAGGAACTGACACATGCCACAACATGCGTGAATCTCAAAACAAGAAAAATTAGACTAAGTGGGAGAACCCAGATGCAAATGACTACCTATTGTATAATTGTATTTATAATAACACAAAATGTTCTGCAAAGGCAAATGTATAGGGATAGGAAGCAGATCAGTGGTTGCCTAGGCAGAGATCAACTTTAAACAAATCTGAGGGAGTTTTTGTGGTGATGAACACATTTGCAAACTGGATTTGGATTGTACTGTTGACTGTATGACTCTATAAAATTACCTCCCCAAAAATAAATGAATTAAATACTTAACAGTGGATAAATTTTATGGTATGTAAATAATGTCTCAACATAACACTGCTTAAAAAAGGAGTAAAGGGTTAACTGTTCTATAGTTCTTAACTATGGTAAAATTTCTGGACTTCTTCCTATTACTAAACAAGAAACAAGAGTCAAGTGTATTAACAGCTCTATGAAGGTCATTTTAATTTAACTATTACCACAATTCTAAAATAAGAATTATTTTCCCATTTTACATATAAGAAAAAAGCCACAGAGAAAATAAGTAAAAATCCAGGGTCACTCAAGGAAAGAGATCTGATCTGTATTTGTCTGGTAGCCTGTCAAGGGCCAGGCTCATAACCATTGCACCTTAGTGTCTACCAGAGTTGCACTCATCTCACATGCTAGTAAAGTAATGCTCAAAATTCTCCAAGCCAGGCTTCAGCAATACATAAACTGTGAACTTCCAGATGTTCAAGCTGGTTTTAGAAAGGCAGAGGAACCAGAGATCAAATTGCCAACATCCGCTGGATCATCAGAAAAGCAAGAGAGTTCCAAAAAAACATCTATTTCTGTTTTATTGACTATGCCAAAGCCTTTGACTGTGTGGATCACAATAAACTGTGGAAAATTCTGAAAGAGATGGGAATACCAGAGCACCTGACCTGCCTCTTGAGAAACTTGTATGCAGGTCAGGAAGCAACAGTTAGAACTGGACATGGAACAACAGACTGGTTCCAAATAGGAAAAGGAGTACGTCAAGGCTGTATATTGTCACACTGCAGAGTACATCGTGCAGAGTACGCAGAGTACATCATGAGAAATGCTGGGCTGGAAGAAGCACAAGCTGGAATCAAGATTGCCGGGAGAAATATCAATAACCTCACATATGCAGATGACACCACCCTTATGGCAGAAAGTGAAGAGGAACTAAAAAGCCTCTTGATGAAAGTGAAAGTGGAGAGAGAAAAAGTTGGCTTAAAGCGCAACATTCAGAAAACGAAGATCATGGCATCCAGTCCCATCACTTCTTGGCAAATAGATGGGGAAACAGTGGCTAAGTTTATTTTGGGGGGCTCCAAAATCACTGCAGATGATGATTGCAGCCATGAAATTAAAAGACGCTTGCTTCTTGGAAGGAAAGTTATGACCAACCTAGACAGCTTATTAAAAAGCAGAGACATTACTTTGTCAACAAAGGTCCATCTAGTCAAGGCTATGGTTTTTCCAGTAGTCATGTATGGATGCGAGAGTTGGACTACAAAGAAAGCTGAGCACAGAAGAATTGATGCTTTTGAATTGTGGTGTTGGAGAAGACTCTTGAGAGTCCCTTGGACTACAAGGAGATTGAACCAGTCCATCCTAAAGGAGATCAGTGCTGGGTGTTCATTGGAAGGACTGATGTTGAAGCTGAAGCTCCAATACTTTGGCCACCTGATGCAAAGAGCTGATTCATTTGAAAAGACCCTGATGCTGGGAAAGATTGAGGGCAGGAGGAGAAGAGGACAACAGAGGATGAGTTGGTTAGATGGCATCACCAACTCAATGGACATGAGTTTGGGTAGGCTCCGGCAGTTGGTGATGGACAGGGAGGCCTGGTGTGCTGCTGTTCATGGGGCGCAAAGAGTCAGACACAACTGAGTGACTGAGCTGAACTGAAATGATGGACTTCTAAGCAAAGTAACTCTGGCTTAGTATGCTATGTGAATAGACTATCTAACTCCCCACTATTCCTTCCTTTGATAACGTCACAGAAATGTGAGTTTATTTTCCTCCTTCTTGCCTCAGTCCTTCACTTTACCATCATTTATTATGGTTCAGTATTTTTCAATCTTCAGCTGTGTTTCAGCTGTATTTTAATTTTAACTTGCATCAGGTAACTGCAGCAGTACTTGACATCTTAGATCAACAAAGTAGAGGACTCCTGGCTATGAGGGGAAATTCCTTCTCAGTGTTTGAAAAAGCAAGTTTTCCATAGCTTAAATTTTGCATTAACAGTAGGTCTTTTGAGTCTATTGAATATGGCAACTCTTTGGAGAAATATAAATTGATCTTAGTGCATATTATAAAAACGCATTTGTCTCTAAATGGTTTCACATGAGACACAGTTTATTCCACAGGTTAACTTTCAAAATTAAATCCTTCTCTCAAGTCAAAACACTAAGAAGAAACAGGCTTCATAAATGCATAATGGAGTTTTTCATTAACAACAAAAACAGCATAAAGTTGAAATGTCCACTGGGCAGATCTGAAATGTGGGAACAATTCATAATCGAGGGCCTAATATTCCATTAAAAAATCTCTTTGAGGTATCATCAGACAAACTTAAAAATTCTCTACCACTGGCCATTTCCAAGGGCAGATGCCAGTTTGACCACACATTTTAAACATGTGTCTGGAGAATTTTATGTAGCTCCTTTTAAAAACTTAAAGAGAACTGTATTCTCTGTTACCAAAGAAAGTTGGTCTATTGGGAGAATTTAGAAATGGAAAAAATGTAGAAAATAATCCACAAGTAAATACTAGGGCAGTTTCTACTTGTACCTATGCCTGTACTGGTAGAAGTCAAGCTCTTTCGAAGACTACACACAAGTGGGGCATAATGCATTTTGGAGGAAAAGTAAAAGAAAGAAACCATGACCAGAGGACGGTATAATAGGAAATGGAAGCTGTTGCTAAAGCACATCTTCAGCTCATACCACCACGTGGTGACTCAGGCCCCACAGAAGAGCGTATTAGTGGCCACTTAAAGGGACAATAAACCAACAAACCAAATGATCATACTGTAACACAGCTGCAGCCAGAGACTTAAATCTTTCATACTCAGAAGACATACTTATTAGTTTTTGCTTTATTATTTTATCTTTTAAATTTAACTTTATTTATCAGATAATTCTTAAGTTATCAGATGATTTTTCCACTTGCCTCTATTTTCCTATTTATCTCTCTCTTTAACGTTCATTATAACTAACTTTTGAACATCCTTTTGTCTGTTTCAGAGAACAGGAATTTCAAAGTGAACAAACACAACTACTGTTGGAAAATAAAAATAATCATTGAGACTGTGGACCAGAGTTATAGGAATTGGTCCATGACCAAGACCGCAGGTTTGACAGTGGCAAAAAGCATCCAGCCTACAGGCCCAGGGCCGTGCCCACAGCACCATGGCTCCTGTAGGAGGATGGATGGGACAGAAACAGTGACAGGTTTGTCTTTCTGGCATTGCCTGGCCCATCTGAAGGCAGGGGTAGTGGGCACAGAACACAGGAGAATTATGTTAGTGCCCTCATTGCAAGGTAATTCTCCCCTACTCTAGACATAGCCCAGGGAAAGAGGAAAGGGAGACCGGTCATAAGCATGGGCTCCAGGACAACAGTGTTCTCTCTTCCCCAGCACCCAGGAGGTCAAGTATCTGGAGAGGCCAGGCCTGGGTGGCTCTTTCTACTGCAGAAAGTCTGAAGTAATATTGTATACATTGCAGTGTGTTCTCCTCACCATGATATCTGAAGTACTATAACTATAAACATCCACATTTACAGATGATGCCTCTGAGTAGGACCAGGGGCTTACTGCAAAGGGTTTTAATAGGATTTTCATAAATGCAAAGGGTGCATTAACGACAGAGCCAGGCTAGAACCCTGTCTCCTGATCCCCACTCTGATGGTCCCTCCCCTGAACCACATTAACTCTCTGAAATCAACATGGTAAGAGAGGTTTATTGATTCTTCTTTTTATTGTAGTCAGGGGAGGGGGATGGACTCTAGTGAAGATAACAAGGACCCTGCTATACCAGCAGCATATAAAATCCAACTCTGTACAGATGGTTTTAGCATTTCCCCTCATGCTTCTTGCCTGTTCTTTTTCTTGGTTGGCATCCCACTGTGTGTGTCCTAGAGAACAAGGCAGAGCTGCCAATTGCCACTCTGGCTAAGGGGCTCCACGGTTTCCATTCAGAAGTAGGGGTTATAATTCCACATTTGAAATTTGGTTTGGATTGAGTTTTGAGCCACAAGTCTCATATTCAAAAGGAAAAAGAAAAAAAAATTCTCCACAAAGGCTTTTTTTCACCTTTTCAAGTAGAAAGAGGAAAAAGTCTGAAATCCAAATTATTACAAATTACTATTGGTGATGATCATAAGCACCTTTTTTTCAACAGTCATTGTTCTAAAGGATCTAATACTAATCAACTATCAGAGTGACATTAGGAAGTGCTACTCTGGAATCTGCTGAAAATGTGAAATGGGCAGAAAACAAGCTCCCATTTCAGAGCTTCCGTATCGGACATACATTCCAAAACATCTTCTAAAGACCAATTTATCCACCATTGGTCTCCTTAGTGGGATTTTGCATAAAAAGTCTCTTGGGAACATGAATAGTGACCACTAGCTGAAAGAAATACTGTATATTAATTATTGCTTGTAAAACATTTTGAAGTTTGAAAAATACTTTCCCTCTGTATGCTATATTTAGACGTGTCTTATTATCCTTGTTACAAACAGGGGAGTTGAGGCTCAGCTAAGTACCTTGCTCAACTTTTCACATAGCTCTTAAGCAATGGAATTGACTCAGGAGAATGTATATTTGTGACATATCCATACTTCTCACAAGTAATTTTTTAGAAAAATAAAAGCCTCTCACTATGTTATGTGACTGTGCAGTACCACTGGAATAAAAGCTTCTGAATCTGCTCAGAGCTGGACTTGGTACCACATATAAGGTGGAGTGCAGGTATTTTCTTGAGGCCACGAAACCTGGGATTGGCCCTGTGACTGCCAATTCATCATTCACTAAAATTCAAATGGGTGAAAAGACTGGATTTTATTTAAACATCTATTTCTATAGCTTTCAACATGTCTCAGTTTGTTACTGAGAAATGAACCAGAAATTAGGAACCAAAATTACCTCCTGTTTCTCTGAGGCCTGCTGTAGGACTTCCACAGAAAGGAGCTAGGCTGATGCTACCCTATCTTGCCTGAGTCAGAGACAATTACAGGCTCCCTCTCTTGCATCACTTTAGCAGTTAATTCACAATTTTCTTATATCATAATCATGTTTTATTATGATTTTTATTTATACCATGTGGTGGTGGTTTAGTTCACTAAGTTGGGTCCAATTCTTGTGATCCTATAGACTGTAGCTCACCGGGCTCCTCTGCCCAGACAGGAATACTTCAGCAGGTAGGCATTTCCTTCTCCAGGGGATCTTCCCAACCCAGGGATCGAACCTGTGTCTCCTTAATTTCCCACTATATTGTGACCCCTTCTGAGCCAGGATTGTTTATAATCTAAATAGTACAGCACCTATACAGGTTTAATGATCATTCACTGAGTGAATGAATATGACATCAGGGAGATCTGCCTTATGAATGAACTCAGAGACTCATGGAACATTTGTGCTAAAGCACACCCACATGGCAGGGACCTGTCTGACTGAAGAGGTGCACTGGCTAGATTGATTCCCTAATCAACTTCTGGCCAGGAAAAAAAAAATGTTTTGAAATTAGAAAAATACCATTCTTGTTCATTTAAATGTTCTTCACATCACAGCAAACCTTTGTTTATAAATATGGTGCTGTTGTTTGTTTCAGTCTCTAAGTCATAACCTGACTCTCTTGTGACCCCATCAGGCTCCTCCATCCATGGGATTTCCCAGGCAAGAATTTGGAATGGGTTGCCATTTCCTTCTCCAGGGGATCTTGCCGACCCACGGATTGAACCTGAGTCTCCTGCGTTGGCAGATGGATTCTTTACCCCTGAGCCACCAGGGAAGCCCAAATATGGTGCTGCCTTTCCATAAAATAGACAGCAGGCACACATCCCTTTCCAGCAGTGGAATGTGCTGAATCAAACCATTCATGACCTCTCACCTTTCTTCTGCTAACCAGTTGTGTGATTTACAGGTTGACAAGTATCAAATGAAAATATCATTTGGGGTAAGCATTTGAGAAAATACTATGATGAAGGGGGCTCTAGTTAGGCTGAAGGAAAGTGGAACACTTGTTACAGACCAGTGTCAAAAGAGAAGGCTTTCACCATGATGACCAAAGATGAGTCTCTGGCCTCCAACTTGGTCTCTAGTACGTAGGGCTGCTCTGCAAGTACTGACAAAATGTAGAGCTATCAAGAGGTGGAATGGGCCTCTCTTCTGACCAGTGCTTTTATTAGCATTTGTATAGCATGTGCTGCTTCCAAAACACTTCTACACACATTTTGTTAATTAATCCTCAGGAAAGAGGTATACCATAGCTGTTAATAATTCATTATATAGACTTTGACCTAGGTTAGAATCTAGGCTTCCTTGTACTTGCTACATGATCTTGGGAGAAATTTAACCTCCCTGAGCCCCAGTTACCATCTTAATAAAGAGGTAATAATAGTACCTATCTCAAAGGCTACTAAGATTAAATAAGATATTGTACATAAAGTATTTGGACAAGTGCCTGGTCTATAGTAAGTACTTAATAACAGACCCTTGTAAACGATGTAAATATTATTCTTATTTAAAAGACATCTCCCTGTTTCTGCTGCCCTGGAGAGTTGTTCTGATAGGCAAACCAAGGAAGACCTTCTGAATCAAGTGCTTACTCTGCACCAGGTCTCAAGTATGCTGGTTCAGAGTCCTGACAGTCTTTATTTAGTCATAGCTCCTACTGATTTGAGTCAGCCTCCGGTCTCTATGTCAGGACCAAGCTTGTAGTTTCTCCTCATCATATGACTCTCTTCCACTAGCTCTCTATGCTATCTCACACCCTGTGGTCCTGGACAAGCAAGACATGATACAGGCCACTGGAGGAAGATGTTTCATAAAGTCAGCCGAGAAGACAGTTTTTCTTAGAGAGACTGTTTTTGGAAAAGAAATTCCTCCTTTCAAGTAAAATAATATTGACTGAAATCACTGGGCTATGCCAGAGACATCAGGGCATCATTATAAGAAGAGCCTTGACTAAGCAATGTTTATAATTTCAGAGTTGTTTGGAGTTTACAGTATAATTTATGCCATGTGTTCTATCATTAACAGTTTTTAAGACCAATCTTTTTTTTTTTTTTTATTTAACTGAACACAAAACACCCACTTGTGACATGACATCTCCCATAATAAGGAAGACACACTCTTTCATTGAACTGGGAGGTTTCCTTTGGAAACCATTATTTGTTGGTTAGCATTTCCCTTCAGCCATCTAACTGGCTGGAGACAATAAAAACAACTTAAAGAGTGGAGAGTTCAATTTACTTGCCCAGAATGTGTACTGTGAGTGGTGTCCTAGGCTAGTCTGGTTTGACGGTGGGAGCTTGCCTTGATTCACATTCAGGAATCAAGAACACGTCTGTGGTTGAGCAGAGCCTCTGAAGTATCTCTAAAGAAAGTCTTCCAGGCAACAAGGCAGTACTCTGTGTGGAGTGCAAGGGAGGTCACAGCTGCGAGGAATTGAGCACTGACTCCTGTCGCGGGGCTGCCAGAAGTTTGTTGAGCACACCACGACACAGACCCTTGAAAGGGCTTGGTTCCTTCTCAGAGGTCTGTCTGTTTGAAATATAGGCTGTGTAGAATGAGTAAATCATTAAAGGGAAATGAACTAGTTGAACTTCTAGTGCAGCTTTAAAAAAATAATCTACCAACAAAATTCTTTGAAAATAAAGCCACACACACACACACACCAACCTCTGCCTTGGTTCCATGGGAGAGGAGTAAGACTTTAAATGCTACTTTTGCAACACCAGTGAAAACGTGATTAAATTTACAAAGTGGAAATATTATGGAAGGAAGCTATTTGTCTCCCATTTATTTACACAGTACAGCATGATCTCGTTAACTACCAATGGCCCAAACACTTCGTGTGCTGATTTTTTGAGCTTCCCAGCTTACATAGGAACTGCTGCTGCTAAGTTGCTTCAGTCGTGTCCGACTCTGTGTGACCCCATAGACGGCAGCCCACCAGGCTCCATCGTCCCTGGGATTCTCCAGGCAACAGCACTGGAGTGGGTTGCCATTTCCTTTTCCAATGCATGAAAGTGAAAAGTGAAAGTGAAGTCACTGAGTCGTGTCCAACTCTCAGTGACCCCATGGACTGCAGCCCACCAGGCTCCAACGTCCATGGGATTTTCCAGGCAAGAGTACTGGAGTGGGGTGCCATTGCCTTCTCTGACATAGGAACTGCAGGCAAGAGTAATATGGCTTTGGCTCTGCCAAACATTAGCACTGGGAATGCATGGTAACAGACATCCAAATCACAATCTGTCCCCTGAGCCATGCTCAGTGCCTCCCTCCCTCCCACCCACAATTACTTGTTTGCTAAACTCTATCTACCTCCCAGGAAATCCTTTAAGTCTTACCCTCCCTTGCCTTACTTGGAGTCACTACCATGGTCTCTTGCAAGGAGTGTTTCATAGCCTCCTCGCTGAGTTCCCCGACTTCCCTTTCGTTTTCTTCCATTCTACTCTCTATGCTGCCCCATAATGACCCCTCTAAAAACACAAATCAGCTCATGCCTTACAAGCTCCGATCTCCTGTCACTGATCACAGGATAAAGTTCAAACTCCTTCCAAGAGCCTTTGATGGTCTGGGAATTTATCTGCCTGGGTTCTGTCATTGACTGGTGTATGTCCTTTATCTCTTCGAGCCTCAGCCTCCTCATCCATAAACGAGTATAATAATGGTACTGATCTCCAAGGCTGTCACAGGGGTTCAATGAGATAAGGTAAGTGAAGCCTAAGATAATGGCAGACACAGAAGTGCTAAATGAATGCTATTATCTTTGTACACAGCCCTCAGCAATAGCCCTTACATTAAATAACTTGCAGTTCCTGGCATAGGCTATAATGTTTCATATCTTGTGACCTCATTCCTGGTGTATTTATTAACGGAGGTATCAACCGATTATTCACTCATCAGGATTTACTGAACACCTGGACATGACTGTGGCTTCAGCACCAACAATCGATTGAGTGCCGAAGATATGACAATGAGCAAGACAGAACAGGTACTAGCTCTCCTGAAGTTTACATTCCAAAAGTGAGGATCCAGACAATAAAATATTTTTATAAGTAAACTCAATATTTTAATGCATTTAGTATTATTAAATAAATACAAAATATCAAACATAGTTTGATGCTCGAAGAAAGTAAGGGTAATGGAGTTGGTGGCAGGCTGAACTAACTCTTTTTGGCGATCAGAACAGGTCTCTCTGAGACAATGACAAGGAACCCGGAGGCACTGAAGTCACTCTAGTCCAAGAAACAACGTTTAATCAAAGTAAACGCCAAATATACATATAAATTATTGGGTTGTATATTTTTTTTACAAATAGAGTTTGCTAAATGAATTTAAGCATAACTTTCCATTTTAAGAAGGTATTTTGAGTGTTTCAATTTAAACTGAATAGAACCCAGGTAATTTGAAACATTTTCCAGCATTCCTAATTCTGAAGTCATTTAGTGATTTCTTCTGCCATGGGCATTATGCTACATCTTAGAAAAAAAAACAATGAAAAAAAATACTGTCATGGATAAGAAAAAAGACAATCACAGTACAGTATAAAAATTATGTGCGAAGTGCTCAAGGACACAGAGAAAGAGGCATAAGACTTCGGCTTGGGGAACTGATTGGAAGAAGAGTGGGTTTGCATCGATGATGAGTTCCATTTTGAACATGTAAGCTTGAAGTGACTGTAAAAAACATTGAGTATAGATGTTGAATAAAAGCTTCAGTGTGCAGATTGAGAGTTGTCTTGTTGCCAAAGGTCTGTGAGTTATCAGCATGCGTATATGTGGCAGCTGAAGTCATGGAAATGAAAAAGATTGCTAACAGAGTGAGTACAGAATGAGGAGAAAGCTAAGACAGACATTTAAGAATCAAAAGGAGGAGGAGAAACCTCTGGAGGAGTTAGAAAGACAGTAATGTGCTGTCATGGAGACCAAGACAGAGTTTCAAGATGAAGGGAGTACCTGCTCTGTCAATTTCTACACAGACATCAAGGAAGATGAGAATTTGACAATAGTTAGACACAGGCAAGGGCAGTAGAGGTAGAGAAGAGGCAGAGTGGATGGTAAAGAACTGGAAACAATGAGAGAGGATAACTGTGTGGGGAGCTGTAGTGAATATTGGAAAGACTGAAGTCCAGAGAGGTGAATGGTTGACATTTCTGACAGACTTATTTGGTAGAATCCAAGCAAGAGTGTAGATTTCACCTCTATCCAGGAGAATTCGATCAATAAAACTAATTCTACTATGAAATAGAAATCTTAGCTTGGCACCAAGCCTATAGACCACTTCCACATCTGCCCTTTTCTCCCATAATATAAGCACTACTGTTAATAAGCGCTTCCATATGCCTGGCATCATGCATGTGCCTTCTGTAGATTTGGTCTTTGTGACTTGCCTGCCTCTGGATACTCTAGTAAGTATAAAGTTCAGACACATTTTTTAAAAGTCCTCTGAAATAAATGAAAGAGGCTAAAATCAGAAGCCAAATACTCATCAGAAGGCATTTTGATATAAATTATTTTCATGTAGAACCCAGTGTCCTTTTTAGTGCTGTCCATATATTTGAGATATCACACCAGGCCTGCCCTTTCAAGGGCCAAGTCACCAGTCTTGCCCTTTGCCAGCATGAAAACTGCCCCACTATGTTGCCTTCATTCCTGAAGGTGGCAATGAGGCTGCTGCTGTCTCCACTTTGGAGGAACAACATGCAACAGCAGAGAGTGAGCATTAGCCTGTAGACTGAAGCATGACTCAGCTTGATTGCAGTTCAGATCCTAAACAGAAGATGAACCATCTACACGACCTGCCAGCAAGACCCTAACTCCAATAGGTATCACCCTTAACAGTATCAATTTCCAACTGCTAAATGAAAGGGCATTTGTATATGGGTATTTTTGAGTGCCTTTGTAAATGCCATGAAATTCTATTTATACTTCATAATCACATACAATGCTCAGTGTAATTTATACGTACAGAGTGTTTACTTTGAAAAAAGAGAGCTAATGATTTTGTTTGGTTACATCATGCAGTTTAGAAAAATTTCCAACAGTCAGTAATCCAGTGCACTTTTAATTTAGTCTAACACTACCTACTTTTATTCAGATTTGTTCTTTCAACATGGTTTAGTTCAAAATAAAATTTTTATCTGAGATGGTATATTTGGCATAGGTCTCAATGACTTTATGAAAGGGAAAAAAAAAAGCCTCAATGACAGCCCATTAAACATTTAAACCAAAAGATAACAGACCAAAAAAAAAAAAAGAAAGAAAAATGAAGTCATATTCAGTGTAAAGGACTGTACAAGCCAGGTTCAGAGGAGTGTGCTATTTTATCTAGTATGCACAAATTCAGTCACTGCTAAGTAAAAAGCTTCTGTTCATTTAAGATTAGACAAATATCATTAAATAGCACTACTTGGTAGAATAACTCTTCAGTTCAGTTCAGTCATGTCCAGCTTTTTGTGACCCCATGGACTGCAGTATGCCAGGCTTCCCTGTCCATCACCAAGTCCCAGAGTTTGCTCAGACTCATGTCTATCAAGTCAGTGATGCCATCCAACCATCTCATCCTCTGTTGTCCCCTTCTTCTCCTGCCTTCAATCTTTCCCAGCATCAGGGTCTGTTGTCCCCTTCTTCTGCCTTCAATCCTTCCCAGCATCAGGGTCTTTTACAACGAGTCAGTTCTTCGCATCAGGTGGCCAAAGTATTGGTGCTTCAGCTTCAGCATTAGTCCTTCCAATGAACATTCAGGACTGATTTCCTTTAGGATTGACTGGTTTGATCTTGAAATCGAAGGGATAAGAATAACTCTTAGGGGATGATTTTTATGAATTGAGGCTTTGAGAGAACAAGTGAATCTTCTTTTATAATAGAAAAAAATTTTAATGCTCATTTTGACAAAACCATTACAGATAGCCTTTTACTTCTTTATTCCCAAAGAATCTATGGTAGGACCCATGCACCAACTGGATAGAAGAAAAGTAGATAAATTTGAGACAGATTTACAAGGAAAACTAAGAAAGAACAGTTGATACTCTGCTTTTTCAGATGACCTGCATAAAATAATACACGTTTCTACAAGTCTGAGGCCTGAAAAAACTGTCAGATATACAGGACTCAGGAGACACGGACAGCAAATCAACTTGAAGGAAAGAGGAGAGCCACATGGCTAACAAGACTTCAGGAGAGAAGAGGCCTCATAAGTCAAATAGTCTGACCACCAGCAACACGATTTTGGTTGATGCTACAGCCTTCTGAAAGACACAGTCTGCTGTATTTTCTTCCTTTTCAAGCCACTAGATACTTCCTACAAATATTAGGGTGGCAGTATTCTAACAAACCTACACTACAGTTCTGTAATCTGCTCCCTGGCCTAGAAGAATTTGAAGCCCCTCTGTTCCCAGAGTTCCTACCATTGTTCACATCTTCCTGAGAAGTGAAAAGGGAAACAGGGAATGCCTATTATACTGTGGGCACTGTTAGATATATCTTCTCATCTAATCCACATGGCAACCTTGTAAAGTGTTGTTATCTGCATTTTTCAAATAAGGAACCTCAGTCTCACAGACATTAACCAAGGTTACACAGCTAGTGAAATTAGTGGCAGAGTCTCAATATGACTATAGTATGGCTCCTTACAAAAGGCTTCCTGGTGACTCAGAATGGGTCTGAGAACTCACATTTCCCAGATATCTTCAGGGACTGATCAGGTTCAGTTCATTCTCTGTGGACTCAGCAGCAGGAAAGACCTGCCCTTTGTGAAACCCAAGACACAGACTATAGCTTGGTACAAACACTAGGGCAGGAGTCACTAGCAGGGTCCCCAGAAGCAGCACAACTGCTTCCCCACTGCTCAGTGTTACTAACAAGAAACATCCCTGAAGAAAAGAAAGGAAAAGGCAAGTATAAGTGACCGCTAAAAATACACTGGCAAACTATGCACAAAGAAAAAACATAGCTACAATATTAATATTAGACTAAAGAATTCAAGAAGAAAAAGCACATTATGAAATGAAAAGTAACATTCACAACCAGAATACAGTATTTTTCCCAAAATATTGAAAATAAGGGCTACTTGAGAAACATAGTAGTATAGATATATATCTGACAGATAAACACAGAGAAATAGCTACATAACAAAGAATACACATTCTTCCAACTGTGATATTTAATTGCGTGCTTGACTACAATAACCTGAATACATCACTGAAAAAAATTTTTTCTAGGCCTTACTTCCTGATTATAGTCCAATAAAGAAGAAACCAACAATTAAAAAAAAAAAAGATAAACACTTAACTACTAGAAATACTTCAGTAATCTTGCTGCTGCTGCTAAGTCGCTTCAGTCGTGTCTGACTCTGTGTGACCCTATGGACAGCAGCCCACCAGGCTCCTCTGTCCACGGGATTCTCTAGGCAAGAATACTGGAATGGGTTGCCATTAATCTTGAGCCAAAGTAAAAACAAGTCACTTAGACAGTAACAAAGAATCACTTCATATTAAAATTTATGACATATGTCTAAAGCTAAATTCAGATGGAAACTTGAAAATTTCATCTGAAACTTATTCCTTCAATAATTTTATTATCAAAATAAAGACTCTAATTAAATGGCTTAAATTTAAATATTAGAAAAATACCAAAATAAACCAATGGAAAGCAGGAAACATAAATTAATAAGGATAAAATATTAAAATAACAACACAGAAAATAACAAAAAGAAAATATTAAGAAATGAAAGGACCCAGTCTCATTAAAAAGACAAAACAAAACACAAGATTAGCAGTGAGAAATACACCATAGATACTGAATAGATTTTAAAAACTATAAAAGAATATTATGTGTGACTATATAACAATCAATTTGAAAGTCTGGAAGAATCATATGACTTTCTATAAAAAAATATAAAGTGCCAAAGTTGTTCTAAGAAAAAATGGGAAAAAAAAAAACAAAACCCTGATAGACCCATAACCATATACCACTAGATTAGAGAGACAAAGACTTCCCAAAAGACAAAAAAGATATGCCACAGAAGTATGTACTAAGACCAGATAGTTTTGAAATTGAATTCTATTTAATCTGTCAAAACAGGTAATACTTATATTATTCATGTCATTCCAAGTCACAGAAAAAGCTTGTAAACTCCCTGATTCATTTTAGCGAGTCAGCATAACTATAATCTTAAAACCTGATAAAAACAGTACAAACCATGGAATTAGTTATGGAAAAATGAACTCAAATATATAAAAAGGATCAATGGGAACTATATTTGCAACAAATATATAAGAATAATGTCAAGATCCCACTATCTAACTGCTAACCATGGTGCTGAGACAAGTTAAGTAGAAGCACTCCATATAGTCTGAGTAGGAAATCCTGGAATCAAACTAGGAGACCTGACTAGGGTAAATACTGGAGTGTTGCTAAGATGAAATGGAGAAACCAAACTTTATTCAGAAGACTCAGTTATCACTAGGAACACTCTAAGTCTGAAGGGAACTTCTGGACAACCATGTACAATACATATAGCCATTCTTTTTTAGATTATATCCACATATAGGTCATTACAGACTATTGAGCAGTTTCCTGTACTATACAGTAGGTTCTTATTTAATCATCTATTTTATATACAGCAGTATGTATATGTCAATCCCTTGGGGTTCCCCTACGGCTCAAGCAAAGAATCCACCTGCAATATAGGAGACACAGGAGACTCGGGTTTGATCCTTGGATCAGAAAGACCCCCTGGAAGAGGAAATGGAAATCCACTCTACTCTTCTTGCCTGGAAAATTCCACGGACAGAGGAGCCTGAAGGACCACAGCCTATAGAGTCGTAAAGAGTCGGATTCAGCTGTGAGACGGAGCACACACACACGTTAGTCCCAATCTCCCAATTTATCCTTCCCCCAACTCCTTCCCACTTGGTAACCATAAATTTATTTTCTACATCTGGACCCTATTTCTGTTTTTTCTGTTGTTGTTATTTAGCCACTAAGTTGTATCCAGCTCTTTGCGACCCTGTGGACTGTAGCCCGCCGGGCTCCTCTGTTCATGGGTTTTCTCCAGGCAAGAATACTGGAGTGGGGTGCCATTTCCTCCTCCAATAAGTGATATCCCATGACATTTGTGTGTGACTTACTTTATTCAGCACGGCAATCTCTAGGTCCATCCATGTCACTTCAGTATCTAAGATTACATTTTTATATATAGTTTAATATCATTAACAGATCATCCATCACGTAAAAAGAAGCTGTTGAAAAGTCTTGGTGGAGTAGCAGTAAAAATATTTTACATGTAGCCATGGAGATATATGAATCAATTCATATAAATTTATCATAAAAGAAAACTCTACTTAGAAAAAGAGAGACATCCATCTTATTTGACTTCATCAGCAATATTCACATATAATTTCAGGTTCTTCAGGTAAAGTTAGAGGCTACTAATACAGCAGAAGACAACTACTACATATTAACTGTTCAATACTCCACAGACATAATTTCCTGTCTTCCATGAGTCTGATAAATCAGCCCAAGATAAGAAATCCCTAAATAAATACTCCTTGATGCAAAACAAAGTTATCTTAACTGCAGTATTTTCTTTTTTTGCTAAATTTGAGGGAAAAAACACAAAGCTTTTAACTCCATTCCGCAAATAGAAGAAATACTTAAGACTTGTCAATATATGTGACTTACTGATACTTAACTAATTTGAATGATAAAATCTATCCTCACAACTAAACAGGAGTCTCTTTAAAAATCTGTCAAGATAATAACATAGCACAGCTCAGGGAAATACAGCCATTATTTTGAAATAACTTTAAATGAATATAATCTATAAAAATATGGAATCACCATGCTGTACACATGGAACTAACATTATATTGTAAATAAACTATACTTCAGTTTCAAAATAAATAATGCAAAAAATGGAAAATATTAACATTTATAAATATTGAGAGCTACAAAAGACCGAATTTAGTAGGGAAAATTCAAATATGCTTCATATATTAAAATTTTGTTCATTGATAATGCTATTCAGTTATTTTTAGAAGAATGTCTACTCTGAGATGACACGTACCGAAGTATTTTGGGGTGGAGTGCCATGATGGCTTCTTCTTGCAAGTGATTCAACGGCAACAACAAATGGGAGGATGAAGCAAAATATGTAAGCGTGGTGACCGTATGTGAAAGGCATATGGGTTCTACTGTACCAATTTTTCAACTTTTCTGAAGAGTTGTATTTTTTCAAAATGAAATGTAAAAGGAAAAATGTGATTACAGACAATTATCGGCCTTTGTCTCTTCTATGTTAGTATCTTAGTAGCTGGGATACAAGTCATCGACATGCTTTCATTTTCCTCCGTCCCCATTCCAATATTTATCTTCTGTGAATATAATTCTTAACATTAATTAAGACATATCACTGTGCCAGGAAGAGATTGTTACGAACAGACATAATAATCCAGTATGGAAAATGCAGACAGACTCAATTCTTTTAAGCTGTTCAAAAATACTTAGGAAACACCACAGAATCTTGGTTTATTTTGTGACTTGGAGGGATACTTGGAATATTTCTAGAGTGGCTGCATGATTCTGATGACACACATATTCTTGTCTTTCATCTTTGCTTTTCGTCATGTTTCAGGCAACACGTGAAATTCCCAAGCCTGGAGAGGAGTGGTCTTATTCAAGCATGTTGGTCTCTCCTGACACCTACTGATTGAGGCCAGGAAGGCTGAGGATGACAATAAAAGCTCCCAAATTCTTGTGTGGGATGGGAATTTCCCACCAGAAAAGGAGGACAGAGGCATCAAGATTTTTTGAAGTTCCCCAGGCAATTTGTATGAAGCCAATTTGAAAACCAGTGCTCTAGAGACTTGCTCCTCAGTGTGGTCTGAGATTTTAGGCGAGCAGAAATCAGCGCTGTGAAATTAGGTACCATACTTAACAAAGAACTATTGATTTCATGGTATAATATATTATGGAAGACCTCCCTTGAAAATTCAGGAAATATTAGTAAAGAGATTAACACTATTGGTTTCCTCATAAATTCTTGGCAATCTGTGGACTTTAAGCAAACAGAAATACATTTCACATTGCCTCATTATTACCACAGCTACCACTGCCCAATTGTTTCTTTTACCCAAATACACTGAGTAGGGCTGTGGACTTTTACTATTTCATTTATATCTCTGTTAACAGTTTTAGAGTATAAACTGAAACTGAACTGTAAAGAAAAAACAATTTGCTGAAGCTATTCTCTAGAGAAAATGCAATGAAAAGTAAGATAAATCATGAATACATTTATGGATAGCAAACAGATGATTTTTTTCCAGCACAGATGACATTAATTCAACTAATATTGGAGATAGGCCATATGAGCAAAAACTTTCCAAGGGTAGTATGAACATGATAATGAAAATTTTGTGCGTTTTGCTTCTTTGGGTTGTTTTTAGGGCCTTCCCTGGTAGCTCAGTTGGTAAAGAATCCGCCTGCAATGCAGGAGACCCTGGTTCGGCTACCCACTCCAGTAGTCTTGGGCTTCCATTGTGGCTCAGCTGGTAAAGAATCCACCCTCAACACAGGAGACCTGGGTTCGATCCCTGGGTTAAGAAGATCCCCTGGAGAAGGGATCCCCCCCTGGCCTGGGGGGGTTGCTGATGCACTGGTACAGTGTTCTGAAACTTTTTTCCTACAGCAAATTTAACACTCAATGAAATAAATTATTACTCCAGTTTGACTGCTTCTGGCAAGAACAAGAATTTCACAAACCAACAAATGGCTGATTCAAAGTATGTTTTTATGTAAAATACAAGGAATTGTTGTCATTTAGTGAAGGCTTAATATATGTTAGGCATTGTGGTAAGTATCTGCATGTTTTTGTCATTCAACTCTCAAACAGTCCTATGATACCTATGTATCATCTACGTCATTATTTGGAAGAGGAAACAGAGGTTTAGAGCTTAATTTGCTCTAAATCAGTCAATGAGACCAAGCTCTTCTCCTCTAATACTTCTTACAGAGGGCTTCCCGGGTGGCTCAGTAGTAAAGAACCTGCCTGCCATCGCAGGAGACACAGGTTCAATCCCTGAGTCAGGAAGGTCTCCTGGAGAAAGAAATTGTAATCCACTCCCAGTATTCTTGCCTGGAGAATCCCCAGGAGAGAAGATCCTAGAGGGTTACCATCTGTAGGGTCACAAAAGAGCTGGACATGACTTAGTGACTAAACAACAACTTCTTACAATTATTGAGGATTAGAAATGTTCTTCCCAGTAGGATCTACTGATCTGAGCTGGAATTCTCTGAAACATTCTAGGGGCAGAATCCTGGTCTATGGGGCTTCTATAGTTTTAACTTATCCTTGTCTTGCTCAGAAAGAATACTAGTTGATAGTGTTCTTCTCAACAGGTGGCAGTACTTGGCACCAAGTACTTCCTTACAATGCCCCTGAGTTCTAGGAAGTAGCCAGCTTCCTACTTAACAGGCCCCACTTCCTAATCCCCTAAACCTCTGAAAAGGGTATGAGGTGCAGGGAAAGTTGCAGATATTAATAATTTATTGGGATAAGTCTTTTAACAGCAACAAAAATCCTGATTTCGTGAAACTTGAAGATATGTGGATTTGCTTCTATACCACCCAATAAAACATACTGAGATAAAACAAATCACATGAAATTTTTGGTTTCCAAGTGCATATAAAATTTTTGTTTATGCTATACTGTAGCATATTTCAGTGTGTAACAGCATTATATCTTAAAAAACAATGTATATATCTTAACTTAATAATATCTTATTGCTAAAAAACACTATCATCAGAGCCTTCATAATCTTTTTGCCAGTGGAGGGCTCTACCTCCATGTTAATGGCTGCTTACTGATCAGGGTGGTGGTTCCTGACGGTTGGGGTCTTGGCAGCAATTTCTTAAAATAAGACAACAGTGAAATTTGCCACATCAATTGACTCTTCCTTTCATGAACAGTTTGTCTGTGGTATGCAGAGCTGAGAGCATTTTACCCACAGTAGAACTTCTTTCAATATTGGAGTAAATTCTCTCCTGCTGCTTAGTCAACTCAGTTTATATAATATTCTAAATTCTCTGTTGTTAATTCATCTTCATAGCATCTTCACTAAGAGTAGATTTTATCTAAAGAAACCAGTTTCTTTGCTCATCCATAAAAAGCACCTCCTCGTCTCTTAGTTATAGCATAAGACTGCAGTAATTCAGTCACCTCTTCAGGCTCCACTTCTGATTCTAGTTCTCCCGCTCTTTCTACCACTTCGGCAGCTACTTCCTCTCCTGAAGTCTTGAATCCCTCAAAATCATCCATGAGGATTGAAATTAACTTCGTCCAGACTCCTATTCACATTGATATTTTGACCTCTTCCAATTAGTCACAAATATTCTTGATGGCATCTAGAATGGTGAATCCTTTCCAGGAGGTTTTCAATTTACTTTGCTTAGATCCATTTCAGGAGTCATCATCTACGGTAGCCAAAGCCTTATGAAACATATTTCTTCAATATAAAACTTCACAGTCGAAATCCCTTAATCCATGGGCTGCAGAATGGATGCTATGTTAGCAGGCATGAAAACAACATTAATTTCAGTTACATCTCCATTAGGGCTCTTGGGTGATGAGGTGCATGTTGAATATTCAAAATATTTAACAATATTTTGAAAGGAATCTTTTTTTTTTTCTTCTGAGCAGTAGGTCTCAACAGTGAGTTGGCTTTGCGGGGGGGCTTGTCTTTTGTTAATTTGTGTTTTGCCACACCACTTGGCTTTCAGGATCTTAGTTCCCTGAGCAGGGATTGAAACACTTCAGCCATGGCAGTGAAAGCATCAAATCCTAACCACTGGACTGACAGGGAATTCCCACAACAGGGGGCTTAAAATATTCTGTAAATCATGTTGTAATGTCCTATCATCCAGGACAGCACTTGCTGTTCCATTTATAGATTACGGGCAGAGCAGATTTAGCCTACTTCTTAAGGATCCTAAGACTTTTGGAATGGCAAATGAGCATTGGCTTCAACTGAAAGTCACCAGCTGCTTTAGCCCCTAAAAAGAGAGTCAACTTGTAGTTTGAAACTTTGAAGCCAGGCATTGACTTTACCCTAGCCAGCTATGAGTCTCAGATGGTATCTTCTACTAATACAAGGCTGCTTCATATACACTGAAATTCTGTTGTTTAATGAAGCCAAAATCATTAGTTATCTGAACTAGAAATTAGGATAACTTACTGTAGCTTCTACATCAGCACTTGCTGCTTCACCTTGCATGCTGTGCAGTGGAGGTGGCCATTTCCCTTAAATCTCATGAACCAACCTCTGCTAGCTTCAACCTTTTTTCTGCAGCTTCCACACTTGTCTCAGCCATCACAGGACCGAAGAGAGTTAGGGTCTGGTTTTGGATGAGACTTTAGACTAAGGGAATATCCTAGCTGGTCTGGTCTTCTTTGCAGACCACTGAAACTTTTTCCATAGCAGTAGTAAGACTCTTTTATTCTCTTATAATTTTTGCACATTTACTGTAGTAGCACTTTTCATGTTGCTCAAAAATGTTTCCTTTGCATTCAAAACTTGGTTATCTGTTCGGTGCAAGAGGCCTAGCTTTTGGCCTGTTTCAGCTTTTGACATGCCTTCCTCACTAAGCTTAATCATTTTTGGCTTTGACTTAGAGTAAGAGATTTGTGACTCTTCCTTTCACTTGAACACTGAGAGGTGATTTTAGGGCTATTAATTGGTCTAATTTTCAATATTATCATATCTCAGGGAATAGGGAGGCCCAAGAAGAGGGAGAGATAAGAAAATAGCCCATCGGTGGAGCGGATAGAACACATGATTAAGTTCGCCACCTTTATGAGTATAGTGGCTCATGGCATCCCAAAACAATTACAGTAGTAATATTGAAGATCACTGATCACAGAAAATCCTAACAAATATAATAATGATTTTATATAAAAATAAAAAAAAATACTGTGTCACCAAAATGTGATACAGACCCATTAAGAAAACGCTGCTGGAAAAATGACACCGATAAGCTTGCTTGATACAGGATTGCTACTAAATTTAATATGTAAAAAACGTAGTATCTGAAAAGTGAAATAAAGTGAAGCATGATAAAACAAGGTATTCCTGTATTGCCTTTGGAATATACAGACACTGCATATTGTAAGAACTGCTTCTCACATACAAAAGTGTGTATGTTTTGCCTAAGACAAAAATACTGTAACTTTTTAAACACATAGGAGTTCAGTTATTCCCCCTATATTTTTAAATGACCGAATCCCTTACATTTCCCAAGTCGGTTATGGAGGCAAATGGATAATTCCTATCAAATGCGTAATCAAAAATATTATTTATGACAAAGAGAATAGAAAATATCCATTGAAATGCAATTACAGTTTGTTGGTAAGACCTTTTGTCTTCATATCATACGGGCCTTACATTTAACATGTATGTAGTAATAGAACACAGAAATGCCCTCACAAATCCACTTCAAGAAAGAAGCCACCTGGTGGTTTGCACCACAGTTTATTAAGCCACTCCCTGACTTTCATATATGCCCAGCTCTAGGCAAGAATATGTCTGCATATACCCATGTGACTAGTGACTTTCAACAGATGTCCACGTTGAACTGAAAATAAACAGTATATCAAATAAAATTAAATATTGGGTTAATAAAATGTTATAGAAAAACCCTAATGAACTCTTTGGGCAACCCAATACTTACAGGAAATATTATTTCAAGTCAACTGGATTACATGCAGGACCATATCAACTCTTTAAGATTAAAAAATTAATAAAACATTTATAACCAGCTCATGTTCCTTTCAAATATAAAGTCATTAAAGCTGACTGGTTTTCAAACTCAAGTTACCCTCAATATACCAAGATGGGAAGTGGCTAAGCTCATTCAGAGACGGAACCACCACTGCATGAGTTGTAAGCAAATTGAGATTTCTATCCTTGAGAGGCTGCTGGTGTGCAAACACAGGATTCTGAAATTCTTTTCACCTAAAGAACTGATTGCATTTCCACAAGCAATGAGCTTCATTAGATGAGATGACAATAAACAACGGCCTTACGTAAGCACAGACCTAGGGTGGCTCTTGTACACATTTATTTTGTCTTAGATATTATCCTGAGTTCAGCTTGTGTGTCAAACGGATGTTTGTGAAATGTTGTCATCCACTGGGAGTTAAGAGATATCAACATTGGCCTAACATCATATATATATATATATATATATATCTCAGAAGAGAACATTAGAATGTACATTTATATATATATATATAAAATCTCAGATGAATTGTTCAAGTTAAATACCAACAGTTTAAAAGTCAACATTTGTTCTCCAAATGTCCACATCGTTCATATGTATTTACTTAAAATTCTATACTTCTTAAATTTTTGAAAGAAAAGTAATGAATCCCTGCCGTGACACAATATTACAAAGCCTAAATGAATATAATAGGTGGTATGCTTAGATGAAAGAACAGGGGAACATCATGATTAAGAAAATCAGTTCTGTGGCTAGACCTTAACAGTCACCTAAGTTTTGGGATAATTACTTCACAGGGTTGTTATATAAGATAATATATGTCAAGTACTTAGTACACTGCCTGACTCATCATAGTAAATGTAGTATTATCAAAAATCCTTATCAATAATTTTAATTCTAGAAAATGAATGACTGAATACTCAGTTTGAGTTGTTTTTGTCACCTTTGTGTGTGATTCGAGGGGATTTCTGGTAGTTTAAAGCCTTGCATGTCTTGAAAACGAGATTTATTGGTCCACTCTCATCTCACCCCATGATCTCAGGAGAAACTTACAAGTTTAGGATTCTGCTTGTGTCCTAATTTGAGAAAGTCAACGCTGTTTCTAAAACATGTTGCAGAGTACCTTTAATGGCTTCCCCGATAGCTCAGTGGTAAAGAATCCGCCTGCAATTCAGGAGACACAGGAGTCATGGGTTCGATTCCTGGGTTGGGAAGATCCTCTGGAGAAGGAAATGGCAGCCCACTCCAGTATTCTTGCCTGGAAAATGCTATGGACTTGGGAACCTGGTGGCTACAGCCCACAGGGTAGCAAAGAGTCGGACATGACTGAGCGTGCAAATACACACACACCCTTAACAGGGAATAGAGGGCTGTCTATTAGAAGTATCTTCTCAGAAACTTAGGGGAGATTCAAAGCCAAATCAAAGTAGCCCAAGTCTGGTGCCAAAGGAACATTTTACCCACATGTTAGGCTTATTTGAATTATAACACAGTTGGTTCTGAAAATCAGAATCAAGATGTCAAGGACACACTGATCAAATTATTAAAATTCACAAGATAAAAAAAAGCTTCTACCACACATTCCATTCAAAAATTAGTTCAGAAGTTTGTCTTGTTATCACACATCCCATTTGGCAAGTTTTTATTAGGTCCAATAAAAACTCTATTCACTAGAGTTTAAAGCATTTAAATATGGCTGCTTTATATGGTTTTGCAGCCACAGCTGGCGCAAATGTGTTGACAAAAAATCATTCAGGAAAGCACGTCTAAGAATATAGTTGGGATTGATATTCTCTTCAGGCCAGGTGTGCAGATCAAATGTCAAGCAACACTGCCAGTTCTGATGCATAATTAGGAGAGACTAGGAGATTTAGCACTTGGAAGCACGTAATTGAGTAAAAAACAATTAAGCACAATTTTTAGAAGCTTATCACATGCTCCCTTCCCCTGGCTTCCATCACTGACATTACAGGACACGTGGTTTTGTGCTACCTTCCCCCTTACGTCTGCATGTGTCTGCTCAGTCGCTTCAATCGTGTCTGACTCTTTGTGACTCCATGGACTGTAGCCCACCAGGATCCTCTGTCCATGGAATTTTCCAGGCAAGAATACTGGAGGGGGTTGCCAATTCCTCCTCTAGGGGCTCTTCCCCTGGACCCAGGAATGGAACTCGCGTCTGTTGCGTCTCCTGCCGTGGCAGGCAGATTCTTTACCACTACCGTCACCTGGGAAGCCCCACCTCCCCACTTCTACCTACTGCCAAACAAAATCAGATAATGCTATTCCTGATTGTCTAGTATTGTACAGTGTACAAAGTACTTTCACATGCATTGCTCATTTAACCCTCACATCCACATAAAATGGAATTTGCGAAAATAGCAAGAAAAGCATTACTCTTCATATTTTAAGAGGTGAGAAAGGTAAAGTGACCCATGCAAAAATGTGGTGGTTGACACATAGAAACACACCCAGAACTTCCTCTTGAAGTGCCCCAGTGTCAGAACAGCTACAAAATTAGGGCCACTCGGGGACTCAACAAACATCTGGAGACCTCTGGCTCACACCACTGATTGCCAGACCAGCTGCAGAGGTACCAAGGAACAAGATCTGAATTGGAATGAGCTTCAGAAGCCCACTCCTCAAGACCAGTGGACTGTGGGCGAATTCTTGGGATCTGAAAGGAAAATTGAATGTCAATTCTGGGGCACTGGATTAAAGTACAAGTATATTCTAGTGGCTGGAACTAGGAGTACTTCTAATATCATCCAACAAAGTTAATAATGCTCACACTGTCAACTAAGGAAAAAAAAAATGTTCAGCATCTGCCTTTGCTTATAGGTCTCAAATACTTCCAAACCATATGTGGATTTAACATGGATTTGATGATACTGTATAGCTGTTTTTTGATTTCTTGGTTGCTCTTTTTTTTTTTTTTTTTGCATTCTGGAAAGAGAACATGAAAGACCAAATGAAAAGAGCTAGTGCCAAAAAAATGTTTTAATTCATCTTTCTTTTGAAAACATTGGATTCATGAGCTCAATCTTCTTTTATTGACTTTATAATTTCCTGATGTTTTTACTTAATTTTGCTTAACGCACATATAACTGGATGCCTACAAATTATTCTCATAACCTCATCCATAAATGACTCAATACATGGCAGGAAAATAGGTTTATATAAAAAATCTCCAATTGATGTCAAAATCACTAGATTCCAGAGCAATTTAAAAAGGAATTCTGAGATCCTATAGGAATAGAGTTGCATATACTCAGAGGTCCCTTTTTATTCCTGTAACACATGCAAAGCAGCAGAAAGAACAGGAAACAAAATTCAAATCTATATTTGAAGGAACCGGGAAGTTAGACTCCAAAATATTTGTAAATTCTGCCAAAAGCAACTGAGTTTGCAGAGAAACCCCAAGGAGGGAAGCAGAATGAAGCCCAGGAGAGAGAGAGCACAGCAGTGGCAAATATCAGAAATTTACAACAAACAGACAAAAACAGTTCCTGAAGTTCGGCGATGCATTCTAAGAGGCAGGAACTATATCCCTTGTCTGTACCCAGAAGATGCAAGAACAGAGATGAATTGAATATCGAAAGAAGCCCGTTTGAACCTGATTGATTCAGAGAAATGGAGGAATCAAGAAGAGCTAAAAGCCATACAGATAAGCTATATTTGCAGGAAACACTGTCAGCTAATAAGTGAAGACTGTTTTGTTAAAATCATTTAGTGCTGAAGATCACCTTGGTTTCTTTCCACCTTAGGAAAGTTCTACAAAGAATTGATACAAGAAAATTCATGAAGAATGTATCCTTGTACAATACAAAACTTTGTATGTGTATGAATCAAAATTCAATACATTCAATAGGAAAATTTAATAAAAAACACAGCATCAATACAAAGATGCTATACAAACAAGGGATTAAGTGGCAAAGTTATTAACAGAGAAAGCCACTCACCAGAGCAACATTGCCACAGAACAGGTAAAGTGAATGCAAAGGTTTCAGTTCAGTTCAGTCGCTCAGTCATGTCCAACTCTTTGCAACCCAATGGACTGCAGCACACCAGGTCTCCCTGTCCATCACCAACTCCCAGAGTTTACTCAAACCTATGTCCATGGAGTTGGTGATGCAGTCCAACCATCTCATCCCCTGTTGTCCCCTTCTCCTCCTGCCTTCAATCTTTCCCAGCATCAGGGTCTTTTCAAATGAGTCAGTGCTTCACATCTGGTGGCCAAAGTATTGGAGTTTCAGCTTCAGCATCAGTCCTTCTAACGAATGCTCAGGACTGATTTCCTTTAGCATGGACTGGTTTAATCTCCTTTGCAGTCCAAGGGACTCTCAAGAGTCTTCTCCAACACCACAGTTCAAAACCATCAATTCTTTGGCGCTCAGATTTCTTTATAGTCCAACTCTCACATCCATACATGACTACTGAAAAAACCATAGCTTTGACTAGACAGACCTTTGTTGGCAAAGTAATGTCTCTGCTTTTTAATATGCTGGCTAGGTTGGTCATAGCTTTTCTTCCAAGGAGCAAGCGTCTTTTAATTTCATGGCTGAAGTCACCATCTGCAGTGATTTTGGAGCCCAAAAATATAAAGTCTGTCACTGTTTCCCCATCTATTTGCCGTGAAGTGATGGGACTGGATGCCATGATCTTAGTTTTCTGAATGTTGAGCTTTAAGCCAACTTTTTCACTCTCTTCTTTCACTTTCATCAAGAGGCTCTTTAGTTCTTCGCCTTCTGGCATGAGTGTGGTGTCATCTGCATATCTGAGGTTTATTGATATTTCTCGCAGCAATCTTGATTCCAGCTTGTGCTTCCTCCAGCCCAGCGTTTCTCATGATGTACTCTGCATAAAAGTTAAATAAGCAGGGTGACAATATACAGCCTTGACATACTCCTTTCCCAATTTGGAACCAGTCTGTTGTTCCCTGTCCAGTTCTAACTGTTGCTTCCTGACCTGCATACAGATTTCTCAGGAGGCAGGTCAGGTGGTCTGGTATTCTCATCTGTTCAAGAATTTTCCAGTTTGTTGTGCTCCACATAGTAAAGGGTTTCTATGATTTAATAAAAACAATTCCCTCTATGAGAAGTAGCCCCAAAACAAAACTGAAAGATCTTAAGAAAGAAATGTTGAAAAGGACGAAGCATGAGCTGTAAGAACTGAGGGGGGAAGTAGAGAAAGAAAATAAAACCACCACAGAAATTAGAATAAGACTTTAAGAAAAGGTGAAGAGCAGCATATTATAGGAAATATAAAAGGGATATAGAAGATAAAAAGAGGAAATAGAGAAAAATAAAAATAAAGGAAGACTTGAGAAGGACTGAGAGAAAATGAGAGCTATAGATGCCAGGTATGGGAGACCCAACATACACATAACTGCAATCCCTATGGAAAATCTAAATGATGGGACCGAACAAACAGTTAAAGACATAATTCAAGTAAACACTACACAATGAAAGGCCGCAGACTGTGCCTGCACCATTTTGTGTTAATTTATCCAAAATAGTAAACATAGAGACATAATCTAGTATATTCACCTGTCTTCAAAGATGAAGAAAGAATTCTTTTGGCAAAAAGATCAAATAGATTATATAGAATTAAAACATCAGAGTGATCTTAAATTTCTTCAGAGCAGTATTTATCACCAGAAAATGTAACAAAGTCTAGAAAATACTGAAGGAAAGAAGGAAAGAACTGAGAATTTAACATCAAATCAGATTGGGCTTTAACTTTACAGGCAACAAATTATAACATGAAAGAATTTAGAGAATACTGTTCCCATCGTTTCTCGCATAAACTTCTAAAGACAAAGGACTGGCCATGAGTTTTAACCCAGAGAACTGTAGAACTCAAACAAGCGTGGAGAGATTAGGGTGACAGAAGAGAACCTGGATACTGTACGTCTTAACAGAGGAGCCTGGCAGGCTACAATCCATGGGGTCAGACGTGATTTAGCAACTGAACAACAACAAAAATTGGAAGAAAGTAGAGGAAAATGTGGGAGGAAAGGGCTTCCCAGATGGTGCTAGTGGTCAAGAACCTGCCTGCCAATGCAGAAGATGTAAGAGACACAGGTTCAATACCTGGGTCAGGAAGATCCCCTGGAGAAGGGCATGGAAACCCACTCCAGCATCCTTGCCTTGAGCATCCCATGGAAAGAGGAGCCTGCAGGGTACTGTCCATAGGGTCACAAAGAGTGAAGCAGCTTGGCTCACTTGAGTGAAAGACACGACTGAAGTGACTTAGCACAGCACACAATGAGAGAAAAGGTGCATATATTCTGTCGTGTAGTATCTGTTGTGAATGGATATCATTTAAAGATGACATGTTATGCAATATCTATACTAATATTAATACAAAGGTAAATTCTAAAGCAAGGTACAGAGACAGGCTAGGGAAAGAAGGAAAAATAGGAAAGATTTTAATTTTATCATTGCTCATAAAACAGGATTAATAAACGATGTCTAAGTTTATGAGGAACCAAAAATAATATATGAAGCTATCATCACCAAAGTATTATCATAAAACATAACAGCAAACCTTTCTCAATCCCAGCTAAATCACACAGAGAAAGCAAAATGAAGGAAACAGAAAACAAGCCTCCTGCTCCACTGCTTCCTCTCTCCCCAGCCTGTACCTATGCTTCCCTACAATCAGCGGACAGAGGATGAGAAACCTCAGGCCTGGCAGAAAGATGGTTCTGAATATTACACAAGCACCACCTAAAAGTGGACAGTTACAGCAGTACAGCCCTTCTCTGAGACATCCCTGAAGGACAGCAGTAAATAGCAATCTTCCCAGGGAGCGGAACTTCGAGCTGTGCCTCTGGTTGTTCATGTTCCTTGGAAGGGGAAATGGTCAGACGTGCAATTGTACACAAATTCATGGGCTGGCTGGTTGGTCAGAAACTTGATAAGAACATGACTGGAAAACAGGAAACAAGGAAAGCTGGTGGAAAGGGTATATGGATAGATCTCTCTAAAGGAACAAAAATCCCCATGATAATAGTTGTGTCCCATGTGAACACTTACCAAAGGGAGACCTCAGCAGAGAAAAATTATAATAATCAAGTGGATAAGAGAACCCATTTTACAGATACCAATCTCTTTCCCCAGACACTAGTGCCACTGGCCGGTGGACTCAGGAGCAAGGTGGCAGTGGTGGCAAGGATGGAGGTTATGCATCCGCTCAGCATCACAGACTTCTACTCACCAAGGCCAACCTGGCTATGGCCACTGCTGATTACCCCGTTAGTTGGCAGCAGAGACTAACCCTGAGCTCCCCAAAATGGCACCACTTCCTGGGGTGATGAGCCCGCTGTTTGGTCGCAGGTTGATTACACTGTATGACATCCCTTCTGAAGGGATAGTGTTTTGTTCTCATTGGAATAGATATTTATTCTTGATATGGATTTGCCTTTCCTGCATGCAATACTTCTGCCAAAACTACAATCCATGATATTGCACACAGCACTGCTTCTGATCAAGAAACTCATTTCACAGCAAAAGAAGTGAAGCAATGGAAACATGCTCATGAAATCCACTATTCTTAACTATGTTCCCCACCATCCTAAAGCAGCTGGCCTGATAAAAAGGTGGAATAAGCTTTTGAAGACTCAGTTGTAGCACAAGCTGGGTGAAGACACATTGCTGGGGTCGGAGAAAATACAACAGAAGACTGATACACTCTGAGAAATGAAGAGGAGGGGAGAGGAGAGGAAGGAAGGGAAGAAAAGAAAAGATTCAATCTAAAATCAGACAAGGTAGAACACTTAGGTTAAAAAGCACTAAATAAGGCAAAGAAGGAAACTTTATAACTTTATAAAACCAAGGGTAATTCACAGTAAAGACATAACATTTATGACTGCTTATGTAACAAGTCGGAGAACGCAATGGCAACCCACTCCAGTACTCTTGCCTGGAAAATCCCATGGATGGAGGAGCCTGGTAGGCTGCAGTCCACGGCGTCGCAAAGAGTTGGACATGACTGAGCGACTTCACTTTCACTTTTCACTTTCATGCATTGGAGAAGGAAATGGCAACCAACTCTAGTATTCTTGCTTGGAGAATCCCAGGGACGGGGGATCCTGGTGGGCTGCCGTCTATGGGGTTGCACAGAGTCGGACACGACTGAAGCGACTTAGCAGCAGCAGCAGCATGTAACAAGTAATTAGAGGATACACAAGGAGGAAAAAACCTTATTAACAATAGGAAACTTTAATTCACCTCTCTCAGGCCATGATTGATCAAAAGAGGAAAAAATTAGGAATATGATATAGAAACTCTCAAATCAGTTCACCTCAGTCATTCAGTCATGTCCAACTCTTTGCAACCCCATGGACTGCAGCACACCAGGCTTCCCTGTCCATCACCAACTCCAGGAGTTTACAAAAACTCATGTCCATTGAGTCGCTGATGCCATCCAACCATCTCATCTGCTGTTGTCCCCTTCTCCTGCCCTCAATCTTTCCCAGCATCAGGGTCTTTTGAAATGAGTCAGCTCTTCGCATCAGGTGGCCAAAGTATTGGAGTTTCAGCTTCAACATCAGTCCTTCCAATGAATATTCAGGACTGATTTCCTTTAGGATTGACTGGTTGGATCTCCTTGTGGTCCAAGGTACTCTCAAGAGTCTTTTCCGACATCACAGTTCGAAAGCATCAATTCTTAAGTGCTCAGCTTTCTTTACACTCCAACTCTCACATCCATATGTGACTACTGGAAAAACCATAGCTTTGAGTAGACGGACCTTTGTTGGCAAAGTCATGTCTCTGCTTTTTAATATGCTGTCTAGGTTGGTCATAACTTTTCTTCCAAGGAGCAAGTGTCTTTTAATTTCATGGCTGAAGTCACCATCTGCAGTGATTTGGGGGCCCAAGAAAATACAGTCTGTCACTGTTTCCATTTTTTTCCCCATCTATTTGCCATAAAGTGATGGGACCAGATGCCATGATCTGTTTTCACAATTATTTAGACTGACCCGATTATAAATATCACACTGTACCATGAAAATAAAGAGATTATTCCTTCTGTTTAAGTGCCCATAAGACATTCACAGAAACTGAGGACATAGTAATCAAAAAAAATTTTCAGTACATTTCAAAAAGTGGAAACAGTACAAATAACATTCTCTGATCAATATGCAAACCTACAAATTAACAATAAAATCAGAAGATAGAAAGCCTGTATCTACTTGAATTTTTTAAAATTCCCTTAAAAAATTCTTGAATCCAAGAGGAAAATTTGAAGCTAAAATTGGAGAACATCTAAAAACATAAAACCATACATTACTAATGCGATTTTGAGAGGAAAACCACAGCCTTAAAATAGTTCTACTATAAATATGAGACTGAAAACACATAAATTTGGCGTTCATTTTCAGAAGTTAGAAAAGAATCAACACAAAATAAATGAAAGCCAAAGGAAGGAATCAATAAAGATAAAAGCAGAACTTAAGAAGTTGGAGAATGAGAACTGAAAACCTGGTGCTTTGAAAAGAGTCAATTAAAAGGATACACTGTTAAATAACTTAGGAAAAGAACTTTTAATGGGCTAATAAACTAAGTGATAAGGGAGAAATAATGACAAAAATGAAAAAAAGGCAAAATTTTAATAAATTGGACTGTTTTCTCAAAAATAAAAATACCAAAATTGACCTCAGAAAAGAGATCAACCTAAATAGAAAATTTTCCATAAAAGAAAGAGTGAAATTCAAAGACCTACTACTGCCTATTGCCCATTTTCCCCAGTTGAAACACCCGGTAGACATGATTTCTCATGGGAATTCTATAAAACCTTCAAAATACAGATATTCCCAATGCTATTTAAAACTATTTTAGAGTGCAGAAAAAGAATTTCGGATTCTGTTTTGAAACAGGTAGGACACTGGTGGTGAAATCTGACAAAGCACATGTGAGAGAAACCTATCTCCAATCTCATGTGTGAATACTGAACAAGACTCCTAAATAAAGTCCAGCATTAAAAATAATAATGCATCATTCCCCAGCAGAATTTATTATGTCTGCAAAGGAAGTTCAATATCAGAAAATCTATTAGTCTATTGTTCCAATCCATCAATTAGTAGGCATAAGGAGAATCATATAATCTTTATATACACTATAAAGGCATCTGACCAAATTCAAGATGCATTCTTGACAAAATTCTTAAGAAAGTATCAATAGAGACTTCTTTAAATATTAAGATTTTTTATTTCAGCCAAAGTCAGTACTATATTTAAGGGAGAAACTCAAGAGCACCTCACATAGGAACGAGCAAGAATGGTCCTGTCACCACTGTTATTTGACTCATTACCAGAAGTACTAACCAATGCAGTTACATAAGAGAAAAAAATTAGATATGTGAATACTAACAAGGAGATAAGACTATCACTACACGTAGATCGCACAACACGTCTACAAAGCCCAAGGAAGTCAACTGAAACGCTGTGACACACAAAACAACAACAAAAAATTCAATAAATTAGAAGGTGCAAAATTAACATACAAAAAGTTCATATACTCAATAGGAATTAAGAATACAATGAAAGACCCTATTCCCAGGTAAAAGGGCTAAAAGAAATGCTCAACGCCTAACACTGTAAAGAAAAACGTATTAAAACATTCTTTGAAAGACTAAAGGAACTCTTAAATTAATGGAAGGGCATTAGGAAGACTCAACATCATAAGGATGTCAACCCTCCCTAAATTAATTTGTAAATTTAATGTGGTTGGAATAAAAGTAAAGTCTAGGTTTTGCTTTTTCAGAACTAAATCAAGTGATTTTTAAAATTTATATGGAAATACAAAAGAAAAGTCAAGAATCTCTGCAAAAGAAGAACACTAATGTGAGATTTTCTTTGTCAGATAAAGCCTCAGTGCTAATAAAGTATATTACTGACACATGAATAGTTAAACAGACAAATGTAAGAGAATATAGTCAGAAAGAGAACTAAATACAAATACAGCTTTAGTATATAATAAATATGATACCTCAAAGCAGTGAAGAAAAGAGGTACCATCAATGAATCCTCTGGAAACAACCAGGAAGCCATGCGGAGAAAAAATATGGCCTGATCTATACCTTAAATCATAACCTAAGATAAATCCCAAATGGGCTAGGAATTTATCCTATAGATACAAACACATAGTAATAAAATGACACTTTAATATTATCTATTTAAGCACTGAATCAACATACTGACAACAACCTAAACACTTACCTATTGGGGACTGATTAAGTACACTAATAATATATCTATAAAATGGAATCTTATAGTTCTGTGTGAAAAATATATTTTATATCAATATATTATATCAAAAAACCTCTAAGCTACATTAAGTGAAAGAAGAAGCAGTAAAATGTGTATAGTATATTATCATCTGTACTTTAAAAGAACAAGGAAAATAATAATATATAATCTTATTGGCATGCATATAAATAAAAATCCTTGTCAAGGATAAGAAACCAGTAAAAATGGGCACCCTCTGAGGGACTACAGGAACAGGTTGACTGAGGTCAAGAATGTAAGGGAAAATCTTAGCTATATACTTTTTGTATACTTGTTGATACTGAAGCCAGATCAATGAGTACTTATTCCAAAAGTTAAATTAATATTTATTTTAAATGTGAATATATATTTTGAATTTTAATACATACTTTAAAATCTAATTATAACCCAAGGGTGAAACAGAATGGTCTGCAAACAATTTTCCAGCTAGAAGAGACAAATTTATTTTACTAGCAAATCTGTGCATAATTTTTTATAGATAAATATCACTTTAAGAACAAAACACATTTCTGACCTCAGGAATCTCAAAATGATTCCTGCAGCCTAGGTCAGCTTCCCGCATTTATATACATGTTTATACCTCCCCTTTATTTCCGTGAAGCATTTATTATAATTAAATAATCAGTTCATGTATGTCTTTTAGTGTATGTCTTCATTCCTAGAAAGCATCACAAGGGCAGCAGCCCTGGTTGTCTTGTTCACTCTGTATCTACAGTGTTGACACATAACAGGTACTTACTACATTCAGTGAAGAGCTGGTATGTTTTTAAAACCTGGATGTTTTATTTCTGTTTTATTCAGAGTCAAACTAACCATGGACATTTTTCATATTGCTACTCAGATAGTGGGGCTGAGAAAAATGTTTTCTGACGTTTCCACTGCTATAATGCTTCTTGCAGGCACACTTGCTTTGAAAGAAAGTGTTACAGCAAAAGCCTATTTGCAGGGACCTCTGAGGTTTCAAAGGCTTGATAATGTGCTCTTGAATAAAGTTTCGGAATTTTTCCCATTTCCAGTCACTCTTCCTTCTTTTACTAAGAGGTCTCCCCACACCCAGAGTTCTGCCCAGGCTAATAGCTGCTTCAGTTAGACATGATGACTTCCATCTTCCCCTGAATCTTCAAGAGACTTTGAGTCTGTTTTAGCTGCAACTTTCTGCTTTGTCTCCTTCAAAATGAAACTCTTGTCCCTCTATGTTATCTTTTTTTTTCCCCTTCCCATGGCCTGGATTGTGGATACAGAGCAGCATAGCTGAAGACAACTGGAGCAAACATCTTAGAGCCAGAGAGAAAAGCCAGATGGAGCGGACAGCAGTCTCCCCACCAGCCTGGGTCCTCCAATGTCCTTGTAGAGTACACCCCAATGACCTACCTTGAGGTTTCATAAGAAGAGAAAGGAAGCTTCTAAACAACATAAGCCACTGTACTTGGAGTCACTTTCTTATAGTTGCTAAGCTTATTCCTTAAAATGGCAATAATTACGGGTGGGGTTCTTAGTTTCAGGTTGTTTTACAGATAACAAAATCCACTCAACTAATTTAAGAAGAAAGGGGTTTCAGTTTATTCAGTTTCAGTTCAGTCGCTCAGTCGTGTCCGACTCATTGCGACCCCATGAACCGCAGCACGCCAGGCCTCCCTGTCCATCACCAACTCCTGGAGTTCACCCAAACCCATGTCCACTGAGTCGGTGATGCCATCCAACCATCTCATCACTGTTGCCCCCTTCTCCTCCTGCCCTCAATCTTTCCCAGCATCAGGATCTTTTTCAATGAGTCAGCTCTTTACATCAGGTGGCCAAAGTATTGGAGTTTCAGCTTCAGCATCAGTCCTTCCAGTGAATATTCAGGACTGATTTCCTTTAGGATGGACTGGTTGGATCTCCTTGCAGTCTAAGGGACTCTCAAGAGTCTTCTCCAACACCACAGTTCAAAACCATCAATTCTTTGGCGCTCAGCTTTCTTCACAATCCAACTCTCATATCCATACATGACCACTGGAAAAACCATAGCCTTGACTAGATAGACCTTAGTCGGCAAAGTAATGTCTCTACTTTTGAATATGCTATCTAGGTTGGTCATAACTTTCCTTCCAAGGAGTAAGCGTCTTTTAATTTCATGGCTGCAATCACCATCTACAGTGATTTTGGAGCCCAGAAAAATAAAGTCTGACACTGTTTCCACTGTTTCCTCATATATTTGCCATGAAGTGATGGGACCGGATGCCATGATCTTCGTTTTCTGTATGTTGAGTTTTAAGTCAACTTTTTCACTCTCCTCTTTCACTTTCATCAAGAGGCTCTTTAGTTCTTCTTCACTTTCTTCCATAAGGGTGGTGTCAGCTGCATATTTGAGGTTATTGATATTTCTTCCGGCAATCTTGATTCCAGCTTGTGCTTCCTCCAGCCCAGCGTTTCTCATTATGTACTCTGCATAGAAGTTAAACAAGCAAGGTGACAATATACAGCCTTGATGTACTCCTTTTCCTATTTGGAACCAGTCTGTTGTTCCATGTCCAGTTCTAACTGTTGCTTCCTGACCTGCATACAGGTTTCTCAAGAGGTAGATCAGGTGGTCTGGTATTCCTATCTCTTTCAGAAAGAAAGGAGTTTACCGCAGTCTATTAGTAAGTTTTTGAAATGCCAAGGAAACTATCTTGGATCATACACCATTCAGAGCAATGTAGTCAGAAGAAATATCCAGCTCACTACAGACTTATTCCAGAGGAAATCCCACCACTGTCAGCACACTATATGCTGCTGCTGCTGCTAAGTCGCTTTAGTCGTGTCCGACTCTGTGTGATTCCAGAGACAGCAGCCCACCAGGCTCCTCGGTCCACAGGATTTTCTAGGCAAGAATACTGGAGTGGGTTGCCATTTCCTTCTCCAGCACATTATATAGAGTACCCTAATGATATCCATTTCTTTGGGTTCTAAGCTGACTAGTTGAACTGTGAGAGATGAGCATGGGAGCTGCCCACAGAGCTCAACTGAGTTCTGTCTCTCTGGGCCATGCCATGGTGGGCTCTGACTGTAATGTACTGATCTCCTTAGCTCTATTTTCTTTCTGGAGTTAACATCTCTGGTAAAGAACTTCTGTTTCAGTCTGTTGAAGTGTGCTTTTAGTTGCTCTCAGTGATATCACTGATAGCCCACGTCTTCTTGGTGTGTGTTTTTCTCAGTCACTCAGTTGTGGCCAACTCTGTGTGACCCCCCTGGACTGTAACTCACCAGGCTCCTCTGCCCATGGGATTTCCCAGGCAAGAATACTGGAGTGGGTTGCCATTTTCTCCTCCAGGGGATCATTCCAACCCAGTGATCAAACCCATGTCTCCTGCATCTGGATTCTTTACCACTGTGCCACCTTTGGGGAACCATTTCTTTTTTAGGGGTTCCTAGAAACATGATCTTTCCATTTTTTTCATTGAAGGTTTAGCATAATAAAATGCTTTAAACAGTAGAACATAATTTTTCAGTAAGGAAGACATCCTATCACAATTCTGAGCCTAATTACAGAAAGTGAAAGAAAGTGAAGTCACTCAGTCATGTCTGACTCTTTGTGACCCCATAGACTATAGCCTACCAGGCTCCTCCATCCATGGGATTTTCCAGGCAAGAGTACTGGAGTGGGTTGCCATTTCCTTCTCCAGAGGATCTTCCTGACCCTGGGATCGAACCCGGGTCTCCCGCATTGTAGGCAGATGCTTTACCGTCTGAGCCACCAGGGAAGCTTTTTACAGAAGCTTTTTACAGAAACTTTTTACAGAAGCTTTTTACAGAAAGGTCCCTGAAAAGACAAGATTTATGGTCAAAGAAGACATTTATGTCATAAAGTTAGCAAGAAGTCAAAAAAGATCAACATTCAATTAACATTCTGAGACATATGTGTATTGACTAGAAACCAGATCTTGAAGCCATAAACATTAAGACTTGTTCTTTTCTCCTTGTCAATTTAAACACCCAGAGAACCTAAGGAAACCAAAGAAACATGAACATTTACAAAGGAAAAAGGCTGGAGTGAACCTGTGCATTTTTATGTCAGGATAAAAATATTTCTAATGGTAGGATATTCTTTTGCATTCTTTCTCATGTTTGACTTATTTTAAATTCAATGTTTTCTGTAATTTTTATGACTGTCCTCAAAGGCATTGTGTTTTGAGTCAGCAAGGTATTTACTTTTAGAGATTTTCACTGTAGGCAGATTCTTTACCATCTGAGCCACCAGAGAAGCCCTATCTGAAAATTACCTCTTTCATATTTAAAACACTTTTCATCTCATTTTCATAAGAATTTTTTCTACAGTCTATATTCTATTTCTAACTATATTCTAATCTGCCTTATTAAGCAAAAGATACTGTCTTCAGTTGTTTTAATGAATATTCATCACCAGTCAGTGTTGGCACAGTGAAATTCTAAATACTTTTTAAAGTTATTTTCTCTTCCTATTTTTCTGGTAATAACTTGCCACTGATACTCCATCATATGTGTGGAAGTCATCTAATCTTTTCACACATTTTTTAGAGCTTATCAAGCTTAGTTGAAGTAGTGTCTTAAGTGAAAACAAGTAGTCTATGAATGAGGGTTTCTAAGTTTACCTAGGTCGGAAGGAATGTAATTATTCTGGTAAGTTAGAATGCTATGGCTTTGTCAAAGCCATTTCAACATGCTTTTCAAAAACTTTTTGGGTACATATCGATGCACCAGAGACTTGAGAACTGCAGAAATCTGACCGCCAAAAGAGTGGTTTTACTATGCTTCTAGTTACGATCTTTTATAAAAAAGTTTTATTTATGTATAATTGACATACAATAAACCACATAGGGGCTTCCCTGTTGGTTCAGTGGTAAAGAATTTGCCTGCTAATGCGGAAGACTTGGGTTCGACCCCTGGGTCAGGAAGATCCCACGGAGAATGAAATGGCAACCCACTCCAGTATTCTTGCCTGGGGAATTCCATGGACAGAGGAGCCTGGTGGGCTACAGTCCATGGGGTCTCAAAGTTGGACACAACTTAGCGATTACACAACAACAACAAAACACTACGTATGTTTAAAGTGTACACACACAGTTTTGATATTTGCATACATCCATGAGTCTAGCACCACAGTCAAGGCAATCAACATGTCTATCATCCCCAAAAGTTTCCTCTACTTCTTCTTTAGCCTAAAACCCAGATTTTCAGGAAACCATTCATCTCCTAATGCCACTATAGATGGATGCATTTTCTAGAATTTTAAATAAATGCAATTATATAATATGTATTATTTTTGGTCATTTTTTTCCACTCAGCATAATTACTCTGAGACTAATCCATGCTGTATCATGCATCAACAATGCATTCCTTTTCACTGCTGAAGAGTAGTGCATCATATAATCATACCACAGTACATCTATTCATCTCTTTACAGACATTTGGGTTGTTTTCCGTTTTTAAGCTATTACTAATAAAGCTGCTACACTGGTGTCTGTACAGTGTTATGGACTGAATTATATTCCCCTAAAATTCACATGTTGAAGTCCTAAGCCCTGTTACCTCAGAATATGACATGATATTCATAAACAGAGACTTTCAAGAGGTGATTAAATTAAAATGAGGCCAACAGGGCAGGTCCTAATCCAATCTGGCTGCTGTCCATAGACGGACACCAGGGAAGGGGATGCACGGATAAAAGACTGAACGACGGCACAGTGAGAAGGAATCCAATGTGTCTAATATATACATTTTTCTTTTATAGGTCTTGCTTTCAGCGATGTATCTAAGGGATCTTGCTTAATCCAAGGCAGCAAAAAATTTTTTCCCCACACTTTCTTTTAGAAATTCTATAGTTTTAGGTTTCTCATCTAGGTGTATGATACATTCCTAGTGAATTTTTACAAATGGTGTAAAATGTGGATAAAGGTCTCTTTCTCCACCGCCCCTCAGCATTTGTTTAAAAAACTGCAAATCAGATGTCAGAAAAATTGTGGGTCTGCTTCTGGACTCTGTTTTGTGCTGTTGGTCTAATTCTCTATCATTACACTAGTGCCATACTCTTGATTGCTACATTGTACTAATCTTTAAATCAAACAGTGTTGGTCCCCAACTTTGTTCCGTTTCAAAGTTGTTTTGGCTAGTCTATTAATAGGTCTTTCATAATCAATATGAATTTTAGAATTAGTTTATCAATTTCTACAAAGGGTTATGACATATTACATTAAATTTTTAGAGTCAGTTTCAATTCGCTGATTTGTTTTCCCACTGTGGTTCATATCTTCCTGTTTCTTTGCACAGTAAGTTTTTAACTAGCAGATATTCTAAACTTTATCTTGTTGGGTGGTATATATTTTTGTGTTCCTTTAAATATTCTAGAGCTTTGTTCTGGGATGCCATTTACAGTGCTTGGAAACAGCTTCACTGTTTTCACATCTTGCTAGACTAGTTCAGAGCAATGATTAGTCTAGAGCAGCTTATTTCTTACCACTGAGGCAAGACTTTTCTGTCCTGTACCCAGTGTCCTGTGAATTCTGAGGTTATGCAGTCTGGCTAATGGGAGTCATAATTCTTTTCTGCCCTGTGTGAGCACCAGGCACTGTTACCTCTAATACGCTTAGATGTTTCTTTCTCCAGCCCCAGATACTCTCCTCACAGGCAAAGGCTAGCCATTACTCAGCTGAAAACCTGAAGGGAACTCTCTGCAGATCTCTTAAGTCCTCTCTATGTGCAGCTCTCTCCTGTCCAGAACCCTTCCTGTGAACTCCAGACATCTTAGTCCTCTGACTCTCAGCTTTATCTCCCCAATTCAGAGTCCACTGTACTCTCCTGAGCTCCCCTTCCCAGGACTGTGGCCTGAAAACTCTCTTAAGTGGTGAGCAGGGTAATTATAGGGCTCATCTTATTCTTGTTTCCTGTCTCTCAGGGATCACAATTCTTTGCTGCCTGATGCCCAGTGTCTTGAAAACCACTGTATCCTATATTTGGTCCCCTTGCTTTGGTTGGCTGTTTCTGGTAAGTAGGACAGTATAGTCTACATTCAGTTCAGTTCAGTCGCTCAGTCGTGTCCGACTCTTTGCGACCCCATGAATCACAGCACGCCAGGCCTCCCTGTCCATCACCAACTCCCAGAGTCCACTCAGACTCACCCCCATTGAGTCAGTGATGCTATCCAGCCATCTCATCCTCTGTCGCCCCCTTCTCCTCCTGTCCCCAATCTCTCCCAGCATCAGAGTCTTTTCCAATGAGTCAACTCTTCTCATGAGGTGGCCAAAGTACTGGAGTTTCAGCTTTAGCATCATTCCTTCCAAAGAAATCCCAGGGCTGATCTCCTTCAGAATGGACTGGTTGGATCTCCTTGCAGTCCAAGGGACTCTCAAGAGTCTTCTCCAACACCACAGTTCAAAACCATCAATTCTTCGGCACTCAGCCTTCTTCACAGTCCAACTGTCACATCCAGACATGACCACTAGGAAAACCATAGCCTTGACTAGACAGACCTTAGTCGGCAAAGTAATGTCTCTGTTTTTGAATATGCTATCTAGGTTGGTCATAACTTTCCTTCCAAGGAGTAAGCGTCTTTTAATTTCATGGCTGCAGTCACCATCTGCAGGGATTTTGGAGCTCAAAAAAATAAAGTCTGACACTGTTTCCACTGTTTCCCCATACCCCATGGACACCAGGCTCTTCCGCCCATGGGCTTTTCTAAGCAAGAGTACTGGAGTGGGTTGCCATTTCCTTCTCCAGGGAACTTCCCGACCCAGGGATCGAACCCAGGTCTCCCACATTGTAGACAAACGCTTTACCATCTGATCCACCAGGGAAGTCACTATTTCCCATTACTTCCTCTAAATCAGAAGTAGATGTTCCCACTAGCCTTTTTGACTATTGTATCCAGTTAGCAAACACAAGACCGGGAGCAGACTGTGGCTCATATCATGAACTACTTATTGCAAAATTCAGACTTAAATTGAAGGAAGTAGGGAAAAACCACTAGACCATCAGGTATGGCCTAAATCAATTCCCTTATGATTATACAGTGGAAGTGAGAAACAGATTCCAGGGATTAGATATGATAGACAGAGCACCTGAAGAACTATGGACAGAGGTTCATGGCACTGTACAGGATCAAGTGATCAAGACCATCCCCAAGAAAAAGAAGTGCAAAACGGCAAAATGATTGTCTCAGGAGGACTTACAAATAGCTGAGAAAAGAAGCTAAAGGCAAAGGAGAAAAGAAAAGATATACCCATTTGAATGCAGAGTTCCAAAGAATAGCAAGGAGAGATAAGAAAGCCTTCCTCATTGATCAATGCAAATAAATAGAGGAAAACAATAGAATGGGAAAGACTAGAGATCACTTTAAGAATTAGAGATACCAAGAGAACATTTCATGCAAAGATGGACACAATAAAGAACAGAGATGGTATGGACCTAACAGAAGCAGAAGATATCAAGAAGAGGTGGCAAAAATACAGAGAACTATACAAAAAAGATCATCGTGACCCAGATGACCATGATGATGTGATCACTCACCTTGAGCCAGACATCCTGGAATGTGAAGTCAAGTGGGCCTTAGGAAGCATCACTACGAACAAAGTTACTGGAGGTGATAGAATTCCAGTTGAGCTACTTCAAATCCTAAAAGATGATGCTGTGAAAGTGCTGCACTCAATATGCCAGCAAATTTGGAAAACTCAGCAGTGGCCACAGGACTGAAAAAGGTCAGTTTTCATTCCAATCCCAAAGAAAGGTAATACTGAAGAATGTTCATACTACTGTACAATTGCACTCATTTCACACACTAGTAAATTAATGCTCATAAATTCTCAAAGCTAGGCTTCAACAGCACATGAACAGTGAACTTCCAGATGTTCAAGCTGGATTTAGAAAAGACAGAGGAACCGGAGATCATATTGTCAACATCCGTTGGATCACTGAAGAAGCAAGAGTTCCAGAAGAGCATCCCTTGCTTTATTGACTACACTAAAGCCTTTAACTGTGTGGATCACAACAAACTATGGAAAATTCTTAAAGAGATGGGAATACCAGACTATCTGACCTGCCTCTTGAGAAATCTGTATGCAGGTCAGGAAGCAACAGTTAGAACCGGACATGGAACACCAGACTGCTTCCAAATTGGGAAAGGAGTATGTCAAGGCTGTATATGGTCACCCTGCTTATTTAACTTATATGTACAGTACATTGGAGAAGGAAATGGCAGTGCACTCCAGTATTCTGGCCTGGAGAATCCTGTGGATAGAGGAGCCTGGTGGGCTGCTGTCCATAGGGTCGCAGAGTCGGATACAACTGAGGCGACTTAGCATTCATGCATGCATTGGAGAAGGAAATGGCAACCCACTCCTGTATTCTTGCCTGGAGAATCCCAGGGACAGAGGAGCCTAGTGGGCTGCCATCTATGGGGTCGCATGGAGTCAGACAACAGAAGCAGCGACTTAGCAGCAGCAGCAGTAGCAGAGTACATCATGCGAAATGCCAGACTGGATGGAGCACAAGCTGGAATCAAGATTTCTGGGAGAAATATCAATAACCTCAGATATGCAGATGACACCACCCTTATGGCAGAAAGCGAAGAAGAACTAAAATGCCTCTTGATGCAAGTGAAAGAGAAGAGTGAAAAAGTTGGCTTAAAACTCAATATTCAGAAAACTAAGATCATGGCATCCAGTCCCATCACTTTATGGCAAATAGACGGGGAAACAATGGAAACAGTGAGAGACTTTATTTTGGGGGGCTCCAAAATCACTCACTGCTGATGGTGACTGCAGCCATGAAATTAAGATGTTTCCTCCTTAGAAGAAAAGCTAGGACCAACCTAGACAGCATATTAAAAAGCAGAGACATTACTTTGCCGACAAAGCTCCGTCCAGTCAAAGCTATGGCTTTTCCAGTAGTCATGTATGGATGTGAGAATTGGACTATAAAGAAAGCTGAGCGCCAAAGAATTGATTCTTTTGAACTGTGGTGTTGGAGAAGACTCTTGAGAGTCCCTTGGACTGCAAGGAGATCCAACCAGTCCATCTTTAAGGAAATCAGTCCCAAATATTCATTGGAAAGACTGATGCTGAAGCTGAAACTCCAATACTTTGGCTATCTGATGTGAAGAACTGACTCATTGGAAAAGACCCTGATGCTGGGGAAAATTGAAGGCGGGAGGAGAAGGGGACAACAGGGGATGAGACGGTTGGATGGCATCACCGACTCAATGGACTTGAATTTGAGCAAGTTCTGGGAGTTGGTGATGGACAGGGAGGCCTGGCATGCTGCAGTCCATGGGGTCACAAAAAGTCAGATATGACTGAGTGACTGAACTGAACTGAACTTACAGCTTTAATGCTATACAGGTAATGTATGCTTTTTATTTGTTTTAAGTTTATTTATTTTTAATTGAAGGATAATTACTTTACAGTATTGCATTGGTTCCTGTCAAACATCAACATGAATCAATATACGATTCAGGACATTTTTTAAAAATTATATCATTAATCAAAACTTTTTAGTCAAAAGTTAGCTATTCTAATTCACTATTTTTCTTACATCATTTGGAAGTACGTCTTTTGATTCTAACCAACACAGAATTCCTTTTTCACCTGTAGCAAACAATGTTAATAAGGGAAATGACTGAATTCGCACTGGACAATACATTTTTCCTCTCCCCAGGTGCCTATTCTGATGGATGGGTTATGGCCGCTAGATTGTGCTGACTCACAAGTAGAAACTTATTTGTTACCACTTTACCAACAACTGATAATGAGTAAAGAGAAAAAAGTTTTAAACTAAGAAGACACTTTAAATTTGGGTTAGAGTGCTAAAACATTGGTTAGCTTAAACAATCCATTCTATCTAGATTCATTTTTAATGGCAAAGTTGTATGTGGTCAATTTCACTGCATTTTTAATCTCTGTCTAGGGGCTTCCCTGGTGGCACTAGTGGTAAAGAACCTGCCTGCCAACGCAGGAGACACAAGAGAGGTTCGATCCCTAGGTCAGGAAGATCCCTGGAATAGAAAATGGTATCACACTCCAGTATTCTTACCTGGGAAATGCTATGGGCAGTGGAGCCTAGCAGGCTACAGTCCATGAGACCATGGTCAGTCATGACTGATGATTATATATCCTTCATCACTTGTAATATCTGCAGTTGTATTTTTGTTTTTATTGCTGCCCCCAAATTTTTTAAATAAAACATCTAAAAGTTAAAAAAATGTCAGTCCATCTCAGTCACCTAATTCCAATCCATAATAATTTACTAAAGTGATGCAGGAGAGAAAGTATAGGAAACTGAATATGGAGGGCAAGAGGGGCAGAAGCCTTAGCTAGGCTTGCCTGAGCCTCTCTCCCTTCCCAGGGCCTGCATTTCTTCAAGCCTTGTTGGTGCTCCTCTCCCTATATTACCCACTAAGCTGAGCAATGGGCTCTCCCAGGACCATGGCCTTGAGCTTTCCTACAAGCTTATACATATACTACACTGGCTGGGCCACCTTCAGTATCAACATAGTCTCCCTTCCTCACAACAAGCCTGCCATGTAGGCCTGATTATCCTCACTTTCCTAACAAGAAAACTCAGGCCCAGGTAGGTGGAGTAATGAGTCTAAGGTCATGTGTCTAGTGAGTGGCAGGGCCCAGCTTCAAACTCCAGTCTGCTTGGCAACAAGGCCTTTGCCCCACTCCCGGGCATCACTGCTCTCCTGCCACCCACCTCTCCACTAGCTGCCCTGTACCCAAACCAGAACATTCTGATATCAGAAGCCAGCACCTGAACCACACACTAACGTTTACCAGGAGTCAACCCACATATTCCCCAGATACCTCGCATCCTATCTGATCATCATTTTCCCTCAGAGCAGCCTTAGCATGCTACAAGTAGGAAATGATCCAGGATGAGTGGTTTCTGGGGTCCCAGCAAGGATTCCTTTTTCAGAAGTGCTTTCTTAACACTCTGCTTTCTGGTGATTGAAATTCCCTTTTTTTTTTTTTTTTTTTTTTTTGAGCTTCCTAAGTCGAATCCTAATGATGAAGCTTGGCTAATCAGCAGAATCATTCAGGAAGCTTTTTATTTTTTGTACGATGAAAAAGCTCATTGGTCTCTCCATTTATTTAAGTAAAAATGTTTATTGTAAAACGTTAAACGATATATAAAGATACAGGAAAATAAAACTCACCTGAAATTCTACCCTGAGATATCCATCAATTACATATTAATGATCTTATAAATATGTAAGTTTCATGAGATCTTATCACACATGCTATTTCTATTGCTACCTCTTTAAAGAGAGGAGGTTGCCTTCTTATTCCAGCTCTGTCCACTGTTACCCAGTCTTCAGCCCCGGTCATCAGTGCTAACAACCTTTCTCTATGCTCATCGATCACATGCACATATACAGACAGGCATAGACTGATGATGGGGATGACGATAATGATGATGATGATGGCAGGTTTAAAAGGGAGATTTAACCTTTTAAATTTATCCTTAAAAAAAAAGAAATCATATACATTTCTCTGACTTGATTTTCTTGTTTAATAATATCTCATGGGAATACCTTAGTCATCTTTTTAAAAATTTTTAATTGGAGTAAAATTGCTTTAAAATACTGTATTAGTTTCTGCCATTCAACACTGTGATTCAGTCATAATTATGTATCTATTTCCTCCCTCTTGAGCCTCCCTCTGCATTTGTGTTTTCTTTCTTTCCTTTTCTTGGTCAGAACTTGCCGAACACTTATCTATTTTAGTGGACTTTTATAAAAACTGCCTCTTAACATTATTCATTATTTTTTGTTTGCCTCATTGCTTTCATATTCCATTTCTGCTTTTTATCTTTCTATTGCAAATTTGTTCAATTTCTGGGATCTTTTTTCTTCAGACAAAAGGATAGTTTGTATCACTTCAATTACAATCATTCTACCTTCTATCTCTACTGTTTTCCTGCTACAATTAATATCCAGTATCTAAAAAGCTTCTCTCTGGGGAGAGAGAGAGAGTTAAAATCAATAATTTGGCAGACATTTATACAAAAGAGACAACATACAAAAGGGACAACATAAGCTTCATGAGGGTACAATTGTTCACAAGGGCAGGTTTTGTGCTCTAAAATATTTAGTGAATAACAAACGTACCTGTGCCTGCCAAACATTTCTTCTGCTCTTGTCTCTGTACCTAGAATGCCATTTCCCATTTTTGCTAGGTAAATGTGTGTTAATTCTTCAACACTGGCTCTAGGTCAATTTGCCAAAAGTCAGCTGCAGAAAGCCAAGACTTTCCACGAGGTCAATTTGCCAAATTTTCTTGTTCCTTTGAACTATTTATAAAGTTTACAACAATTCATGTTGGATGAGATAGCTTTAAGAGCTTTTTAAAAATTATGTAAACTTTTAGTTCACCAGTTTCATTTTGTTTTCATAACAGCATTTTAAGGAATGTTTAATTTGTCTCTAACCAGATTTCCTGCTGCTGCCCTTGGAAAAAGCAGGGACAGAGAAAGGGGACTTTTACTAGAAGCAAGATGAAGATGAGGGTCAGTATATACTGCTTCCCAGAGAGGGACAAAGTGGAAAGGTTAGTTTCTCAGTCTTGTCCAGCTCTTTGCGACCCTGTGGCCTATAGCCTTCCAGCCTCCAGAATCCATGGGATTCTCCCGGCAAGAATACTGAAGTAGGTTGCCATTTCCTTTTCTAAGGGATCTTCCCAACTCAGGGACTGAACCCTGTCTCCCACGTTGCAGGCAGATTCTTTACAGTCTGTGCCACCACAAGATGTGGTGAAAAGAAAAAGGATATATTTATGGACCATACATTCACAAAGAATACATTCTCAAATACAGTGACATTTTATAAACATATTCTTAACTAAGAAGTTACTTCCAGGTTCCTCCTTTGTTTCTTCATACATTTGGCCCCGTTTCTTCTCATCCCTGTGGTCTCCTTCCTCCCTGGGAGGGCCGAGCTGCATCTGGCTCTGCTCCCCGTAACTTTACAAGAAGTCACTCCATTCCTGCTCCTTCCAGTGGAGCTGGGACAGAGACAAACCCAACATTCCTCCAAACGCTATTACGGAGGCAAAATGGAGACTACCCCATCAACACTAAGCAGTGAAAAGAAACAAGTAAATTAACAGAAGTGGTTATTCTGCAAACTTGTTTTCTCCCAGACCTCACTCACATGACTGCTTTTCTACAAAGCCTTCTCTGACTCTCTTTGATGAAGTGGTGGATCTCTTTACACCCTGTTCACACCTCCATCATACCCCTTAGAAGTGATCTGAAGATAGAAGCATTCTGTCTCAGTCATCTCAGTTATAAGTAACTCATTCAACAACTACTTCTTAAGGAAAAATTTTTCATTAAACAGATATTTACAGAGGAGTGACAAAATGGGTGAAGGGAATCAAACGGTGTAAACTCCTACTTATAAAATAAGCAAATCATGGGGCTGTAATGTACAGTGTGGTGGCTCTTTTTAATAATACTATATTGCATACTTGAAAGTTGCTAAAGGAATAGATCTTAAAAGATCTCATCACAAGAAAAAAAATCTTTTATAACTATGTATGGCACCCCACTCCAGTACTCTTGCCTGGAAAATCCCATGGACGAAGGAGCCTGGTAGGCTGCAGTGCATGGGGTCGCTAAGTCGGCCACGACCGAACGACTTCACTTTCACTTTTCACTTTCCTGCATTGCAGAAGGAAATGGCAACCCACTCCAGTGTTCTTGCCTGGAGAATTCCAGGGATGGGGGAGCCTGGTGGGCTGCCATCTATGGGGTTGCACAGAGTCGGACTAAAGTGACTTAGCAGCAGCAGCAGCAGCATGGTGACTGATGCTAACTAGACTTATTATGGTGATTGAAGCAAAGTTACATGGCTCAAAATAGCCTGGAATTAAAACTCCCCTCCAGGGCCTCCCCACCATTCTATGCAAAACAAAGAACTCTATCACCAGAAGAAAAAAAATGGACTTTAAGGTTGATTACGCCCAGCTCCCAGCCAGTCCAGCCTCTGGATTTCCAGAATTCCTTGCCCCAGCCCTTTAAGAGATAACTACTCTGAACAACCTTGAAGAAGAACAGGCCCCCTAAGACAGTAGCTTCCCACATATATGCCTCTATATACTTACTCTTTTCTTGGGTTAGTGCAGCAGCTCACTAATCTGACTGCTGCCCCTTCTTGCCTCATTAAAGGTGATCTGCTCCTGTAAAGCGCCAGTCTCATTCTTTTTCTGAACCTCACCTTCTCTAACTCCCTTACCCTACAGTGATCATTTAGCAATATGTACATATCCAATCATTATGTTTACAGGCATACAAGCTAATATAAGGTCAACTATGTCTCAATAATTCTTTAAAACAAAACAACACAGACAGTAATTCTGAACTCTGTGCCAGAGAGTTGAACAAATGCTGGAGATTAAGATAAAATAAGTCCAGGTCTCAGTACAGAGGAAAGGCAGAACAAGTCTTAGACTTCTTTATATTCACTTGTCCCTTGGCATTGTGTTTGGTATCGTGTCTGTGCTCAACAGAGTGCTAAGCATATCACAGGCACTTCAGAACTAAAAGAACTAGAGCTATGAGTCCCAAGTACAGCCAGAAACATTATAACTAACACTGAAAACGACAGTAGAAAACAGGTCCAGTTGAAGAGAGGTTATTAAAGGCTACATTTTCTAATTCACCAAAATATTTAACAAAAAAAGACAAACAAAATGGTTTAGTGAAATACACAGTAAAGATGGGATAGCCCTGTATTTAGAGTTCTGAAATAGGGTACTTGTCATTTCATTCAAACTTAAGCAACAAAAATTCAATAGCTATGCTCAAAGTCATGATATGCTAAATGATATGCCAAGTGCAAATTCATTTCAAAAATGTATTAATTCACCCAAAATCTAGTTCAAAGTGTAACCTATCAGCCCTAGGGTGATAAAAAATGAATAATGTTGAATCATTCCAGATCCAAGGTCTTACAGCTTGTACATGGCTGATCAAAAACATGCAGAAGGGGCTTCGTTGGTGGTCCAGTGGTTAAGAATTCACCTTGCAATGCAGAGGACAAGTGTTTAATCCCTGGTCTGGGAACTAGGATCCTACCTGCCATGTGGCAACTAAGCCTGTGCACCACAACTGCTGAGCCCAAGCATGTAAGTACTGAAGCCTGGGCACCCTAAAGCCTGTGCTCCACAACAAGAGAAGCCACAGCAATGAGAAGTGCTGAAACTAGACAGTAGCCCCCACTCACTGCAACCAGAGAAAGCTGGCTCGCAGCAATGAAGACCTAGTGCAAACAAAAATAAATTAATTCAAAAGAATGCAGAAGCACATGATAACCTAGAAATTCAATAACGTACAAAATGAATATAAAATTTAATTCAAATCTGAAACTTAGGATTTTTGAAGACTATATCTATTAGTCTAAAAACAGGAATTACGTTGTCAGATGCTCCCCCACACAGCTCTCTTTTAAAATAAACTTCTTTAGAAACCTAGGTTTATAGTTGCTAGTCATAACGAAAGTAGGTCTTTGGAATCTCCATCCTTTGATGGTCTGTTTAGAGATAGTAGTAAATAGATTTCAGTTTTAGCAAATTTTCAGACAAGGGGTATGTTAGGCTGAATAACATCCCTTCCCCTCAAAGTCAGCATGCCCTTATCCCTAGAACCTATGAATATTGCCTTTATATGGCCAAGACAGACTTTGCAAATATAATTAAGAATTTTGAGACAGGAAGATTGCCCTGGATTATCTGGCTGCATAACCCTTATTGTTGCCATAATTTATAGTTGTACCATAGTACCACTTTGTCAGGGTAACTGTTTAATTTAGAGGCACAACGGATTAGGATAAATCCTGCCTTCAAATTGATGTGAAAGACAAGATTACCTGGATAATAAAAGTCAACACTCTTTGGTCTATCTCTCCTGAGTGAACCAGAATTCCATTTATTCCCTGATTTGGCTCAAAGGCCAGACTGTGCTTCAGACAATCACACTCAGTTACTCACACAATTGCCTCACTGACTCTCCTTAAGTAACTCATTTGCTCTGAGTTATAAATTAATCTATTAATAATTCATGACCTGTCAGACTGTCAGGCCAGATTTTCATGATGCAGCTCCTGGAAAGAACATTTAAGGATGGAGATCCCAAAGAACTGTGTTAACCTATGATATTTAACTAAATTTTGGAATAAGCCCTCTGTCCCACACTTCCTGGATAGACAGATAAGTTCTGGGAAGCGTAGCTTGCTTCCCTAATTGCTTTGGATGGTCTGATTATCCTGCATATTTCCAACTGTTAAATCTCCGGTATAGGCTTTAACTTTAATCTTTGTAATTAAGAGACATTTTTATACACACACATATGCTAAAAGCCTTTTTAATTAAAACCTTTTGGTGGTAATACTTTCCATTTTGGAGATGGTGAGAAGTAGATGAGAAGTTTTGATTCTGTGCAGAGTATTCCTGTTTTAAATCAAACTAATTTTTCCATAGAATATTTTGTAATCTACCCACTCTTTTAATACTCTTAGGCCAGACACTTTCTTTTTGAAAGTAATTCCAGTTTGTGAATTTCAAAAAGTGAAGAGGGAATGTAACTTCATATTGGTGATTTCTATGGCTGGGTAAACATTATTAATGTTTTCATAGTGGCATGGTAATTTAATTCACAAAGCAGAGTAGACATACAGTATTATGTTTGTAATTAGCTATGCTCAGTACATGAAAATAAATCACTAAGTATAATCCATATGCTTATTTTTATTTTTACTGCCTACTGCATTTGAATATGAATTTGTCACCAGTAATGAAGATCTCAAGTTAATATGAACTACAGCAAGAAAGAATATACCATTAGATGTATAGGTTAATAACTAGAACATACAAAAATCGATGATGAGAAATTCGATTCTATAAATCCTGGGATCATACTATGTGACAGGCCCTATATGTTGAACTGGGTTTAAAGGAGTGAATGAACCAGATTCTGCCCCTGTGCCATGGAGTCTAGTGTGCCAAGGAGGTAGCACTCCTGCCAGGCTGCTGATGCAGTGGCAGTGCCAGACAGCACAGGCTGTCTTACTCAACAGGAATTCCAATCTCCTCCCCGTACTCCAGAGCTTTCACTTACTACTCAGCTTAGACAGCTAGAAACTGAGCTTTCCAGACTTCCTTATAAACAGAGTTTAGGATGTAATTAGGATTCCACTAACAAGGTGCACTTATCAAAACCCTGGATTAAGGCTAAATTAATTGGAGACTGGGCTGGTGCAGAATTTGTGGGGCCCAATATAAAATGAAAACACGAGGCCCCTGTAGAAAAAAAAGTGGGGGGCGGGGAGGACTTTTATCTTCCTTTTGTGGTCTTTTCCACAACTTATCAAGGTGGTTTCGTGTTTGTTTTTTTTTTTTAACCCCTCTGTTTGCTATTTAATGTGCAATCCCGGAAACCGAGGACCCTAAGATACTCACCGTCCCAGGGTCGCTGTCCATGACTACGTGCTCACTGCCTGCTCGGTTTCTTTTCCCACAGGTTGCTGGACCAACAGAAGCTTCCAGAAGTCAATTCAGAGATCCCTCTTTTCTACGAGCTGGCACTCTAATCCACGGAGGATGAGTGACCCTTGAAAGTACTGCCACCTCCACGCCCAGAGGCCCCAGGCGCCCAGATAAAGGCAGTTAAGAGGCTCATCCCTGCCACTAACTGTGTGCGCAGCTACCTGCCAGGCAGGGAGGCTGACGGTGCTGAGCTGCGCAGCACCAGGTGAAGCGACGCATGCGCCTGACGGGATTCGATCCCAATGTTCCTGGCACCTGGGGCCGGGTCTCCATCTAGGGCTGGAAGGCGGTGGTCGCTGGGCAGTAGCAGGGAAAGGGAGGCCTAGGGCGCTAGAGTGTAGGGGATGGGCTGGCAGAGAACTTGTCCCAGGCAGGCAGCAGGAGGAAGATCCAAGCTCCCGGTGCATAATCCACTATCCTAAAGGACTTCTCAAAATACAAATTTTAAATCAAGAATTTCAAGATGGCAACCTCAGAGCATTACACTTCTAAAGTGATGCCCTTCTAAGTGTTGAACCTTCACTGGCTGCATGGGTTGCTTGCTCATGAAGCTGGTCCTGAGTGGAGAGAAAGGGTGGGGGGCTTTCATTCTGTGCCAGTGGGTGGGCAAGGACATTAAGCTTCTCCTGTCAGTAGTCTTCTGTAAATGTCAAGAAGAAATTGTGAAGTTTCTGGCCATGCAGAAGCTGTGTGATTTTGGATATTAGGAATTGTTTCTAGAAACCTAGATCCTAAGTTTCTCAGCCTAGAGCCTCTTCTTATAGCCCTTCCAATAATTTTATAAATCATCTAATAGCTGGCAATAATTCCATTCCCTTAGCCCAGCTAGGAGTGTTCAGTTGAGAACAACAGAAACCACGATAGATACAGTAGTAAATTCTCTCTGGAGAGGCATGAAATAGACTCCAGGAATAAATTGACTGTGGTGGGTGGACAGTGTTCAGGTGCAAAGAAAGCACTTCATATTTACAGAAGTTCAATCTATGCTAGAAGAAAAACCAGTTATACTAAGGCAGAAGCATTATTAAAATAGAATAGCTGTGTAATTCTTCAGTGTCCTTTGCATCACAAGAGTTGGAGAGGATTGTTGAAGCAGAGCTATGATTAGATTTGAAAGTCGGACTCGAAGTAAACTGAGTCTGCTAAGACAGAAGTAGGTGTTGTCCCCCTTATATGGTAGGAAAGCATGAAAAAAACCTACTTGCTGTAGATCTTGACAACATAGATTTACTCGCTGTATTATCTTGAGTAAGTAAATTAACTTCTCCAAATCTCAGGTTTCTCATACTTTCCTTGCAGGGTAAGTTCAGTTCAGTCACGCAGTCAAGTCCGACTCTTTGCACCCCCATGAACTGCAGCATGCAAGGCTTCTCTGTCCATAACCAACTCCTGGAGCTTGTTCAAACCCATGTCCATTGAGTCGGTGATGCCATCCAACCATCTCATCCTCTGTTGTCGTCTTCTCCCCCTGCCTTCAATCTTTCCCAGCATCAGGGTCTTTTCAATGAGTAGCTCTTCACATCAGGTGGCCGAGGTATTAGAGCTTCAGCATCAGTCCTTCCAATGAATATCCAGAACTGATTTCCTTTAGGATTGCCTGGTTTGATCTCCTTACAGTCCAAAGGACTCTCAAGAGTCTTCTCCAACACCACAGTTCAAAAGTATCAATTCCAGGATAAAGATAATATATAAAAAGAAAAAAAAAACAGGGAATAATATCTAATTCAGAGTACATTTTCAGTAATTACTGTTATTACAATAAAATCAAAATTTCATATAGAGACATGAGGATGGCTTTCCCAGGTCACCCCTGCACCTGGATACATCATCCAACCAAAACTTTGAATAAAGAAACACCACCCCAGTTCTCTACCGGATTCCTTGGCATCTACCTCCTATCTCCCACCTGTCCATTTTCCAGTCCAGTCAATTTACCCATTCACCTCTAATCTTTCTCTCTTCCAAGACTGGAACTGTTATATGAGTTGAAATTTAATATTCAAAAGTGTTAAGTTATCCTAGTAGCCATCTATCACAGCAAGCCATAAATTATTTACTCCAAAATAAAGTTAGTTCAAAATCCATATAACATTTTCTCCTCAAAAGTTTGCGCCAACTTTGTAACAGTCACAGGGATGCTAAGTATTTCTGTGTTGTCAGGGAGAGGAACGGTGGAGGTGGGTCTTCACGTCACCTCTATCCACCGTATTGAATATTCATGAGAAATCTCCCTGTACTTTGCATGTGCTATTTCCTCAGCTTGGAATTGCTTTCCCTGTTTTATGTGATAAGTCTTAGGCCTATTTCACATTTTTACTCTTGTTTGAATTTCCCAGCACCCCCAGACAGCTGATTGTCCCCCACTGCCAACTCGTGTGTACCTCTGCTTAGTAAATGACTATGTTTGTTTATACATACATACATTTGATATATACACTGTTTATATTTTTAACCTAACACCTAACTCAGTTGGGCACTTTGGGTGCCTGATAAATGATGAATTGATCTAGAGTTTAAGAGCAAACCTAAGGCCTTTACTCCCTACTTGTAAGCTCAGCCCGAGGTTTCCCTCTTCAGTTGATGAGGGAATATATGTGAGCAGTATGATGAGCAGCTCCACCCATCATTCCCTCCTCTTAGCAGAGCTCCTATGAACCCAGCTCACTGAGTGATGATACCAAGGTCACACACCATGTATGGTTCAGGAAAGGCCTCCCTGAGAGTGAATATCTGAGCCAAGACCCAAGAGATGAGACTGAATCAGCTGTGTGAGAGCATGGGGAGAGAATCTGGGACTGTGGGAAGAAGTACCCAGCCTGGAAATGGACAAGGATTTGTGCAGGTTGAATTATGAAAAGGAGGCTGGTGGGGCTGGATGAGCAGGAGTAAGGGGGCAGAGTACAGGAGCTGAGGCTGAGAGGCAACAATGGCTGGATCACATCAGCTGGCAAGTGCATGATGAGAGGGCTGGTGAAGCCAGGGTGGCTGGAACATTTGCAGGGAAGCCATGGTGGCAGAAGGCAGGCTTAGCAAGGAGAGAGTGGGAGGTACAGAAGTGGAGATAGACATTCAAAAATGCATAAAGAACACTAGCTTTAGAAAGGGGAGAGAGGATGGTGATGAGAAGCAAGGTGTGCAATTGACAAAACTTAGATACATATAAATGCTATAGGGAATGAAGTGAGGACAGAGGAAAGAGGAGGGATGATGTATTGAGCAAGGTCAGAGCACGCACCAAAGGGCCAGGGTTCAGGGCATGGTGGGGGGACTAGGTTCAGACAGGGGAAGGCAGAGTGATTCCAGTATGATGGAAGTGATGCAAGGAAGGAGAAGCAGGACACACGTGAGCTCATGGGTGGAGTGGAAGATAACTGGGGAGGTCTTCTCTTTCTTCTGTCCTGTGAAGCATTTTCCTCAAACACTGTGTCCCACTCACCTAGTGAATACTCATATGCAATTAGGGCTGAGACTCTTACTCCTCCTGGCCCTCATCCTAGGCTTGCTTGCCACTCCCAAGTCTGGTTCTTTATGTGGGTCACAGCTCCTAGTTCCTTCTCTGCTGATCAAGAGGTGTTCAGTACAATATAATGCTTTGTACTTGTCTTCCTGAGACCTACTAATACCTAAAGAGCTTCCCAGGTGGCTAATGGTAAAGAATCCACCTGCCAAGCAGCAGACGTGGGTTTGATCCCTAGGCTGGGAATATCTCCTGGAGAAAAAATGGCAACCCACTCCGCCTGGAAACCCCTGCGGACAGAGGAGCCTGGTGGGCTACAGATGACGGGGTCACAAAAAGTCAGACATGACCAAATGACTAAACAATGAGTGTAGCTAAACTCTTAAAATGCCAGTAATAAATACTCAAAAATTAAAAATAATACATGATAGTTGATCTGTTTATTAAGGAACTTTATAACAAATGGCTCACTACATAGGCAAACCTCATACCATGAGATGATGCCAAAGGAATGTCGTAGCTCCAGTATCAAGGAAAACATTTCTGTAGAGGGTGAAATGCAGTCCTCTGAAGACTCTCCTCTGGCAGCATTAATACTGTCAACCTATATTTCATGTAGACTGAATGGGATCATGGATTCTGACAGATATAAAATTCCACTGGTGCAAGACCTCAATGAGCATATTCAATAAAGCTTGTATGATGAAATGACATGTTCATTCAAAACCAGCTGCCCACAACTTACCCATCTCCTTTTGAGAAAATGACAATGGTTGTGTTTCTCTCCATTAATAATCAAGATGATAAGGACAATCCATATAGAAAAGGATGAGTTACTTGCATCAATCAAAATGAGTTTTTATATACAATTTACTCACTTTTGAGAAGTAAATCTCTCCTCCTATGAAAAGGCTAAAATTTTAGACTTAAAACAATCATATAAGAAAATTTTCAGCTAGATGATGATAAGGGCTGAGGACCTAACGTGTAGCACGGTGATTATAGTTGTTAACACTGTATGGTATAATTGAAATTTGCTAACAGTAGAACTTAAATGTTCTTACCAGAAAAAAGGAGATATATATGTGAGGTGAAGGACAGGAAGAATTAACTAGGGAGGAATCCTTTCACAGTGTATAAACATATTAAATCATTGTGATGAGCATTTTAAATATCTTATAGTTTTGTCAAGTATACCTCAATAAAACTGAAAAAAGGAAAATGATTTGTATATATATTTCCTCCCATTGTTAATTTTTTTTCCTCTTTCTGCTGCAAGTAATAATAATAACAACAGCAATGAAAACCAACTGAAAGTGATTGAATAGTTAAGGGGCTAATTTTTTATGTAATAAGATCTCTCACGTAAGGCTGTAGAGGGCTGGTACATGAACTCCCTGATTCCATCAAGAAACCACGGTCAGACCTCCTATCTTTCTGCTCCACCTTTCTTGGCAGGTGGCTTTTCTCCAAATGCTTAAGAGATGGTTGCTAGCCCACCTCATGGTTCCTCTCCCTTCTGAACCAGAGAAGCTTAGTTTATTCCTTTTAAATGCAGTTTCCAAGTTTAATCCAATGACTTATATATTATTGGCTAGAATTGGGTCATCAGTAGTGGAAAGATTGTTAGAAAGGTATTTTAGTTTTCAAGACACTGTATAGAAGAAAGCAAGACTGAAAGACTGTGTATGAGTTTTAAGCCACCTTGTCTGCCTCTGTGGGCAAAGGGATGAGGAAGTTTACTAAAAAAATATTACTAGGTCATCCAAATATTCTAAATCATAGAAAGAGAACATTTCCTTAGCAAATACTGACTTTTATAAACATTACTGTTTGGCAGTACCAGGCAGATCTTACTGATTTAGTGAGTCTATGCAAAAGTCATTTACTTACTGCTGGGATGGTTTCTCAATATGCTAAACTCCTATTATGATTTGACCTTCAGCTGAGCTCTATTTTTCGAATTCCTCTATTTAAACCCTGGACAGTTTTAGACACTCAAACTAATGCTGAGTACTACTGCATTAGGAAAAAGAAGAGATAAAAACAGAAATAGCATGGAAAATCTTGAGCAAATTATTGAACCTCTGTAGGTTCAGTTTTCCCATCTTGATTAAATTAGTTCATCCACATAAACATGTAATTCAATGCATGGCACATGGCAAACACTTAGATATTGTTTTACTGATGTTAATATATATTTTTTTAAATCATTTGTCATCAAATGGAGTTTTTCCAAGGCAGGCAATAATATATAAGAGCATAGATCTTGAAGACAGCAAATGTGGTACTTAAATTCCAGTTTGGCCACTTACTAGTTAAATCGACACTAAGCAGGTAAGCCATTGGATCTGAGTCTCAGTTTTCTCATCTATTAAATGTGAATAATACCTTTTTCTCAGGTTGTGCCTATTAGAAGATACATATGCTAAAGCACAATTTTCAAAACAATAAAATTATGACATATAAGTATAAAATGGACATATATCAAAGATTTTATTAAACTCTTCAATTTTTCAGGGAACCAATAAGATGGTAAGACCTGATTTCAAATAAGCATTTGACTTCAGCTTTATAATTTACCAGTCAAAATACATTTACCTTGTTATGAACACACATTGCATTGCTATTTTTTTTCATCATTTAACAGCTACTGCTTTGGAGTTGTAAAATAATCTAGTCAAAAGAAAGTCAGTTGAAAGTGCACATTCCTGGAATCAGAAAATATCCTGAGGGTCACCTGGCCAATGGCCAGCCCTCCACTAAAAGACACCAGTAATCCTCTTTGCCCACTTCCAAGTCCTGACATGTAGATAAAGTGCATGGCAGAGTGTAGTAAGTACTGATTCAATGGTGACTCCAGTTCTTGTTATTCTTGTGTAATATGATTACCTAGAAAATCCAAGTAAATCAGCAAAATGTACTGACAGATTTACCATTGCTGTGACACTATGCATTTGTGCTATACATTCCTCCCTCTACTGGAAACAGCAATGATAGTTTTTAATAGAAAGAAAGTCCATAATCATATTCAAAGGCAGGATGAGAGAATCTGTGGCAATATGCAGGAGCCAAAGCCTCAGGCAGCACAAAGTTGGTGACAGAACAAGGCATCCTTTCTAAAGCTGGAGGCAAGGACAGCTCGATGACTACGTCTCAGATAGGTCCAGTCTCCACGGGACAAGAGCTCAAGCCACAACTGAGACCAAGCCCGGGGCTAGAAATGTGGGGGAAAGGAGGGTGCAGGTGACTGAGAAATTGATAAAATGGAAGCTTGGAGGGGAGGAGGGTGAACCACTCACATAAGATAAACTCTCAAACTAAAATTTCAAAGAAAATAAGAAAAATTAACACTAAAAAGGACAGCAATAAACTTAACAACTAGAGCATTAGTAATTAACAAAGAACATGATGCAGCCATTAATTGGGAAGAATATTTAACAACATAAAAAACATGTTAAGGGAAGAAAAATGTTTTAAAGACTTGTCTGCTTGTTGGCCATTCCCCATGGTTGCATTTCCACATTTCTATGCTTCTTGGCATTGTAGGGAGGCAGAAGTCTGTGTATTCATCTTTCCATCCTCCCTGGCAGAGTGGAAAGAAGGATTTCCCTTCTCCTGGAGGTAGCGCCCACAAACAGCAGCAGCAGCAGGTAAGCCTTAGCCCTTGATAAGCAACATGGTTTGAAAAGGAGGGTTCCCAGACTCCTGTAACATCTTCAGGATGTTTTATTTTTCATTTTTGATTTCTAACTACATTTTATTTTCATCCATGTCAAGGGACAATTTAGAAAAGTTCCTATCCTAAACACATAGCAAAGGAAGACTAGAAAGGTTCCTGATGCCATTGTTTTGAAGTTAGCCTATCAGTCATTGTGGTTGAAACATAGCCCTGATGGCTTGCACAAGCATAATAAAATGCTTCCCACTGTAGGATGTAATAGAGTCTCAGTTCAGTCACTCAGTTGTGTACGACCCTTTGCTACCCCATGGACTGCAGCATGCCAGGCCTCCTTGTTGATCACCAACTCCCATATTTTACTCAAACTCATGTCCATTGAGTCGGTGATGACATTGAACCATCTCATCCTCTGTTGTCCCCTTCTCCTCCTGCCTTCAATCTTTCCCAGCATCAGGGTCTTTTCCAATGAATTAGTTCTTTGCAACGGGTGGCCAAAGTATTGGAGTTTTACCTTCAGCATCAGTACTTCCGATGAATATTTGGGACTGATTTCCTTAAAGATGGACTGGTTGGATCTCCTTGCAGTCCAAGGGACTCTCAAGAGTCTTCTCCAACAACACAGTTCAAAAGCATCAATTCTTCGGCACTCAGCTTTCTTTATAGTCCAATTCTCACATCCATATATGACTACTGGAAAAACCATAGTTTTGACCAGGCGAACCTTTGATTAGATGGCAAAATAATCTCTGCTTTTTAATATGTTGTCTAGATTGGTCATAACTTTTCTCCCAAGGAGTAAGCGTCTTTTAATTTCATGACTGCAGTCACCATCTGCAGTGATTTTGGAGCCCCAAAAAATAAAGTCTGTCACTGTTTCCCCATCCATTTGCCATTAAGTGATGGGACCAGATGCTGTGATCTTAGTTTTCTGTATGTTGAGTTTTAAGCCAACTTTTTGAGGCTCTTTAGTTCTTCATCACTTTCTGCCATATGGGTGGTATCATCTGCATATCTGAGGTTATTGATATTTCTCCCAGCAATCTTGATTCCAGCGTGAGGTTCATCCAACCCAGCATTTCTCATGATGTACTCAGCATATAAGTTAAATAAGCTGGGTGACAATATACAGCCTTGACATACTTCTTTCCTGATTTGGAACCAGTCTGCTGTTCTATGTCCAGTTCTAACTGTCGCTTCCTGACCTGCACACAGATTTCTCAGGAGGCAGGTCAGATGTTCTGGTATTCCTATCTCTTTAAGAATTTTCCATAGTTTGTTGTGATTGACACAGTTAAAGGCTTTGGCATAGTCAGTAAAGCAGATGTTTTTTCTGGAATTCTATTGCTTTTTCTATGATCCAACAGATGTTGGCAATTTGATCTCTGGTTCCTCTGCCTTTTCTAAAAGCAGCTTGAATATCTGGAAGTTGACGGTTCACATACTGTTGAAACCTGGCTTGGAGAATTTTGAGCATTACTTTGCTAGCGTGTGAGATCAGTGCAATTGTGCAGTAGTTTGAGCAGTCTTTGGCATTGCTTTTCTTTGGGATTGGAATGAAAACTGACCTTTTCCAGTCCTGTGGCCACTGCTAAGTTTTCCAAATTTGCTGGCATATTGTAATAGAGTCTGCTTAGCTTCATTTCTAATGCTGCACAACTCCCTGCTCCCTGCAGCCTCAAGGGCACATGATTGTGGCTGGGTCTGGGTAGCAGCATCTTCCATCCTGCTTCTCCTGTCTCAGCATGTTAGTGGCTGCCAAACTCTTCTTTAGGTAAAATTAACACCTCTCTTTTTTGCTCCTCCAATCTTTCCAACCATTTTTCTGCACTGTATCCCCTCTAGTGGCCCTCATTGCCTGTGTGAACAGTGACTGACAGAGACAGCATCACCAGCAGAATACAGATGACATTCAGCATTGACATAAGTGTGAAAAACTGGAGGAGCAAAGATGCTTAAGGAACTAAGAATGCCAGCAGGAACTGACCTGTTACACTAAAGAAGTAAGCAACTAACACATTGCACCTATTTAAGCAGATCTATAGAAAAGAGGCCAGTTTCGTCTGGCTAGCAGGATTGCAGGTGACTTTTATGTGGTGCTGCTGCTGCTAAGTCACTTCAGTCGTGTCCAACTCTGTGTGACTCCATAGTCGGCAGCCCACCAGGCTCCTCCATCCCTGGGATTCTCCAGGCAAGAACACTGGAGTGGGTTGCCATTTCCTGTTCCAGTGCATGAAAGTGAAAAGTGAAAGTGAAGTCGCTCAGTTGTGTCCAACTCTTAGTGACCCCATGGACTGCAGCCTACCAGGCTCCAGTCCATGGTATTTTCCAGGCAAGAGTACTAGAGTAGGGTGCCATCACCTTCCCCATTTACTTGGTGAGAGGATCACAAAACTAGAACCAGCCTATCTATAGGTTCAAATCTCAGCCCTACCACTTCTGAGGTGTGTAGACTTGGGCAGGATTTTTACCTCATCAGTTTCTCCAAATACAAAGAGTGTTATATAATATCTCAAAAAATTATTTGAAGAAAAAAGGTGAGTTAATGAAGTTGAAGAATATAGAAGAGAGCCTGGCATATAGTATTATGTAAGTAGTTTTTAGAACTTATTTTTTCTTTATTTTCCAATTTTAATAAAGGATATGTATTGTAACCGACCAGAACATATGTCATATGTAAGAAGAAAAATGTGACATTCTATAAAAAGTAAATATAAATGATCTTGAAGTTATTGCTAAATTTATAATTTTGACCGTAGCAGTGACCCTGACAGAGTGTGGCAGGGCACTGCACAAGGGTGTGAAGGAAGGCTGGGATCACTGTGGGCCATTTTGGAGTCTGACCACTGCAATTAGGAATATGAATACCACTGTCATGCTTACTCCTAAGCCGTTTCAGTTGTGTCCAACTGTTTGCTACTCTACGGACTGTAGCCTGCCAGACTTCTCTGTCCATGGGATTCTCCAGGCAAGAATACTGGAGTTGTTTGCCATGCCCTCCTGCAGGGGATCTTCCTGACTCAGGGGTCGAGCACACATCTCATCTCGCGTGCACTGGCAGGCAGATTCTTTACCACTAGCAGCACCGGGGAAGCCCATTGTCATGTTTATTGCCAAATTATTCTTGAGTTATTTAGTAATGCATAGAGCTAACCCCGGTGGCTCAGAGGTTAAAGCATCTGCCTGCAATGTGGGAGACCTGGGTTCGACCCCTGGGTCAGGAAGATACCCTGGAGAAGGAAATGGTAACCCATTCTAGTATTCTTGCCTGGAGAATCCCATGGATGGAGGAGCCTGGTGGGCTATAGTCCACAGGGTCGCAAAGAGTTGAACACAACTGAGAGAATTCACTTTCACTTTCAAGAGTATGCATATAGCTAAGAGTAATAGGAACCCCAACCGATGGTGATTTAAATTAGGATGGGCTTCAGCGGAAATAGTGTCAGACTTTATTTTGGGGGCTCCAAAATAACTGCAGATGGTGATTGTAGCCATGAAATTAAAAGATGCTTACTCCTTGGAAGACAAGTTATGACCAACCTAGACAGCATATTCAAAAGCAGAGATATTACTTTGCTGACTAAGGTCTGTCTAGTCAAGGTTATGGTTTTTCCTGTGGTCATGTATGGATGTGAGAGTTGGACTGGGAAGAAAGCTGAGTGCCAAAGAATTGATGCTTTTGAACTGTGGTGTTGGTGAAGACTCTTGAGAGTCCCTTGGACTGCAAGGAGATCCAACCAGTTCATTCTAAAGGAGATCAGCCCTGGGTGTTCTTTGGAAGGAATGATGCTAAAGCTGAAACTCCAGTACTTTGGCCACCTCATGCAAAGAGTTGACTCATTGGAAAAGACTCTGATGCTGGGAGGGATTGGAGGCAGGAGGAGAGGGGACAACAGAGGATGAGATGGCTGGATGGCATCAAAGACTCGACAGACGTGAGTTTGAGTGAACTCCGGGAGTTGGTGATGGACAGGGAGGCCTGGCGTGCTGCAATTCATGGGGTCGCAAAGAGTCGGACATGACTGAGCGACTGAACTGAACTGAGCTTCCTTCATGTCACATCACAAGAAGTCCCAGAGCAGGCAGTCCACAGCTAGTATAGTGGCCCAGGATACCTCTAAGGACCCAGCCTCCTGGCTTTCAGTTCTGTCACCCTTAGTGATGACGGTAGCATTTCCAGAGCCCTTTGGCAGAAAGAAACCATGTGACACCAACAGCTTTCCCTTTACACCGCAGTGGCCAGAATCCCATCATGCAGCTTCTAGCTGAAAGGAAGGCTGGGTAATTGAGGTTTTAGATATTCCTGCCTTTATGGTGGATGAAGGCAAGAAAAAGCAAGGAAGACTGTGTTTATGGAGCCCACAAGTTTCTGGTATGTTTCTCAAGTAGAGATTTTGAACACTGCATTTTCTTTAGATCATTATTTTTTTTTAATATAGAAATAATGGAGAAGTGCTTAAGGGCACTTCTTTTTTTTAAATATAAATTTATTTATTTTAATTGGAGGCTAATTACTTTACAATATTGTATTGGTTTTGCCATACATCAACATGAATCCTCCATGGGTGTATACATGTTCCCCATCCTGAATCCCCCTCCCACCTCCCTCCCCGTACCATCCCTCTGGGTCATCCCAGTGCACCAGCCCCAAGCATCCTGTATCCTGCATCAAACCTGGACTGGCGATTCATTTCACATATGATATCATACATGTTTCAATGCCATTCTCCCAAATCATCCCACCCTCTCCCTCTCCACAGAGTCCAAAATACTGCTCAATACATCTGTGTCTCTTTTGCTGTCTTGCATACAGGGTTATCATTACCATCTTTCTAAATTCCATATATATGTGTTAGTATACTGTATCGGTGTTTTTCTTTCTGGCTTACTTCACTCTGTATAATAGGCTCCAGTTTCATCCACTTCATTAGAACTGATTCAAGTGTATTCTTTTTAACAGCTGAGTAATACTCCATTGTGTATATGTACAACAGCTTTCTTATCCATTCATCTGCTGATGGACATCTAGGTTGCTTCCATGTCCTGGCTATTATAAATAGTGCTGCAGTGAACATTGGGGTACATGTGTCTCTTTCAATTTTGGTTTCCTCGGTGTATATACCTAGCAGCGGGATTGCTGGGTCGTATGGCAGTTCTGTTTCCAGTTTTTTAAGGAATCTCCACAGTGTTCTCCATAGTGGCTGTACTAGTTTGCATTCCCACCAACAGTGTAAGAGGGTTCCCTTTTCTCCACACCCTCTCCAGCATTTATTGCTTGTAGACTTTTGGATCACAGCCATTCTGACTGGCATGAAATGGTACCTCACTGTGATTTTGATTTGCATTTCTATGATAATGAGTGATGTTGAGCATCTTTTCATGTGTTTGTTAGCCATCTGTATATCTTCTTTGGAGAAACGTCTGTTTAGTTCTTTGGCTCATTTTTTGATTGGGTGGTTTACTTTTCTGGAATTGAGCTGCAGGAGTTGCTTGTATATTTTTGAGACTAGTTCTTTGTCTGTTGCTTCATTTGCTATTATTTTCTCCCATTCAGAAGGCTGTCTTTTCACCTTGCTTATAGTTTCCTTTGTTGTGCAGAAGCTTTTCATTTTAATAGGTCCCATTTGTTTAGTTTTGCTTTTATTTCCAATATTCTGGGAGGTGGGTCATTGAGGATCCTGCTGTGATTTATGTCGAAAAGTGTTTTGCCTGTGTTCTCCTCTAGGAGTTTTATAGTTTCTGGTCTTACATTTAGATCTTTAATCCATTTTGAGTTTATTTTTGTGTATGGTGTTAGAAAGTGTTCTAGTTTCATTCTTTTACAAGTGGTTGACCAGTTTTCCCAGCACCACTTGTTAAAGAGAGTGTCTTTAATCCATTGTATATTCTTGCCTCCTTTGTCAAAGATAAGGTGTCCATAGGTGTGTGGATTTATCTCTGGGCTTTCTATTTTGTTCCATTGATGTATATTTCTGTCTTTGTGCCAGTACCATACTGCCTTGATGACTGTGGCTTTGTAGTAGAGCCTGAAGTCAGGCAGCTTGATTCCTCCAATTCCATTCTTCTATCTGAAGACTGCTTTGGCTATTCGAGGTTTTTTTGTATTTCCATACAAATTGTGAAATTATTTGTTCTAGCTCTGTGAAAAATACCGTTGGTAGCTTGATAGGGATTGTGTTGAATCTATAGATTGCTTTGGGTAGTATCCTCATTTTCACTATATTGATTCTTACAATCCATGAACACGGTATATTTCTCCATCTATTAGCGTCCTCTTTGATTTCTTGCACCAGTGTTTTATAGTTTTCTATATATAGGTCTTTTGTTTCTTTAGGTAGATATATTCCTAAGTATTTTATTCTTTTCATTGCAATGGTGAATGAATTGTTTCCTTCTCTATTTTCTCATTATTAGTCTATAGGAATGCAAGGGATTTCTGTGTGTTGATTTTATATCCTGAAACTTTACTATATTCATTGATTAGCTCTAGTAATTTTCTGGTGGAGTCTTTAGGGTTTTCTACTTAGAGGATTATGCCGTCTGCAAACAGTGAGAGTTTTACTTCCTCTTTTCCAACTTGGATTCCTTTTATTTCATTTTCTGCTCTGATTGCTGTGGCCAAAACTTCCAGAACAATGTTGAATAGTACTGGTGAAAGTGGGCACCCTTTTCTTGTTCCTGACTTTAGGGGATATAGAAGCAGTAAATTATTGAAGCTACTTTATGACAAAAGCAGCACAGAATCTTACATGGAACAGATCCTCACTAACTATTTTTTTAATGATTATGTTATATAAACATTATACAAGCTTGTCCTGAAATGACTTTGTGTTCTACTTACATTCACTGGGAAAAATAGATTTTCCATTACTAAGGAGTGAAAAAAGCACAATAATTCTATGTAGTTTACTTTTCTCTTAATTTTGGACTTGTTTTAGGCTTTGATCTGTGCATGAAATGCTAAGCCCAGCTACATGTCAGCTCTGCGCTTCCCCTGCAGCCCCCTGGGGCTCCAGATCTTTCCTGTTACCCTACACCGCTGTCCTCACACAGAAGTCCCTTTTCTATAATTGTTCTTTTGTGTTCAGAATCTTCTTTCTTAAATAATGCAAAAATAAAATTGATGGGACAAGATGACCATATATATTTCCTTTAGGAAAAATAATGTTAGAAGAAACTAACTTTCTAAATAGACAACCTGAAAAATAAGCTGCATTCTGAAAATACCATGAAATGCCAACATAGCATTTTTTTACTTCAAAAAAATATCTTCTACTGTCATGCCAAAATTGACTTTAAAATTGAGGCTGTTAAAAATACACACTTAATTTAGTAGCTTTTAATTCGCAGAGCTTTTTCATGGGTGGGGTTGCAAAGTGGTGAGTTAAATCTTGCCACAGAGGAATATTGCCTGTGTACAAGTCAGGCTTTTGACTAAGAATAGACTGTGGGCTGCAGGATAATTAAAAAGTGCTTGGCATAATTGAAGTTCTGGTGAGGAAATGATTAAAGTCATGGCTTTGCCTCTTGGGTGTATACAAACTACTTTAAAACTTGGATACTGGAATGTATGGCCTTAAAAGGGCTGCATTAAGTGAAAAACATACAAAAGGCCACTGCTAAATTATACTTTCATTTTTTAAAATAGAACTTAAGTTACTACAATTTTACAGTGATTTTATGTGGATAGTAACAGCAAGTAAAACTTTCTATATATATTAGAAATATTGAAAAACATCTTTTTTAAAAGGGTAGCTTATGCTCTTACTCAGAAGAGATAAAGGAAAATAAATTGCAGAAAAATTTTTATTTAGCCACATCAGCATTAACAAACATGTTAAATATTATTCAGTAATCTCTAGCTTTGTGTGTTACTAAAATTTTAAAATTAATTCTTGCTATTTGTAAAAGAACCAGATTATTTCTTTCTTAGACTAAACTACTTGAGAATTAGGCTATCTTTTGAAGGTTAAATGGTATGATTAGGCAACTGTTATCAGTGGCTGCTTTGGGGAGTGGAATTTGGGATGAGAATCAGCTGAGGTAATACTTTTCACATCACATTCTTCAGTACCCTCTATTTTTAATTAGAGATTTGTTATCTTCATAATTAAATTATTAATGATAAAATTAAGTTTAAAAATGTGTGAGATCAACAATCATTGAAGAAACTGAAAAAGAATTACCCTGACTGAAACTTGAAAAGTAGCCTCATATATGATAAGAACAAGTCTCAAAAGAGTAAGGCCCAAAGTAGATCTAGAATTAATGTCTTAAAAACAAACAAAAACTGAAATGATTGCATGTTATTCTGAGTTATTTTTTTTAATCTATCTTAAAAAATCAAGAAGCCTCAAATTCCTTATTGAATGTCAGTTTACTTGTTAACAAAAGGAGAGAGCATTTTCCTCATCTTTTTCATAGCAATTTAAAAGTCTCTTGAACACGGTTTTATTGCCAGCCTCAGGGTTTCCAGGCTAGGTGTGCTTTTCTGTGAAATCAGTTACAGATAAAAATATAAATTCAAATGACTATTTTATAACATTAATTTTTATTTTTAAAGTAATTTTATATTACTCTATTAAAAACCAGTAAATGATGGAAATTACAACCTCAGACTAAATTATTAAAGACTGAGAAAGGGAGAGGATGGAAAAAGAAGTAAATTCCTTGTTTCCATGAAGAGTCATTGAAACAAAAAAAACAATGAAATAGGCACAATTTGATACTTATGAAGGAAAAGGGATAACATTAAATAATAACAACATTAAATTATGTAGAAAAAAGTATTTCATGTAGAAGGAAAAATGGACAGCAACACACATGGAGTGAGAGACTTTAATATATATCAGAATTACTCCATGACAGATAAAATGGACAAAATAAGGAAGATTTGGAAAAATTAATAATGAAGTTTAAAAAGGATAATAAATTCTCAATATCAGAAATCACAAAATCAGAAATAACATTTTTATTATATATAAAAATGAAAGAAAGAAAATATTTTTGGAACGCATATGTGAAATAAGAAAAATACAGACTAAAAAATGCAAACCAGGCACACACATACTACCCAGACCTCACTCACTATTATAGGAAAAAGAGGTTTTTTTTAACAAAATAAAAATAAGTTACCATGATGGGTTAAAATAGACATTGTAGTTTAGTTGCTAAATTGTATCTGACACTTTTGTGACCCCATGGACTGTAGCCCACCAGGCTCCTCTGTCCATGGGATTTCTGAGGCAAGAATACTAGAGTGGGTTGCCATTTGCTTCTCCAGAGGATCTTCCTGATCCAAGGATCAAACCCACATCTCCTGTGTTGGCAGGTGGATTCATTACCACTGAGTCACCAGGGGTTTCCCTGGTGGAAACCCCCGGTGGCTCAGTGTCTATATATATATATATATATATATATATATATATATATATATATATATATATAGAGAGAGAGAGAGAGAGAGAGAGAGGGATACATAGAGAGATATACATTGACATATTATATCTATACATATGTATACATATAGACATATAAACATACATATATATGAACATATATATATATAGACACACATACACATATATATATATAGATGGGCTTCCCAAGTGGCACTAGTGTTAAAAATTCCGCCTGCCAATGCAGGATACATAAAAGATATGGGGTTCAATCCCTGAGTTAGAAAGATCCCCTGGAGGAGGGCATGGCATCCACTCCAGTATTCTTGCCTGGAGAATCCCCTGGACAGAGGAGCCTGGTGGGCTATGGTCCATAAAGTTGCAAAGAGTCAGACATAACTGAAACAACTTAGCATGCATGTATATATATGTGTGTGTGTGTGTGTGTGTGTGTGTGTATTTATACATAAAATTGGTAAGAATATACTAAAAAACCCAAAACCTTATTTGTCACTTTTTGAGGCTACCAGGCACTCATTCATTACTCTAAAAATTGAATCAAGCATTTCAGCTTTCCTTCAGGATAATTAAACAGTTGAGGAGGTAAAGATTTTTTTAATAGAAAATGAGTAATGAATAGATACAGAAGAATACTAGAATTTGAAAATCGCCATATTAAAATTTCTTAATAAAATAACAGACTTGGCAACGATCATCAATGGCTGCTTAAAAGCATTTGGTAAAAAGTTGATGTATTTCCTTGAATGACTTAGTCTGACATCATCTGAATCCACTGGTTCATTTTAATGTTAATAATAGTAGGACACCCAGACATTGCATTGCTCCTAATGTGATGCAGTTGAAAGCATACAGCACCACCAACAAAGTTATTTTTGCCAGAAAGATTTAAAACTGAATGCAGTCAAGATTTTGGACCAAATTACTGGTTTATGGGAAAAACAGGAGATGAAGAAACTATTAAATAATGTCATGAGAATATAGTCAGCCAAGTACAGATTGTAAGAAATTCTCTAGGGTAAATGATCCATGTATTCCATAAATAAATGTAAATGTTCCATAAATAAATGAAAAATTAAGGAACAGAAACTGTTAAAGACTCAGGAGACATGTCCACCAAATGCAATGTGTGGATTTTGTTTGTATCCTGCTATAAACAAATCATTTGTAAAAAGACATTTTAAACACAAGTGATACTTAACTAAAGTACAGTGTTAACTAATACTGCTAATTATAATGTTTTACTGTCTATTTAGAAAAAGCCAGATATCCACTGGAAAACAGAATTAATTAGTAATATAACTGAAAACAAGATAAAAATGATAGTATTCATATATATTAGTAGTAGTTAGAAGCTAACAATTCTGATTCTACACAAAAACTCCAAAATACTTAGAAATAATTGCATAAAGAAATATGTATAAGCAGTCTGAAGAAAATAAAACTTATATAGACAGATATAAATACTTAAATTAATTGGGAACTAGGGTTAAGAATGAGAGTTGGACCACAAAGAAAGCTGAGCACTAAAAAATTGATGCTTTTGAACTGTGGTGTTGGAGAAGACTCTTGAGAGTCCCTTGGACTGCAAGGAGATCAAATCAGTCAATCCTAAAGGAAATCAGCCCTGAATATTCATTGGAAGGACTGATGCTAAAGCTGGAGCTCCAATACGTAGGCCACCTGATGCGAAGAACTGACTCATTGGAAAAGACCCTGATGCTGGGAAAGACTGAAGGCAGGAGGAGAAAGGGATAATAGAGGATGAGATGGTTTGATGGCACCACTGAGTCAATGGACATGAGTTTGATCAAGCTCTGGGAGTTGGTGATGGACAGGGGAGCCTGGCATGCTGCAGTTCATGGGGTTGCAAAAAGTTGGACATGACTAAGTTATTGAATTGAACTGAACTGAGAGTTAAGAAACTATTTTATACTGTCTCCCATTACCTTAATAATAGTTAAACATTAAATGCACTCCATCTTACAATACACCTCACTCTTTACTCTTAATCAATCCAATAACATGTGATAGGTAACTTTAATTTTTTTCTTTTAGTAAAAATGTCTCCCTTTACTTGGGAATACAAAATCAGAAACTGAAGTATATCGTTACAGAATTGCCTCATTATTGGCAGTTGAACAAGGGATCGTAACTGGATCCTTTTGCATTTAATGATTTTGTTAATTTACTTCTGAATCATTTAGGATTAGAAAGTTATTGCAGCCTCATAAAGCTTTATCATGGCGGCACAGCCTTTACCATTTCTTATAGTATACACAGTCCTTCTTGGCTGATGCTCACTAACACACACACAGCAGCCCATCATTTATAACATTCCCACCATCAGTACCAACCTGATGACTGTAAATTAGCCTAGAGAATTTTACTTTCCCAGCCATTCCAGTTACCCCCAGCTGAGTATAACAGTGATTATTCTATCTAATTATAATCAACTTCTTGAAGGAATTAATGCCATAATCATAGGCTACTGCTTTCTTTACATATTTATCATCCCATAAAAGGACATCACATTGAATCAATTAAACTCTAACGTGTAAATATATTCTAATAGTCTTTTACATTGCCAGCTATGACAGCAAACTCTCAATTTATTATTGGATTAATTATTTATAGATTAAATAAAACATTTGTGACTAGATAAAAGTTTACATTTTTAATAAAGCAAGAGGTTTTCTGAGAACTGTATAAAGAATCTGCATTTATCATCTGTAAAATACTAAAACAGAATGGGAAAGACTAGAGATCTCTTCAAGAAAATTAGAGATACCAAGGGAATATTTCATGCAAAGATGGGCTCGATAAAGGACAGAAATGGTATGGACCTAACAGAAGCAGAAGATATTAAGAAGAGGTGGCAAGAATACACAGAAGAACTGTACAAAAAAGATCTTCATGACCCAGATAATCACGATGGTGTGATCGCTCACCTAGAGCCAGATATCGTGGAATGTGAAGTCAAGTGGGCCTTAGAAAGCATCATTACGAACAAAGCTAGTGGAGGTGATGGAATTCCAGTTGAGCTATTTCAAATCCTGGAAGATGATGCTGTAAAAGTGCTGCACTCAATATGCCAGCAAATTTGGAAAACTCGGCAGTGGCCACAGGACTGGAAAGGGTCAGCTTTCATTCCAATTCCAAAGAAAGGCAATGCCAAAGAATGCTCAAACTACCGCACAATTGCCCTCATCTCAGACGCTAGTAATGCTCAGAATTCTCCAAGCCAGGCTTCAGCAATACATGAACTATGAACTTCCAGATGTTCAAGCTGGTTTTAGAAAAGGCAGAGGAACCAGAGATCAAATTGCCAACATCAGCTGGATCATCGAAAAAGCAAGAGAGTTCCAGAAAAACATCTATTTCTGCTTTGACTATGCCAAAGCCTTTGACTGTGTGGATCACAATAAACTGTGGAAAATTCTGAGAGATGGGAATACCAGGCCACCTGACTTGCCTCTTGAGAAACCTATATGCAGGTCAGGAAGCAACAGTTAGAACTGGACATGGAACAGCCTGGTTCCAAATAGGAAAAGGAGTACGTCAAGGCTGTATATTGTCACCATGCTTATTTAACTTATATGCAAAGTACATCATGAGAAACGCTGAGCTGGAAGAAGCACAAGCTGGAATCCAGATTGCCAGATTTCTCCAATATTGATATTGGAGAAATATCAACAACCTCAGATATGGAGATGACAGCATCCTTATGGCAGAAAGTGAAGAGGAACTAAAGAGCCTCTTTATGAAAGTGAAAGAGGAGAGTGAAAAAGTTGGCCTAACTCAACATTCAAAAATCTTAAGATCATGGCATCTGGTCCTATCACTTCATGGGAAATAGATGGGTAAACAGCGGAAACAGTGTCAGATTTTATTTTGTGGGGCTCCAAAATCACTGCAGATGATGATTGCAGCCATAAAATTAAAAGACACTTACTCCTTGGAAGCAAAGTTATGACCAACGTAGATAGCATATTCAAAAGCAGAGATTACTTTGCCAACAAAGGTCCGTCTAGTCAAGGCTATGGTTTTTCCAGTGGTCATATATGGATGTAAGAGTTGGGCTGTGAAGAAAGCTGAGCCCCCAAGAATTGATGCTTTTGAACTGTGGTGTTGGAGAAGACTCTTGAGAGTCCCTTCATCAGCAAGGAGATCCAACCAGTCCATCCTAAAGGAGACCAGTCCTGGGTGTTCACTGGAAGGACTGATGCTGAAGCTGAAACTCCAATACTTTGCCCACCTTATGCGAAAAGTTGACTCACTGGAGAAGACCCTGATGCTGGGAGGGATTGGGGGCAGGAGGAGAAGGGGACAACAGAGGATGAAATGGCTGATGGCATCACCGACTAGATGGCCATGAGTCTGAGTGAACTCCGCGAGTTGGTGATGGATAGGGAGGTTTGGCATGCTGTGATTCATGGGGTAGCAAAGAGTCGGACATGACTGAGCGACTGAACTGAACTGAGGAGCATAAAAGATTAATTTTCTTTTATATTTAATTACTAATAAAATCTGAACATCCTATAAAAATGTTTATCAGTCATTAGTTATTCTTCTGAGTTGTTTTTTTTCCCTGTGGCTATTTTATCTGACAGGACTTTATATTAATTTGTAACAGCTCTTTAAATGTTGGGCAGATAAAAGAAAGCATAAAAATCTTTTGTCTATTTTACCCTCAAGTGTTATGCTTAGAGTTTTAGCATAAATCACCTCATTTGAAATTAAAATTATTTCTTGAAATGCTTTAACTTCTGATAGTGTTCAAGCTCATGGGTACTATTGATAAAGTGAAAAAATAGTTTTTTTTCAATTAAGTTCAAAATAGTAAAAGTTAAACTTCTAGCATAGAAATGTAGAAATGAAAATTTATGAAATTTTAAGGTAATTAAGTATTTTATCTGTAGAGGTGAAAACAAACCTTTTAAAAATAAGAATAGGTTTAGGCAATATTACAGTCAGGTAACAGTCAAGAGGTTTTGTTATTACTCAAGAAATTTAATTATTAAAATGAAATCATTATTTTCTTTAAGGACCATGTCTTACTGCCCTGGCTTTACATGCCCTCTGTAGTTAATTCTTTTTTTTAATTAAGTTCATTGTTTTGAATGATAGGGGAAGATATCTATTTTACAAAAAAGCTGCAAAAAATAAACTTTAAGCCTGCCAAAAGCATTCACAGTATATAATTAAAATGTTTCAGTAATGTATGACAGTTAATTACAGGTTTAATTTTTTTAGCTTTGGCCATAAACAACTGTCAATGTTAACTTTATCTAATAACAAACTAGATATAGGGGATACCTAACAGTTGTTCTTACCTCTAGTGCCCACTCCAAACTAAACCTATATAAGAAGCAAGATACTAAAGTTATTTTTAAAAATAAGACTAAACTTTGTGATTTTAAAGAAATCTTAAATTTTAAGGAAAATGTTATTTAAATATTTGTGCAAGTGTGTGCATGTGTGTGTATGTGTTATCTGAAAGTACTGCAACTGGTTATAATGTTAAATAAATCAAAACCACTAAGATACACTTAGGATTTAACCAACTTCCCAGTTCAGTAGCATCAAAAGAAAAGAAGACAATGTATGGGATTTTTATTAATTCTTCAGTTCAGTTCAGTTCAGTTCAGTCGCTCAGTCGTGTCAGACACTTTGCGACCCCACGAATTGCAGCATGCCAGGCCTCCCTGTCCATCACCAACTCCCGGAGTTCACCCAAACTCATGTCCATTGAGTCGGTGATGCCATCCAGCTATCTCATCCTCTGTCATCCCCTTCTCCTCCTGCCCACAATCCCTCCCAGCACCAGAGTCTTTTCCAATGAGTCAACTCTTCGCATGAGGTGGCCAAAGTACTGGAGTTTCAGCTTTAGCATCATTCCTTCCAAAGAAATCCCAGGGTTGATCTCCTTCAGAATGGACTGGTTGGATCTCCTTGCAGTCCAAGGGACTCTCAAGAGTCTTCTCCAACACCACAGTTCAAAAGCATCAATTCTTTAGAGTTCAGCCTTCTTAGACAAGAAAAAAAGAAATTCCTGTTAAACTATCTGAAGCAAACAGCTGTTTAAGTAGAACCCATTCTATCTTTCTGACTTCTAGTACCTGCTCCCTCCCATTTTCCACTGTGGCCTCTGGGACACACGCGTATCAGATTATAAACAAGGTCTTACATCCTAAGTCTCTTCTGTCTCTACCTCTGCCTGAAAGATAACTTGACCCATCATCCAGGAAATTGCTTCCCTAGCAGCTCTCAGAAGTGAAAGCTACTCATTCTCCTAGACTCCATACAATTTCCCTTTAGTAGCCAAATCCTCTGTCCCTACTTTGAAGCTCAGAACTAGAAGCAATATCATTACCCCATAATCTATCTATCCACCCAACAAATATGTACTTAGTGCCTGCCATGTGCCAGGCACCTTGTTAGCTGTAGACTATAGAACAGTAAATCCTCGTGAAGTTTAAAATCTAATAAGACAAATATGAAACATATAATTATGCAATTAATTGCCAATTATGAAAGAAAAGAATAAGAAGGTATATGAGAGAATCAGTAGGATTTGGTCAGGCCAAGAGTGACAAAGAGCATTTAAGGATGAGAAGAAAACAACTCAGCTTTCAAGGAAACCAAGCACAATTGGGCAAATGGGTGAGGAGAGTGGTCTGAGGGGTTGAGGAGGGGGGCTGGGTCTCGAAAGTCACGTTGAGGATTTTGGATTTTATTCTAAATGCAACCAGAAACTTCACTCCTTACCAGCGTAATTACACATCTGCTCAAATTTAACTAGGTTAGTTGCTTATCGTTCAGCTCTATTCCAAAGCTCTCCATATCCCAGATAGCTTCACACCCAAGACCTCTCAGCCCAACACCCTGGACTCCAGTGACCCTCCAGCTCCTCCTCAATCAGGCTTCTCTCTACTTTCTCCTTGTCCCAAGTTAGTCCACCTCTGAAAATCAAATTCCAGGATTCGATGTCAGACCATATCCTCTTATAAAGCCTACTTTTCTTCCACTTTGTACCTATCAAGCCTGTCCTCTAATGTTTGAATTTTTTAAAATCTGATTAGAAAAAAACAATTGAAATATAACCTCATCAGAAAAAGTGAAAAGTTATTACTATTTCCTCCAACCCTACCAAGGCATGTAGGCTTTTCTATACCTTCCTCCATGCTCATACCAACATATGTGAACTTACTTACTTATAAATGTATATACATTTGTGTATATAAATGCTTGATTATGAAAAGTTAATCATACCCAACACAAAACTCCGGGAGTTATTTTACCCTAAAAATAAAAATCACGAACAAATCTCAGATACAGGCCGAATTCTTTCTTTAAAGTGCTGCACATTGTTCCTGGTAGAGACGCTGCCCATGGTTCTCCTCCAAAGGGAACTTCACTCATTGTTTCTGCAACAAACTTGCTGATCCCAGAAAACCTTGAAGCACTCTTCAGTGGAGCAATGTGCTTCTAATACTGGTAGCTGGGAAAGCACTGATGCTTGTGACTGGAAAAGTCTGGGAGCAGGAGGGTTTCTCACAGCACTGCACTGCAGGCCATGAGCACTGAAGCCATGGTTCCTTTCACCACTTACTTTCCTGCTGCCCCAGAAATATGCAAGGCAGGCTGCTGGCAAGTATGGCGGGAACCACAACCACGAGTAGGCAAGGAAAATTAAAACTCACAGCGCTCTGAAAGAAAGACGGCCAACAGCACAGAAACAGGAGATGCCTACTGCAGTAGAACCAATGGAAGAAACAAGAGAATTTTAATGAAAATAGAATGGAATTACAGTGCAAAATACAAAAAAAAAAACCTCCAACTAAAATTCAATACTTCTTATTTAGGAATTCAGTATCCAACAGAAAAAGAGAATGACTGCCCCTGAGAACCATATAAGTGGTTAGAAACATCAGATGGAAGAAATGCCTCACAAGAAGTCCTGTAACAGATACCCTGAGGGAAAAGGCAAGTGGTGTGGAGGTCAGATCCAGCATACAAAATAAGGAAGAGGGGAGGAATATGTAGAGAGGTAATAATCACATAAATAATAGAAGGAAACATTTAGAACTTAAGAGTCATGAGACCCTGAATATCAAGGATAAACAGAAAATCCTGCCAGCCTATTAGTACTGTGGGAACAAGGGCCTTCTTTCCCCATCTGGGATGATGGGAAGCTGGAAGCAGACACCACTTGGGGATTCCCAGGGACTGACTGTGAGCCTCCCTGACACTGAGTTTGGTTCACATGCCAGAAAAACCCAATGACTGTGCTTAATGCTTCACATGGAAACGTTAAGCAGGGAGATTGCTAAAGTTCTAGTTCTGGTAAATTTCCTTTGTTATTCTGTGTCACTACATCCAAGTACCGACCTTAGGGTCTTTTCCTTCCATAGTCTAGCCAAAATATGGTGGGGACCAACTTTTAAATACCATATGCACAAATTCCTTTGATAAAATTAAAAATGTTTAAAAGAGAAAGTATTCATAGATGAAGTAATGCATGATTGTTACAAGAAACCATTACCTTTATTTATAAAATATACATGAAGATAGTATGGTCATAGCTAAGAGAAGAGATTCTGGATACCTGCTACTTACTAGCTGTGTGACCTCAAGTGAGTTACTTTTCTGTGTTTTGGTTTCCTGAAGAGTAAATGGAATTAACAGCACCTATCTCATTAGACAAAGGGTAAATGAATTAATACAAGTATCAGAGTCAGAACTTTGGCATAGACGACGGCTGCTGCTGCTGAGTCACTTCAGTCGTGTCCGACTGTGTGTGACCCCATAGACGGCAGCCCACCAGGCTCCACTGTCCCTGGGATTCTCCAGGCAAGAACACTGGAGTGGGCTGCCACTGGCATAGACTAGTGCTCAATAAATACTAGCAATGCTGCCACTGGGCTAATGCTGCTGTCACTGCTTACAACAGGAAAAAAGTATTGTACAGAGATTCTGGAGTCAGAAGACTCAAGTTCAAATACCAACTTTAAAACTCAAAGAGTTTTATACCATAGCCACAGGAGTTAATTCCTCTTATACTCTTCATATTTAAAACAGGAATATGAATACCTCCCTCTTTTAACATCCACCTACCTATCCACAAACATCAACTAAGTGTCTATATACCAGGTCTTGTGTTGCAGCTGAAATAGAAATATCAATAAGATACAGTTCTGTTCTTAAAGAGTTCAAAGTCTAGTGGAAAATTCTCAAGAACCTTAGTTTTCTTTCTTGAGAAGAAAGGCTGCCTTTGCTTAAGGAGATGAAGAAAGAATCACAAGGGTCAAGGATGTAACACAAGTACTATGATTTAAAATTAAAAGGCAACACTAATATTACTAGCACTTGTTAGGCAAAAAATGTGGCCAGTTTCTGAAATTACTGTATTTTTGAAAAATACTATGAAGCAATTGGGTCACTAGGAAGTAAGCCCCTGCAGATGATACGGCAGTCTTAAGAGTGAGGGGATCAGAGAAAAGCAGGCCCTCATTTCTGGTCAGAGAAGTAGATAAAACATCTTGGAGGGACTGAGCTCAGTTCATAGGCTGGACTTTGTAGTACACAACTTGCTGCTTTGACTGATCTTTTGAGACCTGAGTGTCCTTTGAATAAACACCTCTCAAGTCATTCTCTGAGAGGAGTCACTATTACTTGATTCTTTGTCAATTATATCTGTTCCCTTGTAGAGTATCCTGACTCGACACATAGGGTAAGAGATTACAGAGAACATGTTCTTGGTGTCTCTTCTACTCCATCCCAATAACAAAGATCTCACTCTAAAGCTTCCTGGTATTAAGAGTGTTTATTTTGATCATCCCATGTGAGTTGGCCATGGGAAGGGGTAGGAAAAATCACTCCTCTTTAATCTCTCAGTTAACTCAGGGGTTTCAGAATGTCTACACTAATAATATCAATCACTAACATAAGATGAACAAAAAGAGACTATAAATTCACAGGAAAGACTAAAGACCTCTTCTCTATAAAGAAACAATGCATGCGTGTTTTCATCTGTCACTGTCAGTTGGCATTTAATAAAGCCATGACTTAAAATTCTATATTTAAAACCTGACAGAAATTATAATGGCATTTTAGCATATATTTGAAACAATATTAAGTACACTGAGACATTTGGCAACTTTAAAAGTATGTAATTATATCATTATTAAAAATAATATTCAGAGTATTTTCTTTTATTATATTAATATATACACATACAGCACTATAGTGTAAAACAATTACATACATTATTTAAAATCATGTATTTGGCTCATAATTGGCCAAGGTTTATTACAAATTCATTTGAATGGTGGCTAAATTCACAAAGAATGATTCTAGCTTCTTTTCTGTATATAAAATATTCTAGAAACCAAAATAAATTAAATAGATATTAATCCAGAGTTAAGTGAAGACTATCCAGCAAAAAAGGAATATTAACATGTATCTTGTTTTAAAATTTCAATTGGATAATAAATTACATTTCAAAAATCTTTATATAAAAGCCTAATAGCACCACTCATAAATCATAAAGTATAGCAACAGATAACATATTTATTTTTTACCTAATTACTTTTTACTCATAGTAAAAATCTATTGTTTATAGAAAGTAAAGCCAAAAATTTATCCAAACATTGTTACATAAGAGGTTTTAAGAAACTGTAAATAATTCTTAATACTCTCATTTTGATTCTCTGACTTTTCAAGACTATGTTGTACTTCTTTCAAACATACTTCCTGATGTTGTGCTTTCTAAATAAAAAAAAGAAATAAAAAGTTAATAATGACATTAATATCAAAGACAGTGATAATATACAAATTTATATACATAATATTGAATACATGGTTTTTAATTTTTTAAAAGAAAAAAATCTTAGCGCTCACTTTTCTTTAAAATCTAGAATAAACAGAGCACATACATGGTTGATCTCTCTGTGACAGTTTGTTGTAATACACACTCACTTAGCCCTAAATTATTATATATTTAATATGATTAACTTAAATAGATTTTACTTGAAACTGTCACAATTTCTGTTACATTTAACATGGCATATTTTAATACTAGTTTTTGTCATTTTCTTTCCCTAAAAGGCTGACTACTTTTGCTATCTTAAAAACTGACAGAATTCTAGTTTTGATAATATGAACATTTTATTTTTAGAATCTTTTAAAAACAAAATGAACTCAATATCATATGTGGTCATTGAGGAAAACATTTAAAATGTATTTTTAAAATATTCAGTTGTGCATAAATTCCCAAATAGATCTGTTCACTGAAAATATTTTAGACAGGCTACAAATATCACCTAGCTTCCAAGTAAATTGTAGGAACTGTTAGAAGAAAAAGCTTTTATATCCTTCCTACCAGGTGTTCAATGACACCAGCTACCTTCTGAAACTGAGCAATGCCCCCAGGGAAAGTATAGTGGGTGGTATAAAACAACTTGCCAGGCTGAAGTCTACAAAGTCACAGAATGACTATAATGGATCTTTGAGAAACATTGATTTTACTCAACAACTTGGGAGGGAAAAATATTAATACAAATACACATATTATAAGGTAGAATGCAAAATGTACATAGATTTTAAAATGTAAGTATATAATATATTCCAAAGACACTTCAGGCTTCTTGATCTAGAGTAGGCCCCTGAGGGTCACCCTTGGGTCTGTGTATCTACTCCACCCTCTCTCTCCCTCTGAAGCACTGGGCAGAAAATCTGTAGAGGCCTGCTACTGTGGGTCAGGCACTAAGGAAGACAGCAGCATACAATTAACTATGGAGACAGCCTCTCAGGGTGCTTACAATTCAGATGGAGCTAAGACGTGTATATAAAACAAATATCTGAAACTGCCAACTGAACTGCCCCCGGGAAGGGACAGAAATAAACCCATTTTTCAGCAATGTCTAAATCCAGGGTCAGAATTCTAAATTTTTACTACTGTAAAAATCATCAAGATTAACAAAACATCAGATCTTAACTTTACTTATTTTAGCAGCTTTAACCAAGTACTAGGAATATTATAACACACATACCTCATTTTAATATACTTATTTTTAGAAGTTTCAATAACACACAGAATATCGTACATTTTATAATATAACAGAAATTCTGACAGTGACTAAAAAATATTGTGAAATAAAGTGAAGGTCTGTGCTAAACTAAAGATGAGAAATGTTTTGTTCTGATTAAATTGCCATGAAACTTCTGATGGTAATAAAATTAAACTAATAATGATGGCTAGAATATTTAACTTTTGAACCTTTCCGGTTTTCAATGGTTTACATGCTTGGGAATGAAAAAATAGTTATGGAGTCTGGCTCCTGGAAAAAATAAAAGTATTATTATTTTCTATGTCACTGTTCAGTAGATAATTTTCAACTAAGTCAATTACAACTCGTGCTAGCTTTCATATTGGTATTCTCATTTTATGACTGAGTACACCCGAGCATCCACCTCATGTGCAGATATAACTAAACATCTAAATCATCAACTTATAACTTCCTAAAATATAATATTCATTATTTAATACTATCAAAATCTAATCATAGTGTTTATCTTAAAAATGAAAAATCCATAACACAAAGAAAACAAGTAAATGATATCTGTAACTCTCATTAAGCATCTGTCATGTAAAAATAATATGCAGGGAAAGGGCCTGATGAGACTTTGGGGGAAATGTAATAGAAGCTACCAAGGATGCAGGATAATAATTCTTTGGCCAAATGCTGACATTTTTATTTTTATGATTTATATTATTTGTTACTTTTAGTACTATCAGTAAAGTAATAGCCTTGATTCCCTTCACTTTGTATGTTAACTGTTTAACTAAAACTCCATGGTAAGAATGTTAAATGCTAACTTATTTTTAATGAAAATACATTAAGCCATACTAATACTTACACTGTTCATTTTGCAAACAAGTTGATTTTGTTCTTCATTTTTCTTTCTAAGTTCATTTTCCAGATCTACTATTTTGACTTGTAAAGCCCTTTCTCTAGATGACATTTTCTCTATTTCTTCAGAAACCTATAATTTTAATTGAAAGAATAAAAGAGCTAAATGTGCTTTCTTTAAGATATAATTTAAAGTCTTGACATAATTATACTGTATCTCTTCTTTCCAAACAGATATTATTTGGATATTAGACAACTTAACTAGAAAGCGTTTAAAGGTGTTCTATCTTGAGAAACACATATAGCATAAGCATGCACTCTCCTGTTTGGTATGGAAGTATCTGAAAAAGTAGCTGGAAGTGGAAGTTCCACAGATGTGATGTAGGCAGGTTTTCCCCAACACTATATTTCCACAATCTGCTGAGAATAGACGTGGATGGAGAGAATTGGGGGCAGGGTAGATGATATTCACACCACACACAGAGACACACACACACACACACACACGAGATTGGTTTTTCATTCATTCACTTCCAAAATGGTCTGAATTTGAGTTTTCGTATTTCTCTGATGGTTTATTTCAGCAGAAAGTCTAGCTTAGTGATGTTTATCCAAGGATTCAGATACATGGGAACCTATTTACAGGAAAGGTGGGTTGGAACCACAAGAATGAAAGTGGAGGCAGAGACTAGTTCAGGAGCAAGGAGCTAGTAGGAAGGACTGTCCTCTAACCTAACTCCCACAGACTAAGTTCTAAGTTACTATAGTTATTTACAAAGATTTCTTGTACACAAATTCCAAGGGTGATTGTGAGAGAAGAATTCTAACAGGATTTGAAGCTTTGGGAGAAAGAGCCCCCAGGACAAGTATCCATGTCCTTCACAAGGCCCTGTAGCGGGGGCAACAGCAACAGGGCAGTGGCGTGCTTCCTGCGGCAGTACAGGCAGCTCCACACTTCACTGCAGCAGGAAGGAAAGGAGAGGGCAGACACATCTCTGAGGGCTCTGACTACTTCTGAGAAGGAATCTGAGAGCATCCAGCATTTCCAAGGTTCACTTAGTCTGAACCCAGGCTAAAGTCACTTCTTCTCCCACAGGTTGGGACTGAGAAACCTGGATTACATTTCTATCACTGGCAGTACATTTTACTACTCAACTTTCATTCAATGATATGTCTTTCAAAGTCAACTTAAATAGCTTTCCCAGAGGTTAAAAAAAAATCAAAATATATCTATCTGACATTTAAGAGTGCAAGGGTATCAGAAGTTCTCTCACTCTTGTGGAATTGCCTTTAACAGGCTTGTGAAAGACCACAGGTGGAAGAGTTCAGAGAGACATTCAAAATCTGGTGTTGGACACGTTAAGTCTGAGTTGCCTAAAAATGTTAAGAGGAGATAAATAAATAGCAGAGCATACGAATTTAGATGTCAGGAAAGAGAGAAGTCTGTGGCAGAGATATACTTCTGAGAGTCATCAGGGTATAGACAATCTCTTTCCAGTGTCATTCAATCCTATGAGGAAACTCATCATCCCCATTTTACCAAGTAAAAAACTAAAGTCTGGAAAGTAGCTTGCCTTGGGTTGGGATATAATGTGTTAGGGCCAGAATTCAAATCCACCTCTTGTGAATTCCAAAGCCCACCTCGTGTCTTTCAAGATTACATTTTCAAATCATTTGATAAATTTACCTCTTCTTTGAGATCTTCCTGAATCATTTCTCTACATCTCCAGATTGAACTAATCCACCTGGCAGTGTCCCTTGTGTCTTCTCTACATTGTAGCAACTACTTGCTGGATGATACTGTCTGTTCACATGTTGTTTACCTACTGAACTGTGAGTGTCCTGAGAGCTGAGGCCAGTTCTTACTCATCTTTGTATCAGAAGTACTAACAGAATGCTTCTCAACAGACAGTGAGATATTTATTAAATGCTAATCACATGGATTTAACTGGAAATTAATTCCTGTCCATATTTATTTTTACAACATTTGCCAAAAAGGAGTTGAGCTTTATAGCTCACTGAATCTCAATCAAAACCAAAAGGTTCAGTAACTTGCATATCTGCTCTGGTTTCATTAAAAAAAAAAAAAAAAAGGGCGATTCCTATAAAGTGTTTTCCATTCTTGCCCTTTACCCTGCCACATCACCATTTATTTAGTGAAGCAACTCCGGACCAGTAACATATCTGTTTAGCTCCAAAAGGGAAAAGTAGATAAAAAACAAAAATGTAATTGCTCCCTTCACCCTGTCATCAGGTTAAAAGCAATAACTGTAGGTTTGGCAAGATGAGATATCGTCTGTTTAAAAAGACGACTCTTTGGTAATCTAATTAAAACGTTTCTAAATAAAGGCCATCTGTACCTTTTGTCTTCCTTCTTCTAAAGCAGCTTCCAGCTGTCTGGCCAGTGCTGTATATTCTGCAGATTTTTCTTTAAACTTCAGATTGCTGTGCTTAAGACATTCTTCTTGGTTTGCTAGCTTCTTTTCAAGCTCTTTATTTTCTGCATCCATCTGTTCTAATTTTCTTTTTACAGAAGACATATATTTTAAAATTACAGTGTGTAGAAAAAAATGTAATACCAACTTTAAGTCAATTTAATACTTACTGTTTAAGGTTTTCACACTTTAACTGAATAAGATAATTTTCCTCTTCCAGAGAAAGCTTTGTCAGAAGATTATGATTTTCATTAACCTAAAAGAGAAAAAAGTTTTCTTGGTTATTTTCTTCGTAAGTGACTTCCAGAGAAATCTACATAGTTTTTTGCTAGAACAAATATAAAAAAGAAGATGGCATAAATATTATTATCCCTACACAGAGAGACACCAAGAAATATTACAATGTTAAAAAACAAATACTTAAATTCCTGGATTTTTTAAAAAAACTATTGCTGCCTCATGGAAAATTATCAACTAAAATTTTTACTGAAAGATGGCAATTAAAACATTCTGAGTAATGTTTTATTGAAAAAGAACATGTATTTTGTTAAGTAAATGTGAAGATTTTAAACAGTAACCTCCTATTGTTGGATACTTAGGATTACTCTTACAATTTTCTGATTCACCTACAGGCAGTGATTAATAATAGAATATCTATAAAGCTGTAACTACTGAATAAAAAACATATTTGTGAGAAGCAAAACAAAACAGATAAGCAAAGATACACTTGCCTACACCAAAACAGAATATTCTTCCCACTGCTTTAAAAGCTATGTTTAAATAATGCAGTTTTGAAAAACAATTTTTTCTCATATTTCAGTTAGTATGATTTGACATTTTCCTAGAAAGATCTCTTCTCAGGAGATAAACTCAGCAAAGTATTGTTTGGGTTCTTTTTGAAATAAATAAATTTATACTAAAAAAAAAGAGGATGATTTTCAATATTAAATCCAGATTAATCTAGAAGATAGAGAATTCTTCCTAAAATTATTTCGCAAATAAAAAGATGTGCTACCACCTTTGGACATGCTTCTTTGAAAAAAAAGATGAAAAAATATTTATTAGTGTTTACTATGTGTTAGGCATTTAATTAAGAGATGGCTATAGGAAACCCATGATCTCTCTCCTCTGATGCAGTGAAAAAGTATATGTTTAAAAAATAATTGAGAGTAATCCAAATAAACTTGCACATAATTCTAACAGAAATAAATTCTAATTTTTATAAGGTAAATTACAATAATTTATCTTATCCTGACATCAAAAATATACTTGTAGGAATAGCTTTGCTCCTTCTCTCATGCTATTACTGTCCTCAAATGTCTAAATATAGATTTGTATGAATAAATTAAATTAGCAATTTTAACTACCATTTTTCATTATAAAATACTAACAAGAATAGCTTTCAAAATAACACAGTATTCACAAGAAACTGACATTTTATCAACTTATTTAGATAAGAGTAAAATAATCAACCCCTGACAGGAGTGCCCTCAACTGGCGAAATTATTCCAAAGCATTTAACACGTCTAACGACAATCAAAATGATGGCTGGACACCTGGCCCTGAAGCTCCCTAACGGTGTGTGCCTGGCCTGCACACTTTCCCTTGTGGTGCTGCAGACTCTCCTGACACTCCTGAAGCCTCTGTTCCACCGCCGTCAAGGAATCGCGGACACATTCTAACTCCTTCAGATGAGACTCCATCTGGCCTCTCATCTGAGTTGTAGCATTAGGGAAATAAGTGCAAGATCACACATTCAGCATTCATGTTTTTACTATCTTAAATACTAGATATACCTATAATATAATAAATATTTTAGGTATAAGAGTTTATAAAAAGAGACTTAACCAAATAAATAAGAATAAACTTTAAGTTTGACTGTGCTAAATAAGAATGAAAAGTAAAACTTTCTCAGTCATATCTGACTTTTTATGACCCCATGGACTGCCGCCAGGCCCCTCTGTCCATAGAATTCTCCGGGCACATTCTGCCAATCCCTTCCCCAGGGGATCTTTCCGACCCAGGGATCGAACCTGAGCCTCCTGCATGACAAGTTAATTCTTTACCATCTGAGCCACCAGGGAAGCCCACCCGCTAAATAAGAATGTAGAACACAAAAGTAGGTTGGACTTTAGTTAGTGTACAAAAAGTTTGTTGAGTAAATGAATATGGTGATATTAGCTTGCAGGGCGAATGTTTAAATTACTTAGGTAAGTAAACTTTTGACTCCATCCTGTCATTTATATGCAAGCACAGACATTACTAAGAAAGCTGGTACAGTAGTCTGCTACTGTCCAGCCATCAGTCCAAAGTGACTTTAGACTTTTGTCCAAAATTTGATCTAGTAACTCAGATATTTTGAATAAAGCAGTCTTGCTGCACTCAGTCGGAATTAGTGAGATTTGCTGTATGTAAATTCAAAATACCTAATATCAGTAGTATTCAGGAGACTATAGTTTGATCATTAATGTTACTATATTACTAAGAACAAATCTAATTGTACTTATATTATCTCTGGGCTGCTACAATTCCTCACGGTGGCACTTTTGTAGAGATGTGACAAGAAGCAACCATAAAAATTGCTTGAACTGATAATTAAGAAGAAATAACAAGACATAGGGCACCTAGGATATTCATAGGGAAGAAAAACAAAAGCTAGACTTTTCCCCAAGACAGGGAATACCGAGAGCTACTATGCAACATCAGGCCTTCTGGATCACAAATGATAAAATTAGAAAAATGCCTGCCTCTGGGTCCCCAAACATCTAAGAGCCCATGAGAAAGACAAGAGACTTAAAACAATGGACAAGAAAAAGGGAGCATTTCACTTTAAAAAACAGCTTATCTGGTTTAATACCAGTAAGAAAACACTGTGACCTCACAGTATCTGGAATCCCTGCACAGGCTCCAGCCTCTTCAGCTTTTTGAACAGGTTTTCTAAAATAGACTTTTATTTATAGTGTTGCCTATAAAAGAGGAGGCATTTGCATTGGTATGTCTCATGAGAAAAAGTAATCAAGAGGTATGAAATGATTTCTTCTCTGGTCTGCTAAAAATAGGTGAAAAGTAGTAAGTTGCACATCTGATGGGCTACCTTTCTCTCTTTTAACCAGCAGACAATGCCTGGTCTGACTGACCTCTTCTTCACACTGGTGTCTTACTCAGAATTCTCAATTCCAAGATGTGGGGACAACCCAGAGACAGTCACCTTATTACACTCAACTAACCAGTAACATCCCATGACCTCCCCAGCCAGGAATCAGGGGTGTCAACATCCTACAAGTTTCACTGCTTCCTTACCAAAAGCAATGTGAGAAGACCCAAAAAAGGATGCGGTTTCACTTAAAAACTTAAAAATATTCACAAAAACATCATAACTTGCCAACACTGACCTTCCCTTCATTCTTTTGCAATAGGGTGAAAAAAAAAAAAAGGAAATGATTCTGGGTTCTTTTTGTTTTTAATGTTACTTTTCTTCCAAAAAAGCATTTAGAAGAGAATATTTTGGTTTTTTACGCAAAAGATTTAGTATCAGAATAAAAAAGATGAGATTAAAAATGAAAGATAGTCAACTTTGCATGAAGCTCAGTGACAACCATTTTTGATGCTACTTAAGTCTCCTCTTATATCAGAGAAATTAAACATTTATGTTATTTTTTAAATATTTAGGAAAAATTTTAAAAATATATTAACACATTTCAGGTCTGGAAGACACATTACTTCCTTAGAAAACAAATTGTCACAGAAATCGAGAACAGATAATTCCTAAGTCTAAACTAAAGAAAATGAAAGAATTTATATAAAATTTATATAAAAGAATTCATATAAAATTCAAATAGTACAAAACATAAATAAAACATTTTATTATTTAAAATGTCAAGCCAACCTTTTTTAATTTTTTATTTTTGTTTTTTGTTATTAGGCTATTTTCTTGTAGCAAATTTTTACATCTGCTTTTTACCATTTCAGCTGCTTCTTGCACCTTTTGTATCTGAAAATAAAAAATTGTACAGTATTTGCTTATTAGGACCATTATATGAAATAAAAAGCTAAAAATGTGAATTTAAATTTTAAAATTTCTATTTTATTTTTTTTTTAATTTTTTTTTAAATTTTTTTTTATTTTTTAAATTTTAAAATCTTTAATTCTTACATGCGTTCCCAAACATGAACCCCCCCTCCCACCTCCCTCCCCACAACATCTCTCTGGGTCATCCCCATGCACCAGCCCCAAGCATGCTGCACCCTACGTCAGACATGGACTGGCGATTCAATTCTTACATGACAGTATACATGTTAGAATTCCCATTCTTCCAAATCATCCCACCCTCTCCCTCTCCCTCTGAGTCCAAAAGTCCGTTATACACATCTGTGTCTTTTTTTAGAAATTTTTAAAAATTTCTATTTTAAACCCATTATCACTACCCTATTAGAACCATCAGTATGTTTATCTAATGTTATTCCTTCTTTAAATACAAGAATCACTCAGTGCTCTACTCTAATCCACAATCCTTTTGTGATTTACCTGTCTTTTCCCATAATAGAAATAGAATAATAATACAATCTTCACCTGAGCTCTGAATATTAGAGAGTGACCTTCACTAGCAAGTCAATGTCACTTTAAAGAATTGGTCTCTGGTCCAAACTAGCTCCCAAAGCAACTATTTCACTCTACAAATCAAAATCTGTTAAAAAACAGAAAACCTAAGCACTTTATACAAGACCCAGAGCCAAGAATATACTCATCCACAGTATTCTTGATGGAGGGTTAAATCAGAACAACCAGCTGGAAGACCGAGATGATATTTTCAGTGAGGCATCACACAGTCCATCACAGCCTCCACTCTTACCTCCAGCAGGGATAACTGGAATATTCTAACTGAATTTTAGTCTCAACTCCAGTTTCCCATCTAAACCATGGGAATGGAGTCCTTCCTAATTACCTACATTATTTCCCTCCTTCAGCTTTAACCTTTAGTTCATTATCCTTCAATTCAAACACTCTCTTTCATGAAAATAAGGTCCTTGTTGACCAATTTGTTACCCATCATTCAAGGACCTGCATATGTCTCATCTTTCAAATGAAGTTTTTCTTAAATACTGTATTTCTATATCATAAGCTTTTCTATAAATTACCAATTAACACATGTTCTATTCAATACATATGTTCTCTTCCAGGTGTTTCATGAGAATAAATATGAATTATACTTTTTAAGATGCAAAGAGGAAATATTGTGCTTTAATGACCCTTGAATGGAGTCATTATTCTAAATCAATACCATTAAAAATACAAGATGACAAATATAACTAAAATTAACTAACAATTAATTTTAGATCACTTTTAGGAATATCTAATATAAACACAGCGCATATGAATTAGGAATAAGAAGAATCATTTTATGAATTTGGGACCTTAAGAAATATTTTGAGATAAATCATATTTTATCACAATAACTCCACCTTTCCTCAGTTCTGCTTTTTTAAACCATAAACAAATACAGTGTTTAAATTATCTACCAAATTTAACAAACATTAAAATAAATGCAATGGTTACCTGAGTTTTATAAACTTCAATAAGAGTTTTCTGTTGTTTTTCTACTTCTTGCAATTCTAAGAGTTCATTTTCAACAGAGGCAATCTCATCCTTCAAAGCAGCAAGTGTAGTCTATTAAGGAATATATAAATAGATTTTATAAATCATTAGAATTCATTTGTACTTTGATGCATTAAAAATTAACTCATTTATCAACAAAGCTAATAAAATTAGCTTATTTCTGACTGCATATAATTACCATTAAAATTAAGAATTTCAAAAAGTTATTTATTAAAAACATATTTTTAAACTTTAAAAATTTATTGACATAAAAGACTTGAACAATAGAAAGACCACATTCCTGGAAGGGGGACTCAATATTATTGACATATCAGTTTTTTACAAATCAGTACAACTTTAATATAATTACAACCAAAACAGTTGAGGGGAAGAAGAATATGAGAAACTTAATTTAAAATTCATATGGAAAAATAGAAGAGACTAATAAAAATTTTAAAGGATACTAAGTAGAGAATCTCAGTACTTATTAGATACTAAAATGTATGTTGTTGTTCAGTCGCCAAGTTGTGTCCGACTCTTCGCGACCCCTCTGTATATAAGACAGGGGTCTATGGAATAGAAAAAATATACATTAAGATTATATTTATCATATGACAAAGGTTGGATTTTTAAATAAATGGGGAAAATACGGATCACTATAATGGTAATAAGACAATCATTCATTAGGAAAAAACAGGTTAACAATACAACTTCAGCAAACATGATTTTTACATTGGTCAATTATGCATTTATTTTAATGTGTTAAATATTTTTTAAAAATTAAGCTTACACTTTTTTTCACAGAAGATTCAGGTAAAATGTGATTTAATTTTAGAATAGTAAAAACCTAACTAAGCATAAAATCAAAAGACGATATCAAGAACTGTAAGAGTCTGAAATTTTTACCCTCCAAGACTACCAGTTAGCCTAGCATAGTCTCATGGATACTAGCAGAAGACACAAGACTCCTGGGTGAGTCTTATATCAGTGTTTGTGTTAGTTTCCTAAGCCTCACTTCCCCCAAAGCAATACCAAGAGGGCCGATGACACCTGTACACATAGTGAGACGTACAGAGAAGCAACTCCAAATTTAGGGAGCCCAAATCGCTTATAACAGGCAGTAAGCATGCCTTTTGGTAGAAGGAAACATTACTATCTTCCAAGGATGTTCACTATACAAACATCCTTGAAAAGATAAGTCTTTTTCTGGATCATAGTCAGTACATTGCTCCCAAGATATGCAGAAATGTGAGAGACTCCCAAAGGAAGCCGTAAAGGGAAAAAAAAAAAAAAAATATATATATATATATATATTATACACACACATACACCTATACATACATAGGTTCATGTGTATCCCCAAAATTTCAGAGCCCCTCAGAGTATTAAACAGGCTAACAAAATGTGCAAAAAAGTAAAGGATTATGACAAAAGATTAATACCCTTAATATAGAGAGAATCTTTATATAATAATTTTGAAAAAAAAAAGACATGTAAAGGATAATTAGTAGGTAATTCCAAAAGGCAGAAATGTAAATGATGAAAAATACATGAAAAAATTTGCTTACCAGTTATTACAAAATGCCCTAAGCACTGGATACAATCTTTTAGTAATGAACATAAAAAGCAAAAACCCTTCCATCATGAGCTTAACGTACTCCATGTATAGACAGACAAAAACAAGGAGTATACAGACAAAGAAAACAAGATGTAAGATATATCATACATGATAGCAATATAGTAAGGACAAGTTGAGAATGGGCCACCAGGAAGGCCTCCTGAAAAAGAGACTCTGGAGTAAACACCAAAACGATGTGTTGCCCTTTGAGGGAAGAGGCCATAGTGGGACAAAACCTGGTCAGTTAGAGGAAAACAGAAAGAAGGCCAATGTAGCAGAAAGCAAGAAAAAGGGAAGTGTGGAAGAAGATACGGTCAGAGAGGTAATGTCAGAGGTCAGATAGTATAATGCCTTGTAGATGTTTACTCTATTAACCAAGAGCAGTGGCATGGTCTGAAGACGACTTACATTTTTATAGGAACTACTCTACTTCTACACTGAATGCTGACTGCAGGGGCAATGGCAGAAGCAGAGAAGAGGTAGGAAGTCACTATAATGAGATATGATGGTGGGCTGAACCAGGACAATGACAGTGATGCTGCAGAGAAGCGGTTAAATTCTGGATGTAATTGAAGTAGATTTGCTGACAAACTGGATTGTAGGTATGAAAGAAAGGAGTCAAGTAATAGAAAGGATGACTGCTATTAACTGAGGCAAGGGCAACTTTGTAGGATGAACCATACTGAAGAATACAGGAGCTCTATTTTGGACATGATAACTTTGAGACATCTATGAAATATCCAAGAGGAGATTTCAAGTAAGCAGTAGAATACATACATAATATGTCTGGAATTCAGGGCCAAGGTCTAGGCTAGAGATAAAGATTTGAGAGCCCTCAGGATATAGATGGTATCTAAATCCCCAAAATTAGGTAAGATCACTTATCAAATTTGGAGAGATTTGTTTTAAAATTGTCAAATGTTGCCAAAAGTATAAGGACCCATTTATGATGGATGATTTTGAAATACATAATATCAAAATTAAGAATGGGTCTTTCATTTGACCATATAATTCTACTTCCAGAAATTTATCCTCAAAATATATATACATATATATATGCAAAAAAGACTAAAACCATCCACATTTTTATTTATAATAGCAAAAAAATCTGAAAGTAATCCAAAATCCCCCCAAATTATATATATGCTAAAATAGTAATTTCATTTCTTTCATTTGTGAGATCATAGGTGATTTTTAGATTTATCCTTTTGTGCTCTTCTGTTTTTCAAACTTTCTATAATGAACAAATAGAACTTTGTAAACCTCCAAATAATTTTTGTTGTTTTTAATAGAGGAGGTCACTGGGCCTTGGAAACAGTATCAGCTAGTATCATCTTCATTTGAAACTAAAATCTAAAATTATTCTGAAATAAGAGAAAGTAACAAAATACAACACCTAGACAATTTTACATTGTATATAACATATGCCAAATATACCTGGATGTTTTTCCTTGAATAAAATTCAGAGAAAAATGTGTTAAAAATACATATTTTTGAATTATTAATAGAATATGATAATATTTAAACTTTAACTCAATGATTTTTTATGTAATTAAAAACCATACTTATAATTAATGAAATATCCTAATTTCCTCTCTGAAGGGTATTAAGGAAATTAAGAAAATATAAACATAATCAATAAAGCTGCTTCCTCTTCTAGGATAGAATTCATTCAAAAGAATAATATACTTAGGAATAAATTTGCCAAAAGAAACAAAAGTCCTGTCTATAGAAAACTATAAAACACTGATGAAAGAAATCAAAGATGACACAAACAGATGGAGAAATATACCATGTTCTTGGATTGGAAGAGTCAGTACAGTAAACATGAGTATACTACCCAAAGCAATCTGTAGATTCAATGTAATCCCTATCAAACTACCAATGGTAATTTTCACAGAACTAGAACAAATAATTTCACAATTTCTATGGAAACACAAAAGACCCTGAATAGCCAAAGCAGTCTTCAGAAAGAAGAATGGTATTGGAGGAGTCAACGTTACTGACTTCAGACTATACTACAAAGCTACAGACATCAAGACAGTATAGTTCTGGCACAAAGACAGAAATTTGGATCAATGGAACAAAATAGAAAGTCTAGAGATAAACCCATGCAAGTATAGATGCCTTGTCATTGACAAAAGAGGCAAAAATGTACAATGGAGAAAATATAGTCTCTTCAACAAGTGGTGCTGGGAAAACTGATCAACTACCTACAAAAGAATGAGACTAGAACACTTTCTAATACCGTACACAAAAATAAACTCAAAATGGGTTAAAGACCTAAATGTAAGACCAGACACTATAAAACTCTTAGAGGAAAACATAGGCACAACACTCTCTGGCATAAAAATCTCAGCAAGAACCACTATAACCCACCTCCCAGAGTAATGGAAATAAAAACAAAAATGAACAAATGGGACCTAATTAAACTTAAAAGCTTTTGGAAACTATAAGCAAGGTGAAAAGACAGCCCTCAGAATGGGAGAAATAATAGCAAACAAAACAGCTGACAAAGAATTAATCTCCAAAATATACAAGCAATTCATACAGCTCAATACCAGAAAAATGAACAACCCAATTAAAAAATGGGCAAAAAACCTAAATAGACATTTCTCTAAAGAAGACATACAGATGATTAATAAACACAAGAAAAGATGCTCAACTTCACTCATTATTAGAGAAATGCAAATTAAAACTACAATGATGCATCATCTCATGCCGGTCAGAATGGAATCATCAAGAAGTCCATAAATGCTGGAGAGGGTGTAAAGAGAAAAGCGAACCCTCTTTCACTGTTGGTGGGAATGTAAACTAGTACAGCCACTATGGAGAACAGTGTGGAGATTCCTTAAAAAAAACTGCAAACAGAACTGCCATACAACCCAGCAATTCCACTGCTAGGCATATACCCACAGGAAACAAGAACTGAAAGAGACACATTTCAGACACATTTCTGTACCCCAGTGTTCACTGCAGCACTATTTACAATAGCTAGGACATGGAAGCAACCTAGACGTCCATTGGTAGATGAATGGATAAGGAAGTTGTGGTTCATATATACAATGGAATATTACTCAGCTATAAAAAGAAACATATTTGAGTCAGTTCTAATGATGAACCTGGATGAACCAGAGCCTATTATAGAGTGAAGCAAGTCAGAAAAAGAAAGACAAATTATACTAACACATATATATGTATATTAACACATGTATATGGAATTTAGAAAGATGGTACCAATGATCCTACCTGAATGGCAGCAAAGAAGACACAGATGTAAAGAACAGACTTTGGGACTTAGTGGGAGAAGGCGAGGGTGGGATGATTTGAGAGAATACCATTGAAAGATGCACATACATTACCATATGTAAAACAGATGACCAGTGCAAGTTCAAGGCATGAAGCAGGGCACCCATAGCTGATGTTCTGGGACAACCCAGAGGGATGGGGTGGGAAGAGGTGGGAACGGGATTCTGGACAGGGGGACACATGTATACCTGTGGCTGATTCATGTTGATGTATGGCAAAATCCATCACAATATTGTAAAGTAATTATCTTCCAATCAAAATAAATTAATAGGAAGAAAAGAATTTGTTCAATGAATACTGAATGAGAACTAACTATATGTCACACCTCCCCAAGGCATCCTCTGCATAAAGGATGGGAGTTTGTGAGGAAAGATTTATCCTAATTGAGGATATTTTGGGAAGGAGCATTAAACTGAACTTTAAAGAAAAGGTAGGATTTAAATACTTGAGAAAAAAAATTCCAAACTGTAAAAATAGTAAAACTATAGGGATAGAGGAAAATATGAACAAACTGCAGGAAATAAGGAGTATTCATATTTGGCTAGAGCTCAGGATCACTTGGAGAAAGCAATGGCATCCCACTCCAGTACTCTTGCCTGGAAAATTCCATGGACGGAGGAGCCTGGTAGGCTGCAGTCCATGAGGTCACTAAGAGTCGGACACAACTGAGCGACTTCACTTTCACTTTTCACTTTCATGCATTGGAGAAGGAAATGGCAACCCATTCCAGTGTTCTTGCCTGGAGAATCCCAGGAATGCGGGAGCCTGGCTGGCTGCCGTCTATGGGGTCGCACAGAGTCGGACATGACTGAAGCGACTTAGGAGCAGCAGGATCACTAGAAGGCTCCATTATCTAGTCTTCCTTGTAACTAGAGGAAGCCATATATTAATACCTAAATAAGGAGAAGAATCAAGTGGCATGGAACTTTCAGGAAGTCTCCATAAAGAGGAGGAAATGGGGAAAAGGGGAGAGATAATTCATCTTTTGTTTCCCTCCATCCTGTTGTTTGAATCTTGGCTATATAATGGATGGCGCCCCATCACCCATTTGAATGGCAGAGTAGAGAGCTAAAAAGTAGCTCAGTTCTCTGATGCCATTCTGGTTTTGAGCTGCCAATTTTCATCTTTTTTTCATTAAACAGATTTTTTTCTGTCTTCTATTTACTGTCCTCCAAAAACAGTATTAAAGAACTGAAAATGATGTCATCCTCTTTAGTCAGGTCTCATCAGGTTACACATATCTATGAGTGGGAACTCAAATATCCTTTTTCTCAGAAAGTATAAAAGCTTCTACATCTTTTCTCTGGTACATAAAAACTCAACTGTCCCTCAGATTTGTTTAAGTTGGAAAATTCTTTCCAGTTATGAAGCAGCCAAAAATATACTTTTTGGTTTCAAAGGACCAAGCCTGAGGCTATATCCTATCATAACCATGACACCTAGAAATAATCTTATGCATTAAAGTTAATGTAATTTTGGAGATTCACCTAAACTGCTAAAATTGGAGAATAAACAAATTCTCTTAGGTTGAGACAGAGACAGTTATTCAGCTTCGTAAGTCTTATTCAGTACTACTGAAAACAATTTTTACAGGTATCTGTGTATACAACTGTAAATATTCAAATATATAAGTATTGTCCATATATATGTATGTAAAGATACAAAGATATAGTTTTAGAATTACTTATTATAATCATATTCTAAACCTCTGAGAAACAAAAGATAATGATACAACAGCATACTTCTAAACATGTTGTTACTTCAAGCTACTTCTACAAAGGACTAAGTTGTCCTCATACAACATGATATACAAAAAAAAAAAAAAAACATGATATACATATACACAAACACATACCTTTAATTTTGTATTCTCAAGATTCAGAGTTTCATTTTCATATTCAATTGAGTGAAGTTTTCTAAGAATTTCTTCACATGAAATTTTTCCATGCTCTTCCATTTTCTTCAGATCTTCCAAAAGATTAATGATTTGCCTTTATAAAAGCCATAGAAATTTTCAAACAATATGTATCTTAAGTGTGCTTCTGAAGTTATTCTTTGTAAAGTACAGTTTCAAAAGTCAGAACAAAGGAAATAGGAAATCATAATCTATAAGGTTACTTCTACCTGAGTAACTGATTAGAAATAATTATCCATTGATGACACTAATGAAAAACAATATTCTCTTTGCTAGTTAGTAAAACATCTAAAGTATGATCCACAGGTGGGCCTGTCTTTCTGTCATTCATACATGCATACACACACACACACACAATTTTGGGAAAGAGTTAAATAAAAGGATCAAGTGAGATAATAAATAATCTTTAGAAGCAAATAATATACACTACTTTTCAATAAAAAAATTGAAGAAAATATACAGAAAGTGAAACATTCAAAAGCAAATGTATAGTTCTTTATTGTTAACTTATTAATAAAAAATAACAAAATATAAAACATACATATTTTTACTCAGATTTTCTGTTATGCATTTAAGATACCTTAAGGATCAATAATTTGTGAATAAAAATGCATTTTAATGGGTAATAATTTTTAATTGTATTTTTAAAGTAGAGTAAGAAAAGTTTATAAATTATAAATAGCAAACATAGCAAATCAGACAATAGCTTTATGTAATTCATAGGAACCATATATAAACTACTCAAAGAGGAAAGAACTGAAAACATTTCTTATAAATAGTAAAGACTCTTTTTTCTTACTTTTTCATTGTTTCGATCTGAACTTCCAACTCAGTTTTCTCTATTACTATTTTCTCATAATGACTTTTCCAGGCATTGGAAGCTGAAACTGTTTCAGACAACTTGGCTTCCTAAAAAATACATAAAGTACTCATCTTGTAATTTAATAACACTAGTTTTGTTCTAAAAAAAAATACATTTTTAACAAGGAAACACTCATCCTATGTTATGGAACTTTTGTTACAGAAAATTTCAGTGTACAAATCTGAACACAGGAAAACTTTAAAGTAAATTTTAATAATGACTTTATAATACTATTACTTTATATGCATATAATAACAGTCCCAACTTAACATTTTAAGGATGTTAACGAAGCTATTTTTTTAAAATGTTTCATAATTACTGATGATAATTCCCTCCTTTATATTTACTGAACTCTTGTCTTTCTCTGACTTCTTTCACTTAGAAGAATACCCTTCAAGTCCATCCATGTTGTTGCAAATGGCAAAAGTTCATTTTTATGGCTGAGTAATATTCCTGTGTGTGTATACACCACATCTTCTCTATCCAGTCATCTGTTAATGGACACTTAGGTTGTTTTCATATCTTGGTTATTACAAATAACGTTGTTATGAACTTTAGGCTGCATATCTTTTTGAATTAGCTTTTTGGGCTTTTTTGGATAAATATACAAGAATGAAATTGCTGGGTCATATGATAGTTCTATGCCAAGCTATTCTGTATAGATCACCCTACTGACTCTCAACAAATAACTGTCAAATGGATCTACTCTTTACAAATTCACCTAAAGAGCTATAGCCATTGTACCCCCTCTCTAAAGAAAGACAAACTCACTAGAATGACAATGGTGCTAATAATTACTAATCAGAAGACTTAGAAGTAGTGATATGAGCAGTTTACATTTATTGGATGCTTTCTTCTTTCCTATCACTGAACAAGTGTTTATTCAACATCTACTATGTGTGAGACATTTTCTTTTACATTTTTACAGTAATATTTTAAATGTATTTTAAAAAGACTAGTATTGTTTTTATATTACATGTAAGTGAATATTAATATGCATTATGAAGGATATGTTGGGCAATTATATTAGAATATAAATTAAGATATTTAGAAATTTTGCCTATAAAATAAATGCTAAGAAAAAAATTTAAGACATTGATGTGATTAACTGTTGTGGGGCTATTTCAAAAGGAGTAGTCAAGGAAGGCCCCTGTGAAGAGATATCAAGTAAAAAGATAGCAAAATGATTTTTAAAACAATCAGCTATTATAGAACCTGAAGAACATTACAGTCAGAGGCAACAGCATAGAACAGTGAAACAAACACACTACCCACATTAGAGGAATAGAAAGGTTAATGTGGCAAAAATGCAGTTGGACAGACACTGTGATTTGACATTTTCTCATGTATTCCTATACGAGACAGGCAGTATTATTATCCCCTATTTTATAGATAAAGAACCTAAAGCTTAGAGAGGTTAAGTACCTTACCCAAAGTCACCAGGTTAACAAGTGGCAAAGTCTTCCTATACTATGATCTGGGGCATGAGTGACATGGTGCTAGTTAAAAGAAAATCCCAAGAATTTTAATGACTCAATTAGTTTTTAACACACAGGAATATTTTCCGGCATTCAACTAGCCTTTCAGCCTTACAGATTTTGCACTTAGTCCTCAAGTCTTTTATCTAATTAAATTCTTCTGAATGTAGGTTAAATATTAAAGAGTTTTAAAATGTTCACAGTTGAGCTTATAAAACATTAGGTTGTTTTGCTTATATAAGCATTTATGCAAGTCTGTTTTCAGTTCATTCATATCTAAGTTCTTAAAAGATGGGATACCAATGATACTTAAAAAGAGTAAATATTTTCTTATTTGGTAACTGAATAAACATAATTCATCAAAAACAAAGCACTAAGTCAATTTTCAACTTTGTTAATAAACCCAAAGATAACTTTCACATGGTGGGTTTACATCAGCACATGTATTTAAATACATTATGGATTTTAAGTGAAGTGAATTACTGAATAAAGTCATATGGTCTAATAATACAAATCAGCATTTCCCAAATTGGTATTCCTCAGAGTCAGTTCCAAGAGTTACTTTGTGAATAAAAGAATTCTGCAGCTAACTAAGTAGTGGAGAACTCTGAATTCAATACCCTCCTTGGCGTTGAAGGCCTTCTCAGGGCCTTTGTTAATGTACTTTAATTTAATGTTAATATGCCATGTAAATTTCCAAGGGTGAATATGTATGAAGTGGTACAACCCATAGTTAATCACAGATGCTTTGGGACTTACATATCCTTTAAATAAAGTCCCAAGGAAACGCTGATGTAATTCAAAACGTAAATTTGTCAGTTTATGTAATCTTTCAAAATAAAGAATAAAGCAAAATTAGTATGAGTAAAGTTTTTCTAACAAGATAATTATACTAAGCGTTAGGAAGTTAAGTACATTAACTAAGTATATAAAACAATTCTTTAAGGAAGAATGTATATAACTCACCTGCTCTCTAATTTGGGAAGTAAGGTTTTCCATGTCTCCAGTAAAATGTTCAATCCTTTGTTTGTAAATTTTAGATGCCTTTTTCAAAGCGATAGTTTTTTGCCTACTTGATTCTTTCATTGCTACAGCCTCATACTTACTCTTTTTCAACTGCAAATTCCATTCTGATATTTGGGTTTCTAAACTCTAAAAAATATCAGCAGTAGTTAAGTTATTTTAGAATGCCAATGTTGACATAAACATTGTTAAAATATGTAAGTAATCTTCCACATAGAATTTATGAAAAAGACTAGTAAGTTTAGTAAAAAGCAAAACAGTGAAGAAAGGTGATTTCACCAATGTTTATTTGTAACCAGTTATACAGTGCAAATTTATTTTTTTTTTTAGTGCAAATTTAAAATGTATAAACCTATATAAAACTAATACTACTCTTACTAAGAAGCTAATACTGGTGATTATGGCAGAAACACTAATTCCCTTAATACCTTTTTGATTAACTAGAATTTTTTTTAATTTCACATCTAGAATATTATATATACCACTCACTAGTTACTGAAAATCAAAAAAAAAAAAGTAATTAAGCTGGAAACAATTCAAACAGTATGTACATAAAGCTCAAAGGAATCAGTAGCTCCCCAAATATATTAGGACTCTAGTTCAAATTATAAATGCTTAAAGGATATATAATCAAAATCTATAGATCATAAAGAATATAGATGAGATAAACAAAAACTTATTTGCTATATTTTAATTTACTAGAATTAAGGGGGAAGTCTTGACATTTGAAAGAGTTACATCAAGACAACATAAGTACTACTTTGACCAGTAAGCAGTAAATTTATTGAAGCTATTATTCTAAGACCACACAGGGTTCGAGAAACGACTACCAGATCAGTAAGAGTCATGAAGGGTAAAAAGATGTTTGGTTATCTTTTTACCCAAAGGTAAGGCATGTTTTTATCCACTGAGTCTGATAATGTTAATTGACATAACTCCTTACATATCTTTTGGGGATATAACTAAACACAGAATATTAGGTTGGGTCGATGATGAATATGATTTAGTGTGATAACTCATGTTTTCATTTCAAAAAAACTTTGTATTTTAAAGCATCTGAGTACTAAGAACTTAAAGACTTAAGGTTTTAATGTTTCTACCTTTCTTAAAAGTTGTGTGTTTCTGAAAATAATGCAAAATTATTAAAGAGTTTAAGTTTTAGTCTTCCATTTCCTGGGCAATCACTTTAATAAAAAAAAGAAAATAGGAGTTACAGTAAATGATGGAGCTTTTCTACCTTATGATCAACAAAAAACTACACTTAACTTTCAGTAAAAATGAGTTTAAGAGATACATCTTAAACAAGATCCAAAGGCTTGATCTCTTTGAAAAGTAACTTCACAAACTAAGAGAAGAAGCAAAACATTCTTAGTCTTTAAAAATCTCTATAAACTAAAAAATCCCATTATAATAAGTAGTTGGGGAAAACAAACTGCAATATAGTTAAGTCAGCTTTAGAGAAAGGAAGAACCCTCCCCAACCCAAGAAAAACCGCTGTACTTTCTCTAAAATACCACAGGGTGTCATCATCACATCATGAATGACAGGCACACTTATCACTAAGAGTGAAATAGATTTTTTTTGAACATGGATCCACAGGACTTTCTTACTAGATTATCAAATCCCATGCTCAACCACTATTAGGAAGTGTGCTGAAACTATCAAATTATTTTTATAGTTTCAAAATAACCCCATCAGTCATTTGCCAAATGAATGGATATATATTTTAAACCAACTATTTGCCTTTTCCTTTTTCCAAAGAATTATACTTGCAGTATATTATAAAGATAATTACTCTGTCTCTTCTAAAATGTGAAAATTTTCTAACTCTAACTGACATATTTTAAAGATCTAGAAAGAAAAATGAGTTTAAAGTATTTTCAAGGTAGTTCTCAAGGAATTAAAATGTAACTAAAAAATTTAAAAGACCCAATAAAATTGTTGAGTCATCCATCAACAGAGCTAAAAAAAATGAGATTTATGTTGACAAACTGAGTTAGTTCACTGTGCATGCATTCGTTAAAAAAACACAACAACAAAACTTGTCAACCCTAAATAAATTCCAAAACTGTGTTAGAAGGAATGTAAAAAAAAAAAATCCATGAGCTAATTCAACTTTTAATTATTTCTAAATAACAGAATTTTGTAAAAGAATGTAAACTCAAGTAATAGACAGGTGAATGTGATGGCAAAATCTTTAGGATTTTATAGCTTTATATTTGCTCTCCTGCTGCTGCTGCTAAGTCGCTTCAGTCGTGTCCGACTCTGTGCGATTCCATAGACGGCAGCCTATCAGGCTCCGCCATCCCTGGGATTCTCCAGGCAAGAACACTGGAGTGGGTTGCCATTTCCTTCTCCATGCATGAAAGTGAAAAGCGAAAGTGAAGTCACTCAGTCGTGTCCAACTCTCAGCGACCCCACGGACTGCAGCCCACCAGGCTCCTCTGTCCATGGGATTTTCCAAGCAAGAGTACTGGAGTGGGGTGCCATTGCCTTCTCCGATTTTCTCTCCTAAATATCATGAATATAAAAAGGAACTGTCAAATTTAACCTTAAAAAATTTTTACTATTTCATTTTTAAACTAAAGAACGTATTTTCAAGAACTTCCCCAACTGCTATTTAAGGACATAATTTTTTTTTTTTTTAAAAGACAAATCATAGTAGATAATCTGAGATGTTAAATTACATGTATTCTCTTATATTTACCATAACAGAGCAGTACAATTTCAACTCTAGTTCATCTCCAGTGCCCTAAGACACGGACGCAAAGAACACAGGGAATCTCTGGGGGAAAGTGCTAAAAAGCACCTAAAAGGCAGACAAAAGACAAGATTTATGTCTCACATAAGTCTGATTAATGTCTCTTTCATGGGCAAAAGCTTTTTGCCACTAAAGGAAAAAACAACCTTCAATATGCATCGTGAAAAACATGTGCCTGGGCTACAGGCATCTGCCATGATTCAGGAAGATAAAAGCAAACAGAAATCCAGCACAGAAGTCCTCACACTCAATGGGGTTTGTCTTTGTACACTTCTCTTTCAAAAGTGGCAACACTGCTTCTTTTCCTTTGGCAAAAATGACAGTAGATCCAGTTAGCTTGTATCATACCATAGCAACCTCAAACTCTCACCTCAAAGTGACTGTGAGGCTTCCACAAGAATATTTAAACTATGCAGTTTAAACCAGAGAATTCCTCTTAATTTCCCTGCTAAAAAAGCTGTATAACGGGTTACTTGATTATCTAAACACCAATGCTAGGTTACCTGATCTTAATGTTATTATCATTAGTAACAAAAACAATATAATAAACATTATTGTCTCATTCAATAAGTGCAAGAGTATTTAAGTATATTATAGGCACATAAAAGGGATGACTGTATACCAAATATTAATAGCTTCAGTATTTTTAAGTTTTTTAAATTTTCTCTTATATTTAATAGCTTTTCCCAATAAATATAATTTAACTAATAATAGGAGAGATTTTTTTAAGTAATTCAATCTTTACAAATTCTTCCTAGATCGGTACTAAAGAGAGATAGCATTTTCATATTAGGATCTGGAGCCAAATCTTTAGAAAGACCAGAAATGTTAAGATTTGCCTCAAATATGGATTTCCCATGGCAACACTTAAACTGAATTCTTTCAAAACCACTAAATTCCAGAATTAAGACTATACTGTCATTCATTACTTTTGGCACTTAAAACTATTAAAATGGATGAGTATTTATAACCTTTATGTGTTCTTTTAATTTATCATTCTCTGCTTCCTTTTTATGAATTTGGGACTGCAGTCGTTCATGTACCACTTTCACTGATTGTGAAAAACGTCTTGCTTTCAAAGCATTTGCCTAGAAGAGAAAACAAAACAAAAATGTGTTATTTGATGTATTTCTCTACAATATTAAACTTTACAGTACTTGGATATTATCTAAAAATTTGCTAAAGAGCAAACTATAAAACTCCCATTATGAATGGATTTTATATAAAATCAAGGAGATGTTTTCTACTCCCCTTTTTAATTTAATAACTCCTAATTATCTCTTGTTACAAGTTCCTATCTATCCTCCTAAGTAAAATTATGGATATGTCTAAAATGATCCTACAAACACAGAAATACCTTAATTTATACGAAAACTGAAATATATATTTATACATAGGTTCCTGATTTATGCCAAGTACCCTGAATGAAGCATCATAAAAATCTAAAAGAAAAAACAACTTTAAAAAATTAAGATATTATATTTGATATAAAACTGGGGAAAGTGTTCAAATAACCTAAAAAACGTTGTGTCTATTTATGAGGATAAACAGGAGGCCAACATGGAAAGAAGGTAAAGAAGGAGTCAATATTAAGAAAATATGATGAATTAAGGTCAAAATTTGCTTACCTTTTCATTCTGAAACAAAGAAGAAAGTTCTTGGATATAGGTCTCCTTTTCAAGTACCTTGTTCTTAAGATTCTTCAATAAATAAAATGTAAAAGTTAGAAATATCACAACTTGGGTAATGCTGGCTAATTTTATAAAACTGACCAGCATATAAGCAAAAAAATTCAGGAAACTAGACTTCCAAGCATAAAAGACTTACAATGTTTTCACTTTCATTATCAGTTAGTTTCTCTAACAAGTTGAATAAACTTTCCCCTCTCTGTGGAAAAAAGAAGTTATAAATCAGTGTTCACAAGCTATATTTCTCTACACAATAGCAGAAAGTGGATTAAGCATCGCTTAAGCCCCAGGATTTCTTTGGAGGGAATGATGCTGAAGCTGAAACTCCAGTTCTTTGGCCACCTCATTTGAAGAGTTGACTTACTGGAAGACTCTGATGCTGGGAGGGATTGGGGGCAGGAGGAGAAGGGGATGACAGAGGATGAGATGGCTGGATGGCATCACTGACTTGATGGACGTGAGTCTGAGTGAACTCCGGGAGTTGGTGATGGACAGGGAGGCCTGGCGTGCTGCGCTTCACGGGGTCGCAAAGAGTCAGACACGACTGAGCGACTGAACTGAACTGAACTGAAGAAACTAACGTGGCGCAGCGTATAGTGGTGACCACAGCTGCCTTCCAAGGAAATTAATATGGACAACTACTATGCGTAGTTCAGCTTTTTAAAGTTAAAAACCAGAAAGATTTTTGCTTAAGTGTTCCAAATCAATTTTTGTCCACAATTTATAAAATTAATTTCTAAATAATGCCTCATAAAGTACAAGCCAATGACATAAAAATCACAAGAACCTTGTATACAAAGGAGGCTCACAATGCTGTTTGTAAACAGGTAAAAATTTTAAGCAGCCTAAAGTCTAGCAAAAAGAAATGTTTTAAAGAATTATAGCAAATCAATAAAAGAATTCCATGTAGATATTTTAAATGAGAATGCAGAGAATGTTTATTCACTTTGAGGGTCACACATACCATATTATTCTATTTATATAAAATATCAGGTCTTCCCTGATAGCTCAGTTGGTAAAGAATCCGCCTGCAATGCAGGAGACCCTGGTTCGATTCCTGGGTCAGGAAGATCCACTGGAGAAGGGATAGGCTACCCACTCCAATATTCTTGGGCTTCCCTTGTGGCTCAGCTGGTAAAGAATCTGCCTGCAATGTGGGAGACCTGGGTTCGATCCCTGGGTTGGGAAGACCCCTGGAGAAGGGAAAAGCTACCCACTCCAGTATTCTGGCCTGGAGAATTCCATGGACTATACAGTCCATGAGGTCGCAAAGAGTGGGACACAACTGAGCGACTTTCACTCACTTGATAAAAAATATGTGAAATGAGCAAATCCATAGATACAGAAAAAGCAGATAAGGGACAAAGAAAGGGTAGATGGGGATGAGAAGCAAAATTCTAAACGGCTAAGGGTTTCTATTTGTAGTTATGAAAATGCTCCAAGGCTGATGGTGATGACTACACAATTCTGTGAATATACCAAAAATCACTGAATTGCACACTTTGAACCAGTGAACTGTATGGTATGTGAATTAGATCTAAATAAAACTGTTAAGAAAGGAATATATGAATGCATAAATAAAAATGAATACAAGAGCTTAAATTCCAAGAGTTTTTTATAGTAATCAACTGAAATCAAGTAAAACAAATAATGAAAGTTCTTGAAATTGAAACGAAAAAAATGTATTTTCTATAAAATATGCTGCTTTCATGTAAAACTACTCATGAAACAATCAAAGTGGGGGTTAATGATTGTCATTTCAAACAAAAATCCAAGAATCATTTCCATTTCAAATATACCAATATTTTAATTTCTACAGTTTAAGAACCAATATACCCTTCGGGTGAGAAATATCACTATTGAAATAGTGCTTAGTATTCCTTACTTGTTGATATTCTGTCTATCTAAGATGTTCTAAAGTTTGTTTTACACGCTTAAGTATCTAATTCTATTGTTAATATTTCCATCTGTTTAGAAATTTTCAAATTGGATGCAGAAAAGATTAGCCTGACAAAATATAAGAGCCACAAACACATTTTAAGACATTGCATTAAGACACTCTAAAATGTAATGCTACTATTAGCAAAGAATACTTTTTCCCAGTAAAAAAAATCATTCTTTTGCACATGTTGCTATTGTTTAGTCACTAAGTCATATCCAGCTCTTTGCGACCTCATGGACTGTAGCCCGCCAGGCTCCTCTGTCCATGGGATTTTCCAGCCAAGAATACTGGAGTGAGTTGCTATTTCCTACTCCAGGGGATTTTCCTGACCCAGGGATCAAACACGGGTCTCCTGTATTGGCAGGTGGGTTCTTTACCACTGAGCCTCCAGGGAGGCCCTCTTTTGCACATAGTAGTAGTAAAATTTGCCAAGTTTATAGCAGTGAATAGTATTTGTTACGTGGTACACTAAAGTAAAATGAAATCAAAATAAGGGCTTAAACCCTAAAGCATTTCAGGAATTTATTATAATAAAACTAATATTATACAATCTATTTTTTGCCCTTAACTCAAACTTTAGTACACTGTAATTTTAGAATAGAGGTTTTTATTCCACATAGTACTACAGAAAATATATTTCATCTCTCAGAATATTTTAAATTCACTCTTGAGAGAAATTGCCTCTAGTTCAACTCCAGGTAAGTCAAGCACCAAGGCACACAGTTTCTAGCTTGGCCTCTCATCAAGTGCATCTCTGAGATTATCTTTGATGAAAAGAATTGAAATTAATGAAATAGGAAAAAAGAACACTGATAAACTTGCATTTTTTATATCAAATACCAGTGTGTGACTATAATTACTGTAAGATATGAGACCTCAGTAAATGCATTCTGAGTATTATCCTAGCTCCTCATTTTATCAGATGTTCACTAGTCAAGTACTCACATTTTCAAAACTAAGCTCTTCAATGGTGTCCTTAAATAATGGCAGAAGTAATTCTGCAGAACAAGTTGCTAACTCGGCCTCCTTAAACAATGCTTCCAATTCGGTCTTCTCATTATGGATGCCCTGCTTTAGGCTATGCACAAAGAAAATTTAAGTTAAAACTGTTACATAAATTTGTTATCCTTTTTTGTGCAAACTAAGCATAGCCTGATTAAGTATTATAGTTCCATAAATTGCTCTGCAAAATTTAACACTAAACTGTCACTAAAAACATATGAATTTTTTCTATATTTCCATATTTTTTCTACACTTAACTATAAATGGTAAGACAGTTTCTAAAATGTTAAGATATGAAGACTACCAACAGCAATATAGCACTCTACTATTTGATAATTATTCAACATCTGTGCTCCACTTTGTAAAATGATTTATGTGAATGTGTGTCTTTTTTTCTTCCCTCCCTTCTCCCTAGTCCAAAAACAAAAGATCTGACTTTCTAGCCCTTATTCCCAATCCTTTCTTGAAATCTATTGTTCTTCACAAAAAAATTCCTCCAGAAGAATGTGTAAGCAAAACAAATGAAACACAAAAAACTAAACTTCTCCAGACACCTAAAAATTCTTCACATTTGGTTTTATAAAACATTATCATTTAAAGTGAAACTGGTAATATTTGCTTTCTTGGTTATGTTTTATCTACACTACTGTATATCACTGTAAAATACATTTTTGGGAGTAGACAAGAAGTTCATACTTTTACATCCTGAAATAGGGATGCTTCTTAATAATCTTTGTCAGTCTGGAAGCCGTCTTGTGCTGTCTCTCCTGTACATGCCCAAAACTTATAGAATGAGCATCAAATAGTATGAAGAATATCCCAGAGATGGGATATAGCACTTTTTTAACCTCTAGCAAAGAAGGGTCACATAGAGGGCTTGAAAGAGTGGCTTGAAGGAGTTGTTGAAGTAAGAATGTTTAGCAACATTCTGGAAGCAAGATTCCAAGGTAGGCTTTCTGTATACTGTAAGTAAGAGCCCATCACCAATAATTTTCATTTCAGATATAGATATGCTTAAGAAATACCATTTCACTAATACTCCTAATAGCAGAGAGAACTCTGAGTTAAAAAGTGACTCAAAGAAGTTGGATTTTGAGTATAAAGAAGCTTTGAGAATACCTTCACTAATTTATTTCATTTAATCTTTATATGAGCAGAGTCATTTGGACAAAAATCTAAGTATAACTTTGAAGGGGCTTTTATACTATTTATAAATAAAATTCCAAGCATTCCAAGAAAGCACTGTGTCTTTAATTGACACCACTTTTCTTCTATGGTACATAATATAATGGCTCAACAACAATGAGGCATCTTAGAGGCATGCTTAGACATAGCATCTTAGAGGCTATGTCTCTAAGAAATACATTGTATTCTTAAGTACCACTGGCTTAAAATGATGGGCCTAAGGAAGATGCTGCCTACAAAAGACAATTATCATTAAAAACCATGTACAGAAAGTCAAAAATAATTATATATGATCAAACATTATTTTCACTTATAACTAGAAGCTGCACTATACCATCCATAGCAACAACCACGGTATTTTAAGATTGTCACTTTGAGGAGCAATGAGTCATACAAAATACAAATGCATCCCCATACCAAAGAAGCAAAGTATGACAGGTATCTTTTAGATAGCAATATACCAAATGATAGTGAATTAGTATTCATTAACTATATTTCCAATATTACATGGTATTTATATTTTCATTTACCTTAGGTAAAAAGGTATATATTTTATAAATTTCTATAGGTAATTTTTTCAATTTTAATTGCTGTCATTAAAATTTCAAAACAGCCACATGCTACATGAGTACTTTGTAATCAAATTAAATAAATATTAATAACTAGACTGTTATATGATATCCTTGAAAGAATGCTATATTTGATTCAAATAGTTTACAATATGGACAAAATATGAAACCCTGAAATCAAGAAAATTAAGTTATCCCCTGCTATTGTTGAGAATACCAGCTGAGATGACTTTCACTGGCATCCTCTGGTAAAGGTTCTTTCTCTGATCTACTTTCAAAACGGGAAAAGAGTTCTTCTGAATCATTTCCATCACTTGCAGTCTCCTCCATAAATTAAATGGATTTATAGGTGGCTTCCACAGCAAGTTCTCCACATAAGCTGAAACCTAGGAAATATTTTCATTATTAAACATTTCAGTAGATTCTTTTTTTGTTATTACCCTATAAGATAAAAATCCTAAAGATCCATAAAAGAAAAATATTTCACAGACAAAATTCAAATTGTAGCTGCTACTCATTGTGATACTAATTTAAAATTGTATCAAAACTGCACAGCACAATCATTCAACAATTGCCAACTGCCAGTTTCCAAAAAGACTATTTTCTACATACTCACAAGAATGTATAAATTACTATTAGTTTATTTCTTGAACTATTAAAATAATATCTTGATCCAAACAGACTAGAAACTGGACATAAAAGTCATGGCATAACTATCAATTTCAATTTTGTTAGATCTAGTCAATAAGAAATGAATGTTATTCATGCCTATAACAGTAAACATTTAAGATACTTTTGAAAGTATTTGGCAACAATAGCTGCAAAGATAAAGGTTTTTTTAAAAGTAGACTTTTCAACATTAAATTCACTTATTTCTACAAATAAATCCTAGTTTTTAAAAAAAGTTCAATCTAGGTTATTCTTTGGTGATACTGAATGGGCAGATGATATTACATCTAAGTCTTACTAAATACTCTAATTGTTTTCTCTCAAATTTGGAGATGTCATTTTAAAATGTAAATTTTAAATTTATGACATTTATGAATTTCTTCAAAGCTACTCCATTTTAAGTAATGAATTAGTGCTCTGGCAATCATTAGGACTGTATTTTCACAATTCTAATATATGGACATGTGTCTCCCTAATTCTGTTTATACAAAATCAAACATCCTACTTAAGGTCTTCTGCATTTTTGCAGAGATACTTTACCTCCTTGTAATTTATTTTTAATTTTCTGTATCATAAAATACATATGTTCAAGAATTTTCAGATCTTTAGATAGATGTGAGATTAAAGGTTGAAAAGTATTCACAATATTTAATTAGCAGTTCAGAAATCATTTAAAATGTCTGTAAAAAATGTATCTCTTTTTTGTCTGAAGGTTCTATATATCAGAGAGATATTTAGGCTGTAGGCCAATGAAAGCATGCTCATATTTTTTAAACACTAGCAACTCATGTCAAAATGGAAATGCAGAATAAGATACATATAGTCTAAGATGATCTATGTGACTGCTACAAATATGCAACATCTGTTATTAGGGCATAACAATATTTTGAGCTATTGGCATTCCAGGAAAAATTTTTTTAATATTAATATACAGGCATTCCCTGGTGGCTCAGAGGGTAAAGAGTCTGCCCACAATGTGGGAGACCAGAGTTCGATCCCTAGGTTGGGAAGATCCCCTGATGAAGAAAATGGCAACCCACTCCAGTATTCTTGCCTGGAGAATCCCATGGACAGAGGAGCCTCATGGGCCTCAGTCCACAGAGTCGCAAAGAGTCAGACATGACTTAGAGACTTCACTTTCACTTTCTTTCATGAATATACAAAATCAATGAAAAACCAAACCTAAAGATGAAAACGAATATGCTTGGATAAGTCACTGCAATCAAGGAAATTATCACCTACTCATTTGCTCAGTTTTGGTACTTATTATTTGTCCATTAACTTGTTTAAATATCTGTCTCTCTGTACAACAGAATCTCAAGAAAAATTTCTTCTTTACTAGAATCCTCAGCACCTATAAGCCTTGTAAAAGCTAAGCAATAACTGAAGGAGAGGGCTCAAGGCTTGGCGTAATTTAGAAATACGATGAATTAAAACTGATGTTTTTTATAACTATTCACCCCTGAGTCATCTTTTAGGGGATCACTAAAAGAACAATAGTTCATATATCTAAAATAAAAGTTTACAAACCAGTATAAGAGGATAAGGATCCTCAATTTATTGAAAACATTTTATGAGGTAAGATTCAGTTTGAGAACTTCTTTGTGTCCAGTGGCTGAGATTCCACACTTTCAATGCAGGGGGCCTGGGTTCAATCTCTGGTCAGGGAAAGTGAAGTGAAAGAAAGTGAAGTTGCTCAGTCGTGTCCAACTCTTTGCGACCCCATGGACTGTAGCCTATCAGGCTCCTCCGTCCATGGGAGGAATCGAACCCAGGTCTCCCGAATTGCGGGCAGACGCTTTACCGTCTGAGCCACCAGGGAACCAGATCCCAAATGCCTCAATTAAAGATCCTGCGTGCAGTGACGAAGACCCTACATGTGGCAACTAAGACTCAATGCAGGCAAAAAAAATAAAGAAAAAGAAAAATTTTTTTTAAAAAATTCAGCTTGGTATTAGTACTTTAAATGAGTTCTTGCTTGGCTTTGTGGGAAATGAATACAGGATTATTCACTTATAATATATAGGAATACAGGAACTTCTCAAAATATTGCGAGGTTCCAAGGTACTCCACTATTTTTGTGTTGATGATACTATAAGCAGAAACATATGTATGCTGAAAAATGTAATAATTTTCTTTAACATAAAAAGTCTTGCCTTTATTAAAAAAAAAAAAAAAGAAAAAGCTATCATTTTGGTGCACCAAATGTATTCTTGCATGGAAAAAGAGCAGATATTTCACAAGGAAATGTTATCAATTATGTAGAATAAACTGCCAATTTACAAATGTATTAAACTTTTGTCCAATTTGCTCGTGGTGAAACAAAGACATATATTCTGCACACACACTTTTAATGATCAAATCCCTAAAGAATAGCAATATTTAAATATTTTTAATGGTTAAAGAATTAAATTTCCTATATAGAAATGACTTTCAGTCTTCTACCCAAAAGGCATATATTTAAAGCCTTTTCCAGGAGTGGTCATGGGTTTCTGGCAACTCAGCTACATTCATTAAACTATGTTCCATTTTGACCAATAAGAAGCATTTGAGCGATGGCTGTTCAGGGACCATGATGCTGCCATGATCACAGAAAGGAAAGCTCACAGTCCATGACCTTCCACAGCACCTATATTGTTCTATACAAATTAATCAGCTTCAAATATACATTCAAAACTAACCTCTTTGGAGAGAAAAGCATATGAATCTTGCATATTTCATTTTGTTTTGCCAAATACTAACCCTTGGAAAACTAGTTCCCACTTAGCGTCAAACAAAAGCATGCAGCTTATACTGAAATACTCACTATGAAATATTCAGCAAAGAATATCAAGTAGATACAGAAATGCTACTCATTTCACTCACTAAACACTAGTCAAAAGTTTACTAGAGATGTAATTGTATAGCTTTTTGGACTCCATAGCAAAAAAAAAAAAAAAGGTATTTGGAATTAGAGTAAAAATAGCCAGAGACGGAAAACAGATCTTATGAGTGAAAGCTATCAAAATTGGAAAAAAAAAAACTTTTTTTATATATAGAGAGATTAACTTTGAAAATTAGCTAATGCTTTTGTCCAATGAATAAAGGAATTTAAAAATAAAAGGGTTGCAGATTGGATAATATCGAGGAAAAAGTTGACAGGAAGAGTGTCTGATTTGTAAATAAAGGATACATACATATTTTCAAGGCACAAGTCCTCCCTCCTTCTCAAAATATTCCTCTGACTGATTCAGTCCACCAAGAATCCTAAACATCTAATAATATTTTCAGAACTATACAGTTTAGAATTTAATTGCAATATAAACAGTAATATTTTAAATGGCTACTAAATCTGTGAGGGCAATATACTCGTCACTCTTTACCCTCAAAAATTACATAATACAGTGAGAGGCATAGGTTAGGTTCCAATATATAAGTGATGGTGAGCAAATAATTTATTATTCAACCTGAAACAGTTAAGAGATCAAGTGGGCCTCATAGAGAACCCAATTACCCAGAAGACTGGACCAAAGTCTTCAGAGTACCATTTCACCCTAAATAGTCAGTATCCTTTCATCAAATAAAAATAAAACATTTTCTTTCCCTTCAACACATGAACAACATGAGGACATGCTGCCATTTACCAACAGGGCATTAACTTACCTTATAACATCACCTCACAAAAACCCTGCAGTTTCTATTAACATCCCAAAGCTACACATGAAGAAACCAAGTTTTAGAAAGGTTAAATAGCTTGCTCAAGTTTATAAGTAAGGAAGTGGTGGAACTCAGTTTTGAAGCAAAAGCCAGCAGATATTAAAATATAAGAATTTACACAGCTGAGAGTAACATACAAACTTCTGTGTTTTAATAATACTCTTATAAATTCAGTTTATATTTTAAAAATGAAAACTGTTCTGTACAAGGAAATAAAGGATGAGTAAGACTGACCTCCTTGAAGACACAGACAAGTCTAAATTGAGAGAAGACTGTGAGCCTGCTGTCACTTCAGTTGTATCCGACTCTGTGAACCTATGGACTGCAGCCTACCAGATACCTCTGTCCATGGCATTCTCCAGGCAAGAATACTGGATGGGGTTGCCAGGCTCTTCTCCAGGGGATCTTCCTGGCCCAGGGCTCAAACCCACGTGTCATGTCTCCTGCATTGATAGTCAGGTTCTTTACCACTAGCATCACCTAGGAAGCCCCAGAGAAGACAGAGAGCAGAAAACTAAAATCCAGTGTGCTAACGGTTGTAAGGGACTCACTGAGTACCCTGAAAGCAATGAGCAGGATCCTGGGAGACTTCCCAGAGGTAAATCCACAGTAGAGTCCAGCAGCATCTGAGGCTGGCAAAAGGGAAAAGAAAAAGGCATTCCAGATAGAGAGTAAAGTACCAGCAAGAACAAGGAATCATGAGAGAACATGATTTGAAAGGGCACTTGGCAAAAGATGAGACTGACTGGACACATGAAAGCAGTAATTCTATGCAAAGTTCAAGAGTTTGAGTTTTTTCCCAAAAGGTTAAGGCAGACCATTAAACAATTTTAAGCAGGAGAATGCCAGATCAGAAGTGCATCTTTTAAAGAGAAACCCAGTGGTGTTTTGGAAAATAGACTAGGCATATGGAGGAGAGTAGAAATAGATCCTAAGAGAGATGAAATTTCAACAATGTTTTGCAACAAAAATTTTTGAAAAAATCAAAAGTTGCTCCTGCTGGTGATTAAAACAAACAAAACCCCACGGAAAACAATGAAGGAATCAGAATATAGGAAAAGCAAGAGATCAGTATGGAAATGATCAAACGTAACCCCTCATTTACTCATGACCACTCTGAACAGACGCTCAACATTTAAGTTGCAGAAAATGACCGCTTATCCCGTTAAGTAAAAAATTAACTTAGACCAGTTTGAAGAAAATCTCTTAAAAGTGTGTATTAGGACTTCCCTGGCTGTCCAGTGATTCAGACTTCACCTTCCAATGCAGGCAGCATGGGTTCAATTCCTGGTCAGGGAGCTAACATCCCACATGTCTCATGGCCAAACAAAACAAAACATAAAACAAAAGCTACATTGTAACAAGTTCAATAAAACTTCAAAAACTGTCCATATCAAAAAAAACCTTTCAAAAATAAATATTATTTTTTCCTTCTCAGAGTTATCTGTACAGAATCAACTCAACTTCAAAATAATTCTTTCAAAAATCATTCTTGTAGAATTATTACAAATCATCTTCAATGTAGTAAAAAACTGACTGAGTTCTACTAAGCCAGGGCCCAGGGGATCATTGACTTCCAACAGAACTGTGCCCAAGGGAATAGATGTTATGTTAACCTCATTACTATACCCAGCTTCTAGGGTCTCAGTCATTTGCACAAACTAAGCAGTGATTAGCAGCAGTATAAACAAAGCCATTTTCTCATACTTTGGGAGTTTTCGATGCAAAAACTACCTTACTAATACACACCAATTTTGAAATAAGAAAAAGAGAAGCAAGAAAATGGATACCTAGCTGTTAAGGACCATAACAAACATGACCGTGACAATCTTATTGTAAGCAGGAGGGTATTAAACTCATTTTAAAAGTAGACAGGCTTTCTGCAGTCTATTCCTTAAACCATAACCAACCAAGTGGTACTTAAAATTACTCCAAGAACCTCATTCACTGAACCATCAAGGAAGCCCTCATTCATCCAAAAACAACGGAAACCTGTGTGTGAGGTGATAGGGAAACTTTGTCTTTGCAATATTTTCTCCCCAACACCAGCCAAAGTCTGGCTGTGGTTTTCTCACTGAACAAGCACCACTTACCGACCACCTACTCAAAACCTGACATTGGTTAACTTAAATCTTATTACAACCACTCGAAAGTGACTTATCCCTCATTTTACGAAGAAGGCAACTGAAACCAGATAAGTTTGTGAATTGTCCAAACCATACACTTTAAAGAATAGAGGCTGGAAATCTAGGGCCCTGGAAAAGGAATGATTTCCCGAGGCCTGAAGTATTCTTTACTAAAGGAGCCCCGGAGCCAATTAGAGTCTGGCATATTATACAACGGGCACTTCAACATCCGCCGAATACGTAAGGGAGCAGTATTTCCTAAAGAAGCGCTGCCGTTACCAGGGCCTTCTGGATCACGTCTCGGTCCTCGACAAGCCCAACTCACTAATATCTGCCAGGCTGTTCCAGGGACCACACCCTTCCTCGCTGCCTTTGCCAAGTCAAGGATGCGAGCGGGAGGTGTAGGCAGAAAGGGGCTGAGGTTAGTGTTGGGTGGACGCGACGGCCTTTCACTTCCGTAACTCACCAAGGCCACGGCCACGGTCCCAACCCGGGACCCTTAAAGCCACCCGCGGTAACCGACCCTCCGCCGCGCAAGCCAAAATTTTCCCCTCCAAAAGCGGACCGTCGCTTCCACCACTGCGTCATCACGCCGCCGTGACGTCAGGCCGCCGCCGGGTCCGCTAGGGCCCCGAAGGCTGACGTTGGGTGAACGTTAGTGCAAACCCTGGCGAGCATACCTGTGCTCCCCAGCCCTGGGTGGGCCAGCAGGGAGCAGGATGCGGGGGGCAGTGCAGTGGATGAAAGCTAGGAAGGAAGGCAAGGACGCGACTCCGGAAGCAGGCGAACTCCTAGAACGGCCTGAGTAGAAGAATGCCCAACGGGGAGCAAGCGGGACAAAACCGGGTTGGTAACCAGCAAGTAGCTTCTCTGGCAACGGCCGCCCCGCCCCTTCGGTCGCCCGCAGCGGCGCAGCCAATTGGCCGAGTTCAGCAAAGCGAGCGCCGGCGTCTGCTGCTGTTGTCAGGAGTGAGGGGGCGGGGCACGGGGAGGCGTCCTGTCTCCGAGTTGCTTCTCCCGGTAAACCCCCCACCCCCAACCTTTTGTTTTAAGAGAAGGGCCGCACTTGTGTATAGTTAGCAGTCTTAACTGTTGAGTTCACCCAGAAAGGGAAATAAGGCCGATGCATTCCAAATCTTCTGACACTAGGCTTGAATCATCAAAAGTGCCCTCCTTTTGTTTTTTAAAGGGGGAAATTTGAAAAAAACCAAGGCAATCGCGACTGGAAGAAAGTTCGCTGTAAATGTAAACAGCTGAAAGCCGTTTATCCGAGGTTATTCTCTGGGCTTCTGTTTTGTCCTGTTAAGTCAGAGAGCCTGACGGCTACCTCCCAGCCATCTTTCGGGTCTCCGATAATTTGTAATCTGATACTTTTATAAATTGGACAAGGCAAAATTCTACTTGGAAAAGTTAAAAAACAAAAAAGTTATCCAACGCTTCAACCTAACGTTAAAAATAGTGAGTATCACATTAGGTTCACAAATAAAGAAACTATCAACTGAGCAGTTTAATCGTGGCATAACTCTTACTTGTTTCACTAAAGAACAATTTCCATTGATGATTCCAGCAATGCTCCCCCATCCCCACCACCAGCCCCAGCACAAGTTCACAATACATTAACTTCCATATATGTAAATGTTAAAAAGCACTAGGAATTGCACATTTAAGTACCTACTCTAATTGATGGATCATGACCTTTGGCAAGTCAACTTCTCTGAGCTAATCTCACCTGAAAAAAAAAAAAGGAAAAGTAGAATTGAGGCAAGCGTGCATGCTCAGTCCCTCAGTCGTGTCCAACTCTTGCAACCCAATGGACTGTAGCCCGCCAGGCTCCTCTGTCCATGAGATTGTCCAGGCAAGAATACTGGAGTGGGTTGTCATGCCCTCCTCTAGGGGATTTTCCCCACCCAGGGATTGAATCCCCTCTCTTATGCCTCCTGCATTGGCAGGTAGGTTCTTTACCACTAGCACTACCTGGGAAGCCCTTTCTGAGCCACAAGCTTTTGTTTCAGACTGTACAGCTAGGTAAAAATCGCAACATTAGAATCCATATTCAGCATTCTATGTACCCCCTTGGTGAACCTTGTCTGAGCTGGGATGAAAACAGAGTGGCTTTCTCCAGCAGCTGTGGACACATTCTAGTTGCGGCATGGCTTATAAGCTGTATCATGGTTCGTATCAGTCCTGTCGGACTCTTTGCAACACCACATGGACTGTCTTCTCTGTCCATGGGACCTTCCAGGCAAGAATACTGGAATGGATTGCCATTTCTTACTCCAAGGGATCTTCCCAACCCAGGTGTTGAACCCGAATCTCCTGTGTTTCCTGCATTAGCAATCAGATTCTTTACTGCTGAGCCACTGGGAAGCCCTCTCCTGGGAGGCCCAAGAAACATAATTCTTGGGGCCTTTTTAGTACTAAACTAGGATTCTAGCTAACTTTGCTAACTTGTCATAATTAGAAAAATAACTGTACACAGAAGTTAGGCTTTTGTTAAGAAAAATACTTATTTTAATTGTATTGGTATTATAAGTTGTTTTTTGTTGTTTACCACCTGTATAAACGCTGTATATTGTCACCCTGCTTATTTAACTTGTATGCAGAGTACATCATGAGAAACGGGGAGCTGGAAGAAGCACAAGCTGGAATCAAGATTGCTGGGAGAAGTATCAATAACCTCAGATATGCAGATGACACCACCCTTACGGCAGACAGTGAAGAGGAACTAAAATGCCTCTTGATGAAAGTGAAAGAGGAGAGTGAAAAAGGTGGCTGAAAGCTCAACATTCAGAAAACGAAGATCATAGCGTCTGGTCCCATCACTTCATGGGAAATAGATAGGGAAAGAGTGGAAACAGTGTCAGACTTTATTTTTTGGCAACTCCAAAATCACTGCAGATGGTGATTGCAGCCATGAAATTAAAAGATGCTTACTCCTTGGAAGGAAAGTTATGGCCAACCTAGATAGCATATTCAAAAGCAGAGACATTACTTTGCTAACAAAGGTCCGTCTAGTCAAGGCTATGGTTTTTCCAGTGGTCATGTATGGATGTGAGAGTTGGACTGTGAAGAAAGCTGAGCACTAAAGAATTGATGCTTTTGAACTGTGGTGTTGGAGAAGACTCTTGAGAGTCCCTTGGACTGCAAGTAGGTCCAACCAGTCCATTCTAAAGGAGAGAAGTCCTGGATGTTCATTGGAAGGACTGATGCTAAAGCTGAAACTCCAGTACTTTGGCCACCTCATGAGAAGAATTGACTCATTGGAAAAGACCCTGATGCTGGGAGGGATTGGGGGCAGGAGGAGAAGGGGACGACAGAGGATGAGATGGCTGGATGGCATCATTGACTTAATGGACATGAGTTTGGGTGAACTCCGGGAGTTGGTGATGGACAGGGAGGCCTGGCGTGCTGTGATTCATGGGGTCACAAAGAGTCGGACACCACTGAGCGACTGAACTGAACTGATAAACATTCAAGAGGAAACATTCACAAAAATCTCAAAGTGGTTACATAAAATTCTTAAATTGACCTATTTAACTGAATTGTCCAGGTAAAGTAAATATGGCATCCCTCATCGTCTGACTCTAATCTGTTCCTGAAATCTGGTTGGATAGGGAACTTTCGGATAGAAATATCTTTTATTCCATTTTTACATAATGGGAAAACATTCCAGTCCATCAAAAACCCCAATTTCCCCCAAATATCATTAAATACTTGACTACCTGTGAAACAATCTGCCAAGGATTTCTGCATAATTTAAAGCAAAGGCCAGTATACTTTTTCTGAAAAGGTCACACAGTAAATATTTTCAATTTTGTGGGTTATACAGCCTCTGTCATACTTAACTCTGTCACTGTTGCGTAAAAGATGCCATAGAAAGATACATAAGCACATGGCTTGTCAGTGCTCCACTAAAATTTATTTACAAAAATGAGTACCAGGATAGATTTGGCCTATGGGACATAACGTGCAAACCTCTGATGCAAAGCATTTTAAGACATCAAATGCCTAATAAGCATTAAACTCATTAGTGGGACTTTTGTGTGTAGGATGCAACAGTGTGGAGTTGGATAAAAATTATGTTTGTTTTTTTTTTTCCCTCAGCAGTGTTAGATAAAATTTATGGGTTTTTTTTTTCCCCTCATGGCACCAAATGTACACTATAATGTAAAACAGCAAACAATGAAATAATAGGTTAAAGATACTTGATGAATAGAAATACTTAGCAAAGTAAAAAAGCAATTTAAAAAACAGCTTGGTGGTACAATAAACTGTTTCCAAAGATGGCCTCCAAACAATTCTTCTCAGACCTGTATACACGTCACAAATGGAGTCTATTTTTCCTCCTATTGAATTTGAACAATACAGTGTAGTTAAAGAGTGATCCTAGACTGGTTCCAGACCTAGGCCTTGGGAGACCTAGAAGGTTCTGCTTTCCTTTCTTGGAAACCAGGCACCATATAAGAAATCAAATTACCCTGCTGAGGAAGGAGACTTAGCCAGATCCTCGCTGTCTGAGCCTCTCACCTGAAGTGCTAGACCTGTGGGCCAGTTGACTTTCAAGTCACAGCCATGTTCCCAGGTGAATACAACTGAATGAGTGACCATAGCCAATGCAACATCATGATCCAAAGGGATGCAAATTGAAACTACTTTCATTTTGAAGGAATAAGCAAATATATCCCAGACCATTTGGACCCCAGAAATTTCAGTGAGGTTTCAGAACTCTCAATTGTCACAATTTAAACCACCCTCCCCATCACCCCCAAATTGTATGTGTTCTTTCCAATTTGTTTTAGTTTTCTTTTGTTGTTTTATCAAACTTAGTGGTTTGAAACAACACTGTTTTATTTGTTCTGAACTTCAGGCAGGGTTCAGCTGGATGTTTTTTTTGGTCCATGTGTCAGTACCTGGGGTCTCTCACTAAGTTGCAACCAGATTGTTGCTGAAGCTGGACTATCCATGATGACTTTATATGTCTAGTGACTTGGTGGGTTCACTGGTCTAAGACCTCTTCCCCCTCTATCTGTGTGGCTCTCTTTGTGATACCTGAGTTTTTCCTCATGGCAACTGTATCCCAAGAGTAAGTGTTCCAAGCAACAAAGGCAGAAACTGCAGCTCTATGGCCACACAATTTACACAGAATCTCTTCTGCTGCATTTTGTTATCTAAAATATATCAGAGAGTCAGCCCAAATGTGAGGGATTCCACCTTTGAATGAGATAGTGTCAAGGTCCATAGCATCTATGAGAGACAGTTTACTACACAAGGCATCTATGGTATGTGCTATTTCTTGTTCATCGGGTCCTGTCAGCACAATATCATAAATAGAGTAGACAAAAGTGATGTCCCATAAGGTGATAAAATCATCGTGGTTCCTGCACACTAAGTTATGAGTGGGAGTGAAAGAATTATCAAAGCTTTACACAAATAAATTCTCCCTCATTCTCTCACTTCCAAATGAAACTGAATAGTTTCCATTGTTCATGCATATTAGGATGCTGCTGCTGCTGCTGTCACTTCAGTCGTGTCTGACTCTGTGCGATCCCATAGACGGCAGCCCACCAGGCTCCCCCGTCCCTGGGATTCTTCAGGTAAGAACACTGGAGTGGGTTGCCATATCATTAGGATGAGTAAAAGACATTTGTTAAAGTGATATCTGCATATTAGGTGCTAGGAATTGCTAGGAACCAACATTTTACACAACCCATTCATCTTCTACACAAGTCAAATGGCAGATTAAATGGGAGTGTGGTCAGAATCACCACCCTGCATTTTTTGAGTCTTTGCTGTTGGCACTAATCACTAGAATTTCCCCAGGAGTATGGTATTGCTTTTGGTTTACTCTTTCTGTAGAAAAGGCAGTTCCAAAGCTTCCAACTGGGCTTCCTATTTTAATAGCCATGAGTTAAGAAGCCAATGATAAGATATTGTAAATCTCCATTAAGGTGATGAAGCTTAGGTCTCTCTTCATCATACCTATCAATTTTTCATTATCACGTAGATTGTCCATTTCACTGTAGGGACACCATATTCAATTATCCACAGCTAAAGATGCCTCTTGGTCAAATGACTATAATTACTGCTCTGGCCCTCCTACCTATCACCATAACTACAACTACCTCATCTCTGATGGTTAAGTGTGGTCATTTGACCTCTGCCATTTTTGGATTCTACTATGTCTAGTAGGGAATTGGGGACCCCGTTAAATGGCATAATCTCCTGATTTCATCCCTGGGCTTAGAGGATAGCAGCTACAGTGCTGTGAAAGGATTCTGGCACTCCTCCCCACTATTTTCTCCATGCATTAGTGAAGAGAATGTCTTCCGGGCCTTTTCAGGACATGTTTGGAGATGGATGCCTGGGTTGCACATGATAAATCTGTTCTAACTATCCTATCTCCTTAAATCTTTTAAATCAATTCTCTGAAATATATTGAGAGAGTTCTAGCATTTCAACTTTATTTAAGTGCAGGCCACCACTAAGTTCAGGTTTCAACCAAAAGACTAAGAAAATCTTTAGAATCACCCCAGATGCTCATGATAAATCTATGGTCTCTGGTAAAGTATAGTCATTAAAAATATTTGTCTCATCAAAAATTGTGTTCTTTCATGCCTGTTCTAACACCATTGGAATTCATTATTGTATTCCATAGGTTTCTGCCAGCACAAATAAGCAAAGTCTTGCTAATTTTTGTGTGAAAGCCTTTTCCTAGGCCAGACTTTTTACTTACACCCTAGAATATACTGAGAGCCAACACTGTAGATCTATACTAGTGGTTCTTGACATTTTTTTTTTTTTTAATCAAAACTGGAGGTGTGGGAGGGTACTACCAGCACCTGGTGGGTAGAAGCCAGGGATGCTGCTAAACATCCTTAAATGAACAGGACAGCCCTCACATCAAAATATATATATATATTTTTCAGGCTAAATGTCTATAGTGATGACATTAAGAAACCTTGGTTCAATATGGAGAATACACTAGTCACCTTTAGCTATTGAACATTTAAAATGTGACTATTTCTAATTGAGATATGCTTTAAGTGCAAAATACACACTGATTTTGCATATTAAGTTGGCTTAAAACTTAGCATTCAGAAAACTAAGATCATGGCATCCAGTCCCATCATTTCATGGCAAATAGATGTGGAAACAATGGAAACAGTGACAGACTTTATTTTGGGGGGATCCAAAATCACTGCAGATGGTAACTGCAAATGAAAGACGCTCCATTTCAAGCCATGAAAGATGCTTGCTCCCTGAAAGAAAAGCTATGACCAACCTAAACAGCATATTAAAAAGCAGAGACATTACTTTGTCAACAAAGGTCCATCTAGTCAAAGCTATAGTTTTTCCAGTAGTCATTTATGGATGTGAGAATTGGACTATAAAGAAAGCTGAGCACTGAAAAATTGAGGCTTTTAAACTATGGTGATGGAGAAGATTCTTGAGACTCCTTTGCCTGCAGGGAGATCAAACCAGTCAATCCTAAGGGAAATCAGTCCTGAATATTCATTGGAAGGACTGATGCTGAAGCTGTAACTCCAATACTTTGGCCACTTTATTTGAAGAACTGACTCATTGGAAAAAACCCTGATGCTAGGAAAGATTGAAGGTGAGGGGAAAACGGGACGACAGAAGATGAGATGGTTGGATGGCATCACTGACTCAATGGTCTTGAGTTTGAGCAAGCTCCAGGAGTTGGTGAAGGACAGGGAAGCCACCAGGCTGCAGTCCATGGGGTCACAAAGAGTCAGACATGACTGAGTGACTGAAATAGACTGAATAATATATTAATAATTTTATATTGAATACATGTTTAAATGACAGTATTTTGAATGTATGGAATTAAATAAGGATATATCATTATACTTTAACTATTTTTTACTATTTTTAATGTGGCTACTAGAAAATTTTAAATTATGTATATGGCTCACATACTTCTACTGGGTAGCACTGGTTTAGAGGATAAAGAAAGGATAACACTGAGTTATGAGAAGGTAAATTCCTCAGTCAATGTTATTTCAGAATTTTCAAAAAAGACAGGACCAGCCTTATAAGACAGGGAAGGAGGACTTTTTCAGAAAGTCCAAAGCTCTATCAGGTCTGTGTATCAAGATGACAGAATTATCTAAGTCTATTCAGACAGCTTCACTACAATCTCAAGATCCAACTCCTTTTCAATCAGTGCCTTAATTTTTCACCTTGTCAGTCTGTTTGTTCAACTTACTTTGTAACTCAGCTCTTCACAGCGTTAATATTTGATTTAGATATGTATGCTGGCTCAGCGGTAAAGAATCTGCCTGCAATGCAACAGACCACCTGCAACGCAGGAGATGTGGGTTTGATCCCTGGGTCAGGAAGTTCCCAGCCCACTCCAGTATTCTTGTCTAGGAAATCCCATGGACAGAGGAGTCTGGTGGGCTACAGTCCATGGGGTTGCAAGAGTTGGACATGACTTAGTGACTAAACCAACACCACCATGTCATCCCAGCAACCCATAAAGATGTTTTTAAGGCAATCACAGAAGCCTTCCTGACCGCTGTGCTGTGCTTAGTCACTCAGTTGTGTTCAACTATTTGGGACACTGTGGACTGTAGCCCCCCAGGCTCCTCTGTCCATGGGATTCTCCAGGTAGAATACTGGAGTAGGTTGCCATGCCCTCCTCCAGGGGATCTTCCCAGCCCAGGGATCCAATCCAGCTCTTGAGCTTATCGCATTTTGCTTCAAGCCTCTTAATACAGTGATAAAGATCAAACCCACCCCATAATGTTTGTATTCTTCATTTCTGCCATTCTCATCAAAGGCTTGCCTTTAATAACTACTTATTTCCTGATCACCACAGGTCGCTTTTAAACTGAGTTAAAATTTACATTCAATAAAGTGCACAAAACAGATATTAAATGTTCAGAACCTGAGTTCTGATGATTATATACACCGATAAAGCCACTACCTAAAACTAAGATTTGGAAACTTACATCAGCCTAGAAAGTTTGTTTGTATTCCTTTCCAGTTCATCAACCAAAACTACCTTCACTCCTTCTCACCACCTACATGCACACCGAGATAACCATTTTCTAATTCCAGTCACTAGAGGTTAATTTTGCCTATTCTTGTTCTTTATATAAATGCAATCATACATTATATATTATTTTGTGTCTTGCTTGTTTTATTCAATATATATGTTTTTTAGATTCATTCATGTTCTTGCATTATTTTAGTACTTTGCTCCCTTTTATTCCTGAGTAGTATTCAGTTATATGAATATATCACAATTCATCAGTTCTCCTCTTGATAGCTATCTAGGTAGTTTGCAGTTTGGGATTGTTATAAATAAGGCTGCTACAATCTTGTAAAGGCATTTATGAACCTGTTTTTACTTGTTTACCTCGAAGTGGAATTGCTGGGTCATGGGGATATACATACCTTTAATTTTATAACAAAATGCTATATTCATCTTCAAAGTGATTGTAACTAGAGTTCCAATTGCTTCACATTTTTGCCAATATTTATTATAGTCACCTTTTTTAAGCTATTTTAACAGATATGAAGTGGCATCTCATTATGATTTTAATTTGCATTTCCCTGATAACTAACAATGTTATTGAGCACCGTTTTAATAGTTATGGCCCATATGTATATCTTTATGAAGTGTTATTCAAGATTTTTGTTCACCTTTATTGGGTTATTTTTTATTACTGATTTGTAGGAGTCTTTTATATTTGTACTATTATCAAATATAATGTGAGTATTTCCTCTCAGTCTGTATCTTAGTTCAGTTCAGTTCAGTTGCTCAGTTGTGTCCAACTCTTTGCAACCCCATGGATTGCAGCATGCCAGGCCTCCCTGTTCATCACCAATTCCCAGAGTTTATTCAAACTCATGTCCACTGAGTCAGCGATTCCATCCAAAAACCTCATCCTCTGTCATCCCCTTTTCTTCCCACCTTCAATTTTTCCCAGCATCAGGGTCTCTTTCAATGAGTCAATTCTTCACATCAGGTGGCCAAAGTATTGGAGTTTCAGCTTCAGCATTAGTCCTTCCAATGAATGCTCAGGACTGATTTCCCTTAGGATTGACTGGTTGGATCTCTTTGCTGTCCAAGTCACTCTCAAGAGTCTTCTCCAACACCACAGTTCAAAAGCATCAATTTTTTAGTGCTCAGCTTTCTTTATAGTCCAACTCTCACATCCATACATGACCACTGGAAAAACCATAGCTTTGACTAGATGGACCTCTGTTGGCAAAGTAATGTCTCTGCTTTTTAATAAGCTGTCTAAGTTGGTCATAACTCTTCTTCCAAGGAGTAAGCATCTTTTTATTTCATGGCTGCAGTCAGCAACTGCAGTGATTTTGGAGCCCCCCAAAATAAAGTGTGTCACTGTTTCCACTGTTTCCCCATCTATTTCCCATGAAGGGATGGGACCAGATGCCATGATCTTCATTTTCTGAATGTTGAGCTTTAAGCCAACTTTTTCACTCTCCTTTCACTTGCATCAAGAGGCTCTTTAGTTCTTCGCTTTCTGCCATAGGCTGGTGTCATCTGCATATCTGAGGTTATTGATATTTCTCCCAGCAATCTTGATTCCAGCTTCCACTTCCTCCAGCCCAGCATTTCTCATGGTGTAATCTGCATATAAGTTAAATAAGCAGGATGACAATATACAGCTTTGATATACTCCTTTCCTGATTTGGAAACAGTCTGTTGTTCCATGTCCAGTTCTAACTGTTGCTTCCTGACCTGCATACAGCTTTCTCAGGAGGCAGGTAAGGTGGTCTGGTATCCCCACCTCTTGAAGAATTTTCCACAGTTTGTTGTGATCCACATGGTCAAAGGCTTTGGCATAGTCGATACAGCAGAAGTAGATGTTTTTCTGGAATTCTCTTGCTTTTTTGATGATATAACGGATGTTGGCAATTTGATCTCTGGTTCCTATGCCTTGTCTAAATCCAGCTTGAACATCTGGAATTTCACAGTTCTTAATTGTGTCTTTTGATGAGTAGAATTTTTTAAATATTGGTGCAATCTAATTTATCAGTATTTTTCCTTTTATGGTTTTATGCTTCATAACTTCACATTTGCAAAGATATTCTATGTTTTCTTCTAAAAGTTTTATGATTCTAAGCTTTTATATTTAAGTGTATGATTAGTTTTTTATAAGAAATGAAGTAGGATTTAAAGTTAACTTTGCTATGTAGAGTTATCCAACTGTATCTAATTGGTATCTTAGTCAGTTTGGGCTGCTATAACAAAAATAACATAGACAGGGTGGCTTAAATAACAGAAAGTTATCACTCACAGGTCTGGAGGTGGGGAAATTCAAGATCAAGATGCCAGCTGATTCCTTTCCTTGTGGGAGCCCTCTTCCTACTTTACAGATAGATCCTATCCTCCCAGGAGAGAGAAAGGAAACAAGCTCTCTCACGTGTCATTTAATGAGGGCACTAATTCTATAATATGAGGTCCACGCTTATGACCTAATTATATCCCAAAGGCTTCATCTCCATATACCATCACATTCTTAATGATGAATTTGGGGAGAACAAGTTGAGCACTGAAAAACTGATGCTTTTGAACTGTGGTGTTGTGTCGGGGTCCAGCCTCAGTGGACCCAGGGAATTCGAAGTGGGGATGGAGTCAGCATCTGGGAGAGGACTATTTAATTAGAAAGGAGAGATTAGGAAAGAATAGTGTAGTAGGAAAATTAGTGGAGAAAAAGATGCTGAATAACTTGGTTTACATGGAAAACCAATAAAACCTCGAGACAAGAGGTTTGCACCATCTACATAGGCCTCCAGCGCCCGCTTGAATAGTGGAAGGTGCCCTGCCTTGGGCTCCCTCTCGCGTGGGTCTTAGAAGCCAGGGCAAGTAAGTATACATGGCGAGCCTCCATGCTCCAGATGGGAATTCAGCCAGAAAAACGGAGAACAAGAAAGAACTACATGGGGGAATCAGTCTTTCCAGGAACTGATCCAATTTCTTTATTTTTCAGGTTTGCTTATATACCTTTTTGTTACACATAGAGACAAATGGAAATTTCAAAGTCATGCGGGGGTCAGCAGTCCTGACCTTTATCAAAATCAGGTGCTTAATATAAATGTATACAAAAGGTCTTAGGTGGCTTTACATCATCTTCTGGCCATGAGGCCTGCTGACATTTTATGACCCTTTCTTTCTGATAACAGTCAGTTAACCAGAAAACTTATTTTCCAGGGGTGATTTTTCTTAAACCAGGCGCCACCCTCCGAAAGTACCAGATAAAGTTGCACTCCTATAGCATGAAGGTGCAGTGGGTTACAATTAAGAAAGGAATTTACTTAGCCTAAGGTTTAACATGATTAATCTTAAAGGTTATTATATATTTCTCCTATATGCTAGTTATATTCATTATAAGGGCAGGGAATATGGAGATTTAGCAGCAAATATTGGCTCAACAAATGAAAAACCCTTCACCAATATAATTCCTAGTCAACCCACTATACTATACTAATAATTTTATAACTTCTCAAAAGAATCTGTATTTAGAAAGTTTAAAGCATCTCGTGCCTCTCACGGTTGGGAGGGTGTGAACAATCACATGTGGCTGGACGAACCTGCTCAGGCAGGCTAGAGAACCCTCAGAGGAGTTTGTAAGTTGAAACACTCTTGTCACGCCCAGGAATTTTTACTAACTGGAGCTGCAATTTAACTCCTTCTCGGAGAGAGGTGGTGGGGGACAGCCCCCCATAAAGTCAGAGGTGTAGGTGAGAGCATAAAGCAATAAAGTAGGCAGACTCTGGTTTTGAGGGTAGATGCTCGGGAACAGGGGGTCTCCTGAGGCTCGATCCCGCCTTTGTGTAATGCCGAGCCTCCTTCCTCAAGACCTTTGCCATGGGCGGAGTTTCTCACACTGGCTCCCGACAGTGTTGGAGAAGACTCTTGTGAGTCCCTTGGACTGCAAGGAGGTCCAACCAGTCCATCTTAAAGGAGATCAGTCCTGACTGTTCACGGGAAATACTGATGTTGAAGCTGAAACTCCAATACTTTGACCACCTAATGAAGAGCTGACTCATTTAAACAGACCCTGATGCTGGGAAAGATTGAGGACAGGAAGAGAAGGGGATGACAGAGGATGAGATGGTCGGATGGCATCACTGACTCGATGGACATGAGTTTGGGTAAACTTCAAGAGTTGGTGATGGACAGGGACGCCTGGCGTGCTGTGGTCCATGGGGTCCCAAAGAGTCGGGCACGACTGAGTGACTGAACTGAATGGAACTGAAACCATTGGAGATCAGGCTGGGAATGAGCATGAGCTAAGGTTGAAATGCATTGTTACAATAACACAGTGATTAGCAGCAAGGGCTTTGAAAACATTCCATCTGCATTCATGTTTTCTAGCTGCCAGTCTTGGGGCAAGTTACTTTATTTGTGGAACACATAGCCCTGACCTTGATAAATCATGATTTCCCATAAGCAGGAAGTATTAATAAACAATGATTGCTTTAAGGTTCAAAGCACATGATATGGAATTAGAATGATTAGCTCTCTCTTTTTTTAAAGACCTAATTTTCCTAGAGCATTTTTGGGTTCACAGTTAAAATTAAGAGGAAGGAACAGAGATATACTATATATTTTTCTGGCCCACACATGCATAGGTTTCCCCATCAGCAACACCTCTCACCAGATAGAACATTTGTGATGCTGATGAACCTCAGCTGATACATCATGATCACCCAGAGTCCATTGCTTAAATTAAGTTTCACTCTTGGTGTTGTGCATTCTATGGGTTTGGACAAATATGTGGCATGTACTCACCTTTATAGTACCATACAGAGTATTTTCACTGCCCTAAAAATCCCTTGTGCTGTGCCTATTTATCTCCTCCCCCCAAAACCCTTAACAAGCACTGATCTTTTCACTGTTCCCACAGTTTGGACGTTTTAATATATTTGGAATCATACAGTATGTGACCTTTTCAGATTGGTTTCTTTCACTTGGTAATGTCTATTTAAGTTTCCTGTATTTTTTTTCATGGTTTGATAGCTCATTTCTTTTTAGTGTTGAATAATATCCCATTGTCTGGATATACCATAGATTATTTATACATTCACCTACTGAAGAACATGTCAGTTGCTTCCAAATTTTGGCAGTTAGGAATAAAGCTACTCTAAACATCCATGTGCAGGTTTTTATGTGGACATACATTTTGAAATCCTTTGGGCAAATACTAAGGAGTGAGACTGCTGGATCTGATTATCAGTTTTCACCCAGATACTGTCCACAGAAGTTGGAGTCTTCAGACATGAACTTTCTTAATAAACAGAATCAATTTAAATCTAATGGTATAAAGATGCAATGTGGAACAGAGAGTACAGACATTATTTTACTATTCTATCATTTCAAGATCTATCTACTAATATAATTAGAAATTAGGAGAGTTAGTTAACTATGTCAAGAACACTCAAAAAATAATGGACCCCCAGTTGTAAAATATGAAGAAAAATACTCATAAGAAGATAGAATGTGGTCTTAGTAACTCAGGGATACAAATATGAAATTGGCATTGTTAGTATCTTATGGTTAGTATATGCTTTAAGAATAGCTTAAGAAAACTAAAACATTAACTTTGGGTTTTTTTTAATTATTCTATTTTTGGCTTGTCTGCTATGGATGGGCATTTTTAAAATAGATCTTTTCCCTATTAGCTTATTGAAATCAACATGATCCTTTTGTACAGAAAAGAAAATTACTTGGACAAAATTTTTTCAAGGAAATGAAAATGGTATTAATTTGTTCATCAGAATATCATACATTTACTTATTAAACCAGTTACTGTACACGTTTTCAAACACTGACTTGCACTTTTTAGAAATGCCTTGGAAAAAGGAGCATGAGACCCCACTTTTGACCTGTGGTGTTGGAGAGTCCCTCGGACAATAAGGAGATCAAATCTGCCAATCTTAAAGGAAATCAACCCTGAATATTCATTGGAAGGACTGATACTGAAGCTGAAACTCCAATACTTTGCCCACCTGATTTGAAGAGCCAACTCATTGGAAAAGACCTTGATGCTGGGAAAGATTGAAGGCAGGAGGAGAAGGGGATAACAGAGGACAAGATGATTGGATGACATCACCAACTCAATGGACATGAGTTTAAGCAAACTCTGGGGGATGGTGAAGGATAGGGAAGCCTGGCGTGCTGCAGACCATGGGGTCATAAAAAGTCAAACACGGCTGAGTGACTGAATGATGACAATGCTATTTTCTGGAGGACATGTATCAGTTGCAAGATTTTTGGTGGGAAGTAGTTGGATGCCTAACTAATGATGGCTTGAAGAATCAGAGCTTACTTTACACAGTAAGAAGTCTGGAGTTTGGCACTCCCTGCTTGGCTCAGCTGTCACCAGTGTCGTCAGTGACATAGGCTCTTTCTACCTTTCAGCTCTGCTACACTCCACTTTTTGGCTGCCCTCTTCACCTAATGACCACAGAGGCTGACTTTCCCAGCCTCTGTCCATTTCAGGAAAGAAGGGTAGGCTTTTTGTAGACATTTCTCTTCTTTTTCAGGGAGGAAAATCTTTTCTGTGAAGGATTCCAACACCACCTCTTCCTTCTCCTTCATCTCTCTCCTGCTAAGAGACTACTCCTTAGATTATTGGCCGGGACCAGGTTACACAGTGCCCCAGTATGAGGGAGCCTTGGGCAAAGAAGCATCAGATATTTCTGACTTCTGTTCTGCCAGCAAGAAAGAGAAGGAGGCTGACTATTGGATAGGCAACTAATAGTGTCCAAGCAGTTGCCACACACCAGGGGAAGGCCATAATTAATATGGATTAATATTTACTAAACTCTTACTCTGACCTAGACACAGTTTTAATCATTACTTGTACAATTTAAATTTTACAGATATAGAAACTGAGGCATGGAGATGTTTAATAGCTTACCAAAGGAAATGCAACCCACTTCAGTATCCTTGCCTAGAGAATACCATGGGCAGAGAAGCCTGGCAGACTACAATCCATGGGGTCACAAAAAAATCAAACACAACTGAGTGACTAACACACAAGGCCATTCAGCCAGTAGAAAGCAAAGCTGGGATTTCAGTTCAGGAAGCCTAACTTCAAAGCCCAATCACTTAACCATGTAACCACTGCTTCTACATAATTAACATAGTACAGGATTAAAGACAAATACCAATAAAAATTTATAATTGAAAACAGAAGTGGTAGAAAATTTCAACATATCCTTAGACTCTGGGATTTTAATATTTTGGCTTGATCCACTGCTTAATAAGCAATCTACAGTGTGTGACTCATCACTGTAGTTGATATTATGATAATTCATCCTCAGGGAGATAAAACATGTATGTGATATAATAACATTTAAGATAAATTATGACACTGGAAAAATTCTTTATTCTTTGTTAAGAAGATAAAGTGCTTCCTGAAAAGTTTCTTTTAAAACATTTGTCAGGTTTTCATAACCATTGTTTTAAAAATGCTCTTAATATTTTTATAATATGAGAATTTCATCTTAGCTAAAAATGTATCATTCATTACACATTTTCTCCTTAAAATTATTGTGTTTTAATAACCAATTATAGGATCATATTAAAGAACTTATTGATTTTTTCCTTTTTCCTAGTTATATAACTCTAAAGAATCCCTACTCAAAAGACCCCCATTACTTTCTAATAGAAAAAAAATTAAAACAGCTATGTAATAAAAGATACATACTAATAATTCTTTTTAAAAATTTACTCCCTAGCATTTTAGGAGAACATAAAAAAGGAGAGAAGAAAATAGTCATAATGGAGACCAAAAAAAGAATTGATAAGTAATAAGGAATAAAGGGAGCTTCCCTCGTGGGTCAGACAGTAAAGAATCTGCCCGCAATGCGGGAGACCCAGGTTCAATCCATGGGTTGGGAAGGTCTCTTGGAGAAGGAAATGGAAATCCATTCCAGTATTCTTGCCTGGAAAATTCCAAGGACAGAGGAGCCTGGTAGGCTATAGTCCCTGGGGTTGCAAAGAGTCACACATGACTGAGCAACTAACACTTCACTTCAAGGAATAAAGAAAGGAGATCTCAGTTTAAGCAGGGCCTTCACTGGAATTTTCAAGCAAGCTGCAGCCCAAACTCTTGAAATAATTATGATGGGAGGTTGTTCAAGAAAACTTGGCTCAAGGTAGGTTGCTAGGAATTGTGGGATGGGGGATGAACTCTGAAACCTTAGCTATGCCCAGCTAGTTAAAGAGAATAGAGCAACTTTAGGAAATAGAAATGACATGTCACCGGAAAAGTAATGGTAAAAGAATAAATGCTTTTACTTTGAATTTAGAGAAGATGGAGAGATGATTTGGAGTGGCTTTTGAAACCATCCAGAAAGACAAGTGCCTGAGCCAGAATGGTGTTTAAAAGCTCTCATTGGCCTGAATCCCTCATAGAGAGAAGAATATGTATGTCTGTGGTTGAAGAGGAGCCCTTCTAATCCTCCGCCATGCCTGGTCTCTGAATGGTGCCAAGGATTCAGAGGAGCAGGGCAATGGCTCTGTATGAGGCCAGGCAGGGATTTTTGATGTAGCTGATTGGTTGGTTTTCCTTTAGAAAGTAAGGAAAAGAAAGAAAGGACAAGAGAGGAAGATCCCTCAAAATAGAAAGAAGCTGAAGCAACTTGGGCAGCAGGCTGCTCCATGGTTGTAGAAAACTATTTTTAAAATGCTGAAGCCTTCCTTCAGAGATGTAAAAGCTTTATTTTTTTTCTGTGGCATAAATACCTCCTTAGCTTCCCCTATGAACTCTTCAATAAAATTTAAATTGCTCCCAAACACAGTATGTACATAGTTCTTTGGAAACTCAAGAACACTACATTTGAACAATGTGAAGAACAGAAGCAACATGTGTGGATCCAGGAAAAAGGAATTTCAAGCCAAGTATCCAAGCAGTTGCAGAAGTCTTAGTCTTCCACAAGCCATTGAATTCACAGATAAAAGCAAGTTACATGTAGGTCGCTTAAGAGCAAGAGAATTCCAGCTGACAATAACTGATAATTATATTGATAATAATAACTATAGCTACCATTTATAGCACATTTATGGATAAGGCATAAAGAATCACAGCCTTATGTTACAAACATGGAGTATATTTTTATGTCATTTAAGTACAGGTAACTACAGATCTCAGGTTGTTTACATGTCATTGTTTCCCAGTTAATCTCTTCTGTTGTCAGTCAGCATCATGCTAGGCACTTTTGGGCAAAGAAGTATTCCTTGATTCCTCTCTTGATAAGCATACCAACTGAAAGGCTTTTATTTCATCTTCATAGCAAAAATAATCAATGGAGAGGGGAAAGGCTAAAAGAAGACAGCCAAAACTGTTGTCTGAGCTCTGTCCTTTTCAACTGCATTCAGCAAGAACTCCTTTGCTGGCCCCTGCTTACACCTTTGTATTCTCACAAAAAGTCTAACAGTCAGATCATGTCACTCCTCCACATCCACCATTTCCTATTTCGTGGGTAAACTCTAGTCTTTCCCACAAGCTTGGCTGAATGAAAACAAATAGATTGCCAGGTATTTCTCCAGCAAAAATGGGTTGATTTGGGATTGACAGAAAACTGCAATTTGGGATCTGTAATGATGATGAATAACGTGCAAGTCCCTCACAGTTGGGTAAGGAGAGAATTTGTAGAGAAGAAAAGAAATTTGGGAAGGCTAGAGTAAACCCAGAATCCATGGCTTTTTGTTGGCTGAGTCCTTGGCAAGAAAGAAGCAGTCTTCTTTTTCCTGCTGGGCTCAGCTGTTGTCTCAGGGTGTGAGAGTTACCCCCTCGCCCAACCCCAGCCATTTCTGGTCTCCCAACTTTATTTAATTGAGCTTTCTATTTATTAAATTTTACAGCTGCAAGCTTTATGTGATCTGTGTTCTAGACACAGTTCCCTCCAGTTCATAGCGTCTCCCACTGCTCTCTTCAGGGTGCATTTCACTCCAAGCACTCCCCCACCTCAGGGTCTTCCCTCTTGCGCTTCTATCAGCCTACACCACTTGTCTCTCATGTGGTCAAATGGTTCCTTCCCCCAGTCCTGACAGTCTTACCTGTGAGGCCTTGCCCAACCACGTGATACAAAATAGCAAATCTCTCTCATATGCTCTCATATCACTTTCACAAGATATCCCATCATATGTGTTTCCTTAGTCTCTCTCTCTCTCCACTACTGTTAACTCTCTGAGGACAGACTTGGTCCATTTCATTTCACATCCAACCTTTAGAATAGTGCCTGACATCTAGCAGAAACATAGTTTCAAATTTCCAAAAGATTTACTGAGGTACATTTGATACAATTTTATTTTTGAGTGAGTAAATGAATGAACGAATAAATAAGCAAGTGAAAAAAGAAAAAATTAAAGAAGCAGTTCCTTGTTTAAATAAGGTATATCCTTAGAAATTACTTGCTTGAGGCTTCATACAGAGATCAATAAAACAATCTTATCATGGCTTACATAATGATTAATAATAAAACAGATTGAATTTGAGGCAAGAGCTTTAATAATAGATGATTGTGGCTTTTGAAAATCTAAAACCTGAAAGAGTTAAAGCTTAGGCAGGCAGTCCAAGGCACTTTAAGGAAGAGGTAAACATTCTCACTCATGCTTTCCTTAAGCCTTGTATGACAATATATCTCACCCAAGAACTGGCCTTTCCTTAGGTCTGGAACTAATGATCACACAGTACAATGTCTTACAGAAATACTTTTCTTAGACTCTATGTTAATGATTATAATTGTAACAAATCTTGCCTGGGAACCTGTTTCTCAAGACTTGTACCCCTGATTACACAGCAGCAGTATTATCTTGCCCAGAGACCTTGCCTGGAACCCATTCTCCCTGGTTAATCTTGTGCCAGTTATCTCAGGACGATACTTTGGGAAAAGGTCTGGTGGAATTCTTACAGCCTTGAGGTATTCTTTTTATCTATTCTCAGCAGCTAGTTGGAAAGTATATAAGGTCCTACTTAAACTAGTGAGGTGGCTACTCTCCTGCCCCCTTCTGATGTCTGTGTCAGAAGCTTTTTCTGTCACTTTCACTTTAAATGAAATCTACACAAGGCTCTGAGTGACTGAGACTGTCTTTGGTCCTAGAGTTAAATCTTCTTTGGAGGCCATGAATCTGGTGGCACCGTCCACTGCTTACTGCATAAGCTATCATCTTGGGGGCTTCCCCAGGATCTTCAAGACAAGGTAAGAATACTCAGAGCTGAGACTCCTTTGCTCTTTTACTGTAAAGTCTCTACTAACTCAGAAGCATATGGACCAAACTTCTTTTGCTGGTCAGCTTTTTCTGGTCTCTCTGACCATTTCACAGCTGCTTGGGGGAATTAAAGCTACCAACCTAGTGTGCCAGACTGTAGACTTTCAGGGGACTTGCAATCCATGCTGTTATTGTGTTTTTCTAGCCAAACCCCCATTCCAAGTTTTACAGGACACTGCAGGCAGGAACACATTAGGGGGCTATCTGGAGCTCTAGCTCCAGGCACATCTCTCTGACTGGAAATCATCATCCTGACCCCAGAGACCCAGAGGCAAGTTCTTATCATGGCTGTGTCTCCAGACTATATGGACGGAGGCATTGCTGGTAAGCATGAGACTCCTAAAGACACGGTTTGGGGAACTCCAGATTTGGGCAGATTGGAAATGCAGCTGGCTTCTTCCCTTAGTAGCGCTAGCTCTTAGAGGACCAGAGAAAGCCCTCTGTTGGCTCTTGTCTCAATTCCTTAGATATTCTTTTTGTACAATCCACTGGACAGGAATAGAAATGTTGGCCTTGACACACCATGAACATGAAAGATTATTTTTTTCCCTCTAGGGCCAGCTCTCCATCACCTCCTTTGTTATCACATAGACTGGTGTGATGACACTCAGAAGGGACATCTTGGGTTTTTGTTCATCCCCTTATGACTTACCACTTCCGCTGCGGTCTGGGATATGCTCAGGAGTGTGCGCAGGCATACAGAAGGACGCTTCCCTCTAGCAGTCTTAGCTTGGGAGACATTCTGGAAGGTTACTGCGCTCCACCCCAGGTGGCACCAGAGAAAAAGGGGAAATCAGGCCAAAGTTTTAATGGTGAGGAACTGGACATCAGTCTGGGATGCCATCAGGTCTACCCCTGGGGCACCACTACCCATCCTCGGTGGTAGATCGAGGAGGGACGGCGGTAGGACACCTGCATCGGTAAGAGACGGGTTAACTCCGGCCAGGGAAGGAAGCTTCGGTAGAATGCCTGTCCCTGCCCCCATCTAGCACAGCAGCAGCAGCAGCAGCCCCCATCTAGAGCAGGGAGGGACACCTCCAGTAGAAAAAAGCCACCGCACTCCGTGCCACTTTTTTCTCTCTTACAGATGGGAGCTAGCAGTCCCAGAGCCACCCGCTTTGAATTGTATGTTGAAACACTAGGATATGTTTGATCCCCAGAGCCTAAAAAGGCCCTTACATACAGGCTGCCTTTGCTTTAAGAGAGAACCTTACCTTCCCAGAGAGACCATCCCTGCTGGGACAACACCTTATCAGTCAGTCCACCAACCCCTGTCATCAGAGCCAACTTGAACACACTCTGGTTTAACTTTTAGCTATGAAACTATGACTACAAAAAGGAGAGATGGCATTTCTGACACTAAATGGCCATGATATTCTTTAGACTCTGGAGAAAACTGGTTAAAATGAAATCTTTTTGAAATCGCAAGAGTATTTCTTTTCGCATGTGCAATTAGGAAAAAGCTGACTTGTTAAAATAATTTTTGGAGCTCTATTCCTGCCTGAGAAAAACATGCCTGGGAAAAAAACCTGAAGCTAACTCTTATCATGTCCTTGAGATTCACAGCCCACTCTGTCTGGAATTCCAGCCATGAGCATATCAGTAGAATTTCAAGCCAAGGGGCAGGGGTTGGGGGGTGGGGTGGAGGGCAAAGAAACATTTTAAATTTCAAGCAGAGAACTGTGAGGTCTCTTGATTTATATGTGCCTCAGTGTGTGTCTTCGTCTTTGGGCAATATTGCTGAAGGTTAATTGGCCTAAAGAGAAGCATTTACAAATCAAACAATTCTAAATTCAAGAAAAATATACTATGAATTACTATTATGAATTTCAGGCTTGTGTGAACTGGGGCACATTTACAATTGAATTGATACCTGATATTAATGTTTATTTATTGACTTTGCGAAAATACTTTTGTAACTGACATAGCTTTGGGTGATTTATGTTTACCAATCTACAGAATGATGATAAAAAGTACAGTTTGTGGTTGCTGAAGGAAAGTAGGACGTGTGTTTTCAATAAAAAGTTCTAACAAGTAGAATTACATTCTGTTCAGGGAAAAGGAAGTAAATCTGAACTTATAGGTGGCTGGTCTCTGAGTGGGCAAATACAAAATATAAAAAGGTTTGTGACAAATAAAAAAGGTTTGTGGTAGGTAGAAGAGAGTTTGTGCATGATACAAATTTCTTAAGTCATTCAGTTCAGTTCAGTCGCTCAGTCGTGTCCGACTCTTTGTGACCCCATGAACTGCAGCACGCCAGGTCTCCCTGCCATTCACCAACTCCCAGAGTTCACTCAAACTCACGTCCATCGAGTCAGTGATGACATCCAGCCATCTCATCCTCTGTTGTCCCCTTCTCCTCCTGCCCCCAATCCCTCCCAGCATCAAGGTCTTTTCCAATGAGTCAATTCTTCACGTGAGGTGGCCAAAGTACTGGAGTTTCAGCTTTAGCATCATTTCTTCCAATGAATATTCAGGACGGATCTCCCTTAGGATGGACTGGTTGGATCTCCTTGCAGTCTAAGGGACTCTCAAGAGTCTTCTCCAACACCACAGTTCAAAAGCATCAATTCTTCAGTGCTCAGCTTTCTTCACAGTCCAACTCTCACATCCATACATGACCACTGGAAAAACCATAGCCTTGACTAGATGGACCTTTGTTGGCAAAGTAATGTCTCTGCTTTTGAATATGCTGTCTAGGTTGGTCATAACTTTCCTTCCAAGGAGTAAGCGTCTTTTAATTTCATGGCTGCAATTACCATCTGCAGTGATTTTGGAACCCCCAAAAATAAAGTCTGACACTGTTTCCCCATCTATTTCCCATGAAGTGATGAGCTTTAAGCTAACTTCTTCGCTCTCCTCTTTCACTTGTATCAAGAGGCCCTTTAGTTCTTCACTTTCTGCCATAAGGGTGGTGTCATCTGCATATCTGAAGTTATTGATATTTCTCCCAGCAATCTTGATTCCAGCTTGTGTTTCTTCCAGCCCAGCATTTCTCATGATGTGCTCTGCATATAAATTAAATAAGCAGGGTGACAATATACAGCCTTAATGTATTCCTTTTCCTATTTGGAACCAGTCTGTTGTTCCATGTCCAGTTCTAACTGTTGCTTCCTGACCTGCATATAGGTTTCTCAAGAGGCAGGTCAGGTGGTCTGGTATTCCCATCTCTTAAAGAATTTTCCACAGTTTATTGATATCTACACAGTCATAGGCTTTGGCATAGTCAATAACGCAGAAATAGGTGTTCTTCTGGAACTATCTTGCTTTTTCGATGATCCAGCGGATGTTGGCAATTTGATCTCTGGTTCCTCTGCCTTTTGTAAAACCAGCTTGAACATCTGAAAGTTTATGGTTCATGTATTGCTGAAGCCTGGCTTGGAAAATTTTGAGCATTACTTTACTAGCGTGTGAGATGAGCACAATTGTGTGGTAGTTTGAGCATTCTTAAGTCATTAAACTGCCTTTTATTAATACTTTGACTCTGAATAACTATTGTTTCACAGTGAATGTAAAGTGGTACCAAACTAGAATTTGTTTTTCTCTCCCCTTTAAAAGAACAAAGTCTTCTTGGAATATGGCTTTTGATAACAGACTCCATAAATTTCTTTGTCTTCAAGTGACTCATAGTTGCTTTTTAAATCTTTTGTTACTTTGATAAAATGAAGAGTGTTATTTCATAATGATCTATGGAGACTATGGCACACATAGATAAAACTCATTCTGCTTCTACATTCTGCTTCTAACCCCTCATCAGGGAATTTAAAATGGATAAACAATGGGTATAAACCAAACAGTCAGGGCTATGGGAGGTTCAAGACAGCTGCTTGGCTTTTCCCAGTTCCCTGACAAGCCCCGCTTTTATTCGATAAGATAAAGCCTTTCCTGGCTTCAGGGTTAATATCTCACAAGAGAGGAAAAAAATGGTTAAAATGTGTTTTCTGCAATTTCCAGTGATTGAGACAATCATTTTGCTCGACAGGTCATACAGACATTGGCATAAAGAACTTTACGAGCTTCTTGGAGACTATTATTTTCACTGGCATCCTCGATCATCAGGCAAGGACGGCAGAACAAAGGGATCAGTTACATGGGATTGAATAAACTGCTAAATATGATTACAATTTTCATAACTTCTTGTCTGACATACTACTGGCTTCTAATCTTTGTTTACAGTATAAAGAAACTCTTCTCCTCAAGTTACTAATGGTTTAAAACAATTTAGTGATTTATACCAGTTGGTAAAATTATAACTTTTTTCTCTCTGCCTCATCTCTCCAGAACTTGGAGCCTTATCAGATATAAACATCCAAATATACTGGGGAGCTCTAAAAGAAAAATGCACCCAACTGATGTCAGGCCTATGGCAGCCATTATGTGTTCCAATGAATATTAAGTTCTAGTTTTGTTAATTAAGGTCTGTATATACTAAGATTCACTTCTGAGACAGTTCCTTATGGTTATGTTATATTGGCAAGTGGTTTAATTATTTAAAAAGGCATTCTGAGTTTTTTTCTAAAGCTTATCTCAGTAACCAGTCTTTGAATAAAGATCAGATGCTCAGAGAAGGCACTGCCGACCCACTCCAATACTCTTGCTTGGAAACTCCCATGGACAGAGGAGCCTGGTGGGCTGTAGTCCATAGGGTCGCAAAGAGTCGGACACGACTGAGTAACTTCAGTTTCACTTTTCACTTTCATGCACTGGAGAAGGAAATGGCAACCCACTCTAGTGTTCTTGCCTGGAGAATCACAGGGATGGGGGAGCCTGGTGGGCTGTCATCTATGGGGTTGCACAGAGTCTGACATGACTGACGTGATGCAGCAGCAGCAGCAGCAGCAGCAGCAGCAGCAGCAGATGCTCCAGGATCTACAATCAGGAGATTAACAACTGGCCAGAGTCATTTAACAAACTAACTCAGACGACCTGGAGATGTCACTGGGCTATACCTAATGGAAGTTCTTGACTTAAGCTCTTATGATTTTACTATTCAGTTCACTTCAATTCAGTTGCTCAGTCATGTCCGACTCTTTGCAACCCCATGAACCGCAGCATACCAGGCCTCCCTATCCATCACCAACTCCTGGAGTCCACCCAAAACCATGTTCATTGAGTCAGTGATGCCATCCAACCATCTCATCCTCTGTCATCCCCTTCTCCTCATGCCCTCAATCTTTCCCAGCATCAGGTCTTTTCCAATGAGTCAGCTCTTTGCATCAGGTGGCCAAAGTACTGGAGTTGCAGCTTCAACATCAGTCCTTCCAATGAACACCCAGGACTGATTGATCTCCTTTAGGATGGACTGGTTGGATCTCCTTGCAGTCCAAGGGACTCTCAAGAGTCTTCTCCAAGACCATAGTTCAAAAACATCCATTTTTCTGCACTCAGCTTTCTTTATAATCCAACTCTCACATCCATATATGACCACTGGAAAAACCATAGCCTTGACTACTACTACTAACTAAATTGTTTTCTATACTGCTTGTTGAAAAGTGTTGTCCTTTACACTATCAAGTGTGTGACTGGGCCACTGATATAATGATGGTGTACAGTTCCGTATGAAATTCATAATTACAATGCTGTGACTCTGTATATGAGAAGAAGCAACAAGAGGGAATGTTTTCCTGGACCAACAGACTAGTGAGACAGGTGTGGTCCAGAGACTTTTGCTACTCACAGGGCCTAGCCGAGTAACAGCACACCTAGTGACCTGTTAGCGAAATCTTCAACAGACCTGGGAATGAGCCTTCCCAGCACCGTGGGACAAGATGGTCATGAAATGCCCTCCGAACCACGGGCAAACTCATGGCCTTAAAGGGGCCCTGTGACTGGAAACTGGCACTTGCCATCTGCCTCTACAAAGATTAAATCATGGGCACTACAGCTGCTGACTTTCAACATCCCCTGAATGGAATTCAGGGTGAAAATCAGAAATTAGACACTCACTCTGTGCTCTGAAAAAAATGGACAAAACAGGCCTTCAGATAGTTAGATATTTTCAGGTAAAGATTTCTTGAGCCCAAATTCTTGCAGCTTCTCATACCTAGAAAAACACTGAAATTGTTAATGGTGGCAACTACTTTGGCTTATATGTTAATACCACAATAAGAGGCTAAAGCCTACCTGGACAAACTTAGACAGCTGGCTACCTGGCTATAAGTCTCCCTAAAACAGCCGTCTACATTGGGGTTCAGACTCATTCTTCTAAAAAGAAATGGTAAGATTTACTTTGTTTGTTAAGATTCAGGTTGTCACTCTTTCAACTACTTCTAACTGGGTTTGTTATACCTACATTCAAAATGTGTATGAACATGTCAGATGGCTCCATTCTTATAAACAGGGCAGCCCAAGAGTTGACTCTATCTAGACCAGGATCAAAGTTACTACCAAATGTGACCTGATTCTTACTCTTGCTTGGACCGCTAACTACAATAATTCTTTTACTGATTATTGGTCTCTGCCTTTTTAATCTACTTGTCTAGTCTGTTCTTTCTAAAGGGTACTGGGGCTTCCCAGACAAAGCAAAGGTGATGAAGCACTTCTGGTCACACTTCAAAATGGACTCCCCTGATGCTCAACTCTCATCACAGATACAATTTTGATCTACAAGCTCTCCTTGGTGGAAAACTATCTCGACTGTAATAATTGTAATCATCTTATTCTTGCTGTTTGCTCCTTATATGTGTAACTGTATAATGAATTTTGTATCTACATGGCTTGAGGCATTTAAGTTACAAATGGTTGTTCAAGCTCCTACGATTGCCACAGCCTCCTCCAACTATTACTTGAGGCCCCTGGATCAGAGATCCTCAATATGAGGGTAAGGAGAATATGTTGCCTCAACAACTTAGGGTCTGTGCCCCTTACCAGCAGGAAGAAGTTACAGAAAGCTTTCTCTGCCCCTTTCCCTGGCAACCATATTCTGCTAAAATAAAACGGGAGGAATGAAAGAGTTAAAGCGTAGGAAGGCAGTCCAAGGCCCTTTAAGGAGGAGATGAACATTCTCCCTCATTCTTTCCTTATGCCTCGTGCAATAACGTATCTTGCCCGAGAACTGGCCTTTCTTTAGAAGCTAATGATCACACAGCACAATGTCTTACTCACAGAAATGCTTTTCTTAGGCTCTATGTTAATGATTATAATTCTAACCATCTTGCCTGGGAACCTGTTTCTCAAGAGGTACCCCTGATTACCCAGCAACAGTATATCTCACCCAGAGTCAGTTGCCCAGAACTGCTCTCCTTGGCTAATCTTGTGCCAAAGTTATCTCAGGATGTATGCCTTGGGAAAGGGTTTGATGGACTTCTTACAACCTTGAGGTATTCTTTTTATCTATTTTCAACATCGAGTTGAGAAGTATATGAGGCCTGGCTTAAACTAGTGAGGTGGGTACTCTCCTCCCCCCTTCTGATGTCTATATCAGAAGCTTTTTCTGTCACTTTCTCTTTAAATAAAATCTACACAAAGCTCTGAGTGACTGAGACTGTCTTTGGTCCAGGAGTTAAATCTTCTTCTTTGGAGACCACAAATCTGGTGGCACAATTCGCCATTCACTGCATAAGCTATTAAACCAAGCTATCTGTGTTGATGTTGTTACTTTCAACCTTGTACTTAGTAGTTATTTCTTTACAAAGAATAAACAATGGTGTTACCTCAAAAATCCATAGTTAATGCAATATTTTTTTCCTGAGTTCTGAAGAAAACACAGGCCTTTCCCATAAGAATTAAATAATTATATATATATAGATATATATATGTATATATATATATATACACACATAGAAAGGCTACACAGACTACCTCCTTCTAGTGTGAGGAGTGTAATCACGAAGTGTGGCCCAAGGACCAGCAGCCTTAGCATCACCTGGGAGCTGAATAAGAGTGCAGAGTATAGACCTTACCTTGACCTCCAGACTTGGAATCTGCATTTGAACGGGTAATTCTCAGGAATATTTAAATTTGGAAAGCACTATGCCAAGTATCTTTTGGTCTACTCTAGAAGGTCTGTGCAGGCTAATTTTGTTTGCTGAGAGTTTTGCCTGGGGATTCAGAGCCCCACGTACCTATACTCCAAAAACAGAAGGGGGAGCCCTAATCCTCCCATTTCCAGATCTGGTTAGAGTTGATTCTTGTTCTTTGTCAGACAGTCTGGTGGGGTTACATGGAGTAGAAGCAGCAGCATCAGGAGAGAAGGGAAACCGAAAAATCTGCTGCCCCCTGTTGGTGGGAATGGGGAAGTCAAGGAGTCTGGCAGAGCCCGGGGCTTCTCAGAGGTATTGAGGATAGAATCAGACCAGGAAGGAAATAGAAAGGGAAACTAGGGAAGAACAGAGTCAAGATTTTATACTTCTACTTCTGCTTTTTGTTTTGAGTCTCTCTGGTTATTTTTCATCTTTCAAAATAATTTCCCCTACATTTTTTCTTTCTCTTTTTTCTTCTCTGAAAAAAATAATAGTAATATCTTATACATAGCATGATACTATACACTACCTGGTACATAATAGAACAATATTTTATAGAAAGCAACTTTATAGAATGTTTTGCAAATGAGAAATATTCCATACCTTTCTCACATTTTCCGTGCTGTGTGCTCAGTTGCTCAGTCGTGACCAACTCTTCGTGAACCTATGGACTATAGCCTGCCACACTCCTCTGTCCATGAGATTCTCTAGGCAAGAATGCTGGAGTGGGTTGCCATGCCCTCCTCCAGGGGATCTTCCCAACCCAGGGATCGAACCCACGTCTTTTAGTCTTTTGCATTGGCAAGCAGATTCTTTATCACTAGCTTGGATTATCATTAACAGTAGTTCTTGTTTCCATTCATTTGGGCAAATTTTGGAGGGTTCTTGTGCACAAAATCATCTTCATTATTGCCACCGTGAGGGTGGAGTTACTGCTATTCAGTTTCTCAGCTATGTCCAACTCTTTGCAAAAATACTGCAAAACTGAAGTGGCCCATAAGCTTGGTAGTCAAGACACACAAAAGATGATATTTTCCTCTTCTAAATGGGATTGCTGACAAGCTGAAACAAAAGCCTGAGAGAAAATTATTCAAAGCTTTTTGGGACTCCTCAAGATGTCAGACCTCCTGAGTGCATGTTTAACTTACTTTGATTATGGGTCTTTACCTGAAGATTCCATGAAAAAAAAGAGAGGCCTTCTGGGATCAGCCTGAACTGTAGATTTAGACAATGAACAAAAATAAGCTTTAGATTCTTCAGTTACTGAAACTGAATAACTCTTATTTTCTTGAAAACAGATAAAAACAGTAGAATCCTAAAATTTATATAACATTGAAATAAATGCTTAAACATTGTATTCCCATTTTTCTTCACTTTAGGTTTGTTTCAGTTCTCAGACATCATAAAATCTATAGGAGCAAAAAAAAAAATCTATAGGAGCAGAGACTTTTTTTTGAACGAAAGTATAATCTGGGTTTTTGTTGTTGTTGACAAGGTCTCACACTTTATCAGAAGTGGACACTGCTCAGGAATGACTCTAAGTCACTTAGTCAAGTCAGGATTTGCCAGCTTTTCAGTTTTGTCTCCTGTAGAGTCAGCACGGTCAGAAGAGAAGGTAGGAAGAAGAGATACTCAGCCAGCCCGGCCCCAGGTCTGGTTGCTGAGAACAGAAAGTGTTCTTAGGTAGGTCAGAACAGAGGCTATGGGAAAGGGCTTTCAGGAGTGAATATGACTCCCAAGACACAGTTTAAAAAAAAAAAAAAAAAAACAGGGGCCAGGGACCAGGAATCTGAAGAGGCAGGTGATGAGAGTGGAATCCTGCCAAGCGGCCAGACCTAGGGATTAGGTTCCAGAACCAAGGAATCAAAAAGCAGATATACAGGAGTGGATGTCATGCCTGGACTCTCAGCCCAAGGTGAGCAAAATCTGACTGTGTTTTTCAGGTTTTAACCCAGGTGAAGTTGGATAAAACTGTTCACTTATGATTGTTCTTTATAAAGTTGCAGGCACTCTGTAGCCAACATTCTCCACCCCTCCGTTCTAAGGGAGCCATTGTAACTGTTGAGCAAGTAGAGACAGAGCTGGATGTCAGCCCTCAGCTCCCACCTTAGCCAGTGAACAACTTACATAAGTGTGCACAGTGGTAAGAAGAAACTTCCCTAATTGTGGCAAAAAAGCTACTGTCACGATGTGGCTTACGCATTTAATTTTTTAGTATATTGCTCTGCTGATGGGAATAATGTCTTTCTTGAAAGCATAAGGGATTAGTAGAAGAAAATTAAATGCCAAGGAGAGCTGAAAATAAAGTGCATTGTTGCAATCAATGAGTCACAGTTCCAGGCAAAGCGTTTCAAGTTGCCATGACTTGTAGCTTCCACTCAGACACAGCATGAGTGAGAGGGAAGAACCATGGCTGTGTATCAGCCCCAGAAGACAAGGCAGCTAAACTGACCTCTGAGCTGCAGCATGAGCAACTCTGGTAGCCACGTGGCGACCAGCGACATTTGCTCTCCAGAACCCCTGAGAGAGCACCAAAACCCAGGCAGCTTCTTTCAAGAGGAGTCAAGAGGGAAACGTTTCCAGAGCAGAAGAGCAGGATCTCTTCTAGAAGAGATACTTTCAAAATTGGGGAGATTATTTTCACACTATAATCCCAGGCTGCTTCTTATTCTGCTTTTGCTTTACTTCTCTGACTCTGTTCATTCATTTATGCAACCAATATTTATTGAGTATTTACCGAATTAGGTACGAAGGTGGTAGTGAGAAAAACAGGCAGGGTCCCTCTGTCATAAGCCCCTCAACGGGAAGCAGGCAGCCGAAAAGACAACATGAATGTGGCACTGTAGCCATGATCATGCTTCAGAGGGGAGGTGCCGGACGCACTGACAGTGCAAGAGAGGATTTTAGGGGGTAGAGAGCTCAGCTCAGGCTCCCAGGACAGTAAAGGAATTTGCAGGAAAAGCAGGCGAGAAGCAGTGGGAGGGAAGTTTACAAACAGACGGACAGTAAGAGACAAATTCCCTTCAATATCCCTCAACATTTCAGCTCTTAACACTTCATTCCTAGTTTCTTGAGAACATAGAGACATGGTTCAGTAGAAAAACCCTGGAACCTAGAGTTAGTTGGTCTCATACTAACCCTGTAATAATACTCACACAGCTTTGAACAAGTTACTGAGATTTTCTGAGCCTCAGTTTTGTTACCAATAAAATAGAAATGATAAAACCCAGCACACAATAAAAGTTAGCTCCCTTCCCCATTGACTAATTTTCATAATCTGTCTGATACCCGATGTCTTTGTTGAAAAATAGTAGTAAAAATACCTATTCTAGGGAACTGAAATTTAAGTGGGCTTACTTGTAAACTCTAAAGCATTATATAATTATCAGATAACATTCATCACTTACAAAATATTTGTGAGGCCTACTATCCTCCAGATCCTGTGAGAGCTATTGGAGAAATGGAAGGTTGACTGAGGCACAACCTTGCTCTCAGGAGAGAGTTGCTAAAACAGAAATCCATTCTTTTCCTTGATCCAGAGAGAAAAGGCAGCAAGGACAGAAGGAACGGCCTCTGTGGCCTGCGCAGGCATGCGATTCCTGGCACTTGGCTCTCCCTGGAGGATACCCGATCCCTTCCCTCTAGTCATCAAATGACCTAAGGGCCTCAGGGAGAGGGTTGCAGGATGGATTTTCGAGTCTTCAAAATAAGCAGACAAAGGAATCTTCCATCAAACAAAAAATTACCTGAGAGCCATAGGGAAGTAGTTGCTCTGAGTGATGGAGGAGGTTTTCAAAGATGAAGAGAGAAAAACAGATCTCTGTGTGTCTAGTAAAAGTGGATGGAAAAACCCAGATTCTCTGATTCCCAGCCAGCCAGCCCTCCTTCTTTGAAGCTCCTTTTGCCTTATTTTCCTATTCCTTTTGAGAAGACATAAAATAAGTAAGGGGTGGAAGATTTCTTGCCCAACTATGATTCAGGAGGAAGCCCAGCCACAGAACAGGCAAGTGTGGCATCGCCTAGAGAAAAAGGACTTGCAGAGACAGGTCTCATTTAGATCCACCCTAGATTTTGCAAAGAAGGCACCTCCTTCATCACAGACTCTAAGCCCTTCCAAGTTCAGGAAGAAATTATCTGCTTCGCCATTAACAACTTGGCACAATGTACCTGGCAGGACCAGTGTGACTGAATCGGAGGTTTTTCTCAACATGACCCACAGGGACAGTGAAGGTCCTGTTTGCAGCCTGAAATTTGTGACTCTTCTGGTGGCCTTAAGTCCAGAATTCCTCTTCCTGGGAGCTGGACTGCAGCTTCGAGACAATGGGTACGATGGATTACTTGTTGCAGTCAATCCTCAGGTATCCGAGGATCAGAACCTCATCCCAAACATTAAGGTGAGTGCTGTATATGAAACTGAAACCATCATCTTATTCATATAGACCTTTAGCCTTCTTTACGGAATTAACAACCCTGCCTAGTTTGTATTTGAGCAGCAGAGGAAAGGGGTGTTTCTCAAAGATAGCAACAAAAATTATAATTACAGCCAAGCCAACTCATTCACCTAATTCTGTGTAGTCTCAGCTTACATACTGTTTACCTAGCCCCCTTCTATCTATTGTTGGTTATGACTAATTTTAGCTTTTGTGTTTAATGACTTGACCGTTTTGGGGGCAGAAACTCCAAAAATAACCTATTGTGGCAACAAAGACCAGATGCTTGGCTGATGAAGAAGCATGATTGCGCTTATTAAAATCATGTTGCTGAATTCCATCCTGAGGGTGGGAATTCTCAGACAGAAAGAGTCTGGATGGAGCGCCAAAGAGCAAAATTCTTTTCACCTGAATGTCCTGTGAGGTAACGTGACTATTTTCACCTTCGTATGGTAAGGTAGGCTCACAGCTCCATTACCTGAGTCTCCCTTGGTATTGCTTTCATGAAATTAGTATTGTCATAAGGCGAGGTCTTGGACATGCCCACAGGTATGACATGAGAAAGATTTGTTTGGCGCAAGCTTAGAAAGCTTTGTGAAAGCTTTTCTTTTACAAAATTGGGAAAATTATATGGGCAAGCCGAGACACACAGTTAATGTCCTAAATTCTCAGATAAGCATTTGAAGTTTATTTATTTTGCTTCCAAGTTTTCCCCAAATCTAATGTTGTCTCTAAAAGAAATGCGTTCCTTCAAAATATTTTCATTATTTTTGTTACTACTTATTCAAGTATAACTAGAAAACCAAAACATTAAGAATTCACAGTGATAATATAAGCTTTTCTTTTATTTGGTTATAGGAAATGATAACCGAAGCTTCTTTTTACCTATTCAATGCTACCAAGAGAAGAGTGTTTTTCAGAAATGTAAAGATTTTAATACCTGCCACATGGAAAGCTGGTAATTACAGCAAAGTAAAACAAGAATCATACGAAAAGGTAAGAATTCAGGATTTCATTAAATGAATTCAACTGAAGAAGAAAATACAATATAATGAGTTCAAACTTTAGGCAATAACAAATCATTGATATTAATACACAAATAATACTACTGAAAAGATTGTTATGCACAAAATGTATGAAAATACATACATGTAATAAGTGAAAATTATGAAGTAAAAAATAAGCAAAATGCCATTGCCCAAGCAGCCTCACAGATGGTCTCTTTCACTTTTTAACTTACAGGGTCCTTGCATTCTGAAATTCTTGGTTAAGGACCAAGAACTAGTTTTATTCTGAGTATGAGATGGAAAGGGAACAATTCCAACTATGAGCATCCTCATTTCCCACCCTGTCAGGAGCAATAAGCATGCATGTCCACACGGAAGCCTAAGCCACTCACACATAAAAATTTGAATTTCCTATCCCACAGGAGCGCAAATTCATAGAATTTCACATTAGCCCAAGTCCAGGTCACTGATTTCGAGAAGTATGTTGAGAGAAGCAAGAAAGAAAGCAGCGTAGGAGGCATGGCTACCTTTTCTTCCCTAACCAAAAAAAAGAAAAAGAACTTAAGCTTCAAGGACTCTTGTAAGCTGAAAATTATAAACATCCATGGTCATGTCTGGTGCATACTGGGAACAAGCTACAAATAAATGTTAAATAAATTTGGCAAATGACTATTTGAGGTTACTGTGAAAAGAGTCCTAGCAGCGACCAGAAAGGGCAGGAGCAGAGGCGTTGAGGACACAGCTTAGGGTGTCAGCAATGGGGTGGGTTCAAAATCTGTAATGACAGCTCAAATAAAAGGGCTGGATTACGGTAATTTCCCCTTTTCCTTAATTGTGTCACTTGGCATGAATTTTCCTAAGGCTGTTTTAATTCTTAGCTCTTTTTTGAAATTTATTCCTCAGTAACCGAATAATATATTAATAGCAATCTTTATAGGCATTCCAGTGTCCTAAAAAAGTTAAAGGGGCTCTTAAAATTATTTGATTTATAACCAAATGAAAGCATTTGATGCTTGGCCATGGAGATAAGAGAGACAGAGGCACTGGGATAAACTAAGAAGAGAGATACTGTTTATTAAACTTCAATTAAATGCCAGACATTCTACATACATATATAATTATTACAATATTAATATCATATTATTAAATTTTGGTGTATTATTATATTATTGTGTCTCAGTTGGTAAAGAATCCACCTGCAATGTGGGAGACCTGGGTTCGATCCCTGGGTTGGGAAGATCTCCTGGAGAACAGGACAGCCACCCACTCCAGTATTCTGGCCTAGAGAATTCCATGGACTGTATATTCCATGGGATCACAAAGAGTCGGACATGACTAAGTGACTTTCACTTTACTTCACTTCAAATGCCAGACATTATATATATATATACATATATGTATAATTATTACAATATAACATATTATTATATTGTTGGTGTAATATTATATAGTATACATTCCTACATATTCCATATAACTGCTTAATTACATAATATATATATTGCTTGGTTCTCAGTCACACCTAAAATTGTTGCTGTTAGTTGCTGTTATCGAAAATTAGGAAAACGGGGCCCAAATATAGTAAGGATTTTATCCCAAGTCAAACAGCTGGTAAATTAAGGAGCAATTTGAATTCATGCCTATTTGATTCCAAAACCTATGCTTTTTGCTCTAAGCTATGCTGGAGAAGGAAATGGCGCCCCACTCCAATACTCATGCCTGGAAAATCCCATGGACGGAGGAGCCTGGTAGGCTGCAGTCCATGCGGTCGCTGAGAGTTGGATACGACTCAGTGACTTCACTTTCACTTTTCACTTTCATGCATTGGAGAAGGAAATGGCAACCCACTCCAGTGGTCTTGGCTGGAGAATCCCAGGGATGGGGGAGCCTGGTGGGCTGCCATCTGTGGGGTCACACAGAGTCAGACACGACTGAAGCGACTTAGCAGCAGCATGTTGTCACCAGTTACCTTACACAGATGTTGTTAATCACTTTGGCCTTTAGTGGGACAAAAAAGTATTGGCTTTAACCAGCAACAAAATCAGGTGGTGCTTCTTATGCTAATGGAGAAAACAAATAAATGACTAAAGCAAAGATGACTGAACAGAAAGATTAAAGGAAAGAATCACTGAATCATATATCTGCTAGATACCAATTCTTTTAATCTCCTAATGTTAACCAAGCAAGCACTTAGTGAATAATCGTTATATACAGGAGCCATGTGAGGCATGACAGAGGACACAAGGAAAAGCAATATAGCTCCTGTCCTTGTGAATCCACAGTCTAGTGTAGGTAGGAAGCAGAGGGCGGGGAGAGGGTTAGGAAAAGTAGCTAAAAACTTACTGTGGCCTATAAGTAGAATATAACCCCAAACAGCCTGAGTATTCCATTCAATGCAGAGCACTCTTTCCTTGTTGCTTCAGGACAACTTTCCGGACATAGAAATGAGGTTTTATCTTTGTGAAGACTCTTCTAGGGCAAGACTGTAGCTCTTTCACAGGTATTGCTTTGAAAAGTCCTCAGCCTGAATTCTTACCTTTCTAAAAATAAATGTTAATTATTATAAAAATAATTCATGCTTATTGCAAAAAAATAAAAAAACAATGTAGAAATACGGAAAATGAAAATATTACCTTCCATTATTCCTCAGTGGTGTGTACATAGACACACACACACACACACACACACACACCAGTACACATGTAGTACTTTCATAGTGATCATTACACATATATATAGACAGATATATATATATATATATATATATATATATATATATACACACACATTTATGAAACTGAAAGCCACTCAGTTGTATCTGACTCTTTGCCACCCGATGGACTATACAGTCCATGGAATTCTCCTGTCCAGAATACTGGTGGGTAGCCGTTCCCTTCTCCAGGGGTACTTCCCAACCCAGGTCTCCCATATTGCAGGCGGATTCTTTACCAGCTGAGCCACAAAGGAAGCCCATACACTTATAGGATTATATTAAATCTATTGTTCCAAAATCAGCTTTAAAGAAATTAACCAGATACTCAACTTCTAAGAACAAGTCTCCAGACAACTTCTAAGAGCAAGTCTTGAAACAATGTGTTATCTTTCTCCCTAAAAATGAACAATGTTATATATAAAACTGTGTTCTCTAGATGGTTATTGGAATAGATATTTTTGTTTCCAACTTAAAATAATATGTTTTATAAATAGTAATTGAAATGGTCAGGGTACAATATGAAATATAACTTCAACAGAAAAATTGTTTTGTTGATCTGATTGGTTAAGGGAATAAAGGGACAAGGGATCAACCTACAGAAAGTTGTTCAGAAAAGGCTATAACATTTCACAGTACAGCTCTAAATGATGTATAAACGCTCTTAACATTTCTTTGAATATTTAAATTACATTTTACAGTTATATAATATCCAAATTTTATCATGTTGACTTTTGAGAAAATTTTAATCTGGAAGATGAATACATCAAATGACAGTAATGAAGTTTCATGGAAATCTGTTAAGTTTTTAAAATGTACACATTTTTGAAAGTGACAGATATTGGTGTTGACATTTAGTTGTGAATTCATTCTAAACTCCATCTAAAGGCATATGTTTTAAAAAATCTGTTTTTAAATTGGGATATAAACCGCACAGGAAAAATGCACATATCTTAAATGTACAGTTCAATGTGTTTTAACAAATGTAGATATTTGTGTCACCAATATCACAGTCAAGATACATGGTATTACAAGGCATTTCTTTTAATTTAGGCAAATGTCATAGTAACTGACTGGTATGGGGCCCATGGTGATGATCCATACACCTTGCAATATAGAGGATGTGGAAAAGAGGGAAAGTATATTCATTTTACATCTGAATTTCTACTAAATGATGGCTTAACAGCTGGCTATGGATCACGAGGTAAGTGTGATCAATCAAGAAACAGACAATGGACAGCAGTATTTATAATACTGTGCTCAGTGCTGAAAGGGATTCAGAGACCTGTCTGGGACTTACCATTTGGATGAGAAGATAGGCCACATGCCCATAAAAAAGATGAGAATCAAAGTGAGCCAGAAAGGGTTAAGCACCAGATTAGTAGCCCAGACGGAGCAGTTTAAGAATTCAGCAAAGAGGGAAAGCGTGTTGAGCCTTTGAGCTAGAGATCCTCTCACAAGAGGATCTTTAAGGTTGAATATCATTTTTATGAATGGAAAGAAGGGAGAGAAGAGTGGGAAGAATATGAATAAAGCTGTGGCAGCAGAAGAACCCAGGGCGTATTTGAGAGAAAGAAGCAGTAGTCCCCACTGATGGTGCAGAGATCATGGGCAGTGAATAGTGGGAGAAAATGCTGAAATGCACATGGCGTAGGTGATGGAGAGCCTCAAATGCCCAGATTAAGCAATCACCACTGAAGGTTTACAAGCATAGGAATGAAACCATCCAAGCAGTGTTTTCAGAAGCTGAATGTGGCTGTGTGGATAATCTGGATTCCTCTGATCAGTGAAGAAGACACTGGATTATCGAGAGAATAACTAGAAGTCCAAGCATGAGGCCATGAGACTTGAGTAAGATTGGAAGCAGTGAAAAGGCAAGGACAAAGAAGATAGTAATGAGAACAAGAGAATTTTCTCTGTGCCAAGTGCTGGGCTATTTGCCTTTTAAGTGTTGTTTTATTTAATCCTAAAAACTCTAAGTCAGGATAGTCCACAGAGTGGAAAAATATGAAACAGAGATCAGAACTGCTCCAGAGTGAAAGGCAACGGGTGTGTGTGTGGGCAGCAGCATTAAGGAATACATTAGGTTTTTGTCAGAAGTAAAAGACGGCAGTTTAAAGGGGAAATCCACAAGTCTGAATCTAGGTGACTGTGAGGAACGGAGGACTGTGCTTGGAAAGGCCTGGACTGTGGCTGGAGAAGGGTGACTGGAGTGTGACAGAGAAGTCAGTGTCGTGGGTCTGGAGACCAGCGTTTAGTGGATGCGATCTGAGAAAGAAACCGTGGTGAGAAAAAATTCAGCAAGTCGAGGGCTAGCTTTTCAGTTCTTAAATTTTGCGTTTAATTGATGTACAGTAGTGCCGTTCAAATGTTGTTTTCACTTTTACCCCCGCTTAAATCCAAACAGATTTTATTATCCTCTGTATAACTAGCAGGAAGTAGAGCCACGCACCCCGTAAAACACACTTTATAAAACACTTTATTTAAAAAAGGCCTTTTTTTCCTGGTAACTATGAGGTACTGATAATCTCTGTACAAATATATGACTTCACCAGCACTTCTAAATTCCATGAGTAGGCAGAAACTTCCTTAACACTTTCAGCTTTAGACTGTTCCCCTCCCTTCGTTTGTCCCAAGGTCCCAAAATTGCACAATAGGTCACAACCTGAGTCAATTCAGCAAACGTTTCCTGCCTTCCCAGATCTTAAAAGTATTCAGTAAAGAAAGTGTACTTTGGGAGGGGACTTAATCTGGAAAATTCTAGAGAAGTCAGTTTTTTGCTGAACATTGAAAGAAATGCAAGATTTAGAGAGGTAGAGAGAAACTTATAAAGGACTTGATGCTGACGATGAGGATTTTCATGAGTAAGAGTTGGAGATAAACATGGAGAATCAGGGATATAATGAAAGAGAAAGGACCATCCAACCTGGTGAGGAGGTTCTATGATTCTTTTGGCTTCTTCCTCCCTCCCTGGCTGAAGGGTTTTAATTTTTGCTCCAGACAGAATTATCTATAGGAAAAAAAGCAGCAGACATGCCTGGATAAAACAGACTGAAAAACAGGAAAGCTTTATTTGCTTGTTTGGTGTCTTAGTCCATTTTGCTTGTTTGGCTATAACAAAATATCATAGACTGAGAGGCTTACTCACAGCAGAAATTTCTCACGGTTCTGGAGACTGGAAGTCCAGGATCCAGGCACCAGCAGAACTGGCCCACTTCCTGGTTCACAGACAGGCATCTTCTTTCTGTGTCCTCTCATGGCAGAAAGAAGGGAACTCTCTAGGGTCTTTTGATAAGAGCACTCATCCCATTTATTAGGGCTCCAACCTAATGATCTAATAATTACTCCCAAAGGCCTTACCTTTTAACACTTTCACATTTGGGGTCAGGATTTTGACATATGAATTTGGGAGGGACATAAAAATTCAGTCCATTGAATTAACATATTCAGTCCATATGTTTGTTTGTTTTTTTTTTTCCTTTCCCAGAATCCTGAACTTATAGGCATGTATGGAGCTAAACAGAAATCTGTTAGGCAGCTTCATTAGGGAAATGAGAGGATATGTGATTCCTCACTACTTTCTAACAGGTGTGCAACAGGTAAATCACTGGTTTACACTTACAACACTAAAAGTATTTTTCACTTCAGTTCAGTTCAGTCACTCAGTCGTGTCCGACTCTTTGCGACCCCATGAATTGCAGCACGCCAGGCCTCCCTGTCCATCACCAACTCCCGGAGTTCACTCAAACTCACGTCCATCAAGTCCGTGATGCCATCCAGCCATCTCATCCTCTGTCATCCCCTTCTCCTCCTGCCCCCAATCCCTCCCACCATCAGAGTCTTTTCCAATGAGTCAACTCTTCGCATGAGGTGGCCAAAGTATTGGAGTTTCAGCTTTAGCATCATTCCTTCCAAAGAAATCCCAGGGATGATCTCCTTTAGAATGGACTGGTTCGATCTCCTTGCAGTCCAAGAGACTCTCAAGAGTCTCCTCCAACACCACAGTTCAAAAGCATCAATTCTTCGGCGCTCAGCTTTCTTTATAGTCCAACTCTCACATCCATACATGACCACTGGAAAAACCATAGCCTTGACTAGATGGACCTTTGTTGGCAAAGTAATGTCTCTGCTTTTCAATATGCTATCTAGGTTGGGCAAAACTTTTCTTCCAAGGAGTAAGCATCTTTTAATTTCATGGCTGCAGTCACCATCTGCAGTGATTTTGGAGTCCCCAAAAATAAAGTCTGACACTGTTTCCACTGTTTCTCCATCTATTTCCCATGAAGTGATGGGACCGGATGCCATGATCTTCGTTTTCTGAATGTTGATCTTTAAGCAACTTTTTCACTCTCTTCTTTCACTTTCATCAAGAGGCTTTTTAGTTCTTCTTCACTTTCTGCCATAAGGGTGGTGTCATCTGCATATCTGAGGTGATTGATATTTCTCCCGGCAATCTTGATTCCAGCTTGTGCTTCCTTCCAGCCCAGCGTTTCTCATGATGTACTCTGCATATATTTTTATGCTCCTTTTTTTGTGGTGGTGGGAATAAAGCATGAGATGGGAATGGGGTGGGGAAGAGGAAAGTGGAAGGAAGAATTACACTTCAACCATTCAGAATGAGTATATATAGTCAGCTGATGCTATATCGTCAATGATTAGCAAGGTCCATTGCTGAAATTTTAGGAACTCAAAAGAAAAATTCTCTCTTCCACAGGCAGAGTGTTTGTTCATGAATGGGCCCATTTCCGTTGGGGTGTGTTTGATGAATATAACAATGAGAAACCCTTCTACATAAATGGGCAAAGTCAAATTGAAGTAACAAGGTCAGTGATTTTTTCACATGTTTAAAATTGTTTATTTTTTGATTCTAAATTAGTTTATAATGGCAGCTAAAACTTAACAATTTTGAAATTTTAGTGTATTTTTAAAAATTTGTAAATATTTATGTGGTCAAATATCAAAACAATATAAAAAGTTATACTCTTATATATCATGTTCCCACCACTCTCTTCACCCTATTCTCTTTTCATCCCCTCTAGGTCACCCACCTTATTTGTGTTTTTTTAGGAAAATTGAAATAAATATTAACACATATTTCTAATATAATATAATCTAATATAACAAATATTAACATAATATTTTCTTCACTTTTTTCTTTTAATTGCATAGTGTTCCACTGTATGATATACCACAATTTTTCAACCAGGCCCTTATTGTTAAACAAATGAGTTGTTCACAATGTCTGTTATTACTACAGGTTGTAATGATACATATATATATGACCTTCCCTGGTGACTCAGATGGTAAAGAGTCTACCTGCAATGCAGGAGACCTGGGTTCAACCACCAGGTCAGGAAGATCCTCTGGAGAAGGAAATGGCAACCCATTCCAGTATTCTTGCCTGGAAAATCCCATAGACAGAGGAGCCTGGCCGGTTACTGTCTGTGGGGTCGCAAAGAGTTGGACACAACTGAGCGACTTCGCTTCACAATATTTGTTATTACTACAGGTCATAATGATACATATATTATACATATTATTTCCATTTTATACAGGCAGATCTGTGTATCTATTGAACAGCTTCTAACAATTACCAGGTCATAGGGTAATTTTAGTTGTAACTTTGGTAGATACTGATTCTTCTCCTGAAAGTTATAGGTTTTTCATCCCATCAACAGTATTGAGACTGTTAAATTAAGAAGGAATCCTTTATCATCATTACCTGTTCACCCTCTTCTTCCTCTGACGTCCAATGGCAATGAGCTCAAAGAAGCCCCTGATTCAGGATATCACCACTCATGCTTTCCTAGGGCCTCCAAAAGTTCATGGGGATTTCCTAGTAGCTTTTGCTTTGACCTTGTTTAGCTGGGAAAGCCCTTGGCAAAACAGAGCTTCTCATCAGAATCAAATGCTTGAAAATAAAGTGGAGTGCATTTATAAATTAATGACCTTTCTTAATAGTTTTAAAAATGTTTTATGTGTATCTAGCAATCTACAATCCTTAAAACAAATTATTTTATGAACCAATGAAAAAGAAACATAAGTTTTTATAAAACCGATTTCTCTTACTACTTTAGGTGTTCATCTGACATTGCAGGCATTTTTGTATGTGAGAAAGGTCCCTGCCCCCAAGAAAATTGTATTATTAGCAAGATTTTCCAAGAAGGATGCATGTTTATATACAATAGCACTCAAAATGCAACTTCATCGATTATGTTCATGCAAAGTTTATCTTCTGTAAGTATGATCTTAGAATAACAAACTCCTACAAGACCCCACCTTTTCCCAAGACAGACTGATATGTTTTAAGTATTTAAACAAAAAGGCAATTAAGATTCACTACATTTTAAATCTTGGGGAACCTTAGAGTTAATCTAGTTTTTACTTTACAGATTAAAAAAAAAAACACCTCAGCATTCCCCTCACCCCACACACACAGTCCAAGGTAATCAGTAAAAACAGATTCCTTTCTAAAAGTGATTATTTACTCTCCAAGGAAGATGGTTTAACAAGGAGAATCCAGGAGTCTTCAAAAAATTTCTTGTATTGTGCTTCTCCTGTATCCTTTTATGGGAAAGTATACCAGGGGTTAATGACAGAGATGTAATTCATGATTATATTTTTCACATTTGAGGTAGAAAACCATTTTTATTTACATGGAATTCCCTAATTCTCTTTCCCTCATTTTGCATATTCTAGAACTTAAAAAGAAAAGTCTGTTGTTACCAAGGGAAGTCAACTAACCCTTAGCTTTACAGGTTCAAAAACTCAGTCTTGTCAGTATTCCCTGCTAACTGACAAGCAACTTGTGTAGGAATCCAGAACACATTTTTAATATTATTCTTTAAAAAGAGTACTCTGCCAGGGAGATCTGACACTTGCGTCTTCTAGCCAGTTCATTTTCTATTTGAAGGGACCATCATGGAACAGCCAAATTCCACCCAGAGGCCTGCTTTGGCTTTGAGAGTGTGAAATCAGAAAGGAGGGAGTTAGGAGATTCCGAGATTTAGTTCCATCAGCCTTCATAGCCTGATACATCTTCCCAGCTTCATCATCTCTGCGGGTCACTTCCTCTCCCACAGGCTGGGAACACTATGGGCAGTGTGCCGGTGAGGTGTTCTGTCTCTGTGGCTGACCCAGTGTTCCTTGGATTGACACATTCATTTTTTCCCTTCAGTCCAATTTTAGCCAAGGCTAAGAGTCAGTCTGTAACTTTAAGGTGACTTTTCATATTTCTTATCCAATTCATTATGCTTTAAATTTACAGGTTCAATATCTCAAGCCAAGCTAATTCCATGTTATTTAATCCACATTGTTTATGACTAGTACTGTCTTTGTGATCATTTGAAAGCCCTACTCATAAATATCATCAGAAAAGTTTCACCATCTCCTAACCATAGTCATGAAATATAAAGAGTTAAAAACAACAAACAGGTTCTATCTTGTCTTCCCATCCTACTAAGAAACTTGTGTCTTTATGCAATGGTTAACTTTTTGAAACTTCAGCTTATTTTCTAAGACCTTAGACTCAAGATTAGAGAGTCTGTAAGATTTCTAATTTTAGCTCTAAGCTTCCATGGCTCTCTTAGCAGAAAGCATTTACTCTTCATAGGAATATAGCCCCTGGGAAGTAGATAACACATTACTTTTGAATGCAAATCATGCCTTTAAAAGGGGTGCTGCCATAGGTTTAGTATCTTTATATGAATTATGACCATATCTCCAAATGACGGGAAGATCAGGAAATAGATTTCAGTTGCTTTTCTCCCTATCTTATTCTTACATAGATCAGTATTTGAACTAACTTGATATATGTTTACTGATCAATAGATAGAGGTGCAGTGGTTATTAAATATGATTTCAAGGGAATAGCTGACCAAGATAACATCTCCTGGGGTGTTTTCTTTAACACATTATCATGCTAAGGAATGAGAATTGGGTTTTATTTTTTTTAAGACTAAGTTATTTATACACGGTCTACTCTCTGTTATCTAAGGGCAAATAAAATTTAATAGAGATTGACCACAATACCTCGAGGGTGCCAGTGTTTGAAGCAAAGGGTGTCAAGGTTTATTTTTGAAATGGCATTCTTGAGGTAAAGATGGACATTGCTGTAGCACTTCTGATTTCTCTTGTTTCAGCTCATCTTTCCTTTTACTTTTAGTTGTCTGAGAATGAGTAGTATGCCTAGCATGAGAGGAGTATTTTTATTTTCTAAGTATTTTTACTTTGTTCTTTTTCTAGGTGGTTGAATTCTGTAATGCAAGTACCCACAACCAAGAAGCTCCAAACAAACAGAACCAAATGTGCAGCCTCAGAAGTGTCTGGGATATAATCACAGACTCTGACGACTTTAGCAACAGTCTTCCCATGAACGGGACGGAGCTTCCACCTCCTCCCACTTTCTCTCTTGTGCAGGCTGGGGACAGAGTGGTCTGTTTAGTGCTGGATGTGTCCAGCAAGATGGCAGAGGTAACATCTGGACCAAGATGATTATAAACCACTCATCCCCTTTTTTCTATCAGTTTTTAATTTCTTTTCTTTTCAGAGGGTAAGAGCAAGGAAAGGTGAGGGCAAACGTTTGGAGTATTTATGGGCATCATCTCTTCTTGCACATGAGAGAAACAGATGTGGCCCAGAAATTGAGATACTGCAGATAAATAAAATGCACAAGTAATTTCCAGCCCTTATTTTTGCTATTAATTGCAATCTTTTCCAACAAAAACCCTCTACAAAACTCTGACATACTGAAGGCTCCTTTTTGACTACATTCCACTCACTGGTAAACACCCTTCCTGAGGCAATAGACTGAGTTTGCAGTTAAATGTGCATATCCACTACATGTGTATTTTCTATGTCATTGTGTACAGAGAACCATATCTCAGTCATCTCTAATCTAGCAGCCTTCCAGAAACCCACTCTCCAAAGCTCCACAATTCCTAGGCAGTATTAGACATTTGAAAATGAAAGTCGCTCAGTTGTGTCTGACTCTTTGCGGCCCCATGAACTATACAGTCCATGGAATTCTCCAGGCCAGAATACTGGAGTGGGTAACCTTTCCTTTCTCCAGGGCACTTCCCAACCCAGGGATCGTACCCAGGGTTCCCACATTGCAGGCAAATTCTTTACCAGCTAAGCCACAAGGGAAGCCCAAGAATATTGGGATGGGTAGCCTATCCCTTCTCCAGTGAATCTTTCTGACCCAGGAATCAAACTGGGGTCTCCTGCATTGCAGGCAGATTCTTTACCAACTGAGCTATCAGGGAAGCCCATTAGAGGTTTTGTCTCTGGAATCAGGCAGATGTGCTTTGAGTCCTGGCTCCTTCACTTACTGTCTGTGTAATCAAGAGCAAATAACCTCTCTGGAAGCTCAGTTTTCTCAACTGGTAAAACAGAGACAATAATACCTATTTCATTTTTGGGACAGAGCCAGTTCATACTGACTCATAGGAGTCAACTGTTAAATTTTTAAGAAATTTGCAAGTTGTAAATGCAGCCATTATTAAAAATTAAACTATGTAGACTTATAATTAAATAAAATATTGAAATAAGCATAATAAATGCTCAAAATTCATTAGTTCCTAATTAATTTCTATTATTTCTACCACTTTGCATTGCCTACAAATTAAGAATGGGTTTATTAGGTAGACACATGAAAATTATATGAAATTCAAATTTTAGCATCCATACTAAAATTTTATTGGATGACAGCAACACTCATTTGTTTAAATAGCAGAGTTGAGTAGTTGCTGAAGGGAATATATGTCCCACCCAGCCTAAAATGTTTACTATCAGATCCTCTATAAAAAATGTCTGCTGATCCCAGATATAGGCTCTTGAGGTTCTTTCTGGTCTATCCTATCTCTATGTCTGCTCCTGCATATCTCTTCCCAACTGTGCACTCAGTGACATTAAGTTGACAACTTAAACCAGTCACAGTGGGAATATTTTACCCCACAGAAACTGCAACAAACCCAGGATTTCCCCCCTCTCTCTTTTGACCAGAAAGCCATTTTATAGCATTTACCAGAACACTGCTAACTACTTCATAGGATTGTTGAGAGGATAATGAGATAGTTGATATGAAGTTTTTGGTTTATAAGTGGCAACTGTTATTTTATTATAGTATTGAATACTTTAAGGAAGAGTTTATCCTCTTGCATTCTCTGGATCAGTTGTTTTGGAAATCTGGGTTTGATCCCTGGGCTGGGAAGATCCCCTGGAGAAAGGAATGGATACCCACTCAGATATGGAGGCTGGTAACACAAGAGTAATAAAAGAGAGCTTCAAGTTTCTGGCTTCACTAGTTAGAAGTAGGGGTCATGACTATGATATTAGCAATAGCTATTATTTACTGAATGCTTACTATGTATCCATTTCACAGATGAGAAACTGCAGCTAAAAAGGATAAGTAATTTCTCTATGGTCACACTATTAGTAAAAGTTGAAGGCATATTCGGAGTCCTTGTTTTATCCACTCTACCAGTTTACCTCTCAATATTGAAAGAAACAATATTTGGGAAGGAGGGCAATGAATTCAACGTGTGTATTTTGAAACACTTATGGGATGTTAAATTAGTGGTATTCCTAAGCAGTGTGAAAAGCAGGTCCAGATGTTAAGGGAGGTGTGTAGTTTGGAGACAGAGACCAGAAGCATAATTGAACAGGTGGTCTCTGAAGCTCAGCTTGTTGCTCCTGCAGCCTCCAAGACAAGTGACCCTAATGAGTTTATCACTAGCGTCACCTGCCCAAACGCAGTCAGTAATATTAGTATTACTTTATACTTAGTATTTCAAGGTGTAACTATTGTCATATACATATCTTAGTTGATCCTTATGGTAATTCTATTTTAATAAGTAGGAAAGAATATTAATTCCTCTAATTTACAGATGGGATGCCCAGTCTAAGATAAACATGGTAACAGAGCGTAGTGCTAGAATAGATACCTGACTGCTGTTCCTCTCTACCGTAAGGTCTTTGCAATGTTTCCTCTTACTCAGGATGAATTTTCAAAGAAGAAATTACAAACCAAGTCTCTATTGGTTCTACAGATCTTTGAATTCGGATAGGAGAGAAACAGTGGATATATGTGGCAATGGCACCCCACTCCAGTACTCTTGCCTGGAAAATCCCATGGACAGAGGAGCCTGGTAGGCTGCAGTCCATGAGGTCGCTAAGTGTCAGACACGACTGAGCAACTTCACTTTCACTTTTCACTTTCATGCATTGGAGAAGGAAATGGCAACCCACTCCAGTGTTCTTGCCTGGAGAATCCCAGGGATGGCGGAGCCTGGTGGGCTGCCATCTATGGGGTCACACAGAGTCAGACACGACTGAAGCGACTTAGCAGCAGCAGCAGCAGCAGGGAATGGTTAAGTATGAACAGCATCTTGGGGGCAGAGTTCCAAATCACACCACCCTCCCTGAAAAACATTCATTTTTGAGCCTGCAATATCAAATAATATTCTAGCATCATATCAATCTTTACAACTCAAAAAATCATAATCTGACATCTCTAAAAAATTAGCAGAGATATTTGCTAATTGAATTACTAAGTCATACTTTTGTCTACCAACCAAATGTTATTATCTTTCTTTTTTCCTTTTTGAAACATAGGCTGACAGACTCCTTCAACTGCAACAAGCAGCAGAATTTTACTTGATGCAGATTGCTGAGATTCATACCTTTGTGGGCATTGCCAGTTTCCATAGCAAAGGGGAGATCAGAGCCCAGCTACACCAAATTAACAATGATGATGACCGAAAGTTGCTGGTTTCATATCTGCCTGTCACCGTGTCAGCTGAAGCAGAAACCAGTGTTTGCTCAGGGCTGAAGAAGGGATTTGAGGTACAGTAGAGCTCCCTAAGACTCGGATCACCATCACTTTCCTTTCTCTCACTTCATATCTGATATTGCTTCTGATTTGGGGAAATCTGTTGCAATGTTGTCACAGTGTCAAATATAGGAAAATAATAATGGATTAAGTTTAAGATCAGGAACCACAACTTTCTCATTGCTGAATCCCCTGCACCTAGTAAAAGGCATATAACATTAAATAGTTGCTTCAGAAATATTTGTTGAAGCAATGAGTAAATAAACGAACACAATGGTCAGGGTTGGACATCAGTATCATCTGAATAATTTCTAACACTGTCCGTATCCATTCTGGGACTGTGGCCATTGTTATCCTTGGATTTTCCAAACAAAATCAGCATGTCTGGCTCCTGCCTACAGTCATACTAGAATTTAAGCATATAAATATCAATTAAAGTCAGAGGTATGTTTCAAGAATAACGAAGTTCATCTAAATCAGCATAAGTCTGGATTTGACACTGAGGATACAACCATTTGTTAAACATCTAGTAGCAAGCAGAACAAAATTGTAATTGTTGCTGATCATGGGTAAGTGTTTCTCAACCTTGGCTGCCCATCAAAATCACCTGGGGATACGAAACTTCTGATATCTCGGTCTCACTCTGAGAGATTCTGTTTTAATTTATTTGGGGTATGATCAGGCCATTAAAAATTTTAAAGTTCTCATCTGATTCTAATGTATAGCCACTGCTCTAGGTCCTTGTATTGGCCACTTACTGGATCTCAGAAGCAAGGATCTCACACTATAATGTTCTCCCATATCCTCTACGATGGACACTGTTCTAAACTAGGGCATCTCATAGTGATTTGAACAGGAAGAAGCCCTATCCATGAGTAAGCTGACAATGGTGTGTAGGGTGGCAGGTGCTCTGATGGGGTGAGGTAAGGACTGAGCACAGATGGGCATGGAGAGTGCAGGGACCTATAGGGGACCTGGGAGAGGAAGAAGCCCTACTTATGGGGAATTTGCAATGAAAGCAAATTCTTCTGCCTAGTAAGGCAATCTGAATTACACCTCCTCCTAAATGACTGATACCCTGTGTTCAGGTGGTTGAAAAACTGAATGGAAAAGCCTTTGGCTCTGTGATGATATTAGTGACTAGTGGAGATGATGAGCATATCACCAACTGCTTCCTCACTGCTCTCAGCAGCGGCTCAACTATCCATACCATTGCCCTGGGCTCATCTACGGTCAAGAACCTGGAGGAACTGTCACATCTTACGGGTGAGTAAATTCCTGGGAACATTCCAGAGAATTTCCTTTCAACTTGAATATTCCAAGAACAGCCATGAAACGCATATAATGTGAGCAAAATACAGGGCTTAATTGAAAGAAAAACATATAAAGCGTTTTCTTAGAAAAAAAAAAACACAACAATTCAGTGCTAAATTCTGACAAAAATTTGCTGACTTTTTTGTACTTTCCTTAGAAAGTGCCAATTATATACATCTAATGAAAATATTATTACTCCTTCTTTGTTAAACCAACCTGAGTATGTGTAATCAAGGAGCTAAAAGTATGTTTAAATGCACTAACTTCTATGATAAGATCACATGCAGTATTAAACATACATCTTTTTGTTTTAAATGAGGCATAAGATAATTTTATCTTATATTCAATAAAAAAGGAGTATGCTAACTTGAAAACTAGGTTTTATTGAATTATGTTTGACAATAATGTTTTCAGAATGTAAATGTAAACACATAGTGATATAAATAGGTAGCAATTAACCTAGATTGTCTAGGAATTATATTCATTAAATATTTATTGAATTCGATAAATATTTATTGAGTTTTTATTGCATACTGGATAGAGCTCTAGATTCTACAATTACAGCCATTAATAGAACAGACAAAGCCACCTGACTCGGACATCCACTCACCACATGATTGTATAGGATGCCTTGTATAGAAAGCCAAGCACAGCTCCTGTTTTCCCCAAACTCACCCTCTTCAGCAAAGGAAGTTTGTTAGGAAAGGCCTATCATTTTATCTTTTGTATTACTTTACATTTTAATAGCTAACATCCCACTTGTGTATTTCAGGAGGTTTAAAGTTCTTTGTTCCAGATAAATCCAATTCCAATAGCATGATTGATGCTTTCAGTAGAATTTCCTCAGGAACCGGAGACATTTTTCAACAACATATTCAGGTCAGAATTTCCTCAGTATTTTATTTACAGATGTGTGAAAGAGGAGCAAGAAAAATAGATGAATTGTACTAACTGCCTCACTAACCTTATTTGAATATGTAACAGTCCTTGTTAAATTAAAAGAAGGCTCTTAATGAGCTTCTTGACCTCACTAGAACCAGGCTCCATCTTTATCTGATGTCTATACTTCTCCAACCTACGAGTCATCTCACAGATGGTGAGTGAACCTCCCAAGTTAATGGCTTGATGGGAGCAATGAAGTCAGTAAAATATTGTAAGAAAACATTTAACATGAAGATTATGTGTACACAGTAAAAGCAATGATCAGAATTCTATCATTAGATGTGGAAAAAGATGAATTTTAAATGACAATATTTTAGATTAGAGTACAATTTGCTCTCCTGAATAATATTTCTACCTTTGATTTTCTCTTTAATAATATGAGATAAAAACAAATATTCAAGAAAGTAAAAGAAAAAAATTAACAAAACATTGTTCATATGACTCAAATTAGTTTCTAGACTTGGCCACCTCTCCCTCATTCTTTACATGTCATTAGCCCCATTACACTATGGGCAGAAACTATATCTAATCTCCTTCAACAGTACAGAGTGCAGCACATAGTGTGTTTGGCACAGTAGTCAGCAACCAGGAACACTTGTGAAATTGGTTTGGACAAATAACCCACAGTGTCTTTGCTGTTATTCACCAATAAAATTATATGTTCTTTACAAGTCTGAGCAACTTTACAGTGTTGCTAATGTATTTATTTAATAAATAATTTTTCAAAGTTATGTGTAGATTTATATCCCTTGTGAATGCACAGCAATTAAATGAAGAGGATCTGGTGTCAGCTAGCCTGGGCTCTACACCCATTTCACCTCCTTGCTGTGCGGCAGCTTCGTTCCCTAAGTCTCAACGATTTCATCTGTGAAATCTGAGTGACCAGGGCACTCACCTCAGATGGCTTTGTTATGCCCTCTGAGGACAATGTGAACAATATGAACACATGGACAATGTTTTGTCAAATTTTTGCATTTACTTTTTTTAACATTTTTAAAATTTCATGTTATTAAAGAGAAAATCAAAGGTAGGAAGTTTTTTTTCAGGAAAATCAAAGGTAGGAAGATTTTTTTTTCAGAATGAGCCTCTTATCCTCCTACATCAGAGGCAGACAGAATGAAAACCACAATCACAGAAAACTAACCAAACTGATCACATGGACCACAGCCTTGTCTAACTCAATGCAACTATAAGCCATCCATGTAGGGCCACCCAAGACAGACGGGTCATAGTGGAGAGTTCTGACAAAACGTGGTCCATTGGAGAAGGGAATGGCAAACCACCTAAGCGTGAATAGTGTGAAAAGGCAAAAAGATAGGACACTGAAAGATGAACTCCTCAGGTCAGTAGGTGCCCAATGTGCTACTGGAGAAGTGTGGAGAAATAGCTCCAGAAGGAATGAAGGTGCTGAGCCAAAGTGGAAACAACTCCCAGCTGTGGATGTGACTGGTGATGGAAGTAAAGTCCAATGCTGTAAAGAGCAATATTGCATATGAACCTGGAAGGTTAAGTCCATGAATAAAGGTAAATTGGAAGTGGTCAAACAGGATACGGTAAGAGTGAACATTGACATTTTAGTAACCAGTGAACTAAAACAGACCAGAATGGGCAAATTTAACTCAGCTGACCATTATACCTACTACTGTGGGCAAGAATCCCTTAGGAAAAATGAAGTACCTGTCATAGTCAACAAAAGAGTCCAAAATGAAGCACTTGTATGCAATCTCAAAAATGACAGAATGATTTCTGTTCATTTCCAAGGTAAACTATTTAAAATCACAATAATCCAAGTCTATGCCCAACCACTAATGCCTAAGTAACTGAAGTTGAATTGTTCTATGAGGACCTATAAGACCTTATAGAACTAACACCAAAAAGATGTCCTTTCATCATAGGGGACTGGAAGGGAAAAGTAGGAAGTCAAGAGATACCTGGAGTAACTAGCAAGTTCGGCTTTGGAATAAAAAAATGAAGCAGGGCAAAGGCTAACAGAGTATTGCCAAGAGAATGCACTGGTCATAGCAAACACCCTCTTCCAACAACACAAGAGACAACTCTACACATAGACATCACCAGATGGTTGACACCGAAATCAGATTGATTATATTCTTTGCAGCCAAAGATGGAGAAGCTCTATACAGTGAGCAAAACAATACCGGGAGCTGACTGTGGCTCAGATCATGAATTCCTTATTGCCAAATTCATACTGAAGTTGAAGAAAGTAGGGAAAACACCTAGACCATTCAGGTATGACCTAAATCAAATCCCTTACATTTATACAGTAGAAGTGAGAAATAGATTTAAGGGACTAGATCTTATAAACAGAGTGCCTGAAGAACTAGGGAAGGAGTTTCATGACATTGTACAGGAGGCGGTGATCAAAACCATCCCCAAAAAAAGAAATGAAAAAAGGCAAAATGGTTGTCTGAAGAAGCCTTACAAACAGCTGAGAAAAGAAGAGAAGCAAAAGGCAAAGGAGAAAAGGAAAGATATAACCATCTGAAAGCAGAGTTCCAAAGAATAGCAAGGAGAGATAAGAAAGCCTTCCTCAGTGATCAATGCAAAGAAATAGAGGAAAACAACAGAATGGGAAAGACTAAGACAAAAGACTAAAACAGTAGAATGGGAAGACAAAGATCTCTTCAAGAAAATTAGAGACACCAAAGGAACATTTCATGCAAAGATGAGCACAATAAAGGACAGAAATGGTATGGACCTAACAGAAGCAGAAGATATTAAGGAGAGGTGGCAACAATACACAGAAGAACTACGCAAAAAAGGTCTTAATGACTCAGATAACCACGATGGTGTAATCACTCACCTAGAGCCAGACATCCTGGAATGTGAAGTCAAGTGGGCCTTAGGAAGCATCACTATGAACAAAGCTAGTGGAGGTGATGAAATTCCTGCTGAGCTATTTCAAATCCTGAAAGATGGTGCTGTGGAAGTGCTGTGCGCAATGTGCCAGCAAATATGGAAAACTCCACAGTGGCCACAGGACTGGAAAAGGTCAGTCAGTTTTCATTCCAATCCCAAAGAAAGGCAATGCCGAAGAATGCTCAAACTACCGCACAGTTGCACTCATCTCACATGCTAGCAAAGTGATGCTCAAAATTCTCCAGCCTAGGCTTCAACAGTATGTGAACCAAGAAGTTCCAGATGTTTAAGCTGGATTTAGAAAGGGCAGAGGAATCAGAGATCAAACTGTCAACATCTGTTGAATCACAGAAAACACATACACACACACACACACACACACACACACACACAGAGTGTTCCAGAAAAACATCTACTTTATTGACTACGTGAAAGCCTTTGACTGTGTGGATCACAACAAACTGGAAAATTCTTCAAGAGAGCCTTTGACTGTGTGGATCACAACAAACTGGAAAATTCTTCAAGAGATGGGAATACCAGACCACCTGACCTGCCTCCTAAGAAATCTGTATGCAGGTCAGGAAGCAACAGTTAGAACTGGACATGGAACAACAAGCTGTTTCCACATTGAGAAAGCAGTACATCAAGGCTGTATATTGCCATCCTGTTTATTTAATTTACATGCAGAGTACATCATGCGAAATTCTGGGCTAGATGGAACACAAGCTGCAATCAAGGTTTCAGGGAGAAATATAAATAACCCCAGATATGCAAATGATACCACCCTTATGGTGAAAACGAATAGAAAGTAAAGAGCCTTAATGAAGGTGAAAGAGGACAGTGAAAAACCTGGGTTAAAACTCAACATTCAGAAAACTAAGATCATGGCATCTGGTACCATCACTTCATGGCAAATAGATGGGGAAACAATGGAAACAGTGAGAGACTTTATTTTCTTGGGCTCCAAAATCACTGCAGGTGCTGACTGCAACCATGAAATTAAAAGATGCTTGCTCCTTGGGAGAAAAGCTATGACAAACCTAGAAAGCATATTAAAAAGCAGAGACATTGACTAGATCTGTCTAGTCAAAGCTCTAGTTTTTCCAGTAGTCATGTATGGATGTAAGTGTTGGTTCATAAAGAAAGCTGAGTCCTGAAGAACTGATGCTTTTGAATTGTTGTGTTGAAGACTCTTGAGAGTCCCTTGGATGGCAAGGAGATCAAACCAGTTAGTCCTAAAGGAAATCAACCCTGAATATTCACTGAAGGACTGATGCTGAAGCTGAAGCTCCAGTACTTTGGCCACCTGATATGAAGAACCACCTCACTGGAGAAGACTCTGATGCTGGGAAAGATTGAACGCAGGAAGAGAAGGGGAGGACAGAGGATGAGATGGTTGGATGGCATCACTGACTCAATGGACGTAGTTTGCTCCAGGAGATGGTGAACGACAGGGAAGCCTGGCGTTCTGCAGTCCATGTAGTCGCAAAGAGTTGGACAGGACTAGCGACTGAACAGCAACAATAGAGGACTTTCATAAGGATCGTGTAAAGCATTTAGCACAGTGCCTGCCATTGGTATGCAGTCTACATAGGTTACACACATACACACGTCACAATTGCACACACAGTTTAAATGCATACAGCTTAAAGCATGACTAAATTATTTTTTTTTAATGTACAAAACCCAGCTGAATCCCATGTCTGATTTCTTATCCAAATACATAATGGTATCTGGACAGATTATATACAAATTAATTAGAGCATAGTCACAAACAAAAGTAAAAAGAAGCTTGTTTTAACTGCTACTCTGAAGCTAATGTTGATTTGGATAAGAGGCAAATATGAGAACACCTAAAATCTCTTGATAAAAATTAATGAAGTGACATGTGTACTAGCTACAAAAATATTTTATATTTGCTGTGCTTATAATACTTTGCTGAAGTAAATATTTTTATACGAAAAATATATACTTAGGACATGTTAGAATTAAATGGTTTTTATTTCTGCCAATTCAGTTTTGTCATAAAGACAAAGAAAATATGGAATGATTATGCATATGCTGGAAATTGTCACTTATATACTCTTTTGAACAGCTTGAAAGTACAGGTGAAAATGTTAAACCGCAGCATCAGCTGAAAAACACTGTTCCTGTGGATGACAGTGTGGGCAATGACACGACCTTTCTAGTTACGTGGCAGACCAGTGGTCCCCCTGAGCTTGTATTATTTGATCCTAATGGAAGAAAATACAACATGGATGATTTTATCATCAATCTAGCTTTTCGGACTGCTCACCTCCGGATTCCAGGAACAGCTAAGGTAGGTGTTGTAAGCTTGTTCATAATGACAACGTTTAGTCAAGCACATGACTTTGGAATGAATCGCAAAACTAAATGCATTGTGTAAAGGAAATCAATTCTGATATACCCAAATTCTACTGTAAATTTATGAGGGGATTTTGTGAATGTTCAAAATTTAAGAGGAGCGACTAAGGTATGTTCAAAACTTTAAAATGGATACCAAAGCCTTCTCTCAGTTCAGCAGTGAAAATTAGGATTTATGTAGTGCAAATAAGTTTTCGCTTACTTCCTTCTTTACAAAGTCTACATAGAATACTTACCTGTACACTTAGAAAAAACCCCTCTACCTAGAATTTATAATATAAACACATGCAATACATATGTTTTGGAACACCTCCTATGTGCAGGGTCTTGTTCTAGGTGCTTTACAATAAAATGCCATAATAGGAATAAGAACAGGGTGCTTGTGCAGGCATGTGCAGGCAGCAGGGGAAGGAGAATGCTTCCTGAAAGTGAAGACATGGAAATGGAAATATGGAGGACTAAGGAGCAAGAGGTGTAAATGACATTCTCGGCAGAGGAAACAGCGCATAGAAAGGCTTATAGAAAAAGAATACGGCTTTTCATAGAACTGTAAGGACTAGTCTGATGTGGATGAAATACAGAATAACATAGAAAGTGGAGATTTATGGGAAGAAGAGGAGGGCGTGATGGGGCCAGATGGATATACAGGAGTCAGTAAGAGGAACAGTTAAAGGGAACCACTAAAGGTTGTAAGCAGGGTGGTAAATTGGTTAGATCCACTCTTGCACTGCCTGAATACAGTCCCTCTTCAGGTCTGTTGGCCTTTACCTCCCCTTCACGTGACTGTTGATAGCCTCTGCTAGGTCTTCCAGCCTCTGCACCAGCATCCTTCCTTTCAAGCACCTTTATTAGAGTGATCATTCTGAAGCACAAATCTTATCAAATCTGTGTCCTACTCAAAACTCTTTGATGGTCTCAGAATAAAATACATGTGGTTATTATTATATACCAAGCCTATTACTTTCTGGCTTCTGCCTAAACTTATCTCTTTTTTAAAATTATTTTTTAATTTAAAAATTTTAATATAATTTTAAAGGCTACTTTCCATTTACAGTTATTACAAGAGATTGGCTATATTCCCCAGGTTGTACAATATATCCGAGCCTCTCTTATATACTATTTGTACCTCGCATTCCCCAACCCCAGGCTTATCTCTTAATCTTTCTCTCAAATACCTTATGCTCTGTCCCTACTTGTCTCCACACTCATCATGTTCTTTTCACACCTGTACACAAGGACCGGAACACTTTACCTGCTTCTTGGTGCTTTTGCCTGATCCCTTTGTCTGGATTAGGTGCCCTGTATCAAAACACTGATTGTGCCCACAGAGAAGTTTTCCATGTGGAGTTTCCACCATGTGTCTGTTACTAATGTTATGAGAACAAAAGCCAAAAAAAAAAAAAAAAACCAGAAAAAAAAAAGATAATCTTGTTGCTTGAATTGTGACTTCACTGTAAAATGGTAAAGCATTGTTTCCCAATGAAGAGGCCTGGGTAGGGCATTCGGGCATCTTAATGTTATAGTCAAACCTTAACCCATTGTTCTCTCTTCGCCACGGTGGCCACTGCTGCACTCGGGAGGGGCGGCGGCTGGGGGGTCCGGTACCCCAAGGCTCCCTCTCGGATCGCTAGAGAAGGCGTTCTCACCGAGGGTTTCTTCTGCTACTTCCAGGGTTTAAGAAGGAGCAGCAGCAGGAATGAGGAAAAAAGGGAATACTTACGGACAATTTTATCAAAAGAACAAATTTCTGCCGCATTGTAGTTTAAGTGTTTTCTTCTAGATATTCTTTTGCAGGTTTCCCTCAGGCAGCCCAGGCAGATGAAGAGAATGGCATCTAGCAATATTTCTATAATTGAACATAGACATTATAAAATCCTGATCTGTTAAAAAATAGTATTCCTTTTCTTGATCCCTTATAATGCATGTGGATTTTGTTGCTTGAGATTTCTGGGTCTGGGAATATTGAAGGAAGTAGAGGGAAGGAAGGACACTATTGCCTTTTAGTCCAGGTTATCCACATAAATCATAATTGTCCACTTTATTTGCTATAATTTTTTCCATTATGTAAAAGGAATGAAAACACTGAACCTTCTTTTGGATGAAGGAGCTCAGATTAATGTTTGCCAAGTACTTTGAAGCTGGACACTTATTATTATTCTCTAAAAATGTGAATCAAATTGTGTCCTTCCCCACAAACAAATTCAGGGTTTAATTCCCTAAAGAGAAAGTGGGTTGTACAGTGAAAGTCATGTAAATACTGAATTTAGTTATCTCTTAACCAGTATTACTCTTCCTGACATTCTTTTGTATTATTTTAGAATATGCATCAACAAAACAAGAACAATAAACCCTTGGAGGTTAGGCTTGCACTTTAAAATAAGGGTTAATTTTCTTCTTGACAAACAAAGTCTTTGTTTTGCAGCCTGGGCTATGGACTTACACACTGAACAATACCCACCACTCTCCTCAAGCCTTGAAAGTGACAGTGACCTCTCGTGCCTCCCGCTCAGCCATGCCCCCTGCCACTGTGGAAGCCTTTGTGGAAAGAGACAGCACCCATTTTCCCCATCCTCTGATGATTTATGCAATTGTGAGAAGAGGGTTTTATCCCGTTCTCAATGCCACTGTAACTGCTACAATTGAACCAGAGACTGCAGATCCAGTTATGTTGAAACTTTTTGATGATGGAGCAGGTAACAAGGAATTCCATGTCATTTTTCACGTTCTTAAGAGCTGTTCTGATGCCGCAATATCAATATGAAGTTATTTTTTAAATTCTCTAAATTTATATTTTTTCTCACCTAATCTTATGAGATTCTCAAATTGTCATAGTCATTGGCATACCAAGTAGCGACAGGTTTCCATCTGCACAGCAAAAGCAAAAAGTGAACTTGGGAAAAGAGAGTCCCCTTGAGGCTCCTGAGCGTGGCTGTATGTGAGCAGCATTGAGGGAGAAAGTCTCCCACCATTCGGGTCTTGGCTTCCCCTTGTCCTGTGACACTGAGCACATTCAGAAAGGTCACTTGGGAGTAGGCAGGCCCACATTCCTCTCGGATTCACCAGTTTTACTATGCACTGAAATAATTGGATTAGACAATTAAATAGTAAATGAAAACCCCAAAAGGGAGATGCTTGAACTTGTGAGTCATGAGATGTCATAGACTATTCTTTAGTCAACTAGCTCAGTTGACGAGAGAAAATAGCCAGTGCCTTTTACATGTTATTTGGTCATGAGAAGACCAGGCCAGCAAGCCTAGGAATCAGGATAGAGATTTTTCCATCACTGGAAAAGCAAAGCAAATAAACCCAAACTCTGCCTCAAAGCACTCATTCTGCATAGAGTTAAGAATTTCATCATCATACCTCATAGCACAGTATCAAGCTGGGCAAAGAGCAGCAGCTGGGCTCTTTCTGACTAACTTGTGTTAACTTTTAAAAACAAACTCCTTTATTGTTTTATCTTTCCTGTTCTGTTCTTTTCCTAATCTAAATTTTCAGAATTACAATAGACCTCAAAGTTTATGTTGGCAGCCCCAGTGTTTGATCTACCAGTAAAATCATATTCCTTCCCTTTGTTGTTTCAAAGGTAAATTTTTTTCAAGAGCCTCGTGTTTGACAACTCATTAGTATCTTGCCATGGCAATCTTGTTCGATATTTATGAAGCAAACGTTCATTTAAAGGATTTTAGTTCAAGTCCACCTCAGACAATACTAGAGAAGTTCTCTTGTTTTGCCTACTGGAATGGATCCAAACAACTTTTCAGACTCTGATGCTTATCTCTGGCCACACCTTTCTCTTTTTGTATATAGTCCAAAAGAACACTTGGGCTGGCCTGAAGAACAGATCCTGCTGTCTTATGCTCAATATGCTCAATAGGCTTTTATATTTTTTCCCTGGAACCATTTATATTTATTCCCTGGAACCATTTTATTTATTTGATGTCAAAATTTAAGCCAGATGAAAGCAACAATGAAAAGGCTGTTTAAACATCAAAGTGTAAATTTTGATTTTCCCTCTGTATTTACACACTTGCATATAGTTTTCTAATACTTATTTTTATAATGGAAATAGTATTTATCAGCTAATAAAATGAACAATAATAAAATTTATACTAATAAAATGTCATAATTTAAAATGTACTTTCTTATGCATACTCTCAAGTAATCATCACAATCACCATATGAGATATTATGCCCATTTTACAGGAGAGAAAACTGAGGCTCAGAGGGCTCAGCTACAAAGTGGCAGATACAGACCTTAAAAAAGTCCCTTGAGGTCCAAGTCAGTGTTCTTTCCCATTTCTTTCTGACTCAGCAATTAAAAGAGGTAACAGTGGTAACCACGGCAGGAAGAGATTTGGCTTTATCATTTGTCAACAAAGATAGACCTTTATAAATAATTAGAACAATAAATATCAAGATCTGACTTCTTTCCAGTACATAAAAACGTTTTCTAAAACTACTATGATCGTACAGTGCTTAGTGTTTTTTGTTTTAATAGAATATACTCCCATTTTTCTCATGTTAAGAAGCAGCCCTGCTTCCCTAGTTGAGATTCTAGAGCCCTTCAGTGCCGGGCTTGGGTGTGTGGTGTGAGAACCGAACTGACTCTAGAATAGGACAAGCTGCTTGCCCCATGTGACCATCTGCACTTGAACAGTGAATGTGATCTCTGGCCTAAGCTACACCTTCTATGGCTGCCCTGGGTTCCAGGCTTTGCTGCCATTCAGTCACATACTTGATTTGGAATTGAATGGCTCTGGAGCTTGGTGGGCTGCCGTCTATGGGGTCGCACAGACTTGGACACGACTGAAGCGACTTAGCAGCAGCAGCAGCAGCTGCTAAGGAGCAATACAAATTGAAGAAAGTATAGCAAGCTTTCAGAATGCCTCCAGAAATAAGGCACATTCTCCTGAAGCAGGCAGATCCCAAAGCCTGTCATACTCCAAGTCAGTGAGCCTCTTCAAATTGAGAACAACAGTTCCATGTATCCTCTAGCGAGGAAATTTAAAAATTTCACATTGTTGTATCAACTACCAAAGTTGCTGTTTTTTTTAATCAGGGCTTCGGGGTATTCATAAACATCTTGAATTTGTATGAAAGTGTGTGTTTATGTGCATATATATTTACTCACTGGGTCAGAAAACTTTTACCTCAAAAGGGTCTGTGACTATAAAGCAACTTAAGAGTGTATTTGGTTTCTGTGAAAACCTAGTACTATTTTCAGTGATAGAAATGAGAACTCTAAAGGTGATTAAATGCTTTACTAGCACTAAAGCAGGTAGAACTCATTCACCTTTAGAAAATAAATTTTCAGAGGTTAATGAATCACAAGGAGAAATTACAGAGCCAATGAAATTTTTTAACCACTTGATAATGTCAAAAGTAGCTATTTGCATGCCAGCATAGGCTAAAAATTGGGAAAATAAGGAGAATAAATCTTATTTTAATGATTTAATTAAATGTTAGTAGTCAACTGTAATAAGTATTGACCTTGAGTTTTTTTTATATATATATAACAGGTGCCGATGTTATAAAAAATGATGGAATTTACTCAAGGTATTTTTTCTCCTTTGCTGTAAATGGTAGATATAGCTTGAAAGTGCATGTCAACCATTCTCCCAGCAAACGCACCCTAGCCCACTCTATTCCAGGAAGTCATGCTATGTACGCACCAGGTTACATAACAAATGGTAAGAATCATAAACACTGTGATTTGAATAACATCATTTAGTGTGTGTATTTCTAGTGAGTGTGTGTATGTGAATGTATTAGAGGTGAATTTCAAAACTCGTGCAAGTCAGTGCATAATTTGTTGATTATCTCTTCAATCCTTAGTGATTTAAGGTAGTGGATAACAGGAAGGCAGTAGGTAATTCCCACGGATTATTTTGACCTTTTTTTGTGACTGTTTTATCAGAATTACTACCAGGCAAGGGGATTAACTGAATTGTCTCAGTTCCAACTCCTATGTTTCTCTATAGAGCTTTAGGGAAAAGGAAGAAGCAAAAAGTTGTTAGCAGTTTAAAGAAGGAAGCAAACAGCCTAAACAATCCACACAGGAAATGAGTTCCTGGAAAAATATGAGTGTAGATATCACGGGAAAGTGAGGGCTTCCTGAAGATGTTCTGCCTTCCTTCAAGATAAAATTGCCGAATATATGGACGATACACATCTCTTTTAAACACCATTATTATAATAGTTTCTGATAGGAAGCAGTGGTTAAAGGATAACAAACAGAAATATGCTGTAGTCTTTAAATATAATCTTAAAAAATGTTTGGAAGCATTCTTATTTGCAAAACAGCAGAATCTTTAAGAATACTTATATGCATTTTAGCAGCTATACCAGATCATTTGGACTATACAATAGCATGATTCTATATTTTTCTACTATATGTACTTTTCAGTAGAAAACAATTAAGATGCTACAGTGGATTTGCACCTCCTGATATTTTTTGTGTTGCTAGAATATAACTTGCTCTCACCTGTCTTTAAAATAATCTGGATTACTTCAAAACCAACATTAATCAATTCGCAAGGTAACTCAACTTTACTACCAAGATGTGATTTTGTATCTAGATATAATACTTCATTTCTAAATAGATATCTCCTCCTTTATACTAAACATCAACATTTTTGAAAGCCTACTAAGTGACAGGCTTAGTCCTAGGACACCAGGACTTATTGATATCAAATCAGTAAGACTTGATTCCTATCAAGGAGCTTGCAGACTGCAGACTGGTATCTTTTCTAAAGCCGTGAATTTAAAGGATTCAAATATCAGTATCTACAGTACACTGAGAATAGAAGAGTCATATTCAACTCTGCTTCTATCTGTGTACTTCATATAGGCCCTTGATAGCACAGAAATAAAAATTCAGATTTCTCTAAGCATGCCTACCCCACTCCAGTACTCTTGCCTGGAAAATCCCATGGATGGAGGAGCCTGGTAGGCTGCAGGCCATGGGGTCGCTAGGAGTCAAACACGACTGAGCGACTTCACTTTCACTTTTCACTTCCATGCATTGGAGAAGGAAATGGCAACCCACTCCAGTGTTCTTGCCTGGAGGATTCTAGCGACGGGGGAGCCTGGTGGGCCGCCATCTATGGGGTCACACAGAGTTGGACATGACTGAAGCAACTTAGCAGCAGCAGCAAGCATGCCTAGCTCACATAACATTTGTTAGCTTTTTCAGGTGATGACCCTGAACGTGCACAATATGGTACAAAATGACAACTGCTCTGTTTTCACACAGCCAAATCTCCAGACACTGCAGCAACTACTCCCGTCCTCTCCTCCCCAGGGCCTCTGCTGAATCTGCTGTAGATCCCACCCAGCCTGCTCATTCAGAGCTTGAGAGCTCTCCCTTGCATGTTCCCACACTACTGATCCCTCTGAAAAGCATTCAAGAATATTAAAAAGAAATTTTGTTGGTCCCCCTTAAGCTACTATCCACCTCTTTACTCTCTGTCCTCTAGTTCCTTGAAATTAAACCTGTCTGGACCTTCTTGCCCCCAGTTTACTATTCAGCTCACTGCAAGCAGACTTCCAGCCACATGACCATGACTCCACTGGAACTGCTCTGGTTCTAGTTACCAATGACCACCTGCTGTTAAGTCCAAAGGACACATTTCAGTCCTCATTTTACTTGACACAGGTGATTGATTTCTCCTTTGTCATTTCCTGGTTTCTATGATACCACACTCTCTGAATTACATCTTATTCTCTTTTTCCCCTCCTCTTTTTCTACCAAGCCTCTGCTGCTGCTGCTGCTGCTGCTGCTAAGTCTCTTCAGTCATGTCCGACTCTGTGTGACCCCATAGACGGTAGCCCACCAGGCTCCCTCATCCCTGAGATTCTCCAGGCAAGAACACTGGAGTGGGTTGCCATTTCCTTCTCCAATGCATGAAAGTGAAAAGTGAAAGTAAAGATGCTCAGTCGTGTCCGACACTTAGCGACCTCATGGACTGCAGCCTACCAGGCTCCTCTGTCCATGGGATTTTCCAAGCAAGAGTACTGGAGTGGGTTGCCATTGCCTTCTCTGACCAAGCCTCTAAGCCTCTAAGTGTTGGCAATTATCAGAGCTTAGTCTTAACCTTCTCAGTCTTCTATCTGGAGCCACACTGCCCGAGTTTGAAATCTAGCTCCTCTATTTACTAGTTGTGTGACTTTTGGCAAGTCACTTAGACTGTATACTTAGCTTCATCATCTAAAAACATGGGGGTAATTGTGCTCTCCTCATAGCATTGCTGAAAATGTTAAATAGTTGCTACATGGAAGGTACTTTAAAAAGTGCCTGACATATAGCAAGCACTTGGCAAATGCTATTTGTTTTTACAGCTGAAATTCTTACTGGGCAATATCATTAACCTATATGGCTTTAATAACATCTTTATGCTGATCATTTCCAAATTTGGAGGTTCAAAATTATTAAATGTAGCAAAACTTCTTCTTTGAACTTAAAATCTAACTGGCTCCTTGACATCATCAGTTAGGTGATTTACAGGGACCACAAACCTTGAAACTTAAATTTGTCTTCTCCTCTTAGCCTGTTTGTCTTTCCATTTGCTCATTTTAGGAAAGTGGGAGCTATTCTTTTGGTCCTCAACTTTCTCTCCTTTACCATTCCATATTCAAATGCATAACCAGATTTTGCTGATTTTTATCTCTAAAATACATCTAAAAATGCCTGCCTGCCACCCCTCCACTGCTGTTACCAGCCCGAGCTACCATCTTCTTCTATCTGGACTGTTGCAGTAGCCTCACTGCTCGCTATGCTAGTCCATTCTCCACTGAGAGCAGCCAGAGTGACCTGTCAGAGAGCAACGTGACCACATCACTGCTTTGCTTCCCCACAGCATGTAAGATTAAACTATAAAACTATTATAGTGGCCCACAAGGTCCTGCCTGAACTTCTCTCTCCTGTCTCATCTCAAACTATCTTCCTCCTAGATTTAAATTTTTCTAATGTGCAAAACTCTTCCATACCTCAAGAGTTTTTACTCAGCTTGTTCTCTCTGCCTGGAATGTTCTTAACCTCTACTCTTTATCTCCCTGATTCCTACTCATACTATAGGAAACCTTTAAATGTTACTTCCCTGATACCACTTTAAATTATTTGTTGTTGCTTAGTTGCTAAGTCCTGTCTAATTCTTTATGACCCCATGGACTGTAGCCCACCTGGCTCCTCTGTCCATGGGATTTCCCAGGCAGGAATACTGGAGTGGGCTGCCATTTCCTTCTCCAGGACATCTTACCGACCCAGGGACGGAACTTGCGGCTCCTGTATTGGCAGGCAAAGCACCCTTCCTTTTTTTTCTTCCAACATTTGCCACAATTATAAAACATGTGATAAATTCTGTGAAGGACACTGTTTTGTCTATGATTGCTGGCACAGCATATGCCCTCAAAATACTTATTGAATGAATGAATGGTTGAATGAATGAAAGAACTGTTGAATAAACAAACTTATTCTAAAGATGTAGCAAAGGAAATAAGGTCTTAAAATGTCAATAATTATAAAAACAAGCTATCTGGGAGATTGTAATTTGTTGTTTTGGCTATTCTTTTCTTTGATGTCACAGGTAATATTCAGATGAATGCCCCAAGAAAACCAGTGGGCAGGAGTGAGGAGGAGCAAAAGTGGGGCTTTAGCCGAATAAGCTCAGGGGGCTCCTTTTCTGTGCTGGGCGTTCCGGCTGACCCACATCCTGATGTGTTTCCACCATGCAAAATTATTGACTTGGAAGCTGTAAAAGAGGAAGAAGAGGTGATTTTATCCTGGACAGCACCTGGAGAAGACTTAGACCAGGGCCAGGGTAAGTTTCTTGCTTTCATTATCTATTTTTCTACAAAGCGGCATTTCCAGTTACTGCCAGGGGCCACTTGGGTAAAAATAGCTTTGGGGATTTACAGCTGACAAAGTTGCAGATGGTTGTCATGAAAAGTTTTGAGTTGCTGATAAGGCCATGTATCCTGGAGTACAGAAAGAGAATGTATCAGCTCCCCCAGGATTGAAGAGGTCCTGGTAGACTTATGACACTAATATAGAAACCTCTGTTGGAAACATAAATATCACATGTAATAGTGATCTAGTCAAAAGAAATGGGTTTTACATGACAGAGCATGGACTTTTAAATACTGGAGGCAATTAGTCTTCTGAAGATTGAATGGTAAGTTGTAAATTCAAGGATTTGCAATTCAGGTTTAAGGGAATAATTCCTGTAAGTCATGAAGTACTTGGCACACTGTCCTCTCCTACTTCTGGTCATCATTTTTTGTTAGGGAGGCTCGGACCTGTTCTCCAACTTGAGGCTTTCTAACCCTTGCTTGGACATGATGAGTTCCCTCTTCTACCCTCTCTTTTCTAATGCTTTTATGCCAGCCTCCAGGCTTCCACCTACCTCAATTTCTTGATAGCAACTCAACAGACTAAATTTTCTGAAAGAATAAATGTTCCAACATCTTTGCCATTACCAAAACATGATTATCATTGGTTACACATGAAACAGTTGATTTCCTAAAGCCTCTGATTGAGATTTCTGTAGGAACCAACCTTCTCTCTTGAAAGCTAATTTGTCAATATCAGTGAATAACAGTGGCCACCTTAGGCCTCTGCCAGTCTTGCTTTCAAATTGGATTTTTTTTTTTTTTTTGGCTTCTAATTCTCTACTACTCTCTCCAGAAAGTGTCTTACTTACAAATAATTCTGCACTGCTGAGAAACAGTCAATATTGTAGTTTTGTCTTGAAAAATCTGTTATCACAGTCTATCTCTTCTTGCTAGAGAAGAAAGAAGAGAAATATTTCACATTCTAATTTAAGGATTCTCCTAATTTAAAGTTTGGAAATATGAATTAATTGAAACTGTGGGATGGGTGTATCGCTTGTATAATGGAAACAGCTGTAACTTAACATTAGAGCCAAAAAGTAGTCCCCACTGTGACTACAAGCCCAGCTGTTGGATCTTTGGCAGTTTGCTTAAACTCTATTAGCCTCAGTTGCATGTGTGAAAAATAGAACTAAGAATATTTATTTCACAAAGTATTATAAATATGAACTAAGGTGACATGTAGAATACAAAATGGAGGAGAATGAGGGCCCAGTAAATTTCCTGGACTCTTGATTTGTGTTGCTAGAGTTCTGTAGCTTCTTATTTGAATTAAGTAGCCACCCACACTCACTCCCATCTTTATGTAAAAGTAAGTGTCATACCAGCCATCTAGTATTTTTCCTCTTTCCTCATTGCCTCAGAAGCACAATAGTGTGAAAAGAGACAAGCTCAGACTACTGGTAACTGTGTTCCCAGTTCTCAGTGGTTTCAACTATACCACTGAATTAAGAGCACAAAGAAAATGGGTGTACAGTGTCAGTGATTTTGAATGGCTTGAAAAGAAGAAACACAACTGAATGGGACTTTAGAACTGATATTACAAAGGGCTTTAGAAAGGGAGAGAGGATTTCACACATTCACTTAAATGGCCCTGCAGGAAGGGGAGGGTGACTAGAGCAGGGTGACTAAAGCACATCAGCCCTGCTACAATGTGAAATCTCAGATCACAGAAGATCGGGGCGTAGGGAGTGGTTAGATGTGTATGGACTTGCCGAGATCACTCAGTCATAACTGATTTGATGACCCAGCAATGGCAAAATTCAATTAGCGATGAGTATACCAACTAACAAGTAGGTGCCTGTTTAACTCATAAACATGTGCTTTCACCCTCTTTTTTTTTTTTCACAAATTGTTGTCTAGAAAGGTGTGATATTCACTTCTATCACCAGAGTTAAAAACAATCAGGGTATTTCTCTGGCATTACAATTATGAAAAATTTCACTATTCTTAACAACCTTATTAGCAATAAATGAACAACTCATATATATCACTGTATATACAGTACCAACTCTTTACCATATACAATATACTGTAAAAAGAAGACAAAGTATATGAAACAAGCAAAATATTATCAGATCGTTATTATGTATGGGAATATATGTGGACAAGGTATTATGGAAATAGGTTATTTCCTTAACTCTTCATTAAGAGTATGGGTTAATAACTGTTAAAACTGAGTTTTTATTATTTACTGTGTGCTAAGTCGCTTCAGTATGTCCAATTCTTTGTGACCCCATAGACTGTAGCCCACCAGGCTCCTCTGTGCATGGGATTCTCCAGGCAAGAATACTGGAGTGGGTTGTCCTGCCCTTCTCCAGGGGATCTTCCCAACCTAGGGACTGAACCTGCATATTTTATGTCTCCTGCATTGGCAGGTGGGTTCATTACCACTAGCACCACCTAAGCAATATTAAGTGCCCAGTACAGTGCTAAGTGAAAGTGAAAGTCTTTCAGTCATGTCCAACTCTTTGCGACCCCATAGTCCATGGAATTCTCTAGGCCAGAATACTGGAGTGGGTGGCCTTTTCCTTCTCCAGGGGATATTTTCAACCAGGGAACAAACCCAGGTCTCCCGCATTGCAGGTAGACTGTTTACCAGCTGAGCCACAAGGAAAGCCCAAGGATACTGGAGTGGGTAGCCTATCCCTTCTACAGCAGATCTTCCTGACCCAGGAATCGAACCAGGGTCTCCTGCATTGCAGGTGGATTCTTTACCAACTGAGCTATCAGGGAAGCCTGTAAACAGGGCTAAACATTATATAAAAGTAATTTAAGATGGTATTACACTCCAAGAACTTATAATCCTACGTTAAGAGAGAAAAGACATAAAATAGTCAAGAAACCATTTTATGTATTACACGGTGCCATTTGTATAATTCAGGCTTTGGGAGCTAAAGGTATTAAAAGGATGTAGAGTGAGTGGAAGCAGATCAAAGGCCAGCTTCTAGTGCCTGGGGCCTGAGCAGAGTCTTTGGAGTAGTGACAGAGCACAAAAGCACCAAACTTGCACTGCCTTCCTTGCAGCTTCCCATGTGTCTGACAGCCTGACTTTCAAACTGTTTCTTCTAACATCTTTTCATTGTGTTCTTATACAACTGTCATTGAATATATTCTCTTTACAAACTGTTGAAAATTTGCTGCTTTTGAAAAGCTTTTCAGTAACAATGGTTTTTTCCCACTTCCCCCAAACCTCAGTTACGTTTCTTGGGTGGAAGAAGGCCCAATGTAGGAGAAACATAAAGTAATCCTTAAGGGATGGTTTGGAATTCAAATGAAGAGAGGAAGTGGGATCTGTACCCACTGACAAAGAGTAAACTCCCTGAAGATGGGGTCAAGTTTTTGATTCTCCATGTACTAAAAATTTATTGGCAAAGATGCTAATGAAAGTGTAAACCTTGGTAACTGGAAAAGTAGCTTATTGGGAAATGGGAAATAGGTAATAGGGGACAGTGTAGCCTAGCAGAAGGTTGCACAACATAGTGTTAAGGTTTTGAGCTCTGGAATCAGACGGACCACCTTTTATCTGTGTAGCCTTAGGCAAGTTACTTGATTTCTCTAAACTTTTGATTTCTATGAAAAAGCAGATAGTAAGAGTACCCATCTTAGTTGAGAGAACTGAATGAGAAAAGGCACAGAGAGGGATTAAAGCAGTGTGTGTGTGTGTGTGTGTGTGTGTGTGTGTGTGCATGTGCGCACGCTAAGTTGCTTCAGTCTTGTCCAACTGTTTGTGACCACATGGACTGTAGCTTGCCAGGCTCCTCTATCCAGGGGATTATCCAGGCAATAATACTGGAGTTGGTTGCCATGCCCTCCTCCAGAGGATCTTCCCAACCCAGGGATTGAATCTGTGTCTCATATGTCTCCTGCTTTGGCAGGCAGGTTCTTTACCACTAGTGCCACCTGGGAAGCCCAAAACAGTGTCTGCTCCATACTAAATGTTCAGTAAATAGCAGCAGTTATAACATTTTGGAGCCTGAAAGGATCATAAAGATAAACTAGTCTGACCCCTTGTTTTAAATGCAAGGGAATGTTCCTGAGAGGTTAAGTGTCTTGCTCATGGCCTTGAGAGCTGCTTTCATAGGCTGATATATACTGGGAATGTACAAAAAGTGAAGTTGCTCAGTCATGTCCGACTCTTTGCAACCCCATGGACTGTAGCTTACCAGGCTCCTCTGTCCATGGGATTTTCCAGGCAAGAATACTAGAGTGGGTTGCCATTCCCTTCTCCAGGAGATCTTCCCGACCTAGGGATTGAACCCGGGTCTCCCGCACTGTAGGCAGACACTTTACCATCTGAGCCACCAGGGAAGTCACTTGAGAATGTACAGGTAGAGGCCAAAACTAGAGATACACCTAAGAGGTCAAAGATACAGAACCAACCCATTTTCTTTCTCACACGGAGACAACTGTTATAAACAGAAAGAAACCTTTTATGAATGTATGAGCTGAATTAGTTTTGAGCCTTTGTAGTTACACAGTTGTCCTGAATCATTTTTAATAGCTGCTCATTGTTGAAAGTATATGATGCTTGGAATTAGAAGAAATGAATTCATTTCCCATACTACAGCTCCCTAACTTGACTATAGGCATGACATTTAACCTTCTGAGTCCCAGTCTTTTTTATTTTAAAATGGGATGATCAACTTCACACAGGGAGAGCTAGGTATGTGGAAAATCTATGTAAATGCAAAGGCTTATGGAATATTACTTGTTTCATTATTTAAGAGAAGATTCTGGCACAGCCGCATGGGGAGGGCTTTCTCCATAGAGAACAAAGGGCATAGGAAAAATGAACATGTTCCATTGTGAGTGCAGATCCGATGGTCAGCCTAGTTTCTCATTCATATCTGTACAATTGTGTTTGATCCACGGTAGGAAGCAATTCAAGTGGGTTCACTCAGAGAATATTGGCTGATTGATAAATTTGAATATGAAGGTGATTTTTGTTTTGCCAGCCTTCTTTAACAGTGCTTTACTCTAATTACAACTCAGGAATATATATAGTCTCATTATTAAAAGTTATTATAGATTTAGAAAGTGCTCAAAACGTAGTCACTAGAATATTTTTATTTTTTAAATTAAAACTCAGAATGTCCTGTTGTTTTTATTCCTGAGAATAAAATTGTTCTTTCTTGAATTCTGTTTACTGTTGAATCTATTTTTAACCATTTTAGGTAAGAATTATGCTATATTAGAGTGAGTACTACAGGTGGCTTTCTTTTGCAATTATTTCTGACCAATAATTTTGTTTTTGAGTTGATAATACATGAATATAGTTTGAAAGTCATAGCAATATAACAATATAAATGTACTTAACATTGCTGAACTATACACTTTAAAAAGTGGTAAAGATGGTAAAGTTTATGTTATGGGTATTTTACCACAGTTTTAAAGGTCAAAACAATATGAGGAAAATCAAAACAAAATTCTGCCCTCATTTACTCAAATTTTTATGTTCTATCAATTGCATTTTTCTTAATTTATCAGAATCTGCCTTGCATTAATATTATACCACTACACATATAGAAAGAGACATGGGTGGCTCAGATGGTAAAGAATCTGCCTGCAATGCAGGAGACCTGGGCTGGATCCCTGGGTTGGGAAGATCCCTTGGAGAAAGAGATGACAACCAATTCCAATATTCTTGTGGAGAATCCCATGGACAAAAGAGCCTGGTGGGCTACAGTCAATGGGTTTGTAAAGTCAGATTCAACTGAGCAACTAACACACATACACATACATATGTAACGTGTGAATCTTTCAAAAGTATACTTCCGTTTACCCTCTGTCATCTGTTGTGGTCTTGCTGTCATAGATTTTACTTCTACATTTGTTATAAACCCTACAATGCATTATTATGGCTTTTGTTTTAAACAATCAATTATCTTTCAAAGAAATTTTAAAGAGAAAAAATTTATCCTTTTTAATTACCTGTCTAGTATAAACACCATTTCTAGTCTTCTTCTTTCCTTCCTGCAGATCAGATTTTTATAATTTCCTTTGTAGTTGAGGTCTTTGAGTAACAAATTTTCTCCATATTAACTTTTCTGAAATGTGTCCCTTAATTTTTAAAGGACATTTTTCACTAGGATGTAGAATTCTAGGGCAACAAGTATTTCTTTCAGCAGTTTAAATATATCGTTTCATTATCTTCTGGCCCCAGTTTTTTCTGACAAGTTAGCTTTAAATTATTTTCCTTTATCTTTGGTGTTTAGCAAATTGCCCATGATGTGACTCAAGTGTGGTTTTCTTACACTCACCCTGTTGGGGATTACTGAACTCTCCAAGTCTGTGGAGCACTCTTTTGATAAAATTTAGAATATTTTTCAGCTGATAAATCTTCAAAAAATATCTACATTAATTTACTCTTCTTTCCTTCGTGGGTATTATATATCATATCATAACTTTTCATATGCACTAAATGGATGTCTGTGGATCTTGAAGGTCACTGAGATTCTGTTCAGTTTTTGTTCCTTTTCTTTAATGAACCTGTCTTCAAGCTTACAAATTCTTTCTTCCATTGTGTCCAGTCTGCTACTACTCCTCTCAAATGATTTTTTTCACTGTATTTTTTTCTAAAATTTCCATTTGTTTCCTCTTTAAAGTCTTCATATCTCTCTTCAAATTTCCTGTGCCTTCATTCACTATATCCAACTTGTCTTATGTGTAGACCATATTCACCATGGTTATTTTAAGATTCTTATCTATTAATTTCAAATCTGTCATTTGTGACTGCTTTGATTTGCTGACATATTTCTTGACTATATATCACATTTTCTCTTTCTTTGCATATCTAGTAATTTTTATTATATATTGGACATATGGTAGTAAATTATAGACCCTGGACTTTATTGTATTGCCCTGAAGAGTTCTGAAATTTTCTAGTAGATACCTTGGATCACTTGGAATTTTAGGATGCTTGGTTTCACTTTTGGCTAGTGTTTGTCTATTTCAGTTTTGCTCTTAATCGTATAGCATATCCCTTAATCCTGGGACACAATTTTATTCCTAAGGCACAGCTTTTATAGTGTTTTATTAGGCATGTCAAGATATTTACCAAGCTCCTTTAATGTGAGAAGACTCACACTCCAAACTCTATATCTCCCCTGTGATGGGCACTGGCATAAGACTCTACTCCATTTATCAGCCATCTAGCTATGGTTTTTCCCTTGAGTCCTTGATTTTTCACCCACACATGTATAATTCAGAGGTCTTCCAATGATGTGAGAGAAGCTAATACCCAGATTTGATGCTCATCCCTCTGTAGCTCCCTTAATTTTCAACCACTCTGGCAAACCCACCCTTTCTCCTCTGATTTTTAAGACCAAGAAGATAGTAGCTTTGTGTATCAGTTCTAGATATCTGTACTGAAGTGGAAAGTACCTTCAAAGGAAAAGTTGTGTAAATGTAAATCAGTCCCAATCTGGTTTTCTTCTTTTACAGGTTGTAACTCCTTTGGTTCTTATTTGTTTTTATTGGATTCTAGTTTTTCTTTCCCCTTTCTTTCTTCAGAATTTATATCTATTATCTGCTAGTGAGTTAGTCCAATAGAAGCCACTCAACCATTACCATTTATCTTTGATTTAAGTTACAAATATTTTTGTCACTTAGCATATATGTTTATATTTTGCTTAGGAGTCTTTATCCCATGTAGAAATTTTTATTTTATGTGTATAAATTCATGGAATTTTTTGTTTATGGCATCTGAATCTTGAGTCCTAATTATAAGGTCTTTTTCCACTTCAAGTTTATAAAGAAATTCATTCATTGTTTCCTACTACTTAATTTTTTTTTACATCAAACTGTTTATTTACTTTGGAGTTTTTATCCTGAAAAACATGTTTGCAGTATGGATCATATTTTTTCCAGCTTTTGCCCAATTGTTATAATATCATTATCAAGAAATTGTACCTTCCCCCATTAACTTGGATTCTATCTTTATCATATACTAAATTCCTGAATATGTCTTGGTTGATTTTTGTATATGAATCTATTCATGCACCTGTACTGCAGTTTTTTAACTATTGAAGCATTGCAGGGTTTTTACATCTGATAAAGTCAGTCCTTCCACTATAAATTTGCTATTTTGTAAATTTATATGGTTAATTTTGATTATTTAGCTTCTGTTTAAACTTGCAATAAGCTTCTTAAAACAGAAACTAGAGGTACTTTTAATAAAATCATGTAAAATTTACAAAACAACTTAGGGAAAAAACAACATCTTTTATTGTGTTGAATCTTGCTATTGAAAACATAATAAAACTTTTCACTTATTCAGGTTTTAGTATGAGTTCTTATGTAGTGTCTTAAAAGTTTTGTTCATATGCATATTTCTCTCCTTGTTTATTCATAGGCATTTTGGTATTTTTGGTTGCTATTGTCATTAAGCCATTTCTAATAAACTAGAGAGTTTATTCAAAATCACTTAACTTCCTCATCTGTATTTTTTTTTAATTTCAGCTAACAGCTATGAAATAAGAGTGAGTAAAAGTCTGCAGAATATTCAAGATGACTTTAACAATGCCATTTTAGTGAATACATCGAAGTTAAATCCTCAGCAAGCTGGCACCAAGGAGATATTTAAATTCTCATCAGAGCTTTTCACAAACCGACCTGAATATCAACCTGATGGAGAAGCACAAAAAAGCCACAGAATTTATATGGCAATACGAGCAGTAGACAGAAACTCCTTAAAGTCTGCTGTCTCTAACATTGCCCAGGCATCTCTGTTGATTCTCCCAAATTCTTCTCCTGTACTTGACAGAGATGATCTTATATTAAAAGGAGTTCTGACAGCGATAGGTATTATAGGAATCATTTGCCTCACTATAGTTGTAACACACTGTGTTTTAAACAGGAAAAAGAGAGCAGGTAAGAAAGAGAATGAAACAAAATTACTATGAGCAAATGTACAGAGTACATTCCCTCTTAAATATAAGATCCATGGCTTTTTCACTTTACAAAAACATACTAATAAAGTCAAATTAAAATCAAATTATTAAAAATGCCTTGAGTTTCTATGCAATATAGATCAGAATTTTACACCGTAAATAGACAAAAAATCTTTTTTATAGCATTAATTGAGGGGGAGAGGAATTAGAAAACCTTTAGGCTTTGGCTATAGACAAAATAATGGAATTTATTCTCTAAGTTAATATGTTTAAAGGCAAAGGCAATAGCAAAAGTGAATCAAAGATTCAAAAGCTTGCTCTGTTGAAGAGGAAAACTAGGTTCAAGTAAAGAGAAGGAAGTTATGCCTGAATGATACAGTATAATTATCTACATGGAGCAATTGTTCAGTTGCTATGATTAATTTTTCATTTCTCCTTATTTGTTCAGAATAGGTTGTTTGTTTATGACTAAAGGTCAAGTTGTATTTTATATATGAAGCACCTATTGTAAAGTCCTTTTCTTCTTTCATTTGGTTAAGTAGACTACAGATAGATGCTACTGCTAATGCTCAAAGAGATTTGGTTCACTGTAAGAGTTAACCTTAAAATGTAGGTATTATCCTTGTCCCCTGACACTGGTTTTATAACAGAGGTATATTAAATGTATTGCTTATAATGTTCTACTCTTATCAAAGAAGCTTTCCATGTAATTTGCTTTGAGTGTTATTCAATGAAAATGGCTATAGTTCTCATAAGACTAAGTAAAGAAAAAAGTGCATAGTTCTGAGCTTATTTTAACACACATATAGGCTATATCATTTCATTCAACTTCAACCAAAGAAGTCACAGGGGAGAAACTGACCTTTGGAAATTATTGACTAATTCTGTTTTTTACTGTTTAAATAAGACTTCAGGAATCTTTTCCCCATAAAAGATTATTTACGTACAGGTATTTACCTACAGGGGTGGATGGTGACTATAGAGAGGCAAGCACAGGTCATAAGGAAATAAAAAGTTATCTTTTATTTAATTTTACTCTTATCTTTTTAAGATTATGGGGCAATAAAATTGCATGCTTTGCATATTATAGAACTTAAAATTTTATTGGGTAAATATAAACAATAATGTGGAATAGAACTGTTTCATTACTAGTACCAACTAAGAATGACTGTTAGATTGAGTTTTAGAGATGGACTTCCCTGGTGGCTCAGACGGTAAAGCATCTGTCTACAATGTGGGAGACTTGGGTTTGATCCCTGGGTCGAGAAGATTCCCTGGAGAAGGAAATGGCAACCCACTCCAGTACTCTTGCGTAGAAAATCCCATGGACGGAGGAGTCTGGTGCAGGCTACTGCCCATGGGGTCTCAAAGAGTAGGACACGACTGAGCGACTTCACTTTCACTTTCACTTTGGAGGTGGAGAGGGAATAATGAGGAGCTGGACCAAGAATGCAAAGAGACAAAGAGCATGAAACCTTGAGTAAGAGACTCCAGAACAGTGCTGGGGAGTAAAATGACCAGCAAATACCTCTAGGCTGTCTCCTTGCAGTTCGTATGACATCCCCGGTCTGGCCTGTCACATGCTGAGTCTCATGGTGCCTAAATTTTCACTGTTGGGGACTTCAAGACTTCATTTGGCAGGCAGTCCCTCAGCCCTTTCTTCCTTCATGTCTGGTATGCTGGGATGTGCTTTTTTTGTAGCTTCAGTGAGCTGGTAAAATACTAAGATGGGGTGGATGGGTTTTCAAATGTTTTCCTCAATTTATAAATAGGGAAATGAAGGGTTAAGGGAGTAATCTAGAGCACTGTGCTGGCTAATGGCAGAGTATACAGGAGGCAAGTTGCCATAATGCTCCTTCACTCGTGTCTATTTTTTAAATTCATTTATTTGTTTATTTTGGCAGTGTTGGTCTTTGCTGCCGTGTGGGCTGTCTCTAGTTGCAGCAAGCAGGGGCTACTCTTTGTTGTGTGTGACAGCTCCTCATTGTCATGGCTTCTCTCGTTGCGGAGCATGAGCTCTAGGCAGACAGGCTCTGGCAGCTGCAGCACCCAGGTTCTAGAGCTTCAGGGCTTCAGTAACCAAGGCACATGGACCCAGGTGCTCCTTGGCATGTGGGATCTTCCCAGACCAGGGATCGAATCTGCGTCCCCTGCACCAGCAAGTATAATCTCAACCACTGGACCACCAGGGAAGTCTACTCCCATCTATTTAGGAAAATGTGGAAAGATGCAAGGGATTATGCCTAGAAATATTTAAATCTTCAAGGTTAATAAGCAAGAAAACAGGGTTAGGCTGAAGGAACAGGGTTTTTTTTTTTCTTTTAGTTTTGTGGGTATAGTATGAACACATGGCTTTAAATCCACAAATCACTGAATTGAGAGAGAGAGAACTGAAACAGATTAATGATGTTGAAGTAGTAAACTGAAATATAGCAGAGCTGAAAGAGTGATCTCATCAAAGGTATAGGGTAAACAAGCGTCAGGGACTGTGAGGGAGTGAAAACCACTTTGTTGGCTTATCTTTTACTCATTGCAAGAAAGTTTGCTTAAATGAGTGAGTTCTTTGAAAGAAACATGGTGCTTGCAACTGCTTGCTAGGAGCTCATCTCCTACCTAGGACACCTAGGCTTATCCAGGTGTACATTAGACAATAAGAAAGATGTGGTAAATGTGGGATGATCCTGATTTCAAGACTCCAGCAATCAACAACAGAACAGAGCCATAGGAAAGGAGGTGGTGCTGGTCCTGAACAAATGATAAGGAATATAAATATATGGGAGCTGGGCCAAAGAGAATGAGGAACTCTAAAGTATTGGTCACTAGTGGGATACCACACGAATAGTGACATCCCTGATGATTTGATCCAAGATCGCAAGAGGAGGAAAAAATTTTGAGCCAATTGCTCAATTATTTGGGAGAGGAAAGAGAAGTTTAAGAATTTAAGGTGATATAAGCTGCTCTGTGGCTTAGTCATGTCCGACTCTCAGCAACCTCAGGGACTGTAGCACACCAGGCTCCTCTGTCTGTGGAATTCTCCAGGCAAGAATACTGGGATGGGTTGCTGTTCCCTTTTCCAGGGGATCTTCCCAACCCAGGGATCAAACCCAGCTTTCCTGCATTGCAGACAGATTCTTTACCATCTGAGCCACCAGGGAAGCCCAAAGATGGATAAGCTGCCTGGGAGGTAATAGAGGCAAGTATTATTCATATGCCAGAATGGTTAGTTATGCGTTATATAGAAATCTGTTCCTGACATTGAGGACAATATCCTTTCCATTTTTACACTATTCTTTTTAGGGATAGTAAAAGAAGGTTAAATTTCAATGGGAGAGAGAGAAAGATTTTTAGGAGATGAATTCATATAGTCTGTGTGCTGAGCAGATTGCTGTTATATGTACAATGCTGCCTGTTCCAAAAGTGCTTTTGCACCAGCATATTATTAGAAAGTCTACTAAAAATTATTTTGTTTGCTTTAGGTTTTGCCTTCTGCCATAATGTAATTATTTCGAAGAACTGATCCCCACCTATATCATTTATTTAAAACATGATGAATCCAATTGCACTACTGGCAGATTTGTTCATATCAAACCAATCATCTTGCTGATAATATTTATAATCCTGGAAAAAAAGATAAATCGCAACCCTCTGAAGGCACTGGAAACCAAGAAAAACAGGTGAAAACTGGATGGGTTATGATCCTTGAAAAAAGGAACACAGTTTAGGTGATATCCACATTTAACCAGCATTTCCCCCAGAAGGCATTCCCAGTTTGCTCAGACTATCTGGATAGGGCTCAGGCAGAGAGCAGCAGTCTTACTGAGCTGGTAAACCAAAAGTAAGAGCTCTGGGTTCAGTCGCTCAGTCGTGTCCGACTCTTTTCGACCCCATGAATCACAGCACGCCAGGCCTCCCTGTCCATCACCAACTCCCAGAGTTCACTCAAACTCACGTCCATAGAGTCAGTGATGCCATCCAGCCATCTCATCCTCTGTTGCCCCCTTCTCCTCCTGCCCCCAATCCCTCCCAGCATCAGAGTCTTTTCCAATGAGTCAACTCTTCGCATGAGGTGGCCAAAGCAGTTGACAACTGAGGGACATAATTCCAGAAAGGAAGCAACTATAAGGAGGAAATTCCCAAATCTGCAACTTCTTAATCCTTGGATAAATTCTAAACTGCAAAAGAATGTAAGGAAAATAAGAGCTTAGAGGCTAAAAGAGCTGAACAGAGATTTCAGCAACTGCCTCGTCCTGAGGAGAAAAAGTTTAAGGTTCAGCCTCACCTAAGTTAGAGGGGGTGGTAAGCACCTTGTGTTTCCACTGAAACTCTAGAAGGGCCACAACAGTGGTAAGGATCACACCCACAGACTAAGAATTAGGCCCTAAAACCAAGGGCAAAACTAAAATAGATCTGTTCTGACAAAGTCTAAAACCAATACTCTATAGAATCAAGATTATCTTCACCAATAATCCAGTTATGCTAGAACATAACTCAGAGAAAGAGGATATAACATAAAATGTTTACAATTTATCATCCAGGATATAATAAAACATTAACATACACAGCAACAGCAGGAAATATGTTCTATAATTAATAAGAATAAAACTTTGTCAATAAAAGACAATCCAAAAATGATCCAGATTTGGAACTGGTAGATAATTAGATTACGATAACATTATAAATAAGATAAATTATAGGAAAAGATAGATATACGTGATTAATTGAGGAAGAATTTCAGGAAAGATGTCAAAGTCTTTAAAAATAGGCAAATCAGAAATTGAAATAGGCAAAACTAAAATTGAAAAATGAAATGTATGGAAAAAGTCTGTAATGGATTTACAACAGATTGGCACTATAGAAGAAAGGATCATATGACTTAAAGAAAGGAAATTAGAAAGCATTTCAATGGAAGCATTTTCATTAAAAAAAAAAAAAAACAAATGACTTGTGTGACATTATCAAGTAGTCTAATGTACACGTAAATAAGTACCAGAATTAGAGGGAGGGAAATAGAGCATAAAATAGTCAAAGAAATATGAAAAATTTCCAAATTTGATTTAAACTACCAACCCACAGGTCTAACATGTTCAGTGATCTAAAATTTGTATCCATATAAAGAAAATAACACCTACATATATTATAGGAAAGTTGACTACTCATCAGAAATAATTGAGGACAGAAAAAAACAAAATGATATCTTAGAGTGCTAAAAATTATCTGCCAATGAGGAGCTTTAAATTGAGCAAAGATATATTTTAAAATCTATGCAGCCGAAAATGTCAATAGTGCCATGATTGAGAAACCTGGCTTCATAGGGAAGAAGAAAAAGGCACCATTCATATGGATATTTGACACATGAATGTAAGAAAAGTGAAAAGTGGAAGTGAAAGTCTTTCAGTCCTGTCCGACTCTTTGTGAGTCCACGAACTGTACAGCCCATGGAATTCTCCAGGCCAGAATACTGGAGTGGAGAGCCTTTCCCTTCTCCAGGGGATCCTTCCAACCCAGATATCGAACCCAGGTCTCCCACACTACTGGTGGATTCTTTACCAGCAGAGCTGAAGGGGAAATGAGAGCAAAACTGAATCAGATCTAAATGAAATAAAGAAGACAAATGAATAGAAACAAATAGTTCAAATAAAGTGAAGATAGTCCATGTTAGAAGATTTAATTCATATGAGGCTGGTAGAAAATCTAGCTGATTAAAAATTAAGAAGGGAAATGGATATAAAGTTGGGTGGATGATGCTTTATGTGCTAAGATCTGTATATTATCTGTGAATGTAAAATACAGGGAAACAAGGAATAGAAGCAGAGGGGAAGTCAGATAAATAGTGGGCTCTGAAGAAATGAGAATCTGATTTATTTTGTATGTATCATAGGACTTCATTTTCTTGGGCTCCAAAATCACTGGTGATGGTGACTACAGCCTTGAAATTAAAAGATGCTTGCTTCTTGGGAGGAAAGCTCTGACATACCTAGACAGTATATTAGAAAGCAGAGATATTACTTTGCCAGCAAAGGTCTGTACAGTCAAAGCTATGTTTTTTCCAGTAGTCGTGTATGGATGTGGGGCTTCCCTTATGGGTCAGCTGGTAAAGAATCCTTCTGCAATGCGGGAGATCTGGGTTCGATCCCTGGGTTAGGAAGATCCCCTGGAGAAAGGAAAGGCTACCCATTCCAGTATTCTGACCTGGAGAATTCCATGGACTATACAGAATATATAGTTGGGTTGCAAAGAGTTGGACACTCAAAGAGTTGGAAACGGGTTCCATGGATTATACAGTCAGGTCGCAAAGAGTTGGACAAGACTGAGTGACTTTCACTTTCACATATATGGATGTGAGAGTTGGAACATAAAGAAGGCTGAGCACCAACGAACTGATGCTTTTAAACTGTGGTATTGGAGAAGACTCTTAAAAGTCCCTTGGACTGCAAAGAGATTAAACCAGTCAATCCTAAAGGAAATCAACCCTGAATATCCATTGAAAGGACTGATGCTGACGCTGAAGCTCCATTAATTTGGCCACCTGATACGAAGAGCCAACTCATTAGAAAAGACCCTGATGCTGGGAAAAATTGAAGGCAGGAGGAGAAGGGGAGGACAGAGGATGAGATGGTTGGATGGCATCACTGACTCAATGGACATGAGTCTGAGCAAGCTTCAGGAGATGGTGAGGAACAGGGAAGCCTGACATTCTGCAGTCCATGGGCTCACAAAGAGTCTGACACGACTGAGCAACTGAACAACAAATCATAGAAAGTAGAAAAAGCACAGCTCAGGCACAAAGATAGAGGCAAAATAAAATATGAAAGCTAGGGATACAGTTATAGAATACATGATGATAGACAGAGAAGTACTCAAAGGCACAGAAACATATGCTCATATGCATGGAGGTAACTAGAGCTTGTCCCCAAATGTCAAAAGAGATGCCTCCCTCCATAAATTCCTTCTGCACTTAGACTATAAAGCTCTTATCAGCAAAATGATTCCATGGATGGGTGGAGAGCAACCCAGATAGTGGTCAATTTTATCTCCTCTCAGCTTCAGGTTGCTGTGCTTAGTTGCTCAGTCATGTCTGACTCTTTGCGACCCCATGGACTGTAACTCACTAGGTTCTATAAGGCCTCCTTTTCCTACATTCATGTGTCCATGGAGATTTTCCAGGCAGGAATACTGGAGTGGGTTTCTGTGCCTTTCTCCAGGGGACCTTTCAACCCAGGGATCAAACTCAGGTCTCCCGCATTGCAGGCAGATTCTTTACCATTTGAGCCACCAGGGAGGCTGCTAAGTCTAATCGAAAAGCTGCTTTCTGAGAACACTTGTCTCAAGGGCACAAGAAGGAGGAATTCATTCAGTACAATGGGCAATAGCTTTCAACAGAAAGATATCCTGGCTTGCGGAACAGAAGCAACATAAGTTAGCAAACATTCAAAAGAACATTTATAAAACTTGCATAACCTTACTTCTCACTAATATAGGAAAGAAGAAGCAACAGCATGAAGATAAAAGAAAACAGGGAGTGTTAAATGGAAGAATAAAGAAAAATAGGTTAGAAATTAAGAATAGAGAAAACAGAACTACCACTTCTATGCTAACATTTTAGGATTTCCAAATGATAGTATTTAGTCTAATATTTTCAGAGAAGGTGATGGCACCTCACTCCAGTACTCTTGCCTGGAAAATCCCATGGACAGAGGAGCCTGGTAGGTTGCAGTCCATGGGGTCGCAAAGAGTTGGACATGACTGAGCAACTTCACTTTCACTTTTCACTTTCATGCATTGGAGAAGAAAATGGCAACCCACTCCAGTGTTCTTGCCTGGAGAATCCCAGGGACAAGGGAGCCTGGTGAGCTGCCGTCTATGGGGTCACACAGAGTCGGACACGATTGAAGCGACTTAGAAGCAGCAGTCTAATATTTTAGTTTTACATATGAATTTAGTTCACTTATAAAAGTAATACATGCTATTATTAAAACTACAGATGTTTAAGATGTGATAAAATATATAATAAATAAGCTTACTTATTAATTCTACTTCTTGCTATTGTAAAGTATATTTTGAGGGACAAATTATATTATGCTTGTACATATACTCTTGTACACCTGTATGAGTCTATTGGTAAATTCCTACGATGGAATTGCTTTGTTGAAAGATAAACACACTTAAACTGTAATGCATATGTCATTCCAAAACATTTGTACCAATTTTTCTGTCATCAATAATGTATGAATACCTTGCAGTCTTATTACCATTACTAAAGGATGTCATGAACTAGGGGGTGGAAGCAGGAGTCATATTGAGATGCTATATGGCAAACGGCTTAAAACTACCTATTAAACACACCAATGTCCTACATACATATACTGGTCATTCTTCCTTGATGCCATCTAATGCAAAGCCCCAGTTTCTTCATGCTGCTGACTACTCTCCAATCTTCCCCTTCAAGGCCACAGTTTGAGTAATGGAATGAAGAAGAAGTGTAAAGATACTTTATGGAATAAATTCCATATGCCAAGAACTGTGCTGTTTTTTTTTTAACTTTTCAATATTCAAAATACCAGTATACCATAATTAATATCATTAAAAGTAGATTTTATGCAGGAGGTATTATTAGAGATAGAAAAGACATGTTGTGATGATAATTATATAACAATCCTAAATTTGCCTACACCAAAACCATAGCTGTAAAATATATAAAGCAAAAGTTGATAGAACTGAATAGAAAGAAAAATAAATAGATAAGTTCACAGTTATAATTGGAGATTTTAACAAACCTCTCAGTAAAAAGACAAAAATTGGTAACAAATGAGAAAATTTGGATAACATGATTAATTAACTTGGTTGAACATGTACAGAACATTGTATCTTAATAACTATAGAGAAAATATTTTTCTCAAAAGCACATGAAATGTTTTACCGAATAGACAATAAGCTGAGGCAAAAAGTAAGACTCAACCAATATCAAATAATTTAAATCTTAGAGTATGCTTTCTGGCTCCAGTAGAATTAAACTAGAAATTAATAATGGATTATCTAGAAACTCCCCAAATTTCTGCAAATTAAGCAATAGCCTTCTTTTTACATAGTGCATATGCTAATAAAAGAACCCAAAGTAAAAGTTAGAAAATATTTGAAACTGAATAATAATTAAAATATGTCATAGCAAAACTTACACAATGAAGTAAAACAATGGTCAGAGGGAAATTCAAAGAAGAAAAAATATGTTTTAAACAAATAGTTTGTTTAAAACTATTCAAGAGAATAGAAAAATAGGAAACGTTTTCCAACTTTTTGAGACCAGATAGCCTTGATACTAATACCTGGCACGACCATTAAAAGAAAGGAAAAGTTAAGGCCCATCTCTCTCATGAACACAGATGCAAAAAATCCTAACCAAATGTAAGGACACCAAAAAGTATACTACGTCATGATCATGAATTTATTCTAGGAATGTAAGGGGGATTTAATATTGAAAACTCAAACCCTTGTAAGCCCCCATGTTACCAGCATAAAAAATAAAAATCAATAGATGCATAAAAAGGACTTGGGAAAATTAAAAACTTATTTATGATTTTTAAAAAGAAAACTGTTAACAAACTAGGAATAGATACAGACTTTCTTCATCTGATGAAGATATCTACAAAATATCTCTAGGTAATAACATACTTAATGGTAAAATATAGGATGCTTTTTCATTTGGGATTGGGAACAAGAATAAAGATATCCATTCTTTCCACTGGTATTCAATGCTGTCCTGGGGAGAAGTACAAGTGTAATAAGAGAAGGAAACAAAATAAAAATATTATAAGATTGAAAAGGAAGAATATTATTATTCATAGATGACATAATTATAAGCATACACAATCCAAAAGAATCTATAAACTACTAGAAATAAATATATTTAGTAAGTTCTGTGGAGGAAAAGTCAATACACAAAAATCTGATATATTTCTATATATCAGCAATAAACAATCAGAAAATGAAATTTTCTAAAATACCATTTATAATAACACCTCCAAATTTTATAAAACCATGGAAATAACTTTAACCAAAGGTACATAAGACTTTTACCATTAAAACTATAAAACATACTTGAGCTCAAATAAGTAAAACTTAAAATGAAAAGATATTCCAGGACCATGGATTGAAAGACTCAAACACTCAATGTTATAAAAACGTCAATTCTTTCCAAACTGATGTATAAATATGTATATATTTATTTATTTTAAGTAAGAAGTGGATTTATTTAGAAAGATACACATTCCATAGACAGAATGTGATTTGTCTCAAAAAGGAAAAAAGAAGGCTTTGGGAGAAATACAGTCCACCAACAGAGTGTGGGCCATCTCAGAAGGTGAGAGGCCCTGAAATATGAGGTGGAGAATTTTTATAAGCTGGGTAATTTCACAAGCTAATGAGTGGTAGGATTATTCCAACTATTTTGGAGAGGAGTGGAGATTTCCAGGAATTGGGTAACCATCATTTTTTGACCTTTTATGGTTGACCTCAGAATTGTCATGGCACTGGTGGTTGTATCATTTAGCTAACATATTACAATGAGCATATAAATTTAACATGATCCTGTCAAATACAGCAATTTTCTTCTGGTAGAATTCCCAAGCTGATACTTTCATAGTTAAATGCAAAGGACCAAAAATAGTCAATATAATTTTGAAGAAAAATAAATCTAGTGCTTACACTACTAAATATTAAGACTTATAAACCAGCAGTAACTAAGACAAAACAGGACTGAGATAATAACCCAAGTCATATAGAGTCTGGAAACAGGTCTTCACACTTGCAGTCACCTCATTCATAAAAAAAGCTCAACTGCAACTCAGTGTGGGGGAAAGGAATGCGGGCTCAGTTGCTCAGTCATGTCGGACTCTTGGTGACCCCATGGACTGTAGCACACCAGGCTCCTCTGTCCATGAGATTTTCTAGGCAAGAATACTGGAGTGGGTTCCCATTCCCTTCTCCGGAGGATATTCCTGCCCCAGGGATCAAACTCAAGTCTCCTGCGTCTCCTGCCTTGGCAAGTGGATTCTTTACCACTGAGACACTTAGGAAGCCCTAGAGGGTAGAGGATGATCCGGTCAACAAATGATCTGCATGTACTGCTACCTAGAGAGCAAAACAAAACAAAAATCTTGAATCCTACCCCATACTATATATACAAAACATAATTTGTGATAGATCACAGAACCAACTGTGAAAGGTAAAATGACAAAGCTCTAGAATAAAATATTGTCTAACATCTTCATGAACTTGAAAACGCTGTCTCCAACATGACCCAAAAAACATTAGCCATTAAATAAAACGTTAAATTGAATTCCATTAAAATTAAGAACTTCTGTTTATCCAAGAGAACTGCTAAGACAAGCCACAAACTGGGAAAAGATATTTGCAGTGTATACATCCAATAAAGAACTCAATACCCAGAACATCAAAAGAACTCTTAAAAATCAACAAGAAAAAAACTAACCTGATAAAAACTGGACAGAGACTTGTAAAGGCACGTCAGAACAGAGGATATGCAAATGACTAACAATTAAATGAAAAGGTGTCTAATCACATCAGTCATCAGGAAGCATGCAAATTAAAACCACAGTACAACATGATTATACCCCATCCAGTGTGGATAAAATTGTAAAGACCAGCCACACTGTGTACTAGCAGAACTGTAGATCAATCAGTACACCATTTGAAAAGTGTTTGGGAGATCAACTATGGCTAGACATACACCTCTTCTGTGTCTTAGCTATTCCACTCTTGGTACATACCCAACTGAAGTCAATGCTTATATCTATGGCACTGTTGTTTAAAATAGCTCCAAACAGGAAATAACCCAAACCTTCATCAAAAGCAATCAGTTAGTAAATTGTGGCATAGTTTTACAATGGAATACAAAGGAAAAAGAGCACGATTACTGCTACATAAAACAACATAGCTGAAAATATTAGGTGAAAGCAGCCAAACACAGGAAGACATACTTATATTTCTGTTTATATAAAATACACAAATAATCTGGGCTACCTCTAACAAAGCCAGATCCCAGGTGCCATGGTGTGAGATGCTATGTGAGCCAAAGTCTCTGTGAGTCTGTTTAGGCTGAACTTGGGTACCAGAGAGGGTAGAGCTGCCACCACAGCCTGCCCAGTGGGTCCATGCTAACTCCACCCTCTCCCTTGGGACACAAGCAGCCAGTGGTGTTAAGAGATGAGGCAGCAGCAAGCACTCTCCACTGAACAAGCAGTCAAAGCCCAGCCAGCAAGGAAGGCCAAGCAAAATATAAGCAGCTAGATCATCAAAAAAGCAAAAGAGTTCCAGAGAAACATCTATATCTGCTTTATTGACTATGCCAAAGCCTTTGACTCTGTGGATCACAATAAACTGTGGAAAAATCTGAAAGAGATGGGAATACCAGACCACCTGACCTGCCTCTTGAGAAATCTGTATGCAGGTTAGGAAGCAACAGTTAGAACTGGACATGGAATAACAGACTGGTTCCAAATATGAAAAGGAGTACGTCAAGGCTGTATATTGTCACCCTGCTCATTCAACTTATATGCAGAGTACATCATGAGAAGCGCTGGGCTGGAAGAAACACAAGCTGGAATCAAGACTGCTGGGAGAAATATCAATAATGTCAGATATGCAGATGACACCACCCTTATGGCAGAAAGTGAAGAGGAACTAAAAAGCCTCTTGATGAAAGTGAAAGAGGAGAGTGAAAAAGTTGGCTTAAAGCTCAACATTCAGAAAATGAAGATCATGGCATCTGGTCCCACCACTTCATGGGAAATAGATGGGGAAACAGTGGAAACAGTATCAGACTTTATTTTTTGGAGCTCCAAAATCACTGCAGATGGTGATTGCAGCCATGAAATTAAAAGACGCTTACTTCTTGGAAGAAAAGTTATGACCAACCTAGACAGCATATTCAAAAGCAGAGACATTACTTTGCCGACTAAGGTCCATCTAGTCAAGGCTATGGTTTTCCCAGTGGTCATGTATGGATGTGAGAGTTGGACTGTGAAGAAGGCTGAGTGCCGAAGAATTGATGCTTTTGAACTGTGGTGTTGGAGAAGACTCTTGAGAGTCCCTTGGACTGCAAGGAGATCCAACCAGTCCATTCTGAAGAAGATCAGCCCTGGGATTTCTTTGGAAGGAATGATGCTGAAGTTGAAGCTCCAGTACTTTGGCCACCTCATGCAAAGAGTTGACTCACTGGAAAAGACTCTGATGCTGGGAGGGATTGGGGGCAGGAGGAGAAAGGGACGACAGAGGATGAGATGGCTGGATGGCATCACTGACTCGATTGACGTGAGTCTGAGTGAACTCTGAGAGCTGGTGGTGGACAGGGAGGCGTGCTGCAATTCATGGGGTCGCAAAGAGTGGGACATGACTGAGTGACTGAACTGACTGAACTGAACTGAAACTGCTCTGTCATGCCAGGTGATGCCTGTCACAGGCATCTGCTCCAGCCATAGCCTAACAAGGGCAGAGTGACCCAAGGCTCAGACACCTCAGGAATTGAAGGGCTGGGTCACTCCATCAGGCAAACAACACAGATCAGCCAAAATGCTGGCTAAAAATTAGGGAAATTGCTGATGAAGAAAGGAAATAATACATATCTGTACTGGTCTTCGGACCAGCTGTAGCAGCAGGCATCACAACTTATTTCAACAACTCTCTTGCTTTGGGTATTTTAGGAGATTGCCCATGACCAGCATTTCAAAGGAGATTCTATGAGTGACTAGTCTTATACCTTTTCTCAGTGAAAACGTGAACTAGCTCGTGCCCCTACCCCCAATTCCAGCCTTACCTTATAATAATGGACTAGATATAATGAAAGGACATGAGTGGATCTGAGCAGTTCAAGAAGTAAATTGTATTGGATTCACCTTATTGAACCTCTTTAGGTTTGTTTGGCCTCACCTGACCCAATGGGCACCTCAATCACTCCTTGTGGGCCCAAGTGGATCTACGGCCAGAGGTCAAAAGGCACCACTTGGAATCTTTGCCTGTTTATATACCATGAGGCATAGCATTTTTCTTTTCTTTTCTTTTCTTTTTTTGCAATCAGCTGCTGAAGGTTTGGGTGACACAACAAGAAAGTTCAGGGGAAGTGATCACATGTAGATGAGAAGGATCCAAACAAACACTTTCCCTTCCTCCAACTGCCCATTAGGAGACATCCCAGATGGCAGGGCAGCTGAATCTGCAGGGTGTGGCCTGCTGATGTCTATGACACCACAGTGGTATAATAAGTACTTTTTATTGCTTCCCAGGCTTCCTTGAATTATTTCCATTTTCTTTCACTCCCACTGTTCTGGAATTAGACTTGCAAATCACTAGTACATAAGCTTGCCTAGGCTGTCTTTTCTAGAGAACCCAGGGGAAAGACATGTATAATGTGTGTGGTGGGGTGTCTGAGATATCTTAAAATGTAAAACTTTTAATGATGCATGCATATTAAATGCATATATTTAGTAAATAAGCACTGAATAAATTATTTTTATGTAAAAGCATACTTAGATTATCTGGACAACCACTTTATAATTGGGTACTTCCACTCTATTCCAATGCCTCACTTTTGATTAATCACAGATTATATACTTAAGCAACAAAGCCACAGTCATCAAGGCAGTATGGTACTGGCACAAAGACAGAAGTATAGATCAATGGAACAAAATAGAAAGCCCAGAGATAAATCCACACACCTATGGACACCTTATCTTTGACAAAGGAAGCAAGAATATACAATGGATTAAAGATAATCTCTTTAACAAGTGGTGCTGGGAAAACTGGTCAACCACTTGTAAAAGAATGAAACTAGAACACTTTCTAACACCATACACAAAAATAAACTCAAAATGGATTAAAGATCTAAGCATAAGACCAGAGGAGAACATAGGTAAAACACTCTCCGACATAAATCACAGCAGGATCCTCTATGACCTACCTCCCAGAATATTGGAAATAAAAGCAAAAATAAACAAATGGGATCTAATTAAACTTAAAAGCTTCTGCACAACAAAGGAAACTATAAACGAGGTGAAAAGACAGCCTTCGGAATGGGAGAAGATAATAGCAAATGAAGCAACTGACAAACAACTTATCTCAAAAATATACAAGCAATTCCTGCAGCTCAATTCCAGAAAAATAAATGACCCAATCAAAAAAGGGGCCAAAGAACTAAACAGACATTTCTCCAAAGAAGACATACAGATGGCTAACAAACACATGAAAAGATGCTCAGCATCACTCATTATCAGAGAAATGCAAATCAAAACCACAATGAGGTATCATTTCACGCCAGTCAGCATGGCTGCTATCCAAAAGTTTACAAGCAATAAATGCTGGAGAGGATGTGGAGAAAAGGGAACCCTCTTACACTGTTGGTGGGAATGCAAACTAGTACAGCCACTATGGAGAACAGTGTGAAGATTCCCTAAAAAACTGGAAATAGAACTGCCATACGACCCAGCAATCCCGCTGCTAGGCATACACACCGAGGAAACCAGAACTGAAAGAGACATGTGTACCCCAATGTTCATCGCAGCACTGTTTATAATAGCCAGGACATGGAAACAACCTAGATGTCCATCGGCAGATGAATAGATAAGAAAGCTGCGGTACATATACACAATGGAGTATTACTCAGCCATTAAAAAGAATACACTTGAATCAGTTCTAATGAGGTGGATGATACTGGAGTCTATATACAGAGTGAAGTAAGCCAGAAAGAAAAACACCAATACAGTATACTAATGCATATATATGGAATTTAGAAAGATGGTAACGATAACCCTGTATGCGAGACAGCAAAAGAGACGCAGATGTATGGAACAGTCTTTTGGACTCTGTGGGAGAGGGAGAGGGTGGGATGATTTGGGAGAATGGCATTGAAACCTGTATAATATCATATGTGAAACGAATCCCCAGTCCAGGTTTGATGCAGGATACAGGATGCTTGGGGCTGGTGCACTGGGATGACCCAGAGGGATGGTACGGAGGTTCAGGTTGGAGAACACATGTACACCCGTGGTGGGTTCATGTTGATGTATGGCAAAACCAATACACTATTGTAAAGTAATTAGCCTCCAATTAAAATAAATAAATTTAAATTAAATAAAAAATAAGTACTAATTATTGGGGCTTCTTTTGCGGCTCAGCTGGTAAAGAATCTGACTGCAACATGGGAGACCTGAGTTCAATCCCTGGGTTGGGAAGATCCCCTGAAGAAGGGAAAGGCTTCAGCGTTCTGGCCTGGAGAATTCCATGGACAGTCCACGGGGTCGCAAAGTGTCAGACATGACTGAGCGACTTTCATACGCTAATTATTAGCAACAAGTACTAATTTAATTTTTATGAGTGAATGTCAAAGAAAAAGACAGACAAGATGAAACCGATCCTTACCACAATGCAAAGATCAAATGATAGTATAGGAAGGGATATTTCAAGTAATTTGAATACAGGAAAGTGGTGGACCAATAAGTTTTCATCTGAGACTTGGCAATCTTAAAAGAATCTATACAGTAGCTGGCAATAATCTAAATGCCTCTCACCTAAGAGACATTTAATTTCAGTAAAATAATTTAATGCTAATTTGAATTTTATTGGGTAATAGAAGCTATCGAATAATGAAATATAGGTCTGATAAGGAAACTTGAGGAAGTTTGCCTTGCACAGTCAGATATTAATTTTATCTTTTCTAATGTTGCTTGCTAATGCTTTTGGTACAAGTAGATTGTCTAAGAGAATAATAAGAGGTGCTGAGGTTATGTAAAGATCAAAGAGGATAAAAATAAAGACCATTATGAGGGATAGCTGGAAATATGGTTTACACTTAATGAATGCTTATCAAATACGCAGAACAGTCAGGCTTCCACTGGGCAAGCAGGGGTTAGAGGGTGGTGTTGGGTGGGTCGGTGTCCCTGACTGGGCAAACATTTGTAAGAAGTAAACATCTTTCAATGGTAAAGCTGCTTGTCAGCTGTGAGTCCTTCCAGGGAACCGGATGTGGCTCCCCACCCTCAGTCCCAGCAACTGGCAAAGGTGAAGGCAAAGTTAACATTCCTCTCAAAATAAAATATTTAAAAGTACACAGAATTTGAGACCAAGATATACTTATCATTCATCATAGTGAAGACAAATGCAATAGTGAAACAATTTGGGATCAAGAGGTTAAAGTCCTGCAATAAACCACCGCTGATAAATCGGAAAAATGTGTGTCTATATATTCATATATATAGGGGTAGGGAAAGATGCCTCCATAACCAACATTTTCCAAAGAGAGAACTCAAAGGCAGATGTACAGCAATGGGGTCATTCAAGAATTCTGTTTTCATCTTGGTCCTTCACCTTCTGGAAGGGGCCCTGAGTGATTCACTCATTCAGCTGAATAATAATGGCTATGAAGGCATTGTCATTGCAATTGACCCTAATGTGCCAGAAGATGAAACACTCATCCAACATATAAAGGTAAGTCTGAAATGGTAACTATTCATGCTGTTTTGAAAAATTAAGCATAATATATTGATAGAACAAACATGAGTTCTCTAATTCCAGCTGTGTGACACTGGAAAGTTTTTTTTTTTTAATCTGTGCTTGCATTTCTTCAGCTATAAAATGGAAATAATGCAACCATTATGATTCTTCTGAGGGATGAGATAATAAGTGCAATGCATATAATTCAGAGCTTGATATACTGTTGGCACTTACTAAATGATATCTCTACTTCTTGGCTGTAGATGACTTCACTGAAAATTATTTAGTTCTACACCAAGGCAGAGCCAACTATATTTGGCAGATATTATGAAATGTGCAGAGGGTAATTCCTTTGTCTGATTTTACCTTTGGCCTTATCAGAGTCTCCTTTTATTCTCCTGATTAAACCCTCCCTTCCCTGTGATTCTAATATAGGAGTCCAAGATGCAAATCTTAATCTCTGATTTAAGAACAAACCTTACCCTTCCAATGGGAGGAAACCCTGCATTTTACCAGGCCCAATGCAAGGCGTCCTCTCAGGGGTGCTGAGCAGCCTCATTTCACTTGTTGCTTCTTCTGTAGGGGAAGGAAAAATTAGGGAAGAGAACTCTTTCTGTCCACATAGAGGCATCTAACTGCTGTAAGAAGGAGGGATTAGAGAGGTTTTGTACAACAGCAAACAGCAAAGAATAAAAAGGAAATGCCTTATAAAAGCCAATCCTGGAAAGTGACTGTAGCCCACCCAGAGGTAGTACTGTATAATGGGCAAAACTACTGGTCAACAAAATGGGGAAAATAATAAATATCTTCCTCACAGGACTTTGTGAGGATTATCAATCCATGCATATAAGGGAAGTTGGATGAAAGGTATATGGGAACTCTACACATTTTTTGCATGTCTTATCTGTAAGTCTAAAATTTTCTCAAAAACTTAGAATACCTTTAAAAATGTATGCAGAATGCCTGGTACATATTAAGAGCTCAACAAATGGTAGGCAATTCATCAGTCGCCAGGTCTCCTTTTAATCTTAGATGGAAAGGGCTCATCATTTCTCACCAAGCCAAAAGGACTGAGACTTTTTTCTGGGAAAAGTTCCTCTGTGTAAACTCAGAAGTTAATAGTACAAGGGCCCCAAGGGTTGCCTCAAAAGGTTCCTTGCTCTGAACAGGTGAACAGGTGCAAACCCAGAAAGAGGAGTTAGGGGAGAGAACCATCTCAACCACCAGAGTAGCTTGGGGCTAGAGAAGTGCAATGGTTGAAGAGGAGGGGAAGTTCACCTGTTCAAACCAGAAGACCATCAGGTATTACTTCTATCAGTGAAAGAGAAATTCATGTCTTGTGAAATCTCTAAACAATCAGAAACATTAGGTGAGTCTTTGATTATCTCTAGTAAGAAGATCAAACCAATCTTAAGGGAAATCAACCCTGAATACTCTCTGGAAGGACTGATACTAAAGCTGAAGCTCCAGGGTTTTGTTCATCTGATGTGAACTGCTGGCTCATTGGAACAGTCCCTGATGGTGGGAAAGATTGAGGGCGGAAGGAGAAGAGAGCGTCAGAGGAGGAGACGGCTGGATGCCATCATGTCTGATGCAATGGACATGAACTTGGGCAAACTTTGAGAGATGGTGAGGGACAGGGAGGCCTGGCGTGCTGCAGTCCATGGGGTCGCAAAGAGTCAGATATGACTGGTGGACTGAACAACAAACTTAGAAATAGCATTAGCAAACATGAAGCAGCCATTGGAGCAACGGACAAGGAAAGCTGGGAGAAAAATGTGACCAGCATGTTTCTGCCTCTGGCTGGACAGTGAGCAGGCCTCAGGAATAAGTGAAAAGGAGCCAAAAGAGCCTTTCTAATGACAATGGTGACTTGTATTTATACGGTGCTTTGGCCACCTGATGAGAAGAACAGACTCATTCGAAGACCCTGATGCTGGGAAAGATTGAAGGCAAGAGGAAAAGGGGACAACAGAGGATGAGATGGTTGGATGGCATCACCAACTCAAGGGACATGAGTTTGAGTAAACTCCGGGAGTTGGTGATGGACAGGGAAGCCTGGCGTGCTGCAGTCCATGGGGTCTAAAGAGTCAGACACGACTGGGCAACTGAACTGAGCTGAGAGAAAAAGCGAAAGGACATTCACCTCACTCTCTTTGGGGGTTCCTCCTGAGAAATATACTTCTCACTACCATTATTCAATTGGTTCTCTGGTATGAGTCCTAAACAAGTTGGGTATGAGAGAAGTTGGTTTCCACAGTTACCTTGTCACAGGAACACTTTTAAGGACAATAGTGTGCTCAAGAGTCCCTGAGTAGTTAATAAAAGTGAGCCCCTGTTTGATGTTGCAAATCTGCGGTCAAGGGACCTCACTGTGGGCTTTGCCACCTTCCTGGTCATCCCTCAGTTCTCTGCTTTTTGGGGAGACTCTCCCCTTGGTGTCGTGTGAGCAGAACCCTCTAAGTCAGTCCTTAAATACCTGCTTCAGCAAGGCCGTACGAAAGGTACTCCATTCACAATACCAGCAGGTGGCGCTGCAGCAGTTCCCCCAACTCTCGTCTGGGCTGCGGAAGCGGTGCGAGCACACTTCATAAGACAGACTGAGAGTCAAGAAGCTCTCTCCCCCTCGCGCCCCCTTAACACACGCACGGTGGGAGTAGTTGGGGTCTCCTCAATGCATGCAAGCCCAAGCACCTCCTGTCTTGGCACTCCTGGACAGTTTGCCCCTCATCGTAACCTCTTCATTCACTCATTTGTTCGTTAATCCAACGAACATTTACAGAGCATTCACATTATGTCAGGTACTAGGAATTCAGTGGTGGACAGTATATTATCCCTGCTCTTAAGGAGCGCATCATATAAATTTTATTCTCAACGTTCTTCAAACCTCAAAAGCTCAATTGTCTATTTGGATATGAGGTCCCTTTCTCAAAATATGAAACAGATGTCAAAGTTTCCTTATTAATGTTCCTGATAAAACATAGAAGACATTTCATGCTGCTTAGCTGTCTTCCTAGGAGACACTGAAAATTTACATTTCACAAGTTAAATTGTAATATAATGTTCGAACATAGGAAGTTTTATACCTATTTTTCAACTTTTTAGTGATACTGACTCAATATTTTTATTTAAAAAGTGATACAATATTAAATTTGCCTAGTAGTTGTTCAAAATCTGACTTTTTTGGAAGAAGGAGAAACAAATCGTTTTGAGAGCTTTAAAACTAGCAAGGCAACTATTATCATACCATTTGTTTTTTATTTATTTTTTATTTTTTATTTTTTATTTTTTTTGATCTTTGTACACTTTTATTGCACAGTGATTGTTTCTTTTTTTTTATTATTATTTTTTTATTTTTTTTTAATTTATTTATTACGTTTATTTTATGTTTATTTATTTATTTATTTTTTCTTACATGCGTTCCCAAACATGAACCCCCCTCCCACCTCCCTCCCCACAACATCTCTCTGGGTCATCCCCATGCACCTGCCCCAAGCAACTATCATACCATTTGAAAAGACAGAAACTGAGGCTCAGAGAGAGAAATTCCCCAAGTTTATCCCCAAGAAGTAGCAGAACAGGATTTACTCCTGCATCAATACACAAGTACTATTTTCCCATATAGTGATGAACTGTCTCTGCTTCTAAGCCCACCCCCTAGGATTAGATAGATGTCTAGGCATCTCTGGTCTGTTCCAGTAAGGTCTGTTTCCTCCAGCAATGATCCTTTTTTCTTTCCCCTCTTGCATTATAAGCTTTGTTCTTTTCCCTACTAGCACATACATATGTTATAATAGTTCCCATTCAAAACAAAACAAACCTCCCTTGCCCAAAATCTTCCTTCAACTACTGCTTCATTTCTTGATTTCCTTTTAATTTGTGGAAACATTTCTTGACCTGCTGTTTTCATTGCCACCCTATTGAATTCATTCATATAGAGCTGTCGTCTCCATTCCACAAAACGGCTCACTCAGGTTGCCAAATTCACTGCTCAATTCTTAGTCCTCATCTTCCTTGATTGCTCAGCAGCGTTTAACTCTGACGGCCAATCTCTCCTTCTTGAAGTGCTCTCCCATGCCTTCCCATCTCCTTCCCCTGCACCGGCTGCTCCTTCTGAGTCTCCTTTGCTGGCTCTTCCTCTTCCCACTTCTGAATGCTGGGGCCCCTGGAGCTCAGTCTTCAATCTTCTTCCCTCTGTCTACACTCATTTTTGCATTTTTCAGTGATTTTCAGCCCTAATATTCCCAATTTCCCTTTCTATAATAAATATCTTGTAATATCCCTTCTACTGTCTTGTCATGATGCATTTCAGGAAAACTATTTCAGGGAAACAGGCATTTGTAATTGAACACTACAGGTCTTTTAGAGAAATAAAGTTAGGCATAATTTGAAAAGAGATTATATACTTACTCCACTTCGTTGTATCTAACTAATACTTAGTTTTATACTAAAAACAAACACTATCATAACATTTGGGCTTCCCTGGTAGCTCAGTGGTAAAGAATCCACCTATCAATGTAGGAGACTAGGATTCAATCCCGGGTCGGGAAGATCCCCTGGAGAAGGAAATAGCAACCCACTCCAGTATTCTTGCCTGGAGGATACCATGGGCAGAGGAGCCTGACTTTGCTTCAGTCCATAGGGTCACAAAGAGTCAGATACGACTTAGCAACTAAACAACAACAACAAAATTATTACAGGAGGTGTTGAAGTTGTATTTATTTTAATTTGAGTTTCTTTTCACTACTACTTGGTGTGAGATGTTGAGACTAATACTCTCTAATTCTCAGTTTCTCCTTTAAAGGTTCATTGATCTTTAAAGGATTGATGAAATGAAACTAAGAGTTAATATTTGATAAGCATTTGTGCTAAGCAAACGTGGTTCCAAATACTTTCTTGACTTCATTTGATCCTCACAACAACCTTATGGACTGCTCTCTGTAATATTTTCCATCTTATAAATGGGGAAACTGAGGCTCAGGAGTGATTAAGGACATTTTTTTTTTTTTTTGGCCACACCACGTGGCTTGTGGGATCCTAGTTCCCCAACCACGGATGGAACCCAGTCCCCAGCAGTGAAAGTGCCAACTCCTAACCTTTGGATCACCAGGGCATTCTCTCAAGGAAATTTCTGATGTCCCACCATAAGTGCTAAGCCAGGATTAGTGCCTGCTTCTGAAGTCTTCATTGTCAACCATTACACTGTGACACAAAGCATGCAATAAAAATCTCAAAAAAGGCTAGCTACTATTACTAACAAAATAATCTCCTTTTCTTAGCTTGATAAATAGCCAGTTTCTGGAAATGTGAAATACAAATATAAATTAGAATAATTGGTAATTTCATCTTTTTTTCTGTCATTAAGCCTGCTTCTTTCTATTTATTTTCCACCCCCACACACCCCCAGGATATGGTGACTGATGCATCTCCATATCTGTTTGAGGCTACAGAAAAAAGATTCTATTTCAAAAATGTTGCCATTTTGATTCCTGAAAATTGGAAAACAAAACCTGAATATGTGAAACCCAAACTTGAGACCTACAAAAATGTAAGAACATTAACTTCTTTTTTCAAATTAAGTTTTATTTTGTGACTTAGATTCTTTTATCAAAATATTCTAGAATTAAATAAAATTGTTTCAATATAGTCTACTGTGAATAAGGTCAATTCATTTGCTGAAATTTTGTAATGATGAAAAATTTTTCTTAAATTTCAGGCTGATGTTCTGGTTGCTGAACCTAATCCAACAGGTAACGATGGACCTTATACTGAGCAGATGGGAGGCTGTGGAGAAAAGGGTGATAGAATTTATCTCACTCCTGACTTCCTAGCTGGAAACAAGTTGCTTCAATATGGACCACAAGGTATGGGTAGAGATGAAATATTCTGCTATGTAATAATTCAATAATTTTATGTTGCAAATAGATCAACAATAGCATTATCTTTCTGAGTAAGAACATAAAAGCCAAATAGACTATTATAGCCTGTTTTTCTCACGTAAAACAGATTCAGAATAGTGCATTTTTTCAGTTAGAAACTTATTTCCTTCATATCCTGCAAATATATGTGTATAACTGTAATATTTTTAATTTTCAGATACTCAAATATCAGATAATAACTGATTAAATAGTTTAGTTAATGTGATGTTAGGTTCCTATGGTTCTGTGGGAAGACACCTGAACAAATTAAATCTCCTGTCTGCAATTCAAATATGGCCAGAACATATGGCAGACATATAATGTTTTCAGACTTTAGTGTGCATTCAGATTATAAATGGATTGTTAAAATGATTCTGATTCAGTAGGTGTGGGGTAGGACTCGAGGATCTGCATATTAAAAAGCTCCCAGGTGATGCTGACACTGCCTGACCTTGGACCACAATTTGAGTACCAGACAGAAAAGCCTTATGTTCAGCTCTGACAAATACCTGCCTAAACAAAAAGTCAACATTTCCTTCACAAAATATCATTTATCATTTTCATATGAAACAAACAGAGCAATCTTTGGATAAAACATTAAAAGAAATCAGCAATGGCATATATACAATATGTACTTTGCAAGGATAATCAAGTGTGATTAGTATTAACTAATTAGGTTAACTAGCAACTAGGTTTCTTTATTATCTTAAAAATATTAGGAATTTTTTTCATTTAAATAGGCAAGGCAGAGAAAACAAGCAAACAAAAGAGCGTTGGTGCCTGCATGTCCCACCCCCAAATACACTAGAGCACTTTTACAGACCTCAACAGAGAGGAGTGTCTAACAAACATACCTCTTTGCTCTTCTTTTACAACATCTCCATAATGGGAACAGAAAATTCCCAGTGTATGGCTCAATAAATACGTGTTGAAGTGATTTACTTACCAATTGATTGATTTACTTATCAACCTAAGCTGTTCCTTCCCAGTCCGGAGCCCACTCCAGTCATCAAGATCACCATATACAATGCCATTATTCCTTTATACCCTCTCCTTTTTGTATTCTGATTCCATGACTACTCCCTCACAATCTCCCCTATCTTTAAGAGGCCATCAGTTATTCCCCGGCTCCTAGAGCAATCTAAAATCCTTAATGTGAGATATTAGGGCTTACTTAATATGCACCTCCTCACTTAATCCTCCAAATTCAGCCTACCTTGGAATTTACATTTCAGAAAAATTGACCGGTACATAAGTCGCTAATATTCATCCAAATATAACAAATTTATTAAGGCCATTTTAAGGTCTAGACAATATGGGCCAAGACATGACAATGAAGAAGTCATGGTACCTCTTTTCATGGAGATGAGTCTATAGTGAGAGACTGGCAAATAAGCAATGACAACATAGCATGACAAATGCCTTAATGGAATATAATGAAAGTGAAAAACGAGGGGTACAAGAACTAGGTTGAGGATGTCAGAGAAGGCTTCTACCTGGATATAAGCTTAATTTTGAAAGAAGAGTAGGAGTTATCTCCCAGTCAGAGATAGGGAGATGGTATTCCAAGCACAGGAAAAATGTGTAAAAATGATCAGAGATGAGCAAAGTCATACGGTGTGACTCTAGAAACCAAAAGGGGTTCAGGAATCCATTGTCATTATGGAGTTTTCGAAGTGGGTGGACAGCAAGAAATATGGCTGCAGAGAGGAACAGGGCCTGAATCATCAGGGACCTTGTATGCATATTGAGAAGTTGGACTTAACTCCGAGCACCATGGGTAAGTCATTGAAGACTAGAGACATGGAGCCAGCTGGGTGAGTGTCGCAGTAGTTCAGGAGTAGGTGGCAATGAGACTGGAAGGATGAGACCAGGTCAAAGCAAAAAGGCAGATGTGGAGTAGGCAGACCTTGACATCTGTCCACATTTGGGTCATTAGGAAGAAGGACCTTCTTGGCTGCCCTAGAGGTCAGCCTGTGCTGACCTCCATTATTACACTTGCACCCCTAAAGATTTTAGTTATCTAAAATGATGTGTGTCATCTGCTAGACCATGAGGTATGTGAGCACAGGGCACTTGTTTTACCTTAGAATGAATAGCTTCCTGGTACTTACTAAGTGCCTAATTAGCACTTGACAATCCAAAATAAGTAGTCATATTTATAGAAATGTACACGTGTCATATCAAATTAAATCCTTAACTTAAAAAAGTAAAGCATAATAATTTTCAGAAGAATTACTTTCTCTGAATTTAAGAGGGTAATTTTGCCATTCTTAATAAGTGTTTACAACATTTTTTCACAGGAAGGGCATTTGTCCATGAATGGGCTCATCTACGATGGGGAGTATTTAATGAGTATAATAATGACCAGAAATTCTACCTATCCAATAGAAGAAAAAAACCAGTAATGTATGTACATTTTGATTAATTTTCCCAAACTGTTTTAAATTGCAACCAATTTTGTCTTGAATTGAATATTTTTAAAATGTCAGTCTTTATCATATTTTCCTCTTTCATTCTTAGCATCTTCTCCTTCAGCTTCCCATAATACTACTACTTTTGTTCACTTTACAAGTGCTTTAGATGAATTCTCTACTCTGCAACTACAAATCATTTGCCTCTTTGTGTGTGTGTACAACTAGAAGAAATTCGCAGGTTCTACATTCAGGATCTCCATCTTCCTGTCTCATAATCAGAGACATAACACTTCAGCGCCTTGCAGGCAGAATAGTATCTGTGTGAACTATATCAGAATGAATGGGCCTGAGAGACACTGGGGAACTTAGCTGAAAGACAGTCCAAACATTAAAACAAAACAAAATTTCTCCCAATTTGAATAAAACCCTATATGGTGTCAGCAGAAAGCAAACTGAATACTTAGAAAGTACCCTGGCTGCCGTAATTTTACAGGTAAGTTCTTGGACTCAAAAGTTTCAGAGAATAAACTGCTTTTATACAAATATTAAAGATAGGGAGCTTCCCAATTCATATTAGACAGTTGGCATAATTCAGATACTAAAACCTGACAGATGGCATGCAAAAGAATTGTGTAGATACAGCTTTCCAAAAAGATTACAAATAAAAGCATAGTAAGTTACACCTGGACTAATTACAGAAATAACAAACACACCAAGGCCAAGAAGGATATCTTCCAGATATCAGAAAATGCTATGATAATAGGTAAGTAATTAATATAGTATATCAAGGAAAAAAGAAAATTATCCCAACAGATTCTGAAGGAATTTGATAAGCTCGCACATTTATACCTCAGTTAAAAACAACAGCCTCTTTTAAAAGACCAGAGCTGGGGCGACAGCCCTCTTCACTTTTGCTTCTAGTTCTACCCCCATGATGGCTCTTTAAGGAGAGGCACTCAGCTTCGGTTTGGTTACTGTCTTTACTCAGCACAGTTTCCAAAGGAAGCTGCATGGAATTCAGAAGGCTGCCTCGGCTTCCCCTTTCTCCCAAAGGAGCATCCCTGCCTTCTGCTTTCCCTTTTCTTTATTACACTCAAATTCTGTCATTCGACATTTTCTCTCCTCTTATGTCACTTTAGGTATAAAAAGACACCAAGTACCTCCCAGAGCTGTACACAGTCTACCCGATTCCTTTAGCTTGTTCCCTCCACACACTACAGCATCCAGTCCCCAGTGTTGATGTGATCACGTTAGGTGAACCTCTCAAATCTCAGCCCACAGATGACATTCAGCCCTGACAGCTGCCTTTCCCACTTCTTGCTATGCTTCCAGATGGAAACTGTATTCCCCTTGAGAGAAAAGCTGATAGTATATATTCTTTCTATGGGATATTCTAGAAATATCTATACATCATTTTCATCCTTCCACAGATAACATTTTGCAAAACTGACGTAATTACCATGTCCTCTTAACAATAAATTTTGTTGTAACATATAAATAGTATTCATTATTTATCTACCAATTTTTTATTACTTCTAAGGCTTAGAAACAACTACAAAAATGACAGTACTACCCATAATAGAAGGCTTCCTTAATATGAAGCAGAACATCAATTGAAAGCCTACTGCCTACATAGTATTTAGTAGGGAATCACTAAACATTCCCAGGAATATGATAAGAATGGGAACTAGAAATTATCATTTTTAGAAAGTTATAGCCAGTGCAATAATGTGTTGGGAAGGTTAAAAAAACAGGGGATACTAGAAAGAGAGAGAGAAAATTGCTTCTAGGCAGATGATAATGTGATCCACTTTGAAAGCCTGAAGGGAAAAACAAACTAAAATTGACAAGGGAAGTCAATAAGGCAATCAGATATATTTGAAGAAAACTCTAAGAAATGTGAAAGCTACATCTGAAGAAAACCACAACACAAAATCCTTCTAGAGAATTTAAAAGAGAATTAAGATTAACTGAGATATTTTTAATTCATAGAATATGTAAATTTGACCCCAATTAATATATAGGTCTTATGAAACTTTAGTCAAAACAATTCTATTTTTACATCATTTTAAAGACCCTGAGCTTATCCAGTAGATAGCAGCTGCAAACATTTTTGAAAAAGTATAGTAATAAAGGAAAATTTTCTTGTTGAATTTAAAATATACAATAAAGCTACATTAATTAAAACAATGCAAACTAGTAGGCATGAAATAATTTACTATTTGATATAGCTAGAATTATAAATCCACAAGGAAAGACAAGATTTCTGTAGATTCAGGACAATTTTTAACTATGTGGGGAAAAAATTAATAGACTCTCTTTCAACTGGATAGACTTATTCAGTATAAAAAAGTAAAACCATGATGAAAATGAGAAGTATATTAATAAATATCAAATTCCTAAATGGTGAATGTCTTCTATTCAAGAGTTGGAAAAAGACATAACTAAAAGAATGATGAATTTGACTACATATAAATTTAAAACTCTTTGCATATAGATCAAACATAAACTAAATTAAAAATAAAAAACATAAAAAGATGTTTGCAAATGTTAAAAAAAACAGGCCTTTAAAAGCTTAACATTATAACAGATAAAAGAAAACAATAACACCCTAATAGAAAAATAGACATGAGAAAATAATCTATATAAAAGAAGAAATAAAAATGGCCAGTAAAAATGTAAAAATGTTCAGACAGTAGTCGTCAAAGAGGTGCAGATTTGACAAAGATAACAATCATTTATTACCTAGTACTAGTGCCTGTCAGTGGGATTGTTGCAGGAAGGGGGAACCGTTCCAGGGCCTGAAACCGGGCTCTTGTCTAACACTTGGAAATGAATTGTCTGAGGAGACACATGTGCTGACAAAGCAAGAGATTTTATTGTGAAAGGGCATCTGGGTGGAGAGCAGTAGGGTAAGGGAATCCAGAAGAACAGCTCTGCCACATGGCTTGCAGTCTGGGGTTTTATGGTGATGGGATTAGTTTCCGGGTTGTCTTTAGCCAATCATTCTGACTTGGAGTCCTTCCTGGTGGTGCAGGCCTTGTTCAGCCAAGATGGGCCAGAGAGAAGGATTCTGGGAGGTGGTTGAACATGTGGTGTCTCCTTTTAACCTTTCCTGAACTCTTCTGGTTGGTGGTAGCTTATTAGTTTCGTGTTTCTTACCAGGACCTCCTGTCATAAAACAATGCATGCAAATAGTTACTATGGTGCCTAGCCAGGGTGGGTGGTTTCAGTCAGTGTGATTCTCCTAACAGGATGAGTGCTCTCATAGATGGTTATCAGAGAAATAAACTAGAATAACCTTGAGTGAAGTGAGTGAAGTCGCTCAGTCGTGTCCAGCTCTTTGCAACCCTGTGGACTGTAGCCAACCAGGCTCCTCTGTCCATGGGATTCTCCAGGCAAGGATACTGGAGTGGGTTGCCATTTCCTTCTCCAAGAATAACCTTCCTGGAAAGCAATTCGATGACACATATCAAATTTCTAGAATTCTTTCCTATTTCTTGATCTACTAATCTTATGTTTAATAATCCATTTTAAAGAAAATATTAGAATAAGTTCTATCAACAGACTTTAAAATGTTCAAATTTCTGAATCTGACCATTTATTCTGGGTGTCAGTCGTAGCAAGCCTGGAAATAGAGTCAAAATGTGATGCACCAATTTCATTTATTCACAGAAGTTTTATTTTTAGCACCAAAAAATTCATGGAGGAAAAAAATTAAGTAAATTAGGCTAAATTCACATTGTAATTTCAAAATGTGAAGTTATTAAAATCACATTTTGAAAGAATATTATGAATTATAATAATACATTACAATTTAAATGTACTAAAATACTAAGTTTTATAAGATTAGACAGTAAAGCTATACATAGAATGTTATGCTGATACATAGAGAAGGAAATGCTTTAGCACATTAACAATAGTTTATCTCTGACAGTGGGATATGATTTTTTTCTTCTCTTCTTTAGACTCTTCCTACTTTCCAAATTTCTTATGTTCATATGTTTTTTTATATACTCAAAAAATAAGATGTGGGGGAAAAGTACTCCATTCACAACAGTGACAAACTCATAAGCATATAAATAAAAATCTAAAATATCTATATAAACACACACAAACTATGCAAAAACTGTATAACATAAACTAGCTGGATCAAAACAAACAAACAAATAAAAAAATGTCAGCAAAACTTTCTAGAGAAACAAAAGAGGATCTTGATTTTTCAGGAATGACAGGACCAGATTAGAAATTGCCTCAGGACTTTGGTCCTTATTAATTCTTAACAGTGGCTGTAAGTCAGCCTTAGCTTTTATGCTGCATAGAAACACTTTCTGATATCATTTTGGGAACCCTCATATACTTTCTGGTAAACAAAATTACTCTGATGAGAATTTGATAATTTTAATATTTAAGGTGATGCATTTATTTCTTAAATTATAAAGGGAAATTATAAACAATACTGTCTGTACAAACTGACGAGAGTCCAACACTTTGAAATTATCATTTCACTTAAATATCTATCTGAATATATCTGCAGATGTTCAGCAGGTATTACCGGTGAAACTGTAATAGAGAAGTGTCAAGGAGGAAGCTGTGTCACTCAACCATGCAAACATGACAGAAAAACAGGACTGTATGAAGAAGGATGTGAATTCATACCTCATAAGAGTCAGACTGAGAAGGCTTCAATAATGTATTCACAAAGTATTGATACTGTAAGTGCCATGTCCTTTTTCTTCTTTTTTTCTTGACATGAATTTAGTGAGGTTTTTATCCCAGATGATGCAAGATAGGGTGAAATGTTAGGAAGTCAAGTGTCAGTATCAGTATCACTTCAGTGGCTCAGTCGTGTCCAACTCTTTGCAACCCCATGAACCGCAGCACGCCAGGCCTCCCTGTCCATCACCAACTCCCAGAGTTTACCTAAACTCATGTCCATTGAGTTAGTGATGACATCCAACCATCTCATCCTCTGTCATCCCCTTCTCTTCCTGCCTTCAATCTTTCCCAGCATCAGGGTCTTTTCAAATGAGTCAGCTTTTCGCATGAGGTAGCCAAAATATTGGAGTTTCAGCTTCAACATCAGTCCTTCCAATGAACACCCAGGACTGATTTCCTTTAGGATGGACAGGTTGGATCTCCTTGCAGTCCAAGGGACTCTCAAGAGTCTTTTCCAACACCACAGTTCAAAAGCATCAATGCTTCAGCACTCAGCTTTCTTTATAGTCCAACTCTCACATCCATACATGACTACTGGAAAAACGATAGCCTTGACTAGACGGATCTTTGATGACAAAGTAATGTCTCTGCTTTTGAATATGCTATCTAGGTTGGTCATAACTTTCCTTCCAAGGAATATGCATCTTTTAATTTCATGGCTGCATTCACCATCTGCAGTGATTTTGGAGCCCCCCCAAATAAAGTCAGCCACTGTTTCACCATCTATTTGCCATGAAGTGATGGGACCAGATGCCATGCTCTTAGTTTTATGAATGTTGAGATTTAAGCCAACTTTCTCACTCTCCTCTCTCACTTTCATCAAGAGGCTCTTTAGTTCTTCTTCACTTTCTGCCATAAGGGTGGTATCATCTGCATATCTGAGGTTATTGATATTTCTCCCAGCAGTCTTGGTTCCAGCTTGTCCTTCTTCCAGCCCAGCATTTCTCATGATGTGCTCTGCATATAAGTTGAATAAGCAGGGTGACAATATACAGCCTTGACGTACTCCTTTTCCTATTTGGAACCAGTCTGTTGTTCCATGTCCAGTTCTAACTGTTGCTTCCTGACCTGCATATAGGTTTCTCAAGAGGCAGGTCAGGTGGTCTGGTATTCCCATTGCTTTCAGAATTTTCCACAGTTTATTGTGATCCACACAGTCAAAGGCTCTGGCATAGTCAATAAAGCAGAAATGGATGTTTTTCTGGAACTCTCTTGCTTTTTCCATGATCCAGCGAATTTGGCAATTTGATCTCTGGTTCCTCTGCCTTTTCTAAAACTAGCTTGGACATCTGGAAGGTCACGGTTCACATATTGCTGAAGCCTGGCTAGGAGAATTTTGAGCATTACTTTACTAGCTGTGAGATGAGTGCAATTATGCAGTAGTTTGAGCATTGTTTGGCATTGTCTTTCTTTGGGATTGGAATGAAAACTGACTTTTCCAGTCATGTGGCCACTGCTCAGTTTTCCAAATTTGCTGACATATTGAGTGCAGCACTTTCACAGCATCATCTTTTAGGATTTGAAATGGTTCAACTGGATTCCATCACCTCCACCAGCTTTGTTCATAGTGATACTTCTTAATGCCCACTTGACTTCACATTCCAGGATGTCTGGCTCTAGGTGAGTGATCACACCTTCCTGATTATCTTGGTCGTGAATATCTTTTCTGTATAGTTCTTCTGTGTATTCTTGCCACCTCTTCTTAATATCTTCTGCTTCTGTTAGATCCCTACCATTTCTGTCCTTTATTGAGCCCAGGTTTGCATGAAATGTTCCCTTGATATCTCTAATTTTCTTGAAGAGATCTCTAGTCTTTCCTATTCTATTGTTTTCCTGTATTTCTTTGCATTGATCGCTGAGGAAGGCTTTCTTATCTCTCCTTGCTATTCTTTGGAACTCTGCATTCAAATGGGTATATCTTTCCTTTTCTCCTTTGCTTTTCGCTTCTGTTCTTTCACAGCTATTTGTAAGGCCTCCTCAGACAGCCATTTCGCTTTTTTGTATTTCTTTTTCTTGGGGATGGTTGATCCCTATCTTCTGTACAATGTCATGAACCTCCGAACATAGTTCATCAGGCACTCTATCAGATCTAGCCCCTTTAATCTATTTCATGTCAAGTGAAGAGCGAGCAGCTTTTCTCTATTGGACAAAACAGGAGAACATAATCAGGAATAAAGTCCTATCTTTCCCAGACCCCTTGCTTAGTTTTGGTTTTTTTGTTATGTTGTTGTTGTTGTTGTTTTGTTTTGTTTTGTTTTGTTTTGTTTTTTGCTTCTCCATCGTCTCTCTTCCACTAGCTTTTAGTTTAATGGCTTAAAACTACTTCAAATATTCTTAAAGACAGACAAACACAAGAGTTATTTATATAAGAAATTCATCCAGGGGATCAGGTACTTTTTTCTCTGAGTAATAAGGACATGATCAGTAGCCTTTAACTTTCAGAGATCTTTCAGCCTGCATATTTGTTTTTGGTTGTTAACTAAAATTTTCTATCTTTTTAAGAATGTTGGTGCCATTAGGGAGTTTGTACATAATTTTAATAGCTTTAAATAGTTTTAAAATACAGATCTTTCTCCATCCCATTGTAAGTTGAAAATGCATTTAATATACCTCACCTACTGAACATCTTAACTTAGCCCAGCCTGCCTCATGCATCCTCAGAACATTTACATTAGTTTTGGGCAAAACCATCTACCATAAAGTCTGTGGTATAATAAGGTGTTGAATATGTCCTATAATTTATTGAATACTGTACAGAAGTAAAAAGACAGAATGGCTGTAAGCACATTACTTATTTGCCCTCACAAACATCTGGTTCACTAGAAGCTTCATAGAGCTCAATGCCACTAGCCACCATCACCAGAGAGTATCATACTGCATGCCACAACCCAGGAAAAGATCAAAATTCAAAATTTGAGGTATGGTTTCTACTGAACGTGTATTGCTTTTGCACCATCAGTTCAGTTCAGTTCAGTCGCTCAGTTGTGTCCAACTCTTTGCAACCCCATGAATCGCAGCACGCCAGGCCTCCCTGTTCATCACCATCTCCCGGAGTTCACTCAGACTCATGCCCATCGAGTCCGTGATGCCATCCAGCCATCTCATCCTCTGTCGCCCCCTTCTCCTCCTGCCCCCAATCCCTTCCAGCATCAGAGTCGTTCCCAATGAGTCAACTCTTCACATGAGGTGGCCCAAACACTGGAGTTTCAGCTTTAGCATCATTCCTTCCAAAGAAATCCCAGGGCTGATCTCCTTCAGAATGGACTGGTTGGATCTCCTTGCAGTCTAAGGGACTCTCCAGAGTCTTCTGCAACACCACAGTTCAAAAGCATCAATTCTTCAGTGCTCAGCCTTCCTCACATTCCAAATCTCACATCCATACATGACCACAGAAAAAACCATAGCCTTGACTAGATGGACCTTAGGGCAAAGTAATGTCTCTGCTTTTGAATATGCTATCTAGGTTGGTCATAACTTTTCTTCCAAGGAGTAAGCATCTTTTAATTTCATGGCTGCAGTCACCATCTGCAGTGATTTTGGAGCCCCCAAAAATAAGTCTGACACTGTTTCCACTGTTTCTCCATCTATTTGCCATGAAGTGATGGGACTGGATGCCATGATCTTCGTTTTCTGAATGTTGAGCTTTAAGCCAACTTTTTCATTCTTCTCTTTCACTTTCATCAAGAGGCTTTTTAGTTCCTCTTCACTTTCTACCATAAGGGTGGTGTCATCTGCATATCTGAGGTTATTGATATTTCTCCCAGCAATCTTGATTCCAGCTTGTGTTTCTTCCAGTCCAGCATTTCTCATGATGTACTCTGCAGAGAAGTTAAATAAGCAGGGTGACAATATACAGCCTTGACGTACTCCTTTTCCTATTTGGAAACAGTCTGTTGTTCCATGTCCAGTTCTAACTGTTGCTTCCTGACCTGCATACAGATTTCTCAAGAGGCAGGTCAGGTCGTTTGGTATTCCCATCTCTTGAAGAATTTTCCATAGTTTATTGTGATCCACACAGTCAAAGGCTTTGGCATAGTCAATAAAGCAGAAATAGATGTTTTTCTGGAACTCTCTTGCTTTTTCCTTGATCCAGCAGATGTTGGCAATTTGATCTCTGGTTCCTCTGCCTTTTCTAAAACTAGCTTGAACATCAGGAATTTCACGGTTTATGTATTGCTGAAGCCTGGCTTGGAGAATTCTGAGCATTACTTTACTAGCGTGTGAGATGAGTGCAATTGTGTGGTAGTTTGAGCATTCTTTGGCATTGCCTTTCTTTGGGATTGGAATGAAAACTGACCTTTTCCAGTCCTGTGGCCACTGCTGAGTTTTCCAACTTTGCTGGCATATTGAGTGCAGCACTTTCACAGCATCATCTTCCAGGATTTGAAATAGATCAACTGGAATTCCATCACCTCCACTGGATTTGTTCATAGTGATGCTTTCTAAGGCCCACTTGACTTCACATTCCAGAATGTCTGGCTCTAGATGAGTGATCACACCATCGTGATTATCTGGGTCATGAAGATCTTTTTTGTACAGTTCTTCTGTGTATTCTTGCCCCCTCTTCTTAATATCTTCTGCTTCTGTTAGGTCCATATCATTTCTGTCCTTTATTGAGCCATAATAAAGTCCAAAAATTGTAAGTTTACAATGTAATTGTGAGTCAGTGATCATCTGCATTTCTTTTTTTTTTAATTTTTAATTTTACTTTATTTTAGTTTACAATACTGTATTGGTTTTGCCATACATTGACATGAATCCACACGGGTGTACATGAGTTCCCAAATATGAACCCCCCTCCTATCTCCCCCCCCATATCATCTCTTTGGATCATCCCCGTGCACCAGCCCCAAGCATCCTATATCCTGCATCAAACATAGACTGGTGATTCGTTTCTTACATGATAGTATACATGTTTCAATGCCATTCTCCCAAATCATCCCACCCTCTCCCTCTCCCACAGAGTCCAGAACTCCGCTCTACACATCTGTGTCTCTTTTGCTGTCTCACATACAGGGTCATCATTACCATCTTTCTAAATTCCATATATATGTGTTAGTGTACTGTATTGGTGTTTTTCTTTCTGGCTTACTTCACTCTGTATAATCGGCTCCAGTTTCATCCATCTCATCAGAACTGATTCAAATGTATTCTTTTTAATGGCTGAGTAATACTCCATTGTGTATATGCACCACAGCTTTCTTATCCATTCATCTGCTGATGGACATCTAGGTTGTTTCCATGTCCTAGCTATTATAAACAGTGCTGCGATGAACATTGGGGTACACATGTCTCTTTCAATTCTGGTTTCCTCAGTGTATATGCCCAGCAGTGTGATTGCTGGGTCATAAGGCAGTTCTATTTGCAATTTTTTAAGGAATCTCCACACTGTTCTCCATAGTGGCTGTACTAGTTTGCATTCCCACCAATAGTGTAAGAGGGTTCCCTTTTCTCCATACCCTCTCCAGCATTTATTGCTTGCAGACTTTTGGATCGCAGCCATTCTGACTGGTGTGAAGTGGTACCTCATTGTGGTTTTGATTTGCATTTCTCTAATAATGAGTGATGTTGAGCATCTTTTCATGTGTTTGTTAGCCATCTGTATGTCTTCTTTGGAGAAATGTCTATTTAGTTCTTTGGCCCATTTTTTGATTAAGTCGTCTATTTTTCTGGAATTGAGCTGCATCAGTTGCTTGTATATTTTTGAGATTAGTTGTTTGTCAGTTGCTTCATTTGCCATTATTTTCTCCCATTCAGAGGGCTGTCTTTTCACCTTGCTTATATTTTCCTTTGTTGTGCAGAAGCTTTTAATTTTAATTAGATCCCATTTGTTTATTTTTGCTTTTATTTCCAGAATTCTGGGAGGTAGGTCATAGAGGATCCTGCTGTGATTTATGTCTGAGAGTGTTTTGCCTATGTTCTCCTCTAGGAGTTTTATAGTTTCTGGTCTTACGTTTAGATCTTTAATCCATTTTGAGTTTTTTGTGTGTGTGGTGTTAGAAACTGATCTAGTTTCATTCTTTTACAAGTGGTTGACCAGTTTTCCCAGCACCACTTGTTAAAGAGACTGTCTTTACTGCATTTCTTAATAATTTATTAAATGACCAACTGGTCATAAACTTGACAAATTATCTTTATTAATGCCAAACATATACATCAGCTAATTTGCACAAACTAAGATAAATGCATCAGTTAAGTGACTTCAGTGCAGAATGCCTCTTATCTTCCCAGTCTTTTACACAAAATTGTTTTCTTTTTGGAATAAGAGTGTAGCAACTTGCAAGGGTCTATCTATAATAATAAAGTGAAAGTGAATGTTGCTCAGTCATGTCTGACTCTTTGTTATCCCATGGACTGTACAGTTCATGGAATTCTCCAGGTCAGAATACTGGAATGGGTAATCTTTCCCTTCTCCAGGGGATCTTCCCAACCAGGGATCGAACCCAAGTCCCCACATTGCAGGTGGATTCTTTACCAGCTGAGCCACAAGGGAAGACTTAATAGAGATAAGTTTTTAAAATGTGGTTCACTAAGGCCATCCTTCAGTCTGGCTTTGTAGTTATTTCCAGGATAATTCAGAAACTTCCAAAGGGGGGACTAGATTGTTTTAAATTAGTCACAGTTAAAGGTGATGCACAGTCAGGTTTGGGAGCCTCTGCTTGGGGTTTACAAAAAACTATTTCAGATTCCCTTGCTAAAAATTAGCTATAATGATAATACAGAAAGTGAAACTGTTAGTTGCTCAGTTGTGTCTGACTCTGCAAATCCGTGGACTGTAGCCCACCAGCCTCTTCTGTCCACGTAATTCTCTAGTCAAGAATAGTGGAGTGGTTTGCTGTTTCCTACTCCAGGGATGGTCATATGGAAACACTACCAAAACCATCTGAAAAATACAAATAAAGAGAAAAATAAATGTTTTCCAGCTAATGATGACTTTTTACATTACTTGAATCCCAGATATTTAGGATTTTTAATTGAATATAAAACTGTAAAGTCACTGAGAGGAAGAATTAGTTTATACCGTTTTTGTGTACTAAGGCTCCTTTTTAAATCCCCCAAATAAGACAATGGCAACCCACTCCGGTACTCTTGCCTGGAAGAAAGGGGAAGACACTATCGTTTGTTGGCTGTGTTTGTATTGTCTATCGCCTATGTTCTCCTGTAGTTGTTGCCTAGCAACTATTGCCATTCTGTAGATTTTAAAACACCAGCGACATACAGATTGGTAAATGTTATTAAAAACAACAACAACAACAAACTTAAATTGAGCTTTTATTGTGTATCAGATATAGGGCTAAGTTTTGAGGAAGTAAATTTAATGAGACAGGGTTCTGTCATAGATTAATTTTCATCCATTCAGTAAGTACACTGTAATGTTAAAGGGGCCTTGTTTCAATTTCTTATAGGGTACTGTGAGGTCACAAGGTTGAGTGGAAATTCTTTGTAGAAAGGGTATGAAATGAGAAAACATTTTGAGAATAACTTTTGGGGCTGAAACATGAAGGTAGAGTTCACAAGGCAGAAGACATAGGAAGAACTCCTCAACATAGTGGGAATGGTGAGCAGACACAGAGATATATAAACAGTCTGGCAACCTTGAGCACTTAAAGGCTGCAATAGGGAATATTAGAGCCTTGGGACACACAGCCTGCGTGAGGATAGACAGTGAAGTGAAGTAGTCTGGATTGTAGTGTGTGAGCAATGATGAGCCACAAAAAGATATTAAGTACAGGAATAAGAAGGACTATGTCCCTGGTAGCTGTGGAGTAGAGCAGTATGGAAAAGTCATATAGGAGACTCCAGTAGTTGAGGGAGGGACCATGAGGGCTTGAATGATGGACATTCCATTGGAGAAGGAAAAAAGGTGATGTACTAGAAAGAGAGTGAAATGTATTGATGGTGTTATTTTGTAGAGGAAAGAAGGAAGGAAAACCATTTCCTGATTTAGGTGGCTGAATAGATAGTGGTGACATCAAGTTAGGAAATGCTTGGTGATGAAGAGGGGCAGAGTCAAAGGAAAGGTGATGTGTTCCGTTATGAACACCTGAGGTTGAGGATCCTGTGCAACATCGAACTGGATTTTGGAGAGAGCTGGAATGTTTGGTATTGAAAGTCGAAACACAAGGTATTTATAAATCACTCAGAAGTAAGAAAGTGAGCAGGAAGTGAAGGGAATGGAGAGAGAAAATGGTACCAGTGGAGAAATGTTGAGATATAGGTGGCTTGAGGATACTGGTGATTGCTTGCAATGGCAAATTTGAGAAATAGGAGGGAAGCTAAGGACAGGCAAATAGATTCTTAGGAGCACAAAGGGTCAGTGAGGTCAAAGACATGTTTTGAAATAGAAGCTCTGAATTTTCATTGTGATTTTCCCCAAGGTAGACTGAGAAGGAGGGCGCACAAATGTAAATCTACATTTAAAATATTTTAATCAAATTATTAAATATTTTAACAAGTAATTTACTGTTATCTATATCATTTTACTGACAATTTTAGGTGGTTAAATTCTGTACAGAAAAAAATCACAATAAAGAAGCCCCAAACCAGCAAAACACAAAATGCAATCGCCGAAGTACATGGGAAGTGATCCAAGATTCAGAGGATTTTAAAACAACAACTCCTATGACAACACAGCCACCCAAGCCCACCTTCTCATTGCTGCAGATTGGACAAAGAATTGTGTGTTTAGTCCTTGATAAGTCTGGAAGCATGACGGTAAGTTCACGGGGTCTTGGTCTTCTGGATGCTCATCTCATATTTCTATATGATATGATCTAGACCACATCTTGGAACTGGCTGTGAATAAACACAACCCCAAAGGTCAGAACAGTTACAAGCATAATATTTCCATCAGAAAAGGCCACTTACACTCTGTTCAACAAAAATTCAGCATCAAGTGTCTCATTTGCCAAATAGCTTTCAATTTGTGAGCAAAGATCTGATGAACTATATAGAATTAACCTTTCTTATGTTTTCCTGACAATATGTACATTTATAAAACTATTTCTAGCGCATTGAAGTAATGAACTAAAGCCAAACCTGGATGTAGCTTTTAGAGTTATTTATACAAAAGCCCTGAAATTTTATCCAAATATACTACTAAATATAAAGGAGAAATGTTCCTCCATAGAAGGATGTGCCTTGAGTAAGCTTGTTATTTACTCTGCACTGAGGCAGCTACCTCCAAATTCCCTCTGTTCTGTTGTCAGTCTGCCTGTCCAAACCTAACCTGACTGCTTTTCTTCTGCTTTTCCATTTAGATCGGTAACCGCCTTAAACGACTGAATCAAGCAGGCAAACTCTTCCTTCTGCAGACGGTTGAGCAAGGGTCCTGGGTCGGGATGGTGACGTTTGACAGTGCTGCCTATGTACAAAGTGAACTTGTACAGATAAACAGTGCCACTGAAAGAGACACGCTCACCAAAAGCTTACCCACAACAGCCTCAGGAGGAACATCCATCTGCTCTGGGCTTCAGTCAGCATTCACTGTGAGACAAGTTCCCCTATCATAGTTTGCCGATGTTTACAATTTCTGTCTCCTAAGAAATTACCCTCTCCAGTATTTCTATGCATGCCTCGTGTCTAGCTGAATTAGACAACCAAGGGCAGAGCAAGGGTCCAGATGGTGCAGACACAGGCCCCAGAAACTATCGTTAACTAATTCATTCACACTTTTGTGTTTTTCTGCATCTGTGCATTCACGCTTTTCTGCTTCCATTTGAAACATTCCTGGTGTTACTTCTATATGCCGGGCGCTGCAACGTGCCAGGCGTTAAGCGTACCATGAGGGCCAAACATGCCACACCTGCTGTCATGGAGCTTAAAATCTTACTGGGGGAAGATTCTTTAACCTCATAGTCACACAAATAAGTGTATAATCATACACTAATGTATGCTATGATAAAAGGTATACAGGGACATAAAAGAATATCTTCTCTGAAGAAAAAAGTAAACTTCGAGTTATGGTTAAATATTGAAGTAGCGTAACATTCCAAACTTTTGGGTGTATAAGACCTCTTTTGGGGCAAGCAAATGGTTTAAGTTTGAAATAGGAGGGCTTAGGAACTGGGAGTCTAACTGTATTAGGGATGTATCCAAAGATCCCATCTGAATATCCAATCATGTCACCCCTCTACTTAGGTCTCAATTTCTCTGATTTTCAACAAAGCTAAGTAAAATTTCTCAATAAAATATTTAATTTATTTTATAATATAGCCCCTACCTACCTTTCCAGGCTTAAGTACCTGGGACTCTCTTCCAGATATTTATGCTTACGCAAATTAGAGTACCTGTCCTTTGCCAGCAGTTTCCACACTTTTGCCCAGCCAGCTTCCTATTTAATTTTTCATCCCTCCTCTGTATCTCTAATCATACTCTTCCTTCACATATCCATCCCAGACACTATCTATTTCTTGACATCTTTCCTGATCCTTTCAACTGTATAGACTTTCTCTTTCTGAATCCTACGAACTTGTTTTCTGCTTTTAAAAATATCTCAAGAGTTTTAGCTTTTCTGTCTTCTTTCCTGTCATGTCCCTTGCTCAAACAAAACTTGTTTCAAGATATGAATTATCTTTTAACTTCTGGCACAATATTTTTTATATAGGAGGTTCTCAATAAATAAAATTAAATTAAGCTATTTGATTATATCAGATGCTTAAGTAATCCAAACATAAATTATGATAATCTATATCTATTAGAGGCTATTTAGTCCCATGAAATAAGTAATAGGAGGCTGAGAGAAGCTGGCTGGTCTAAGGTCTCAGAATCTCTGCAGTGTCTTGGGAAAGTCTACCCTCTGCCTGCTTGGGGCACAACACATCAATGGGGTTATTCCCGATTTCCAAGCAGCAGCAGGAATATTTAGTTTTCAGCTCACATGTTTCATGTTGACAGTGGACTCAAGCATTCCCTCATATGCAGTCTGACTCTCTGACCCTTCTATTCCACTTTGAAGATCAGTTCCCTAGAAGTGGATTTTATAGCATACACAGTCAGCTTCAAAACCCTTCTCCAGATGCCTTTGTGCACCTGGATTCTCTTGCCTCTGCCACTCACCCACACACTTTGATTAAAGAAGCAAATAAGGGAGGGAAACTGACACTGAAATCACTGACCTGTCTACAGAACTCATGGTATACAAAATTCGAGGGGAAGTGATTAATACCAGACAGCCTGATGGTGAAGAGGGAACTTCTGGTTCTGCATTTCCCACTGCAGTGGGTGAGAGAGTATGTGAGGCACACAATTGGAATTTAGATGCTCCTCCTGCCCTACAGAGCCCAGGTATGGGGTGGGAGGAGCTTGTGTATGACCACAGGGTAATGAGGCAAAGGGCCTTGGATCCTTCCCTGTCTCAAGTTCCCTGCTGGCCCCTGGTGAGGACCCTGGTCAGGTATGGCAGTGCTATCTGTTGAGCTGGGGCCACTGGACTTTATTTGTTTTCTTAGCTTGATCAGTGCCCATTGGTTTTCCACCAGCTGACTCACCACACTCTGGCTCTCAATGCTGGAGCACAGCCCTGAGCCCCCCATGTCCTGCATCTAGCATTTGGGAGGTTGCACACCCCTTAGCTTCTAGAACAAGATAAATTATCCTCTTGCCTGCCAATTCTCAAGTCAGCTGATTTCCACTTCCCCTATGGATACTTGCGGACTTCTGCATGTCCATGACACACAGCAATGATAGGGAGTGGGACAAGGGAATCCAAATTGAGCCATTCCTCTGGCCTCTCAGGGGCTTCTCTGGTGTCTCAGATAGTAAGGAATCTGCCTGCAATGCAGGAGACCTGGGTTCAATCCCTGGGTTGTAAAGATCCCTGGAGAAGGAAATGCCAACCCACTCCAGTATACTTGCCTGGAGGATCCCATGGACAGAGCACCCTGGTGGGCTGCAGTCCATAGAGTCAAAAGAGTCAGACATGACTGAGTGAGCCCTGCAGCTTGGTCAGACTGCGGTCTCAACCACAGCTGACAGGCTCCTGGGCTCCTGGGCTCCAGGCTTCCTCACATGACAGCAATCATTCTGCCTTCATCCTTTATGGAGCAGCCCCCTCTCAAAAGGAGTGGGGCAGAAGTCTCCTCTGCTTTCAGCTTCTCTTTTAACCTACATCAAGTTTCTTCCCTTTCTGAGAGTCTGGTCCAGAGATTGGAGTTACTTAGAATTACTTGTTTCCTCTACGTCTGAGTCTCCCTTCCTCTTTTTAAGGGAAGGTGAACTCTTGCCTTCCTCTTCATAAACATGATTTTTATCTGATTTTCCTTCTTATCCAATATTGGCACAAGGTGTAACTTTTCTATAGCACATAAAAAACATAATCTGTGTCCACCAGGACTGGTTGAGACATAGGTGTCATAAGACAATTAGGAACTAGGGACTAATAAGAACAAAATGTTTTGCTTTCATCAAAGGGGATATTAAAAATTTTAGTAATTCATGTGAACTGCTGCTGCTGCTAAGTTGCTTCAGTCGTGTCCGACTCTGTGTGACCCCATAGACGGCAGCCCACCAGGCTCCCCTGTCCCTGGGATCCTCCAGGCAAGAACACTGGAGTGGGTTGCCATTTCTTTCTCCGATGCATGAAACTGAAAAGTGAAAGTGAAGTCACTCAGTCGTGTCCAACTCTTAGCGACCCCATGGACTGCAGCCTACCAGGCTCCTCCATCCATGGGATTTTCCAGGCAAGAGTACTGGAGTGGGGTGCCATTGCCTTCTCCACATGTGACCTGAGAACTGGCCAATCAGAACCAAGGCCAGCCATGAACAGCTGGAATGGTAAGACTGCTGAATACCAGGCAAGCTAAAATCTTCCATGAGTCTAATATGATAATAGTAATATATTAGTCCCCATTATTATCCCTATTAAATGAGGATGGTTTCTGAAGTTAACTTGAAACCTCTGAAAGCCTGTCAAGGAGACATCATGTGAAGGAAACTAGAAGACCCTTCTTTTCTGAATCCCTAGAGCTGTCCATCCCTGGGACTGCCCTGTATCCCACCTTACTGAGCCTTCTCTGCAACAGGCTAACCAAGGGAAAAAAGCATTGTCAAGTTCCATGAATCTTGCTGATTTATAATTGTATCACTGCAAGACAGAGAGATATTTGACCATTCCCAGACACTTTTGTTTATTCCCTCTAGAATTTCTCTTCTCGTTCCCTTTAATTGCAGTTTTCCCAATACTTTGGCTACTCTGAGTGTGACAACTCATGCCTGAATTATGTCTTTAGGTGATTAAGAAGAAATATCCAACAGATGGAGCTGAAATCGTCTTACTGACCGATGGGGAGGACAACACTATAAGTGCATGCTTTGATGAGGTGAAACAAAGCGGAGCCATCATCCACACAGTTGCCCTGGGGCCATCTGCAGCGCAGGAACTAGAGGAGATGTCGAAAATGACAGGTGAAGGGTGACCTGCAGTCCCGCTGCATCTTCTCTCCCACTGGACTTTGAGCTCCAGGGCACTGGGCAGTAGGGGAAGGGCAGAGCGAGGAGATATGGGATTATCCTACTGAGCAATCAGCTCCCCTTTCCCCCAAATGACTTTAGAACTGGCTCCACTCATTTATTCTAATGCCTTGTTTCTAGGATTAGGGCAGTCTGGAGAAGATGGGACCAGCACACCACACACGACTCTCTTCCCAGACACCTTATAAAGATTGGAAAGAATCTACTAGGTTAACTAGGAGCTATTCACTTCCAGTTGGCAGCTGACCAAGAGACCCTGGGGAGACAGAGGACAAGCCACTAACTATATAATACATGATACAAGTGCTGTGTTAGTAATAGAGGGTACAGTGAGCACAAAGAAGGGAGCCTAGACTTCATCTGGGGAAGAAGTGTACAGGAAGATGACATCTGAACTGGGACTTGAACAAGAAGTAGCAGGGGAAAACAAAGTGCCTGCTGAACCACACACAAGGTCACTCCGAAAATATAGAATGTAATGCAGTTTCTTTGTAAAACATTCAGATACTGTGCTTCACCTTCCATATGCACATGCTTAAAATAGATCCCACCTGAACTGTTCTTCAGCAGAGTGGGTTTTTATTACTTTAAATTTGTTTAACCTAGGGTCAGAATTATGGATATTAATTGCTGAGTTGTCCTCTGAGCCAGCTAAAACAACAGACTGTTTGCTCCTAACAGTGTTTGTCTTATGCTGGGATTCCTAGAAGCAGAGCCTGAGAAAGGGATTTGGGCGCATGTGATTTACAGAGGGAGAGCTCTCAGGTGAAAGGGGCAGTAGGGACCAAGATCAGGCAGGGGAGGAAGCTAAGCACAGATGTGAATTAGGAGGCCAGCTGAAGCCTGACCTCACAGGAGGCTCTGGATCTAGAACTGCAAGACAGATTTGGTCCAGTCTTCAAAGACAGACCATTGTACCACTGTGTCCATCAGTCAGTGGTTAAAAAATGTCAGGGCAGGGCAGGGGTGAGTGGGGCATGCTGTTCTTTAGCTAGGGTGGCCCCATTTTGTAAGGCAATTTTCTGAAAAGGAGGCAGCTATATGCTGTTTGGCTAACACTCAGCTGCTGGGGAGAGATGCATTGGTCTAGATAAGGGGACCTGGGTGATCTGGGTGAGGCACCAACAGGATGACCAAAACACTCTCCTCAGATTTTAGATGTTACTAAGACTTTAAAAGTGCCTTAACATCAACTATCTTAGTTACACCTGTTCAAAATAGGTGTAGACTACATGGCTGGTATATCATCTCGTGTTTACCACATATAACACTTTTCTATAACCATCACTTGTCAGTTATTTCTTGCTGCTGTAACATACACATTTTTTTCTGGTTTAAGAGAAAATTTGAAAGTCAAGCTCGCTAAGATCATGTGTAAAATAAGAATAAATCAATACACTTGCCGTGAGGCTTAATGGCTCGTATGAAAGTGCATGACCTTTAAAACACAAAATTTATATTACTAGTTTTGGTCTATTGGAGATTCTTAACTGCTTTGAAGAGGGCTGAAGCAGCCAAATGATGATGCTGCTGAAGGATTTGTTTAGTAGGATTAAAATATATGTAATAGTATCAGCTTCTGAGTTAATTTGGATACCTATTTAATGTTAATCTATTAATATTAATGCTTTAATAGCACAAAAGAGTAAGTATTTTGTGTATTTTGTCTTAACAATTGCTAAAATGTTGCAAATATTTGTTTTCTAGAAAATAACTTCTGATAACATAATTGCATTCTAGGAGGTTTGCAGACATATGCTTCAGATCAGGTTCAGAATAATGGCCTCATGGATGCTTTCGCGGCCCTTTCATCAGGAAACAAAGCTGTCTCCCAGCGCTCCATTCAGGTCAGAGTTCCTCCTCAGTTTTTCATGTTTGTTAAAAACCATAGCCAAGATAGGGAATTTCATGGTTATGAGTTTTAAGTTCCACATTCCTCTAGTAATGAATTAAAATTAAAATAGAAGCTTCAGCCTGATATTAGCCATTATTTCTAAAATGCAACAGTATTCCTTTAAACAAGGCAATCAGTGCTTCTAATTTGGAAACATTACTAAGTGACTTACTCTTAGAAACCATCAACATAAAATGTAATGGGTCCAAGAATTCTTTTTTAACATATGTTAACAAGCACCCATAGCAATATAATTGGCCCAGAATTGTCTTCAGAGTAGATCATCTCAATATAAATTATCTGGAAAAACTGTTCAGGGATTACTTGGTCTTTTTTTCCATTACCTCAACTCCCTGATATTTGTCAAGATTTTCCTATAAAGAGTGGAAAGTGATTTGTACCGTGAAAAGCCCATGTGGTCAGTCCAGACACCTGGATCCTGTTCCTGGATCTGTCATTGACTGTGACCACGGGCAAAGAACTTCACCTCTCTGGACTTAAGTTCTCAGCCAGACATGAACCAGAAAACTTCTGCGGTCCCATCTGGTTCTAGAATTTCAAGAAAACAGAATTTTCTTTCAAAAGTCTTGGGACAATAAAAACTGGACAAATATATAAAGTGCTCTTTCCTAATGGCTGTAAAAATTATTCATGTGAATCTTTAAACCAGAGAGAGTGAACAGTCAGCACCACACCTGTGTGAGTTGTAACTTTTATTGTGAATGAAAGTAAAAATAATGTAAATCAAAGCCAAATAATGACCTATTCTACATTACAGGGAATTCTAATCAATACTCTGTAATGGCCTATGTGGGAAAAGAATCTATAGGTGCTTCTCTGGTGGCTCAGTGGCAAAGAATCTGTCTGCAATGCAGGAAACATGAATTCAATCCCTGAGTTAGTAAGAATCCCTGGAGAAGTAAATAGCAACCCACTCTAGTACTCTTACCTGGAAAATGCCACGGACAGAGGAGCCTGGAGGGTTATAGTCCATGGGGTCACAACAGAATTAGGAACTAAACACAGCATAGGTGTATGTGTAACTGATTCACTTTGCTGTACTCCTGAAACTAACACAACACTCTGAATCAACTATACTCCAATAAAAAATTTTTTAAAGCCAAATAATGTCAGATTTCAAAACAATAGGCTTTTTAGTTTATCAGTGTAGCATTTATTCAGTCAAAGAATATAGCAGTTACACTCATTTACTAGTTCAGATTTAGAATATTAAACCCAATGGCCTGATTTGAACACAGGAGGAGTGTGTCTTAGAAAAGTAATTAAACTGATTAATGGGCAAGTTCACAGTCAGGCAGTTTCTGCCCATTATTTTTATATTTAAGAAGCCTAAAAGGGAGGGAGATTGAGACATGAGTAGGACTCATTTCCCTACCTGTCATAAGAACAACATCTAAGGGCGCCTTGCTTTCTTCACGTCTTAGATCATAATCTATTTTCAAAGCTAGAAAGTTGGGCTTGATGACCAGACCATCCTATCTTCTAACAGATATTTGTTTAAAGACCATAAATAATTAACTAGGAGATAATCCTGAAAAATCATACTTTGTACAAAGTCTGGTTAGCCCTTCCCTACTTCAACCCTGCTCTACTGCTCCTTCATTCTTCTCCAGATAACAAATCAGCCTTGGGCATTGACTTATTTCACTTACCTTCCCAGGGACTGCAATAATAATTGACCTAGGACTTAGTTATTTGCAAGTCAAACAATCCAGATGTGGGTTGAAAGAAGTCCTAGTTAGTCCCCTTAAGGGTTTAAGTCCAGTAATAAGATGAGATGTACAGTATGCTGGTAGGTATCAAGCAAAACACACTGCGAGGACATCAAAGGATTGATGGAAACAAGATCCACTCACAGATTAGAGAATAAAACTAGGGTTTCTGGGGAAGGATGGGAGGAGGGATAGTTAGAGAGTTTGGGATTGACATGTACACACTGCTATATTTAAAATGAACCTACTGTATAGCACATGGAACTCTGTTCCATGTTATGTGGCAACCTGGATGGGAGGGGAGTTTGGGGGAGAATGGACACATGTGTATGTATGGCTGAGTCCCTTCATTGTTCACCTGAAACTATCACACCATTGTTCATTAATTAGCTATACCCCAATACAAAATTGAAAGTTTTCCAAAAAAAAGATACTGTGGGAGATCAAAGGAGGGACAGATTATTCTTTGCTGGTGAGATGGACATCAAGTGACTTTGAAATTGAATTTTGAAGGGTAGGTAAGGCTTAGACAAATGGAGAGGAATGTATAGATTTCCAGGAAAAGCAGAGATTGTGGTAGTCAGAGAGTCAGAGATTCATGAAGATCATAAGAGGAAGTGGTTTTGTTTGGGTGTCAGAATCAATATTATGGAAGCTAAGGCTGGAAAAGTCATTCATGACTGGGTCATTAAAAAAAAGAATTGGATCATAATAGGTACTAAACATCAAACCAAGTTCTTAGGTACCACTGAAGTCTTTTTAATGGCGTGACTAATAGTTGGAGGCAAGATGGAAGCTATTATGTGATGGGAGCTGTATTCTCCAGAGAGTAAAGAATTGTATACTTACTTTACAGCTTGAGAGTAGGGGATTAACCCTCCAGAACAGTCAGTGGATGAATGGCACAGTGACTGTGGACAGCACTGTGGGGAAAGACACTTTGTTTCTCATCACTTGGACAACTGATCTTCCCCAAATCCTTCTCTGGGATCCCAGTGGAAACAAACAAGATGGCTTTGTAGTAGATACAAACACCAAAATGGCCTACCTCCAAATCCCAGACATTGCCAAGGTATGAGCTCATCTTTTTTCCTTCTCACAGTTTGATAAGATAAAATAAAATTTTTACAAAATAATCACAGCCTTTTAAATGATAGTGGTTGCTTTAAATAAAAAAAAAAGAGTGTTGAATGAAAGAGAACAAGGAAAAAACTCCATTCAGTGGAAATCACTCAGTGTGACAACAAGTCGCTTCAGTTCAGTTGTTCAGTTGTGTCTGACTCTTTGCAACCCCATGGACTGCAACATGTGAGGCTTTCCTGTCCATCACCAACTCCTGGAGCTTACTCAAACTCATGTCTATCAAGTCAGTGATGCCATCCAACCATCTCATCCTCTGTCATCCCCTTCTCCTCCTGCCTCAGTCTTTCCCAGCATTAGGGTCTTTTCCAATGAATCAGTTCTTCACATCAGGTGGACAAAGTATTGGAGTTTCAGCCTCAACATCAGTCTTTCCAATGAATATTCAGGACTGATTTCCTTTATAATGGACTGGTTGGATCTCCTTGCAGACCTAGGGCCTCTCAAGAGTCTTTTCCAACACCATAGTTCAAAAGTATCAATTCTTTGGCATGCAGCTTTCTTTATAGTCCAACTTTAACACCCATACATGACCACTGGAAAAACCATAGCCTTAACTAGTTGGACCTTTGTTGGCAAAGTAATGCCTCTGCTTTTTAATATGCTATCTAGGTTGGTCATAGCTTTAGTCAAGAAAAAGGAAATCGGCAATATTTTCTCCAGGTATTAAAAGGAGAACCTTCAAATTACACAGCAGCTGATACTTTGGCATAATGAAAACTATTTCCTCTATTGATCCTGCTCTTGAAAAACCAATGCTATGATAAGGACACAACTTTCAAACCTCATTTTTCCCAACTAGAATTTTCTTGGCAGTAAGAACCATGTGATTAGTCCAAACATGCCAAAGTTTCCCTTGACTAAGAGAATATAAAAAACCTTCTTAGATCTATTTGTACTGTACATATATCAGATGAGCTCTTCCTATAGTTGGCACTGAAGTCAGGTCTGTCACTGAAATTTATTAACTGGAAACGTCTCCATTTTTTTTGGCTAGATTGGCATTTGGAAATACAGCCTACAAGCAAGCTCCCAAACCCTGACTTTGACTGTCACCTCCCGTGCATCAAGTGCTACTTTGCCTCCAGTTACAGTGACCTCTAAAGTGAACAAAGACACAGGCAAATTCCCTAGCCCTATGGTAGTTTATGTAAAGATTCACCAAGGAACCAAGCCAATTCTCAGGGCCAAGGTCACAGCCCTGATAGAATCAGTGGATGGGAAAACAGCTACCTTGGAATTACTGGACAACGGAGCAGGTAACCACCCCAGGAACTGGACACGTTTTTCTTTTCCAGGAAACAACCAAGCAACAGCAGGAGGGCATAATGCGGTGAGGAGTCCAGCACTGGGGTTGTGGTTGGGAGAGCTCTCTGCCTCCCTACAACTCCTGTATTTCAAAATGTTGGGAAACATGAGAAGGGCTTGCCTTTAGCTTCTATAAAGTGCAAAAAAGTTGTCAGTGGGCATTCCAACCCTCTCAGAAAAGAAAAGGAGGAAAATTAATAGTTATTTTGTGTTAGGAGTTTGTGATAGATGGATAGATAGATAGATCTTCATTTCTTATCTTCACCACACTTCTGAGGTATTATGATCCCTACATTACAGATGAAGAAAGAGGCTTTAACATTTGGAAAGCAGCAGAGATGGATTCAAGTATTGTTATATGTGACTCCCCTATCTATGTGAATTTTATATTATCTTGCCCAAAGTGAAAAGTCTATTATTTTTATATTTAAGAAGTCTAACAGGGTGAAGAAAAAGAAAATTCTACATTTATTTTAGAACTTGTCTATTTACTATAAAACAAGTAACTTTATTAAAACAAATTCTGTAAATGAATTTTCTACCTAAACCTATCCTTGGTAAAAGTCATAAATTTTGAGAAAATAATCATACAACACTTTTTTTCTCACCAGTAACATACAGTAAATCAATTCAGTTCAACAGATACTTATTGAGTAGTTACTTTGTGCTATGTTGGATTTAACAGAGACACATGACTTGATCTCTGATTTCAAAAAGAAAGACAATTCAAGAGGACAAGATGTATGCATCTGAAATTACACACACACAAAGTGGTAAAAGAAGTATACCTCATCCTTAACTCGGTCAGATCTTAATTCCTTCATTTCTCTGTCAAGGTGCTGATGCTACTAAGGGTGATGGTATCTATTCAAGATATTTTACAGCTTATGATACAAATGGTAGATACAGTGTAAAAGTGTGGGCTTTGGGAGGAGTCAACACAGCCTCTCAGACGGTATCAGCCCAGCAGAATGGAGCCATGTACATACCTGGCTGGATTGAGAATGGTGAGTAATCTATAACAACATCCCAAGCTTGAGTTAAAGGCTTGGAATCAAGGGAAAACCAAGACCAGAAGAGAGAATGGTGCAGAATTAAATCAGTTTCTCAACCTTGCCATTACTGACATTTTGGTCACATAATTCTTTATTGTGGAGGGCTGTCCTGTGCCTTGCGAGGTGTTTAGCAACACTTCTGGCCTCTATTTACTAGACATCAGAAGCAGCCCTCACAGACATGACAATCAAACATATGTCCAGACATCATTCACTGTTCTCTAGGCAACAACATAGCACCTAGTTAAGCCATCGGATTGAGTATAGATTTTGACCGCCTTGGTTCAATTCCAGCCTTCTACCAGATAAAGTATTTCAGGTACTCTCTTGAGCTTTGTCTGCCTCACTTGTAAAATAGGTAATAATAGTAAATACCTCATGGAATGGTTATGATGAATAAAGAAGAAAATGCATCTAAATAAGCTATTGCTGGTAAACAAGAACCCCACTGATTGAACAGGTCAGGGATTTTTAGAATTTCAGGATGACTATACAAATTTTCAGCAAGAATGTGAAGCAAATTAGAATTGCTACATTAACTAGATTTCCATGCATTCATTGAGAAAATCAAGTCTTTCAAAAGCACACAATTTTAGAACCCCCAACATAAAACATTGTGTGAGAAACTACAATCTAATAAGAAAGATAAAACACAAATATGGCGAGGAAGAGAAAAATTCAAAGAATAAATAATCAAGGCAATTCTTGAATCCCAGCCAAATGATTAAGAAATAAATAGGAAAGACAAGAAAACCCACAGTATTACCTAGGTGGAAGAGACTGCTTGAGGAAGTCTGAGAAGGTTTAAAGCAGAGGTAGTATTTAAACTGATGGTGTGGCAGGTTAAGATTAGGATAAGGTAGTAGGGTAGCAACAACATAGGATAAGGTGGGAGGTGGAAGGGAGGTTCAAGAGGGAAGGGATTTATGTACACCTATGGCTGATTCATGTTGACATACAGCAGAAACCAACACAATATTGTAAAGCAATTATCCTCCAATTTAAAATTAAACACACACACACACACACACACACACAAAATCAATTCCAGGACAAGTGTATTTATAAAAAACAAATTGTGGAAGCTATCCCACTAAATATCCAGGAAATAAATATATGTGAGATAAAGAACTATGATTCTCTTTGCTTCTTCCCCTGTGATGTGACCTGATTTGGGAGCTTTACAACAAATAAAGTAAGTTTTGCGTGTTGGAAGAAAGAAGGGAAATGTAAGAAGAGGGCAACTCAATGACAAAACAGAGAGAAGTATAGCAATTTCATGGTGTTATCTGTCTTAACTGAGGGATTTTTTAATGCAGGTGAAGTAAAATGGAATCCACCAAGACCTGCCATTAACAAGGATCAAGGCAAGCAAGTGTGTTTCAGCAGAACGTCCTCGGGAGGTTCATTTGTGGCCACTGATGTTCCAAAAGCCCCCATACCTGATCTCTTTCCACCGTGTAAAATCACTGACCTGAAGGCAGAAATCCAAGGGGACGAACTCATTAATCTGACTTGGACAGCTCCTGGGGATGATTATGATCATGGAAGAGGTAAGCTGAATGTGGTATGGACCCTGTAAAGGAGTTTAGCAGCCAAGCAGAGGGGCAGAGGGTGGGAGGCAGGCAGGTGTGCTGTGATGCATGCTGAGGGCAGAAGGCAGGAGGGACCTGGGATGTCCTCTGAAATGACAGTTTAAGACTTTTAAACATGAGAAGTTTGGAATCTGAACAACTGGCCTATATAGGTATAAGATATTTCAACCAGGAATAGGCAATCCTCAGTTTTTTTCTGAAATCTTGCCAAGCTGTGCTTTAATAGACCTCATTTTCAGTAATGTCTCTTGGGGAGAACTGGGAATAGAGCGTAGATACTGTGGAGCAGAGCTGTCCTTTGGAAGAAACCTCAGATTTTTTCTCTCAAAGTGTGGTCTGCGGATTGCAGCATGGGCATCACATGAATGCTAGTTAGAAGTGCAGAACTGGGTCTACTGAGCCAGAATCTGCCTTTTAAGATCCCTGGATGATGTGTGTGCACATTCAAGTTTGGGAAGCACAAATAATAAAATAATAAGCAGTGATTATCTCCTCTCTCAGTCAGATGCTATGGCCAGAAATAATTACCTAGGCTTTAAGTCAAGCCTGATCCAGTTTTACATTTATCACTCCGTCAGAATACAAAAGGGCACAGGATATAAAAATTAAACTGTAAAAAAAAAAGATACTAGTGCTTATAAAAATGGACCATCAATTTCATTTATTCATTGGTATGTTATAGGATGGAGATATTGTTTCTAACAGATTTTTTAAAACTTTGACTTGAGGATTACAAATCACATCCTTTTTTTAAATTATGTTTTAGCTGACAAGTACATCATTAGAATAAGCACAAATATTCTTGAGCTCAGAGACAAGTTCAATGAATCGCTTCAAGTGAACACTACTGATCTCATCCCAAAGGAGGCCAACTCAGAGGAAGTCTTTGTGTTTAAACCAGAAACCATCACTTTTACAAATGGCACGGATCTCTTCATTGCTATACAGGCTGTTGATAAGGTCAGCCTGAAGTCAGAAATCTCCAACATTGCACAAGTATCTTTGTTTATTCCCCCAGAGATTCCTCCAGAGAAACCAAGTCCTTCTCTTCCTTGTCCTGATATTAATATCAACAGCACCATTCCTGGTATTCACATTTTAAAAATTATGTGGAAGTGGCTAGGAGAATTACAGATTTCCTTGGGCTGAGTTTTCCTGAGATAAATCATTCATCCTTCTTTTGATTATAAAAATTTATAAAATGTATTTTAGATTTCCTGTATGAGGCCATTTAATGAAATAAAATACTAAAAACTGGATACACATGCATAAAGAGTATGTATTCAAATCCAAAAATTTAATCATTGCTCACTTATTATTTGAGTACAGAAAGAAGAGGTGCTTGCATCAATAAATGGAAATATGTTTAATTTGATTTGAGGAACTTTGCCAGTTATAAAAGAACATGTAATTACATTGAAATATGCCAGAAATGACCAACTAGGTCAAACTATTTAAATATAAAAGGCATGTTCAGTATTATATAACAACATAAATGGGAAAAGAATTTGAAAATAAATGGGTACATGAATATGTATAACTGAATTACTTTGCTGTACATCTGAAACTAACACATTGCTAATCATCTATACTCCAAAACAAAATAAAAAGTTAAAAATAAATAAATAAATAAATATAAAATTCATGACTTGTTATAGAAGAGATTTGGACCAACATTACCAGGATTATATATTCTTTTTCTCTAGATTTGGGCAAAGATGATGCGTTTCAGAAAGAGATTGCATTGTAGCTTCCCTGGTGGTTCATCTGGTAAAGAATCCTCCTGCAACACAGGAGACCTCGGTTCAGTCCCTGGGTTTGGAAGATCTCCTGGAGAAGGGAATGGCTACCCACTCCAGTATTCTGACCTGGAAAATTCCATGGACTGTATAGTCCATGGGGTTGCAAACAGTTGGACACGACTGAGCGACTTTCACTTTCACTTTGCACTGTGGAAGGAAATAACAGCACGGTAAAGGCTCCAAAGGCACAGAAATGTAGGCAATGTGCATACAAATATGAGTCAAAGATGCCTAAAGCCACAGCGGTGGCACATACAGTAAAAAAGTAGGTTCAGGCCAGGTGTGAAGGACGGTGACTGAGAAACATTTACTGTATACTTTGTGCCAAGTGTCCTACTAATGCCTTATATGCAGTATATTATGTAATGCAATTCAGTTCATTCAACAAATATTCATTAGCTGACCACTATATTCCAGGCTTATGCTAGGTCCTGAATACAGACAGATGAGTAAGATTTGGCCTTTTTCTTACAGGCAATAAGGAACATGTGAGGATAAATCAGGAGTGCTATCTATGACTGGGTAGTGTGGGGAGGGAGGTTTTGGGGACTACAAGAAGGACTAAACAAAACTGGAAGAGGCTACGGTCATGACACACGAAAGGGGCAGGGGAAGAAAGGGGAAAAGGACAAATAGACTTAGCAACATGACAGTTCCCATCAAGGACTAATCGAACATTCCAGTGCCTCCAAGGGCAAGTATTCTCGTAGAGTTGTTTTAAATTCCCAAGTTATTAGCACAGTGAGTTTAATGTTCAAGTGACTCTCTGAAAACACAACATCTAGAAGATTGTTTCTACATAGACTCTAGATTTATTTATTTATTTACAGATATTCTTAAAAGGAAGATTCAAAATTTTCAAAACAGGATTTGAGGCACCTTAAAGCTACATACAATAAGTATGTTTAAAAATTAAGAAAATAAAGAAATGGAAAAAAGTTAAAGTGTTAGTTGCTCAGTTGTGTCTGACTCTTTGAGACCCCATAGTCTGTAGCCCACCAGGCTCCTCTGTCCATGGGATTCCCCAGGCAAGAATACTGGAGTGGGTTACCATTCCCTTCTCTAGGGGATTTTCCTGATCCAGGGATCAAACCCAAACCTCCTGCATTGCATGTGGGATTCTCTATGATCTGAACCACCAGGGAAGCCCAGAAGAAAGTAAATATATGATAAAAACTAGAGGAAACTTTAGCATATCCAAAGTCAAATATAATGTTCTGTTCAATTGCTGTCCCCAGGTCACACATTTATGTTGAACATCCAAGTAGGCAGAACAAAGATTAACAGTCTACAGTGGAAAAAAAAAAAAAAAACACACATAGGTTCAAGAGGAGCATGACTTTCTCTGTTTGAGACCCAAGTGAAGTTTCATCTACAGGTCCTCAGTGAATTAGGGTACTGTGATGTTAAGGACAGCAGCTTCAGAAACATCCATATAATAATCACAAGTTTAATATAGCACTGATCAAAGCATTCTTCACTGTAATCATTCTTCACTGTGAGGTTATAACACATTCCAGCATTGTACAGGAAAGACTGTTATACAGGGGCCCAAGCAGTGCAAAACTAGCAAATAGTTCTTGGGTTTGCTCCAAAGACAAAATCTGAAATGAATAGATTGTATGTCCTTTAGTCTAAGAAAGACTAGTTTTTCTTGTGTTTAAGTTTGTTATATTAGAACAGCAGAGAGTTCTGAGGCTAGAAAAACAGTGATATTCTAAAATTCATTACTGTTCAGTACTAAAATTCAGTACTGTTTATTGAATACACATCCAGGTACTTTGCCAGCCAACTAGACAGAAGATCAGATTGTAGTCTTTTTCTGAAAGTTACGAAACCAAAGTAGGTTGCTTCCAAGTCCTGGCTATTATGAACGGTGCTACAATGAACATGGAGGTACACGTGCCTCTTTCGGTTCTGGTTTCCTCAGTGTGTATGCCCAGAAGTGGGATTGCTGGGTTGTATGTCATGTATTTCCAGTTTTTTTAAGGAATCTCCACACTGCTCTCCATAGTGGTTGTGCTATTTTGCATTCCCACCAACAGTGTAAGAGGGTTCCTTTTCGCCACACCCTCTCCAGCATTTATTGTTTGTAGACTTTTTGATGGCAGCCATTCTGACCAACATGAGATTGTATCTCATTGTGGTTTTGATTTGCATTTCTCTGATCAGCAGATGAATGGATAAGGAGGTTGTGGTACATATACACAATAGAATATTGCTCAGCTATAAAAAGGAACACATTTGAGTCAGTTCTAATGAGGCGGATGAAACTGGAGCCTATTATATAGAGTGAAGTAAGCCAGAAAGAGAAACACCAATACAGTATATTAACACATATATATGGAATTTAGAAAGATGGTAACTATGACCCTATATGCAAGACAGCAAAAGAGACACAGATATAAAGAACAGACTTTTGGACTATGTGGGAGAGGGTGTGGGTGGGATGATTTGAGAGAATAGCATTGAAGCATGTATATTACCATATGTAAAACAGATGACCAGTGCAAATGCGATGCATGAAGCAGGGCACCCAAAGCTGGTGCTCTGGGACAACCCAGAGGGATGGGGTAGGGAGGGAGGCTGGAGGGGAGTTCAGGATGGTGGGACACATGTACACCCAAGGCTGATTCATGTTGATAAATGGCAAAACCCTCAACAATATCATATTAGGCTATTTAATTAGCCTTAAATAAATTAATTTTTTAAAAACACTAGGGCACATGCTTGGCTAGAGGACCTGCCCCATATGGACAAATGGGTGGGTCTGAGGCCCCAGTTCATCCCCATAAAATATGGCTGCCATGGTTTTAGCCTGGAGAATTTCTAGGATGTCACTCATTGAGACTGCAATTTCCCATTTGGGTGAATTTAATGGGATGTACCTTGGGATACAGTGAGGAACTGCATAGAAATGTATGTTGTTACTTCAGGGAAAAGAGGTAAATGTCAGCATGTAGATAACACAAAGTAGAGAACAGCAGAGAAAAACATTCTTATGTACTCTGGATTATAAAGCAGATCATTGCAAAATGGATCTGGATTATCATATGTGATTAAAAAAAACAAACAGAAACAAAATCTTGCTTTATGCCATCATTACCCCACAATGATCTTAGTTTTGTTTTTAGTTTCTGATAGGTCAATTAAGTGGGTAGGTAAATCTGATAAATATATTCTAGGCATTGGTTACCTTGGATTTTCAAATAAAGGCTGTGTCCTACCTAGATTTTCTCATCTAGAACCACAGTTTTATCTTGCTTCCTCTTCCTCCTTCACTTAACTGAGCCTAAACTCTTATAGATAGACTTCCTATTTCTAGAAGAGGCTGCAACTTCTCCCAATATCCAAGTACCAGGGTTTGGCTGAGAGAAGTATTTTCTGAGCTCCCCTCTGCAACTTCTGAACTAGGTTATTACTCCTATGGTATCATTTTTAAGTCTCAATCCTTCACCATTGACCTATGCCATCCTTTATCCCTTATTTTCTCTGTTATCTACTAATCTCACCCAAGACACTCTTGCCCCCTAACCCCTTAAAATCATTCTGCCTGGTATCAGAATCTGTATGAAACAGTCAATCAATATCTTAGCTTAAAAATTCCTTGATCTTCACCCCATCTCCACTAATGTTACCAAACTATTGGATTGGATCATAAATAAAAATGGGAGAATATTGCAATTCCATATGGTTTGACCTAATACTTCCAAGGCCACAGTCTAGACAATATTAAGCATATTATGTGCCTGAGGCATTCATTTATCCACTTGGCATATATTTTAAAGTACCTATACTGTATCTTAATCACTCTGTTAGATGACAAGTATAAATGGATAAGCAACCCAGGTATGGTTTTTATTCTCAAAAATTTTACAGCCAGTCAGCATGTAAACAAGCAAGTGGACAATTAACATACATAGTATATAGGCACTACTTTAGGGAAAACATCTATTTTAAGAATCCATGGTTTGGTAACTAATCCACACGTAATATCTGACAGAGGGAGCAATGCTTCCACTTTCATAATGTCTGGTTATAAGTATAAAATAAAGAGGGAAAACCAACAAAAGAAAAGGAAAAATATAATCCTAATCAAATTTCTGTTTCTGCTAATATTACTACATATTACATGTTGGGACCTAATTCTTTTCATTTGCTCATTGATAGTTTGTTGAGATCAATGCCAGCATGAGAGTTAGAGAGAGGGAATATAAACACTATGTTTTTTAAAATTATGCTTAAAAAAACTACCTGACATATGGCCTTAATAGATTCCACCTGCCCCAACAATTTTACAGTTTAGACTTTGGAAGAAATGCCAAAATGTTTCTAAAGAACAAACTTTCCAAAGTGTGTTTGTTAGAATGATTCACTAAAACAAATAAAGACTAATTAACAAAACAGAGTTCAACGAGGCTTATAGTAAAATGTCACAGAAACAAGGATGACAATCCAGGAAAGAACTTAATAATGAGAACAGAAAATTCATTGAATTAGAAAGCCTAAGCAATGCACAATTATCATAATTGAGAAAAATCAAAATTTTACCTAGTTCCCGGCATCCAGTGCGAAAAGGGAAACATGAAAAGGTTCTTCTTGGTGTATTTTAACTATCATAGAGATAAATATTGTCCTAAATTTTAAAGTAATTCCAAATTCATTAGGAAAAAAGACAAAAAGCATATGAGGAACTGCAGAATGAACAGCACAATTCAAACTGCAGAGGGCACAGCAAGCTCATGCATAATTCTGGCAGTCCCTGAACCTCGGCTAACCTGACTCACAGGGCATGGCTATGGGCCCCAAGGCAGCACTTGAGGGATCCAGGCAATCAGTCTATTTAGAGCAAGGCCTTAGTATCTGGGGATTGGAAAGCAGAATACCACCACTATCACTATCACTCTTCCTACCAGAGGGTTAAAGAAGACGTAGAGGTGTAGGGCAGGCGGGGGTAAGCAGGGCCTTTCCAAGAAGAGAACGGTGATACCTTAACGTCATTAGTGGTGCTAGTGGTAAAGAACTTGCCTGCCAATGCTCGAGACAGGAATTCGATTCCTGGAACCAGAAGATCCCCTGGAGAAGGGCATGGCAACCCACTGCAGTATTCTTGCCTGGGGAATACCATGGACAGAGGAGCCTGGTGGGCTACAACCAGAGTTAAGAGTCGGGCATGATTAAAGTGACTGAGCACACACTGGGCTTTTACTGAGTTTCAGGCATTAAGTGCTTTACATATTCACATCCAGAACCTCCCCTAATATTTAAGAGGCCTGAGGCAAAATTAAAAGTGGAGATCAACATACCATGTCTCTAAATATGCAAATATAAATCAGGCTAACAAACTATTAAATGTGTTTATCTCCTGTCTAGACAAATAACACTTTCATAATGACTTGAAAGCCCAGATTCAAATTTGCAATTATTAGACCCCTCTCAATGTCATGCTGATACATGGCTGCTCAAGAACAGACAGGCCATGGGGCACCCATTTTTCTTCCTACTGTCCCCAACTCTAGTACTCACTTGAGGAACCTCATGTACATGTGTGTGGCCCCCCTCAACCCACACAACACATCAATAGCTGTCCTTTGTACTCTCAAGCCTAGAAATGCACACACCCTGATTTGATGCAACCTGTCTTGGGGAAAACTGACCCTGGCACCCCAGTTAGTTCTAGCCAATGCAGACTGTGGAAGGAGGATCAGTTACTTATCAGGAGATTTCAGGTCCAGGCATGTGTGGTGTGCTCTAGAAGAAGGGGAGGGGGCTACTCACTGGATGGGTACAATCTCTTGGCCTTGTGGACTCCTTATACCATAGGATGGACCAGCTACATAGTCTGGAGAATCAAATACAAAATGAAAATGCAGGACCCCTTGTTTAAGCAGAAGTAAAAAGTAATATTTTTAAAGCTACTAAAATATAAAGCTTTTTTATTTCTTCCATAGCCTTTCTTCACTTGTCATGGTAATTTTATTTGTAATTTAGAGTTGTTCTAAATTTGAAAAATTACAATTATAAAGTACTCATGTGAGTTTTACCATTCATCTTTACATCGTGCAATGCTAGTTCTAAATGCACATATAAGAACACTTAACTTATGTAGAAGACACAGTTTGTATTTTATGACTCATATGCATATGTAGTTCATTCTTGCCAAAATAGTGAAAACAGTGCACAGCTGTTGAGTGTTTTTACTTCACATCTTGCCTGCCAAACGCTTTCCACCTTTAGCTCACTGGTGAGTAAGGAAGGACTGCAAGGAGAAGGAACTATGGGTTGTTCTATTTTTCCTTTTCCTTCTATATCATCATTATCAATATAAGTAGCTGACTAACAAAGGAAAATGGAGACGGAAATGGCAATCCACTCCAGTACTCTTGCCTGGAGAATGCCATGGACAGAGGAGCCTGATGGATACAGCCCATGGGGTCACAAAGAACTGGCCATGACTGAGTGACTGAGAAGCAACAAAGGGAAATAACATGAATAAGAAAGGATATGATAGCTTCTTGGTTGCCTGGGTTTCTTGGAATGTCCTTGCCTTCTTTCTGCATTCAACGTTCTGGATTAAACTGAAAGCACAGCCTTTCCAGGCTGTCAGGGCACCATCTACTTAGATAAAATATGTTTATCCTGTATTCACTTTGAGTCTCACTGAAATCCACCACTTTGTGAGCTCACCTGAATTTGTGCCCATGGGCCTCATGAATGCTATATGTAAAGGAAGTGGCAAGAAATGGTGGGCACACATCCATCTTCCCATCAGACTCTACTTAAAATAAGTTCAAAGGAAAAAATGGCTAAGAATTTTAGGACAACTACCGCAGAGCATTGAGTCAGTATATGACTTTTCTGAATCCAGGGCCATATATGATGACTACACAAGTCTCACACCCATGAAGCTAGCCTGGGGGAGGCCCAGCCAGCGAAGGGCAAGCTCAGGGCCCTCTAAAGAGAAAGGATGTCATATCAAAGGTGGTACAGACAGGCAACTAGGGCTTAAGAGTTCAGGAATCTGCCTGGAGTCTCAGTTGGTAAATGATTTAAGTAATATTTAAGCCATAGTTACAGTAATCTCTTAAATAAGTTTACTATACTTCCTCTTGAAAAAGAAGACCAGTTGCATGAACTAGGCCAATAGTGTACAAGCCTCAGATTTTCAGGTATTCTTTCTCCCATAGCCAAGAATTTCTGGGTGAATTCTTTGGCAGGCTGATTCTAGAAACATAACTGCATTTATAATAATACTATTCATAAAACATTAGCTTGATGAAAAGAGAAGATGCAAGCAATTTTTCTTAGTAGTAATAATTAAAATACATAGAATAATAAGCATAACAAGAAAAATTATTATTATGTAATACTAACAAAAAGAATAGCTAACATATACTTGTGTGTGTGTGATAAAGTCACTCAGTGGTGTCCAACTCTTTGTGACCACTTAGACTGTAACCTGCCAGGCTCCTCTGTCCATGGAATTCTCCAGGCAAGAATACTGGAGTCGGTTGGCATTCCCTTCTCCAGGGGATCTTCCTGACCCAGAGATCAAACCCAAGTCTTCTGCATTGCAGACAAATTCTTTACTGACTAGGCTACCAGGAATAGCACTTACTAAGTGTCAGGTACTGTTCTGAGAGCTTCTGCTATATTATCCCATTTTTATTTCACAGAAACCCCTTGAGTTTGGTAATATTATTATTCACATTTTACAAATTAGAAAACTGAGGTAAAGAGGTTCCAGCAAGTTTAGTAAGGTCACACAGCTGATTAGAGATAAGAGTCAGCAGTTTGAACCCAGAGTTCTTTGTTTCCTGTGTTTTTTGATCATAAAATAGGGAAAATATAAAGTTTATTAATATTCAAACTGACTACATTAATATAGTGTGGCCTTTTATTGAAGCATGGTTAATTTACAATGTTGTATTAGTTTTGGGTGTATAGCAAAGTGGTTCAATTATATATATACATATATATATGACAATATATATATGTGTGTATATATATATATATATAATGGGCTGGCTAAAAAGTTTGGTTTTAAATAAAAATAAAAGACACATTTTTCATTTTCGTCAAGAACTGTATTGAACAACATATTAATTAACTGAAAAAACTTTCTGGCCAAAACAATATTTAAACAACACACAGACACACACACACACAAATATATATGCATTCTTTTTCTGATTCTTTCCTCAGTTCAGTTCAGTTCAGTTCAGTTCAGTCACTCAGTTGTATCCAACTCTGCGACCCCATGAACTATAGCAAGCCAGGCTTCACTGTCCATCACCAACTCCCGGAGTCCACCCAAACTCACATCCATTGAGTGGGTGATGCATCCAACCATCTCATCCTCTATCATCCCCTTCTCCTTCTGCCCACAATCCCTCGCATCATCAGAGTCTTTTCAAATGAGTCAGCTCTTTGCATCATGTAGCCAAAGTATTGGAGTTTCAGCTTCAACATCAGTCCTTCCAATAAACACGCAGGACTGATTGATCTCCTTTAGGATGGACTGGTTGGATCTCCTTACAGTCCAAGGGACTCTCAAGAGTCATCTCCAACACCACAGTTCAAAAGCATTAATTCTTTGGTGCTCAGCTTTCTTCACAGTCCAACTCTCACATCCATACATGACTACTGGCAAAACCATAGCCCTGACTAGACAGACCGTTGTTGGCAAAGTAATGTCCCTGCTTTTCAATATGCTGTCTAGGTTGGTCATAATTTTCCTTCCAAGGAGTAAATGTCTTTCCATTTCATGGCTGTAATCACCATATAAAGTGATTTTTGGAGCCCCCAAAAACAAAGTCAGCCACTGTTTCCACTGTTTCTCCATCTATTAGCCATGAAGTGATGGGACTGGATGCCATGGTCTTAGTTTTCTGAATGTTGAGCTTTAAGCCAACTTTTCTCTTACAGGTTATTACAAGATATTGAATATAGTTCATTGTATTAAATACAGCAGGTTCGTTGTTTCTATTTTTCATATATTAGTGTGTATATGTTAATTTGAAATTTCTAATTTGCCTCCTCTCTTTTGCTAACCATAAATTAGCTATGAATGTGAGTCAGTTTGGGATTTGTAAATAAGTTCATTTAAATAATTTTTTTAGATTCCACACAAAGCGATATCATATGAGACTTATCTTTGTTTGATTTGTTTCACTTAATATGATAATCTCTAGATCCATCCAAATGGCATTATTTTATTCTTTTTCATGGCTGAGTAATATTCCAGTTCAGTTCAGTTCATTTCAGTCGCTCAGTCATGTCCGACTCTTTGCAACCCCATGAATCGCAGCATGCCAGGCTCCCCTGTCCATCACCAACTCCTGAAGTTCACTCAAACTCACGTCCATCGAGTCGGTAATGCCATCCAGCCATCTCATCCTCTGTCGTCCCCTTCTCCTCCTGTCCCCAATCCCTCCCAGCATCAGGGTCTTTTCAAATGAGTCAATTCATCACATCAGGTGGTCAAAGTATTGGAGTTTCAGCTTTAGCATCAGTCCTTTCAGTGAGCACCCAGGACTGATCTCCTTTAGAATGGATTGATTGGATCTCCTTGCAGTACAAGGGACTCTAAAGAGTCTTCTCCAACACCACAGTTCAAAAGCATCAATTCTTGGGCGCTCAGCTTTCTTCACAGTCCAACTCTCACAGCCATACATGACTACTGGAAAAACCATAGCCTTGACTAAACGGACCTTTGTTGGCAAAGTAATGTCTCTTCTTTTGAATATGCTATCTAGGTTGGTCATAACTTTCCTTCCAAGGAGTAAGCATCTTTTAATTTCATGGCTGCAGTCACCATCTGCAGTGATTTTGGAGCCCCCCAAAGTAAAGTCTGACACTGTTTCCACTGTTTCCCGTCTATTTCCCATGAAGTGATGGGACCGGATGCCATGATAGTTTTCTGAATGTTGAGCTTTAAGCTAACTTCTTCACCCTCCACTTTCACTTTCATCAAGAGGCTTTTTAGTTCCTCTTCACTTTCTGCCATAAGGTGGTGTCATCTGCATATCTGAGGTGATTGATATTTCTCCTGGCAATCTTGGTTCCAGCTTGTGCTTCTTCCAGCCCAGCGTTTCTCATGATGTACTCTGCATAGAAGTTAAATAAGCAGGGTGACAATATACAGCCTTGATGGACTCCTTTTCCTATTTGGAACCAGTCTGTTGTTCCATGTCCAGTTCTAACTGTTGCTTCCTGACCTGCATACAGGTTTCTTAGGAGGCAGGTCAGGTGGTCTGGTATTCCCATCTCTTTCAGAATTTTCCACAGTTTATTGTGATCCACACAATCAAAGGCTTTGGCATAGTCAATAAAGCAGAAATAGATGTTTTTCTGGAACTCTCTTGCTTTTTCCATGATCCAGCGGATGTTGGAAATTTGATCTCTGGTTCCTCTGCCTTTTCTAAAACCAGCTTGAACACCTGGAAGTTCACAGTTCATGTATTGCTGAAGCCTAGCTTGGAGAATTTTGAGCATTACTTTGCTAGCATGTGAGATGAGTACAGTTGTATGGTAGTTTGAGCATTCTTTGGCATTGCCTTTCTTTGGGATTGGAATGAAAACTGACCTTTTCCAGTCCTGTGGCCACTGCTAAATTTTTCAAATTTGCTGACATATTGAGTGAAGCACTTTCACAGCATCATCCTTTAGGATTTGAAATAGCCCAACTGGAATTCTATCACCTCCACTAGCTTTGTTCGTAGTGATGCTTCCTAAGGCCCACTTTACTTCACATTCCAGGAAGTCTGGTTCTAGATCAGTGATCACACCATCGTGATTATCCGAGTCGTGAAGATCTTTTTTGTACAGTTCTTCTGTGTATTCTTGCCACCTCCTCTTAATATCTTCTGCTTCTGTTAGGTCCATACTATTTCTGTCTTGTATTGAGCCCATCTTTGCATGAAATGTTCCCTTGGTATCTCTAATTTTCTTGAAGAGATCTCTAGTCTTTCCCATTCTGTTGTTTTCTTCTATATCTTTGCATTGATCGCTGAAGAAGCCTTTCTTATCTCTCCTTGCTATTCTTTGGAACTCTGCATTCAGATGCTTATATCTTTCCTTTTCTCCTTTGCTTTTTGCTTCTCTTCTTTTCACAGTTATTTGTAACTCCTCCCCAGACAGCCATTTTGCTATTTTGCATTTCTTTTCCATGGGGATGGTCTTGATCCCTCTCTCCTGTACAATGTCACGAACCTCCATCCATAGTTCATCAGGCACTCTATCTATCAGATCTAGTCCCTTAAATCTATTTCTCACTTACACTGTATAGTCATAAGGGATTTAATTTAGGTCATACCTGAATGGTCTAGAGATTTTCCCTACTTTCTTCAATTGAAGTCTGAATTTGGCAATAAGGAGCTCATGATCTGAGCCACAGTCAGCTCCCAGTCTTCTTTTTGCTGACTGTATAAAGCTTCTCCATCTTTGGCTGCAAAGAATATAATCAATATGATTTCAGTGTTGACCATCTGGTGATGTCCATGTGTAGAGTCTTCTCTTGTGTTGTTGGAAGAGGTGTTTGCTATGACCATTGTGTTCTCCTGGCAAAACTCTATTAGCCTTTGCCCTGCTTCATTGTGTATTCCAAGGCCAAATTTGCCTGTTACCCCAGGTGTTTCTTGACTTCCTACTTTTGAATTCCAGTCCCCTTTAATGAAAAGGACATCTTTTTTAGGTGTTAGTTCTAAAAGGTCTTGTAGGTCTTCATAGAACCATTCAACTTCAGCTTCTTCAGTGCTACTGGTTGGGGCATAGTCTTGGATTACCGTGATATTGAATGGTTTGCCTTGGAAACAGAGATCATTCTGTCATTTTTGAGATTGCATCCAAGTACTGCATTTTGGACTCTTTTGTTGACCATGATGGCTACTCCATTTCTTCTGGGGGAATCCTGCCCGCAGTAGTAGATATAATGGTCATCTGAGTTAAATTCACCCATTCCAGTCCATTTTAGTTCGCTGATTCCTAGAATGTCAACATTCACTCTTGCCATCTCCTATTCGACCATTTCCAATTTGCCTTGATTCATGGACCTGACATTCCAGGTTCCTATGCAATATTGCTCTTTACAGCATCGGACATTGCTTTTATCACCAGTCACATCCACAGCTGGGTATTATTTTTGCTTTGTTTCCATCCCTTCATTCTTTCTGGAGTCATTTCTCCACTGATCTCCAGTAGCATATTGGGCACCTACCGACCTGGGTAGTTCACCTTTCAGTGTCCTTTTTTTTTTTTTTTTTTTTTGCTTTTTCATACTGTTCATGGGGTTCTCAAGGCAAGAATACTGAAGTGGTTTGCCATTCCCTGCTCCAGTGGACCACATTCTGTCAGACCTCTTCACCATGACCTGCCCATCTTTGGTGGCCCCACACAGCATGCTTAGTTTCATTGAGTTAGACAGGCTGTGGTCCGTGTGATCAGATTGGCCAGTTTTCTGTGATTATGGTTTCAGTGTGTCTGCCCTCTGATGCCGTCTTGCAACTCCTACCGTCTTATTTGGGTTTCTCTTACCTTGGATGTGGGGTATCTCTTCATGGCTGCTCCAGCAAAGCGCAATCACTGCTCCTTACCTTGGATGAGGGGTATCTCTTCATGGCCACCCCTCCTGACCTTGAACGTGGAGGAGCTCCTCTCGTTCCTCCTGCGCCCACCCCCATTGCATACTTATAACGTATCTTTTTTATCCAGTCTTTTCTCAATGGCCATTTATGTAATTTCCATGTCTTGGCTATTGTAAACAGTGCTGCTATGAGCATTGAGTTGCAAGTATCTTTCTGAATTATGCTTTCCTCCAGATATATGCACAGGAGTGGGACTACAGGATCATATGGTAAGGGTATTTTCAGTTTCTTAAGGAACCTCCATACTGTTCTCCACAGAGACTGTACCAATTTACATTCCCATCAACAGTATAATAGGGTTTCTTTTTCTCCATACTTTCTCCAGTATTTACTGTTCGTAGACTTGTTGATAGCCATTCTCTATACACATACACACACACACACACACAAACACACACACACACACGCACACACACACATATCCATCCCTATATTAATGAAGTCTACTTGCAGACAGGTAGGACTAAGACAACTAACTCAGACAAGGTGATCAATAAATATTTTTAGAATAACGGTACAGGGAACATTAATGGCATTTTCATTCATCAGACATAACTGAAATCCTACATTAACTATTTTTCCTTTTTACTTTTCAGAAAGAATTTTTTTTAAGTTTCCATTTTAGATATAGTTTTTTTCATCATGCAGGCAAGGTTTCATATGCGGGAAATATTTTGTATTTAATTCAATTTCCTATATACCTTCCTTATCTGCACTGACAGGCCAGGAACCAGGAAATAAGGGGAAAATCCTGATGACTCACAAAATTGTTAGGAGGTACTAGTCTCAACATGGCTATTAACTTCAGAATTGAGAGTCAATCAAATTTGCTATCAATGTACAGAGTTTATTGCCTAGCTTCCTTGTTTGTTTTAGTTTTAATGATGGATAGTATGTGGATCAAATTTGCTAGTATAGCATGACCTAATTGTCTAGTTAGCTTTCTGTTTTGTTACGAGATAGTATAATATCTATGTGGAAACAGGTATCAAATATGCACACCTGCTAGTGAATCAGCAGTCCTGAATAATAAACAGTGACAAAGGTAACCAAGAGTAATGAACAGAAGCTCCTAAGTACTAGGGTTCACTCAGTTTCCTCATCTGAGAATGAGGTTAGAGAAGTGCTATGAGCAACCCCATTGACTAGCAACAACAAAAATAATAAAATAATTGTTACCAAATTAAATATACATATATATAGTATTTATATATACATATTATTTGTAGTCTAATGACATGTATACACTTATATACCATTTCATGAACTATAAATAGGCACTGACTTTCTAGAAAGCACTTGGCAATGTCAAAAGGCATAAAAATCTCCCCTTGACACATTAGTTTACAAACAGTAGGTATCATAAGGAAATAAATAAACTTGCCAACAAAGTTATTCACAGCAGCATTCTCTGAAAGATACCCAAATTGGAAATAATATCGATGTAGTAGTAAATTTTATTGTATTCATGTGATGAAATTTTACTCTATCATTTTGCTTTATGAAATATTGATATAAATATGTTTTAAAAATACATATCCTCTCACTAGTAATGAAACATTGGCCAAGTTATCTCTCTGTACTAAAGCTTCTTTATATGTGATATAAAATGAAAATATCATAGGACTGATGTGAAGATTAACTGAATGAGTATTAGAAGAATGGTTAGAACAGGGTCCAGCACAGAAGAATCACTAAGTCAATATTCGTTATCTCATCAGCTATATCATCATCTTCATTCTCATTCCAAAACAGTCTTTCGGTAGAATGCTCATAATATGTCTATTTTTTAAAGGTTTAAAAAATTGAAAACATATATATATGAAATGAGGAAAATGGAGAATATACAGTTCTGCTATATATGGACAACATCTTAGCAGTGCTTTCACTTCTGGCCACTGCACACAATTCTACAGAGATTAGCAAATTTCCAAGAACCTTGTATTGGTCTCCAGAGTGGTGCCCAAAGTTGATTTACAGAATGATGGTCCTGAGTGTGCAACTAAACTAATTCTGATATGAAATAGGAGATGTCACAGAAAGGCAAGCTCAAACACACTCAAAGACGACAAGTAAACGAGCTTTCTTCTACCCCTGGTGGCTCAGACGGTAAAGAATCCGCTTGCAATGTGGGGTGGGTTCGAACCCTGAGTTGAGAAGATCCCCTGGAGGAGGGCATGGCAACCCACTCCAGTATTCTTGCCTGAAGAATCCCCATGGACAGAGGAGCCTGGCGGGCTACAGTCCATGGTGTTGCAAAGAGTCGGACATGACTGAGCAACTAAGCACACACACACAGCAAATGGGTTTTCTTCTCTCTCTTTTCCCATAACAGACTACCATATTAATTTATCTGAAATTGATTTCTAAAAAAAAATTTAAATCTGGCACTTCCTTTCTGTGAAAGTATTTGTATGCTTCAATAAAAATTTGTCCTGTGGATAAAGACTGGAGTATATGAACCTGGTGTCCTCTGGAAGACATTCATTAAAGACTCTTGACACCTGCACTCACTCTTGTGCCCCATTACATTACCCAAGTTATCTTCAATATATTCTATTCAATATATTCTCTTTTAGAAAGAAAGGGCCGAAAAGAGTTAAAATTAAGTTTTCAAACTAAATGAATTAGGCTCTGGTTATCTGGGAAGCTTAATGACAGTACGTATTCCTGATTGATGCCAGATAATCAAGGCTTTCAGACACCCATATCAAGTAGTATCAAAGAATATCTGATGAACTGAGCCTGCCTCTTCCAGAACAGCCTATATAGCAGCCTAATGCATTCGCCAGCCAGGATTTTTTCACCTTGGGACCATCTCAGACTTTAGGAAATCATCCCCCAGATATTTTCAGAATCTGACCTAGGTATACAAAGTTGCCAGCAAAACTAATTCTGTCTTGGTTCCTGGATAATGTACAGTAGGGCTGGTTTTGAGTTCTCTTCGGGCTACTCCACTGTCGTGCTATGTGAGATGTACCCAATATCCTTCAAATGAACAAACATATAAATAGATTTAACTAACTTATGTGAGTTGGTTTTCTATCACATGCAACCATAGAGTCCTGTTTAAAATACTCATACAATATAATTAACACTTCAGAATATAATCTTTTTAGAGCTTAAAAAAAATTCATTGTAACCTTTGTATAAGAACCTACTTACTAAATTTTTATTTCTTAACTATTGCTCTAACAATATCTAAAACCTAGAATACAATATTTGTTGACTTGAATTCATTTTTCATTGAGCACAATTTGTACTGTATAATAGTCACTGTGCTTTAGTCTGGAACCACATGGTCCCTGCTCTTCCAGAGGCTTACGATTTAGTTAAGGAGACAAAGCAACTTCAGGTGCTGTAATACAGTGTCATGTAATTATAGGAGTATAATGGAGAAAATGTAAACATTTCTGTGTATTCTAAGCTGGAAGAGGAGAGGGCAAGAAATTGAGGACTAAGAAGGTAGTAAGAAAGTAGCTAAGCCACAGAGGAAGTCTTGGAATAAAATGCCACAGATCTTGGACTTTAACCTATAGCCAATGGGGAAATGATGATTAAAAAAAAAAAAAACTGTAGCCAGATATGATCATGTTTTATTGAGAAAGACTGCATGCAGAATACATTGGGAGGAATTAGTGTGAAGACAAGGGGTTCTGTTAGGACAGAGATAGTGTCTCTGAACCTGTAAATTATTGTACAAAGTTATAATGAGGTAAAATAAAATCATTCAGGGCCAACTGATTTTGTCTTTTTCATTACTTGTTACAAATTTCCTACCTTTCTTACATTTTCTTTTACATGTAAATAATTTTGGAATAGTTATAAAAATATATTGAGAAATTGAGGTACAGAAGGATCAAGCAGTTTAACCAAATTCATTCACATAATGGTAAAGCTAGGGTTTAAACTCGAACAGTACAGTTCCAAACCCTTATATTCTTAACTGCTTTGCTTATGGCTGCCCCACAAGATAAGAGCTCAAGTATCTGTAGCTTGGGAAAGGAATATATATGCATATGGATTTGAATACCCATCTCAGTAAACTTGAGTCCCCTTAGAGTCTTAATCCACAGGTTGGAAATCACTCTCCTTTACCTAGCATGGCCATTAATATGTTCAAGTTCACATCTCTATATTAGAAACATTTGAAATCTCAGAGTCCCACTTTTATATAGCTATGAATATAAGTGATAACTGCTTGAAAGTGAATATTCTAAGTATAAAATAATTCTGAGTCATTTTAAAGAGAAGCTATCAATCAGAGGAAAGCACTACTGTTCTTTCCACCAGAGCAAGTAAATGAGGTCTAGCTAGGTCTTTGTATTAGATTTCTAATAAGAATCACAGATACAGGCCATTTTCTACCTCTGTGATCCTAGCCTCTATTTCAAACACGATTCCAGTATTTGTTCTTCCATTGTAAAATAATAAAGTACAGTTAAATTAAAATGAGATCAAATAAAACACTAAAATCCTATCCATTCTTTATGACTCACAAGTCATTCCCTAACTTCATCTCTAGGACGGAATCAGAATATTTCACTCCTTCGTCCGTGCTATCTTGTGCTTTTATTACAGTGTTTGTCAGATTGCATTATAGACCTTCACAGATCAGCCTCCTTCACTGAATTATAGATTCCTTACGAGTAAGCACTCTTTTTATCTTCTGAGCTTATCAGAAAGCAAATACTCCACAAATATTCAAGGCACTAGTCTAAAGACCATATGAAGTGTCATATAATATGTTTTGCCCAGATAAGATTTCTTGCTCTCCCCAGTCACAGAAACGTAGATCTTCTGGATTAGGAGAAGAAAACTGTAAAATATATGATAATTTGTGTTTTACACTTGAATTTGTATCATTTGTTTTTGTATTCTCCCACAGATGGAGGGGCTGACTATGAGTTGGCTTCCTTACCAGGGGAAATTACTTATCCTTGAGGAGTACAGCATAGGGGTTACGAATATGCCTTGGGTATCAGACCAGGGTTTCAGCTTGGTTCTGACACCTGCTGGTTGCGTGACCCTGAGGACCATATAAGGCTCAGCTTTCTCATTTGTAAAATGAGAAATGGTATCTACTCATAGGGTTCTTGTGAGGATCCAATGAGTTCATAGATTGAAAGAATATCACATAGTGTTTGGCATATAGGAAGTACTTAATAAATAATATTTGAGAAATTAAGTCATGATACTCTATCTTAGAATGGATTCACCAAAATTAAACCCTCAGACAAGACTTTACATACAAGCAATTTATTAAGGAAGTTCTCAAAGAAAACAATGGCAAAGGAGGAAAGAAAACAAAACAAGGAAAGATTAAGTCAAGCAGGATGTTGGCTACAGTCCTGTGGAGATTTTTTAAGGTTGTTTCCACAGGGAGCTCTAATATCTAAGTTACATCTTAGAACTTGTCTCAACCTGAAGCAAAGGCGCTAAGATTTCACACCCCCTGCACTTGTCAGTCACTGGCTAAGGACCACCTGGGAGGATGTAAGCTACCACTGGCTCTCTGCATAAACAGATAAGCAGCTCCCGTAGCCTGAGACTGTCCTCCAGAGAAGAGTTGCCAGTGTGAGCCACTGAGAAAAGTCCCCTGACACAGAGAGAAGAGGCATACAGGAACAGTAGAACGGCAAGAGGAGAGGGGGCAGGGCACTAAGAGCGTCCACCACCATAGTCCACTGTGTAACCAAATGGGCAAAATACAGCTACCCATGACATGATGTAGAGACAAGAGATATAAGCTCGAATCCCATGTTCTTCCTTCTATGGGCTTATTATTCAGAAAATTTACTTTACATCTCTGGTCTCTGTTTCACCATTCGTAGAAGGAGGAAGATAATACGATACCTGTCTTATGACTCAATTTGCTATACAGCAGAAACTAACACAACATTTTAAACCAACTATACTACAAAAAAGTATTTTTAAAAAAATAAAAATTTAAAGTTAGTGATTATGAAAACTAAATGAGTTAATGTAAAGTAACAATAAGAGTATCTGACATGGATGCTCAATAAATATTAGTTCTCCCTGATCCTTACAGGATCCCATATATATATAAGAATGGATTATAGAGATCTCTATGAATAGATGAATCTGTGAGTACTTGCTCCTGGCATAAAATTCTTTGGACAAACTTTCGGTGTAAAGCAATTTTGCTCAAAGGATTTTTTTTTTTTCTCCTTATGGCTCGTCCAATTCTGATTACACAATGAGAAAGTCTTTAACTTAGGAATCATATGTTACAAAATTTCTGTAGCATCTGTTAACTTTACAACTCCTAAAAAGAAACAGGTACCTTGAGTTCAGGGTACAGCTGGGGTAACAAATAGCAATAGCAGCGGCAGCCAGGGGGAATAAGGAGGGACTGGCTCAGTGCTGGGAGCAGGAAGCCATGAGAAGAGGTCACACTGGGCAAAAGTCGGATGTTCTGGTTGGAGTTTTGCTACTAAGTCACTAATCTTCCTAGGACATGTGTTGTCATCCATAATATCAGTGGTTGAACTGGATGGTCTCTCAGGTCTTCCAGCACTAAAACTGTATTATGAAGCTATTCAAAACCTCAACCCCTAAATCCTGAAATTGAGGGGATTTTCTGTGTAGAAAACCATGTTATTAATCAAAGGGTACAGAAATTCAGAGAAGGGAAATGACGGGAGGCATTGGTCAGGGAAACCTTCATAGGAAGCAGAATTTAAGCTAGATATTGAATAATTAGAAAAATGAATGTGGTCAAGGATACCATAGTGGAAAGTAAAGGTGATTTTTCACAAAGTATGCAAGAGAAATATTTATTACTGGTGGTATTAAAAGATAAAATTGAAACTGTAAATTGACCAGATTCTGATATATTCTAAATAGCAAGTCAAGGCGCGTGCCAATCTGAAGGTTAACGATATTCTCTTGAAGAATTAGAGAAGGGAAAGATGGCATTGTATGTGAGACAACTGATGTGCAAGAGGAACTGGAGCCGGAAAAGCTAGTGACTAACAATTTGGTAAGAAGGCTGCCTAACTGCTTGATTAGGAAATTAAAAATCTTTGAAAACAGGGTTTTATACCATATGGCTAGCACTATAGAGGCTAGTTGAACAAAGTCTAGTTCTCTAACAATGAGGGAAAATAAAACCACCTCTGACTATCTAAGGGCTTCCCTGGAGACTCAGATGGTAAAGCGTCTGCCTACAATGTGGGAGAGGGTTTGATCGCTGTGTCGGGAAGATCCCCTAGAGAAGGAAATGGCAAACCACTCCAGTACTCTTGCCTGGAAAATTCCATGGACAGAGGAGCCTGGCAAGCTACAGTCCATGGTGTTAGAGTCCGACAGGACTGAGCAACTGCACTTTCACTTTCTGGCTGTCTATCCCCATATGAAGAACCTGTTGGAAAGTAGACCTCATTTTGTTTATATAAGACTATATAGCTCTTACATGGCAACCCACTCCAGTATTCTTACCTGGAGAATCCCATGGACAGAGGAGCCTAGCAAGCTACAGTCCATTGGGTTGCAAAGAGTCAGACATGACTGAATGAGTGACCATCACTCACTCATTCATCTTTAACAGGCTTAAACGTGCAAGTCTGGGAGCAGCAGCAGGAGAGAGCTAAAGTGCTACTTTGTAGAAGAGAAAAGTATTTGCAGTTCCAGGAATTTAACAGTCCTGAAAGGAATAAGTGAGAATAAGCAGAGAATGAGAAAAGAAAGGGGAAAGCTGATCACTAAGTAGGAAGAAGGGCCAATAGGAAACCCTTATTGGTGGGATGTTCCAAGAAACTATAAATATGTGATTTTACACTGTTTCCTATTTAACTAATACTTTCGGCTTTTAAATCACAGACATATACACAAAACCCCCAGCCATTTCCTTTTCAGAAGTTGGAACTAATTTGGAAATGGGTATAGGAGTTAGAAAATCAAAATATTGGGTAGATCAATGGCAAAACTGGACTAAGAAATATGATTTGACCTGAAGAAACAGTTGGGATTTCTAATGCTTCTTTCCAGGTCTAGAACTCAGAAACATACTCCCTCTATTATTCCAAAACATAGTTTGAAAAGCAGATACTTATCTGATTAGGTACAGAGGGAACCACAAGCTCTCATAAATTGCGTGCTAGCAGTAGAGAAAGAGAGACTGATTTCCAGATCTGGCTCTAGAAGGCAGGAAAGGATTCTGACCAATGTGTGCTTAGCACAAATAATCTAGAACAGAATATACACAGTGAGATCCACACTTCCAATATACACAGGAAGATCCACAAAAGGGGGAAGAAACAACATCAAAGGAGGAATTCCAACCTATTTATACCCTAAATTCTGTGTTATTAGTGGAGAACTCATTACCTTCAGGAAATTTCTTAAGGGGGAGTAACTCAGTTTTACAATTCAGAAAGAAACTCTTTTCATTTTTTAAAAATGAAGATATTACAAACATCATTCCTTCAAGGAAATCAAAAGTGAAATCATAGACCGTACGCCTGCCTCAATAATGCCAATCCAAATCCTCTTTTCATAAGGAAAGAAACTGGCTGTTACTGTCTTACCATGTGACTGACCCATGATTTAAAAATCTCTTGACAGGAGATCCTGTGTTACTATGGCAATCAGAAATCTGACTCTCCCTGGGGAATTCAGTGTTACTCACCTAAATTCTCCAAAAAAGAGGAGAATCTGGGATGGAATGTTAAAAAGAAAAAAAGAACATAAAATTAATATCTCATTTTCTTAACTTGGCATATTGATTCCCCCTGCGAGGAGTATAAGAGACTTCTGCTATTTTTGATAAATGTAAAATAGCAAGGAGAAACATGTTTGTTTGTTTGGTTTATGGCTCTTGGAAAACAGTGTTACTCATTCAAATGTGAATTCACCATGATTTATGGCAGCCAATAAAATACCTACTTGGGACAGAAAGAGAGTAGAATAGGGAATTATTAACACAGTAAATGTAAGTTTTCTAAATGCTCACTCAAACGTTGATACTATATAATAGAAACTGTTACCCACTGGAACCTATTATTAATCAAATTCTACCAACTGTTTTCCCTTTGGGTTATTATGTGAAAACTAAACTTAATAAAACCCTGTATTTTGAAGCTGAATAAAGTTTTTCATGCATAATAAAAGTATTATATAAAAACAATTCATAGTAATTATATTTGAAAAATTTTTAACAATTTTTAATATTGCATATATCAACCTGAAAGTGAAAAGTGAAGTCACTCAGTCACATCAGACTCTTTGTTACCATGTTCATGTACCCATTCTACTATTTTCTTAATATATCTTTAAATCAACTCACTTGAAAAAAAGGAAACAGTACTTGGCATCATTGTAACAGTAACAGCTGTGAAATCATAAGTTTTGATCTATTGTTGCTCAGTGGCTAAGTCCTGTCCAACTCTTTGTTATGTTGGGTAACAACTAAATTTTTTCTAAGCTCCTTGGTTCAGTAATAGACAAGGAAATCCAATCCTTTTAAGTGTCCTATAAGTTAGCCTCTTTCCCTAAGCATGGTTTGATTTAGACCCATTTATCATGGCCTTTTCTGATTTTTGACCAGCCAGTCTCTGCCTCTAAAGCCCACATGAGGTTGAGTTGATGGAGACCGTTGAAGCTGGACCAACCAACTAGGAATCTGGAAGAGGAGGACTCGTTATGGAAGGGGGTAGCTCTGAGATACCATTTTTACAATTATCATTCCCTCTTTACAACTAGCATTAGAAATTCAGCAAAGGGGATATATGGAAAAATAAGTCAGGGCATATAATCATCTTCATTTCCATGGTGGTCCCTTTTCAGGCTCTACAAAGCATCACTCCTTTCTGGGCTTCCAGGAACAATAAAAGGAGAATGTGATAAATATTTGTCTATTTTCATGGGGCATCATGTATATCGTACTTGAAGGGAGCTTTTCCTAACACCTCTGGCAAAGATGAAGGATCTCTTTTCCAACATTCTAGCCAAGAGTTTCCTGATTTTATTGAGGGAGCGATGGCCTCTCCTGAAAATAAACTATATATCCCCCAAACGTTAGGGAGGATTTGAGCTCCCAGGTTTCTCCAACATTTCAGAGACCTCAAACAAGTTTCTATTTATGCACTGTGATATGTTTTTATTTGGGGTTAAAATGGTGGTCCTTCACTAATTCAGTCAGTGCATCAGTTAAAATCAGTTTCTTGAGCATTCTATGGGAGGAGACCTTGCTCGGTGTGCTTGAAGCCCCTAAGCTGGAGTTCAGGGAGAGGCAGGGGGAAGTAGGAAGTGAGGTCAGTAAGGAAACCAAGAAAGACTGCCTAGTATATATCTGGCAATACCAAGTCGGACACGACTGAGCGACTTCACTTTCACTTTTCACGTTCATGTATTGGAGAAGGAAATGGCAACCCACTCCAGTCAGTGTTCTTGCCTGGAGAATCCCAGGGATGGCGGAGCCTGGTGGGTTGCCATCTATGGGGTCGCGCAGAGTTGGACATGACTGAAGCGACTTAGCAGCAGCAGCAGCAGCAGTCTAATCCCTCCAGGTAATCACAATTCACCTGCAATGGCTAGTATAGCAGCTCCACCCGTATCTTGCATAAAATATTAATTCTATGAATGTAAAGTTATTCCATAATATTCCTGAATGAATGGAAGGAGGGTGTGAGATGCTCCCTAAGAGGTTGGAATCTGAACATGTATGATAAAACTTCTATCTTGATAAAACTCTTTTGCTTTTTCAATGTAGCACAGGTATCCTCCTACTTAAACTCTTAATTTAAAGATATTTTTTATTATTTTATTTTCAGTTCTCTTCTGGATTTCTGATGAGTCCTGGCTCCTTTTCTTTAGGACTAGATATACTTAACTCACCATTATAATTCCTATCCTGACCCCCTTTTTTCATTAAAAAACTTATTATATTATTTGCCTTATAAGACAATATTGCCTTATTGTGGAGTATGATAAAACTCTGGAGTAAGAATATTGGGTTCAAATACTGACTCTGCCATTCACTAGCTATGTGATCTTGGCAAGGTACTAAAACTGTGTGCCTCAGTTTCCCCAAGTATAAAATGAAAATAATATTCATACTTATGTTACAGAGTTGCAGTAAGGAGTAAGTGAAAGAATCTCTGCCATGGTAAGTACTGAATAAATATTAACTATTAAGATGATTCACTCTGCCTCAATAATAACCAACACATACCATTCTTTTTTGATATAATTGATTAAAAACAAATTCTATGCATTCTTTACTGGGCAGGGCTTTAAAAACTTTAATAACTTTATTAAATATCCCTTAATTTATCAGTCTTTAAAATACTTATAATTTTCAAAGCCATCTTACCTAATTTGACATTATTTACATTTAGTAATCTTAACATTCTCTTCTATTATTTTTACTGTTAGTAAATAATCTAAATAATAATTAAATCACTGTAAAACTGAATAACAAAATTAGCATTTTTTTCTATTAATATCATGATGAAATTTTATTTATTGTCACATTGCACTCTTCAGAATATAAAAAGTATATGTCTATACTGAGGAAATTAGCCAGAATTAGAAAGCATAGAAAATATGTCCCAAAAGGAATATGTGCAATGTATTTTATAAAACATTCTGAACTCATCTATGATTCAGGTCATTTTACAGTAACATACAATAAAACAATTGTGTAATCTGAAGTCAAATATCTTCTCACATATGTAACTTTGACCTTTATACAGTCAAAGTCCCATAACTAGCCAACATTGATAATGTTCAGGAGTATATATACATATATATATATATGGAGAGATTAAAGGTGAAAGAAATGCCCCTTCAACAACACTGGGGAACAATGGGGTTATTCAGAAGTTTTGTCTTTCTCTTAATGTTATACCTGCTGCAGGGATCCAATACTTCCCTTGTTCGGCTGAATAACAATGGCTACGAGGGAATTATCATTGCTATAGACCCCGCTGTGCCAGAAAATGAAATGCTAATTGAAAAGATACAGGTAAGAAAGTAATGGGATTTCTTCTATTTGAATTGATGAGAAATATATATATATATAGTAGTTGATAACTGCAATGGAAACTTCTTAGTACTTCAGGAAGTTTAAAAGCACCAAGGTGCAGTAAGAAAAATAAAATAAAATAATGCTGAAATGGGCAGTGGAAATTGACAAGGTTCTACCCTGTCCCACCATAAGATCAAAGACAAGGCCTGGGGCCTCCCTGATCCTCCATTTCTCCATCTGTAAGTTAGCAAATGGACTTGTATGTTCTTAATGATTTACTGAATGCTTGCTATGGCATGACAGGACAGAGAGCAGTGGATCTTTTTTAAAACTCTTGATCTCATGAAGTATATATTTTCTTCAGATGATACAGATAATAAAAACATGTCAGTGTATAGCAGGTTCATGGTAGTAAGTTGCTATGCAGTAAAATAAACTGGCAGAGGGGATAGGCAGTGATGGTGGGGCTGGGATAAGGGGAGAACGCAGGTTACTGTTTCAGGCAGGGTAGTCAGGGAATGTCTCACGAGACATAACATCTGGGTGGAGACCTGAGATGAGTGAGGGGAGAGTCCACTGAAAACCCTGGGAGTGGACACTGGGTGCAGCAGCGTGGAGATGAGAATATGCTTGATGTGGCCAAGAGAGGAAGAGTGGGGGAGAGCTGAGGTGGCAAGGTAGCAGGGCCCAGACCACTGGAAAGATCTGGACTTTCACTCTGAGTGAAATCAGAATCCATAGAAGAGGAGAGGTGTGCTCGCTTGTGCTGGTTCTGGACTCATTCTGTCTGCAGTGTTGAGGAAACGTCACTCATCTTGTATAAGCTCTGTTAGAACACAGAGGGATTGAGGGCTACTCTGTAGGGAGCTGTTGGGAGTGAGAAATGACAGTGACTATGAACAGGGATATTGTGGTAGACATCATTAATGTGGTGTGATCCTGAACGTGTGCTTTGCCATGAGCTTATCACAGACAAGTTTGCTAATGATTTAGATGTGTGGGGTAGGGGAAGGGAAGAGGGAAAAATAAAAGTCACAGAAGACTTCAAGGGTTTTGGTCTGAACACTTGGAAGGGTGGTATTATCACTGATTGAGAAGGGAAAGACTTAAGTGGAGAAAATTTGGTGGCTGGGAGGTCAGAAGTTAGTTTGCAAAATTTTGAATTTGAGATGCTTTTGCCATTTCTTTCTCTAGGGGTCTTCTCGACCCAGGGATCTAACCTGAGTCTTTTATGTCTCCTGTATTGACAGGCAGGTTCTTTACCACTAGCACCACCTGGGAAGCCCATTAGATATCCACATGGATGCAGATATGAATCTGAATTCAAGGTGGAAATCTAGGGAGAGATAAAAACTTGGGAGTCATCAGTGTGACTGATGAGATTTCAAGCCATGAGGGTAACTGAGTTCACTCAGAAGAGTGGGTAGACAAGAGAAAGTTTCCAGGACTGAACCAAAGACTCATATCTATTGTTTCATCCGACTTTAACGTTTCATGTAATAAAGAGACTGGTGTTACAGCCATGTAAATTAATTCTCCCTGTCACTCACCTCAACATTTACTAACTCCTTATATTTAACTCCATCACTATTGTTTCCTTAAGTTCTCACTTTCTGCTTTCCCCATGGGTGTTCTTATCCCTCAGAAGCTGATGAGCTTGACGTGAATGGTGAGCAGGTGATATTGTGGCTGCCATTTATCATTCATTCTGTATAATCTTAAGCACAGCAGTATTTACTTACTGGCACATTTTGAATTCCAGGAAAATACAAAGATTAATTTACTGATGAACACAGGCTTGAGTAGCAGTTAATATAGTTGATTGTGAATGATAGCTTTTTAGTATCTAGTTGATCAGTATCAAAACTAACTGAAGCTCAGGAAACAGTATTTGGAAGAATTGTTTGTAGGGGCAAAACATTTGTTAAAATGGTTCTCTATTGAATGTAAAAGTTCAATGTTTAGCAGACATTCCCAGATTAGAAGAATGTTTTCTGGCATTCTCTGAGTCTTCTACAAAGTCCTTACATTGATATTTTCAGACAACCTTGTGAAATACTCTCATCCACATTATATAGAAGGGAAAACTGGGATTTGGAAAAGGAAATAATTTTCCCAAGGTCAAGTTAAACAGTACAGTCAGAGCTGAGATCCTCCACATGGGTTTTGAAGGCTGATAGATACGGATTTGAGATCCAGTTTATACAAGACAACAAAAATTGCTCTTTTTGTAAAGGGTGAACAGTGAACACACTCTCATTCTTGGGATACTGTCTGACCATAGTAAGATATGTTGAATTGATTCATAATTTATGACCTGAGCTTCAATTGTCACCTTTCCTTATTCCTTTTATTCATGTGTCTTTTGGGTTGAAGAATACTTTTTTAAAACATTAATATCTTAATCTTCTTTGATCCAACTAGGATATTATAGTAATTCTGAGAAGGAATTTAGATGGAATATTATAAAATTCTGCCTGGAAGCCTCTGAAAATCATTATTAGCCACCCCAGCAGGCGCCAAGCTATCACAGTCATCTGATATAGGGTATTTGAAATCCCTCCATGACTTTATAAACATACCACTACCCAAGACAACCATATAGCGTTACAAGACTATAAAATAAATTGAATCCCGTGGACTTGTATAATTCGCAGCCCACAAAACTGTATGCAGTGATCTTATTTTCCCAAACTGTACTGCAATTCAATTTACTATATGCCAGATACACTCAAAGGGACAGAGAGAGTCATCACTTTAAGCAGAAAACAACTGATCGAGATCTAAATTGAGATCTGAAACAAAAAGAGAGGAGAGACATTCTTAGGGAACTTCCTTAGGCAGAAAATAATTTCCATCTGCTTTAGGCCAGTGATGAAGCAATCTTCAGTCTAATTAAGGAGATCTCTGGAGTCCTCTTCCAAACTCCTAGCCAGTCCTCTGGATCTTCAGTTTCCTGTACCCTAGCTTCTGACTGATCCCTGGCTCAGAACCCAGTTTGCCTGCTGGTTATCAGCACATGTGATCCTCTGTTTCCTATCTATAAATTAGCAATTGGACTTATCTATTCTTTAAACAATGATTTATTGAATGCTTGCTTATAGCATTCCAGGCGAGAAAGCAGTGAATTGTCTTAAAGCTCTTGATCTCTTTCAGTATCTACTCTCTCCAGATGATACAGATAATTAAAAAAAATCAGCGTAAACCATTCTGTAGTAGTAGGTTGCTATGCAGCAAAATCAGCCAAGGGAGACCAGCAGTCTTTGCAGAGCTGGGGCAGGGAGAGAATGTGGGTCACCGTTTCATGCAGGGTGGTCAAGAACTGTCTCACTAGCTGTGATGTCTGGCAGAGGCCTGAGGTCTGTGAGGGAAGACTCATGGAAAATCTGGGGAGGGGATAGCATTTGCAGTGGCATGGAGGTGACAGCATGTTTGATGTGACCAAGGAAACAACTGTGAATGAGCAGGAAGAAGACTGAGGAGAGCTGAAGTTGGAGAGGTTGCAGGGCCCAGACCACTGGAAAGATGCGGGCTTTTACTTCGAGTAAGATGAGATCCACAGAAAGGATCTGAGCAGAGGTCGGGTGTGCTCTAGCTTGCTTATTCTGGGATCACTCTGATGGCAGCATTGAGGACACCCTCTACAGGGCTTCCACTTATTACCCATCCGTATAAATTGTGAGCATAGAGATGTCAAGGGACATTAGTAGGAAGCTGCAGCAGATGAAAAGTGATGGTGAATAGGAATGGAGATATTGTGGGAGAGATCATTCATGTGCTGTGATCCTGGACATTTTCTGAGAGTATTATGGAGAAATTTGCTGATAGTTTAGATGTGTGGGATAGAGAAGGGTTGAGGGAAAGGAGGAGTCAGAAACTTCACAGGTTTTTGCTTGAATACTTGGAAAAATATAATTATAATCAAGTGAAAAGTAACTTCCAACCTACTTTGGGAGCTCTGTAAAGACCTTGTCACACCGCCAGCCAGTCCTCTGGTCTTTAGTTCTCTGTACTCTGGCTTCTGGCTGATGCCTGCTCTGAGCCTAATCACTTTAATGATCTCTTCGGTACACTAAGAGCACACTAGACCATCTTCCAGAGTAAAGGGAAGAAATCCTTGGAATTTCTGAAGAAAAGTTACATTCTGGTCTTAGGTCAGGAAGAATTGAAAAGGAGGAGATATTTTCAAATAAAAAATACTGTATACTGTGATGTTTGCCAGCAACATGAATAGGGTAACATCATCATCCAGAACCCAGTATTCCTCAATTTTTCAGTGGATTTGATCATGTAGAAGAGATCACCAAAGAACCTTTCAACCATCTATTTCCTCCACCAGATAATAAGCTCTTTTGAGGAACTGCGGCTGCTGCTGCTAAGTTGCTTCAGTCGTGTCTGGCTTTGGGCGACCCTATAGATGGCAGCCCACCAGGCTCTCCAGTCCCTGGGATTCTCCAGGCAAGAACACTGGAGTGGGTTGCCATTTCCTTCTCCAACGCATGAGAGTGAAAAGTGAAAGTGAAGTCACTCAGTCGTGTCCGACTCTTCACGACCCCATGGACTGCAGCCCACCAGGCTCCTCTGTCCATGGGATTTACTATTTCTCTTATTAATCCTAACATTTTGGGGTTTGGGATACTAACAATATAAGGGTACTAATAATGTAAGATATATTATTTTCACCTTGCTGGCAGAACAAGAAGCTCTGCCTAAAAAGTGGGGCCTCTCCTATGAACTTTCCCATCACTCCACTCCCCGTGCTCCCAATCCACTGCCTCTCCTGAGAGGCAGTGTAAACTTCTATGACCCATCCGTATAAACCGTTTTTCTCAGTTTGCATCAGGTAAGGCTGTTCCTTACTAGTAATTACAATAGTGATGATATCAAAGAGTTTTATAACTACCTTGTGTAGAATACTTATTTATAACTCATTTCATGTTTATGCCATCCTTAAAGATAGGTTGTAAGAGCATATTAAATAGATAAGAAGGCTGAGATTCAAAGCAGTCACATAAACTAGTCAAATTTTAATAGCAAGAGGCTTAAGCTAGCATTAAAACCAAGTCTAGCTGCTTCCAAAGTTTGTGCCCTTTATCATATTAATCAGTTCCTCATAATGCAAACATAAGTATTTGCCTTTTGATTATAGAAGACTGAAAGCTGTTAAATGTGCAAAATAAGTCATAATTTTGAACTGACAGATGACAGATCTTGATTTTTGAATCAGAAACCCTACTCACCAGCCAGTTGCTTTTTTGTAGTGACTAAAGGTGAGAAATACCTGTGGTGAATGCCTGTTCATTTAGTCTACTGTCCCTTGGCCAGCCTAACTTCTCTTTTTTCCTATAATACCAGAACATGGTGATTGATGCATCTACTTACCTGTTTGAAGCCACAGAAAAGAGATTTTTTTTCAAAAATGTATCAATATTAATTCCAGAGAACTGGAAGAACATCAATCAGTACAAGAGGCCAAAACATGAAAGCTACACACATGTAAGAATCAAAAAGCATCTCTTAAAAATATTTTCTCTGCTGCTTCTCAAATTTGATGTTAATTAATAATTTCAGAATTTTTCAGACAAATGTTATAATTTCTATTCTGATCTTTTAAACACCTTTTTAAACATTCTCAGGCTGATGTTAGAGTTGCTCCACCTGCACTCCCAGGTAGATATGAACCATATACTAAGCAATTCACAGCCTGTGAAGAAAAAGGAGAATATATTCATCTCACTCCCGACTTTGTACTTGGAAACAAGCAAAATGAATTTGGACCATCAGGTAGGAATTTTGGTTAAAACAAATATTTTGCAATGATTCCAAGATGTAGATTTACATCCATGTTCAGTATACAAGCCTCATGGACTTAAATCCCGACTCCAAGGTCACTTTTCTGTGTGTGACTTTGAACAAATGACCAAGACTTTCTGTACTTATTTCCTTTAAAAATGATGAATAGAGGAGCTGCTCCTGCCTTATAGAATTGTTGGAAACATTAAACAAGATAATCCTTGTAAATGTACTCAGTATGGTCTCTACAGAAATTTGAATATGGAACAGCCATGATAAATTTTTTGCTTTAGGAACACATTTTAATTTTTCAGTTCTCCATTGCTGGATATTGATCACATGCCACCTCCATGAAAGGCAGATGCAAGGCAAAATCAAAAGGGCCAAGACGACAATTCCTGGCCAAGAGAAAACACTAATAGGCTGGTAGCTGCTAATATTATTATTCAACCCATTCTTTGAACCAGATGAACTTGTTTATAAGTGATCATTTTTACTATGAAAATGGCAATTTCATCTAGTTCAATCTAAGAGTTAAGATCACTGTTTGAAGTGAACTAAAGCACATTATATTTCAGATGAAAATGAATATCCCTGTCAAAGCAGTGTCCAACTCATCACTAATCAATAAAACACTTCTTAAATTCGCACTCCCCAGAACCACCTTTTCCTTTTGCACTGCCCCTTCAGTGAACATTATTTAGTCTTTTGTCTTTGTCAAACAAGTCAGCCCTTGTCCTCAACATTTTCTGGACCTGTTCTCCACCCCAATCCTAAAGCCCCAACATCCCATCCCATCCCAGCCTTACCTCTCTCCCTTCCTTTGATCTGACCATGTTTGTTGCACTTGGCACCTTTAGTCCCTTGTGCCTTTCTAGATATAGCGTCTTTTCTACTTGGCACGTCCAGCAAAGTCGGTCATGTCACCTACTAGCGTAAATAGCACAACTCCCTTACCACTTTTATCCTTATGTTTTGTTCAACTTGCCATTTCTCCATACTGAATTTTCTAGGCAGTTTCTTTTGACTCCTGTAGTATCTTTCCAAGATTGTGAAAGAAAATTATAAAACTAATTGGTATTGTTTTAAAAAACACGTTTCACAAGGTCAGTGAAGCTCTCAAATCTACTCAACAGTGATTGGACTTGCTTCCTCTCATCTTGCTCATTCCCCCTAACAGTTGTTCTAAATATCTATCACTTTTCTTAAGACCAATAACCAAGCTTTTCCACCTTATAAGTTAATGAATGCTTTGACTGAGAAAGTAGAAGCCCCTACCTTCTACATTTCTACTTCCAAACTCATGTCCATGTACATCTCCTTCCATCTCCACCTGTCTTAGGAGAGGAAGATTTTCTTCAGTTTTTAAAAATAATGCCCCCAGTGGAGCTCTTATTCTTTCCCCACACTCCTCAGCTTACCCCATCCCATAACTGACAGTTTCCCCCTCTTTCTTACACAAGTATTTCTCCCATAATGTGATATATATGTTTGTGGGAAAACTCAAATTCTGGAAAACAATGCCTTAAAAACAACAGGGCTTTGGGAGGAAATAAGATAAAGAAGAAACTCTTCAAAATCTATGCAATTTGTAGTAAAAATAATAACGGCAAAACAATAGTTCCCTGGAAAGAGTTTTTGAACCCTCAAGCAGCAGTTCAGTGTGTCTGGAAGCTGCCTCCAAAGCGAATACTAGAAGTATACACACACACACACACACACACACACACAGTGAAATACTATTGGAAGTAAGAACAGGGCTAGTAGGAGCTGAGCCAATAATTGAGATAGGAATGGACTTCTAAGTCAGAGGAACTGCTTTTTAACAACAATTATATATAATTAAGATGCATAACACAATGATTTCACATACATGTACACAGTAAAATGACTGCCATGGTTGAGCTAATTAACATATCATCTCCTCACATAGTTACCCTTTTGTATATGTGGTGCCCTGGAGAAGGGATAGGCTACCCACTCCAGTATTCTTGGGGTTCCCTGGTGATTCAGACAGCAAAGAATCCACCTGCAATGTGGGAGACCTGGGTTCAGTCCCTGGGTTGGGAAGATCCCCTGGAGGAAGACATGGCAACTCACTCCAGTATTCTCGTCTGGAGAATCCCCATGGACAGAGGAGCCTGGCAGGCTACAGCCCATGGGGTCACAAAGAGTCGGATACAACTGAGCGACTAAGCACAGCACACCACAGCACAGGTGTGGTCAGTTCAGTTCAGTCGCTCAGTCGTGTCTGACTCTTTGCAACCCCATGAATCGCAGCACGCCAGGCCTCCCTGTCCATCACCAACTCCCGGTGTTCACTCAGACTCACGTCCATCCAGTCGAGTACCTGAAATCTATTCTTTCAACAAATTGAGGAAACCATGGGAGCCAGGCAACCAGCCATGAGCTGAAAAGAAAGTCAATCTGACATGGACTGTTCTAAAAAAGGAACCACAGATGCAGGCAGATATGAGTTTTCTTAAGACTCACCAAATTTCTATCACAGTCGTTGATATGAGAGCTTTTTCCTCCCACACCGAAGGATATAAATAATTCATGCTCACTCATTGGCACCATTTTCCTAAGAAAGCTAAAAACAGTGTTTTTAAACTTAAATGTGTAGAGTAGTAATTTAGGGGTCTTGTGATTGATAATAACCAAATTCTGAGTCATTAGGTCTAGAGTAGGCACAACATTCCACGTGTCTTTTCAGCTCCCAATTGATGCTACACTGCTGGTCAGGGAACACATACTGAGGAGCAAAGGTTTAAAGAAGAAACATGACTTCTTCATAATGGTGACATTTTCCCCCTATTTTCATGTCTCATGAGGCCATTATAGTTAGAGAAACACATAGTGTAGTGGACCAGACTACATTTTCAAATTCTACTTCTCCATTTCAATTTCCACTAAAGTTTTTCCTACTATTGCTAAAACAAAAATGTATTTATTCTTCTCTGTGCATTTCAAGCTTGGATTTAACCTTTATGCTGCTATTAATCCTGAAACTCTTAGGGAAAAAAAGTTTAGTTCTGACTCAACTCTCTAGAACCTTATCCTACTCAAGGACTCTATCTTACTCATATCTGTATTTCTTAGTATCTAGTACAGTGCTGAATATATATAATTAAAAAATAATTGTTTTAATTTAATTAATGCTTATATGTGCTAAGTACTATAAATTAATCACCTCATTCAGTTCAGTTCAGTCACTCAGTCATGTCCAATTCTTGGCGACCCCATGGACTGCAGCACGCCAGGCCACCCTGTCCATCACCAACTCCTGGTTTACTCAAACTCATGTCCATTGAGTCAGTGATGCCATCCAACCATCTCATCCTCTGTCGTCCCCTTCTCCTCTTGTCTTCAATTTTTCCCAGCATCAAAGTCTTTACAAATCACACAGCTCTTCCCATCAGGTGGCCAAAGTATTGGAGTTTCAGCTTCAACGTCAGTCCTTCCAATGAACATTCAGGACTGATTTCCTTTAGATGAACTGGTTGGATCTCCTTGCAGTCCAAGGGACTCTCAAGAGTCTTCTCCAACACCACAGTTCAAAAGCATCAATTATTCAGCGCTCAGCCTTCATTATAGTCCAACTCTCACATCCATACATGACTACTGGAAAAACCATAGCCTTGACTAGATGGACCTTTGTTGGCAAAGTAATGTCTCTGCTTTTGAATATGCTGTCTAGGTTGGTCATAACTTTCCTTCCAAGGAGTAAGCGTCTTTTAATTTCATGGCTGCAGTCACCACCTGCAGTGATTTCGGAGGCCCCCAAAATAGTCTGCCACTGTTTCCACTGTTTCTCCATCTATTTGCCATGAAGTGATGGAACCAGATGCCATGATCTTTGTTTTCTGAATGTTGAGCTTTAAGCTAACTTTTTCACTCTCCTCTTTCACTTTCATCATGAGGCTCTTTAGTTCCTCTTCACTATCACCTCATTAGACATCCTCAAATTATATTTTGTCTATAGCAGTGTTTTTCAACCTTTTTTTCATTAGCAACCCTTAACAAGCATATGTAGACATTTTTAAATTATGCAGTTTTATATGCAATTATGCAGTTGAAAGTTGCACCTTCATGAAATTTCAATACCATAGGTGTATTTTATATATGTTTATACTGTGGTAGAAGTAACTTTTGCAGGGCTAAAAACCATGGTAATATCTAAGACTTTTTGATCCTCAAGAACCAAAACTCAGAGTTCAAACTGTTCTGCCCTTAGCATATACATAGTAAATGGTTTGTTGACTTAACAGGTGTGGGATAAAAAATAATATGCTGAAATGATATAATTAATGCAATAAAATGTAACACCATATGTGTTTTATAAACAAAATACAAATGCTGACAGCTATTTAAATATTCTGGATTTTAAATTTTTTATTAAAATATGAGGGACAAGTTATGTCACTTAAAATATAATCATGGATTTGAAATATTTTCCCACAGGTAGACTGCTTGTCCACGAGTGGGCCCATCTCCGCTGGGGAGTATTTGATGAGTACAACGATGATGAGCCTTTCTACAGGGCAAAGTCAAGGAAAATTGAAGCAACAAGGCATGACTATTTTCATTTTTTAATTACTGCTGGCAGTAACATTTTCCTTAGACTGATTTCTTTAGGAGCCTTTCTTTCATTTTTGTCCCAACGCAGGTAATGAATGCCATATCACAAAACAGAGCTTTTTGGTTTTTTAAGAAAATACCTGAAAGAAGCTGCTTGTCCATTTAAAACACACATAGATTCAAGAGCATCTGGCAGTCAAGTTGATTTATTTTTATACCTCTCTATCATAGCTGCCAGAACTCATTTGTGCTAAGTTAATGTTCTATGTAAAGGGTTGTACTATGTTCTAGGAGGTAAAAATTATTTACACTACAAAAGAATGAAAAAATAAGTAGTGGAGAATGCCAGCTGAGTAGGAAATCAGCCAGCTTCAAAGAGCCAAGGAGAAATTTCTTGAGATTAATAAATTTGTGTTAAAATACCTGTGAAGCATCACACTTAACTGGATTGTGAGATCAAGAGAACAGAATATATGGGGTAATGAGTGTAAAATTGGATGCCAGTTGCTTAATCAATCTTAGATGCCCTTCTGGGGATGGGGACTTATTAAAAAATGTACAAATTTCAGTGAAGATTCTTCCTCAGCACCATAGCACCAAGTTTTAGGATGCATATTTCAAAGATTATTATTTTGATAACATTTGTTTAGATCATTCACGCATGCTAAGTCACTTCAGTCGTGTCTAACCCTTTGCCAGACTATGGACAGTAGCTTGCCAGGCTCCTCTATCCGTGGGATTCTCCGGAGAAGAATACTGAAATGTGTTGTCGTGCCCTTCTTTCTCTAGGGGATCTTCCCAATCCAGGGATCGAATCCATGCCTCTTATGTCTCCTCCTTTGGCAGGCGGGTTCTTTACCACTAGTGCTACCTGGGAAGCTGTTTGTTTAGGTCATATTCTCCTAAAAGCCTAGTCTCTGCTACAGAATTGTCATCATGGTTGTTAACATGTGAAAGTGAAAGTTGCTCAGTCATGTCTGACTTGTCCATGGAATTCTCCAGTCCATAATACTGGAGTGGATAGCCTTTCCCTTCACCAGGGTATCTTTCCAACCCAGGGACCTAACCGGGTCTCCCGCATTGCAGGCGGATTCTTTATCAGCTGAGCCACAAGGGAAGCCCAAGAAGACTGGTAGTGGGTAGGCTATCCCTTCTCCAGTGGATCTTCCTGATCCAGGAATTAAACCAGGGTCTCCTGCATTGCAGGTGGATTCTTTACCAACTGAGTTATAAGTTGTTAACATAGGTAATGCTATTAAGTTTGCTGAGTTTGGGGGCAATAGAGGCATAGACATATTTAGAAGACATGAAATTACTGAATAAAATCTAGTCTTTGTTTTCTTTAATTTGGACTGGAACACACTGAAAAGATGAGCTACGCTAACATTACAACGTATTTGTTGCAATCACTGTCTCTTGCTGCAAATTCCATGCAATAAAACATATGTCTAAAATTCCTCTACTCTTCTTTACTGGCCTTGGCAGAACCCGTCTTTCCTTCTAGCCACATTTCATTTTGCGTAAAAATGCTTCTTGAGTAATCCAAACACTTGTAGCTATGCAACGTTTCATTCTTTTGAAGAAAATTTCTTTGAGTGAGGAATACACAAACAGTCTAAGGTTAAAGTGGTACCAAGACTAAATGATTTCACAAGATGCCTTTTCCAGATTCCTGCAATGTATTTACCATCACAAGGTTACTGGGAGAGATGTTTGGCAAAGGGGAGCCTACAGTCACTAGTATAAGTGGGACAACAGAAGATTTAATTCCAGCAGACTCACCCTTTGCATAGACAGGAGAGCCTACTTCAGACTTCCCTCAAAATTTTCTTGTAAAACAGATAAGCTACCTGGTGGAAACCCTTAAACTTTGCTGTCAAAATAGGATGTGTGTGGTATACAAATAAGAATAAAAATATTGATAAAGACCATTATTAACAACCTTGACAAGAAGACCACTTAATATTTTATAAAAATTTTAATGATTAGATTGCCTCAAAGACTAACTGTCACATATTTTCAGGTGTTCCACAGGTATTACTGGCTTAAATAGAGTATATGTGTGTGAAGGAGGCAGCTGTGTATCAGATAGGGAATGCAGAATTGATTCCAAGACAAATCTGTATCAAAAAAATTGTCAATTCTTCCCTGATAAATATCAAACTGAAGAGACATCCATAATGTTTATGCAAGGTATTGATTCTGTAAGTATATCAATCAATCGTTACTTCAGTTTTTGTTGATGCATTTACAATCAGAGGACTTGTTATCATGTTTATAAATTATCTATGCAGGTGACCTGAGGGATTAGATGTATTATTATAGAATTCTTTGAACATTGGCTGGCACATAGTAAGCGCCCAAGTAGTGTTACCTATTATTATTGAAAATCTGCCTTACTAAAACATTTCCTCCCTTAAATCATATTTCATTCAATCAGCTTTTTTAAAGAAAAGGTTTTTAATTTTTTAAGATCTGTTGGTGAGTTTTTAAATGCACCCTATATAATTTATTTTCATTTTATAATGTTAACCTTTTAGGTCACTAAATTCTGTAATGAAAAAAACCATAACCGAGAAGCTCCAAGTCTACAAAACAAAATGTGCGATTATAGAAGCACATGGGAGGTGATCAGCAATTCTGAGGATTTTAAAAACACAACGGCTATGTCGGCACCACCCCCTCCACCTGTCTTCTCATTGCTAAAGATCAGTGAAAGAATTGTGTGCTTAGTTCTTGATAAGTCTGGAAGCATGGCGGTGAGTTCATGGGCCCATTTTTCCTGGATGTGGGGACAGGGCAGTGATCGAATGTCTAAGAACATTCTGACTGCTACCTGTACCTGGGTTCTTCTAAAATGTATGGTGGCATAAGTACTGTCACCTCCTGTGATCTTGACCTCAAGAGGGGCAATGACCATTATAATGAAAGAAGGATGTAATTAGAGTTAGAAGGACCTAATCCAAGAATTTTATTTCCCAGAAAATGGAGAGTTTATTCAGGAGAACTTTTAAGTCTTCAGTAAAGCTTTTATTGCAGGATCAGAACTGGAGATTGAAATGTGTAATTATTTCCTAATCTTACTCCCTTTATCTATTGAAAATACTTGACAGGCATGAAGAAAGAGTGAATTCAGAGCTTCCAAACTACATTCCAAATCAAGGAACAAGATCAACCAACAGGATTCTTAACATGTGTCTCTTATTTAAACTCTCTATAGGAATGACCTCCTTATGCTCAAAGACACAGACAGAAAGCATCACTATAAAGAAGACATGGCCAGATTCAGCCATTCATTCCTTCTACTACATTAAGAGAATGGGACTAGGCTTGTACTAGGCTTTAGGAATAGAGATCCATATCCTTGAAAAGTTCATAGATGAATAAAGAAACATTTCACTCTCTTTCCCATCATGAGTTAATAATTATATTTCAATATTTGGCATAGGTATCCACTTTGTCCAGGACATGGGCTGGTCTTCCAGGCTGGGCTAAGGGCATTTCTTAGTTCTTTCACAGTGACCTGGCTGTGTGTTTAGTCACTCAGTCATGTCCAACGCTTTGTGACCTCATGAACTGTAGGCTCCTCCATCCATGGGATTTTCCAGGCAAGAATACTGGAGTGCCATTTTCTCCTCCAGGAGATCTTCTTGATTCAGGGACTGAACCCATGTCTCCTGTGTCTCATGCATTGCAGGCAAATTCTTTACCTGCTGAGTCATCAGGGTTCCCCTTATTACTATATATTATATTGAAATTACACATTTTTCTCCCACTATTTTATGAATACCTCTCGGACTTGAAACCATCTTACCTAGGAACCAGGTCTCCTAGGACTTGAAGTAGTCTTATTCATCTTTGTGTCCTTTTGTCTAGAATATGGTTTATCACATGTAGGCATTCAATAAAAAATTGTTGAAATGAACATACTATAAATAGCAGGTGTAATGTGTCAAAAGGATGGCACATTTGAGGCAGCATAAAGCATGCTGAAGATCAGGAATAATATATTCAACAAATGGGGGTTGATTAGTTAGTGGAAATGGCAGTGGATGATACAGCTGGCTGAAATAATCCACAGTACCACAGGGTTTCAGAAAGAATATCAGAGTGCTAGACCTCACCACGTAACAATGTTTTAGGAAGAGTCCCTGGGGAGAGATGAGATTCTTAATTGGGAGAGAAGATAAGCAGTTTTCCCTAGACAGGGTGCAGGCATAGTCAAGTTTAAAGGTAAAGCAAAATGGTAGACATAACCTGCTAAGATGGGGATGTATTATAGAAGAAGTTCCTCACTGTGATTTGTTTCTAGGCAGTTCAGAGGGAAACTTGGGCATGTGTTGGGAACAGGTGCCACAGGTCAATTGGTACTGAGGGACTGGAAAAGACCAATGCATGAAAAGGTGTACATCCTAGGGTATTCACCTAGAAAATAAGGACTAGAATCCTAGTGGGTTACCAAAGAACCAATTACAGTTAATCCATTAGTGGAAATGTTGTGGGGTGTGGTTAGTTGTAGAAGCAGAAATGGGCAAGGTGGAATTTAGAGTAAATTTCATCTTTTGGTTAGTCAGGTGCCCAGGGGATGGAGAGATTTCAGTTTCTAGTTGGAGCCCATGATGGTCTGGTTTGATATTGATATTATGGGACCTGGGGAGTAGTTTCATCCTGATACAACTGGAACGGAGGATCCCAGGAGTAATCAAGCAGTCTCTAACATTTGAGTAATCACCCCCCAGTTCCAACCCAACCTCCACCATACTCTACACCTCTAATTTAGGTGCTAAGAAGCCCAGAATCAGCTCTAGTTTAAAACCTGTGTTCCTTTATATACTATACATATGTATTACATAAGGCTTCCCAGGTGGCTCAGTGGGTAAAGAATCCACCTGTATTGCAGGAGACCATCTGCAATACAAGAGATGCAGGTTCAGTCCCTGGGTTAGGAAGATCCCTTGGAGAAGGAAATGGCAAACCACTCCAGTATTCTTTCCTGGAGAATCCCATGGACAGAGAGCCTGGCAGGCTACAGTTCATGGGGTTGCAAAAGAGTCAGACACAACTTAGCTATCAAACCACCATGTATTACATAATAAATAGAACTGTATTTTTAATTTTATCAATTGAAAAAATTTTGCTTTCTTTAATAACATCAATTACCATTGATAGAAAACCTTTAACAACAAAGTCTGTTCACTCATTTTCTGTGGGCTTCTATTACTTCCCTGTCAAAAATTACTTGTTTTTATTACCCGTTTTTATTCAGACTTCTAATCGTCTAAATCGAATGAACCAAGCGGCCCAACATTTCCTGCTGCAGACTGTTGAAAATGGATCTTGGGTGGGGATGGTACACTTTGATAGTTCTGCTTCCATCAGAAGTAATCTAATCCAAATCATAAGCAGCAATGAAAGAAGAAAGCTCTTGGAAAGTTTACCTACAGTTGCTAGCGGAGGAACTTCCATCTGCAGTGGAATTGAATCAGGATTTCAGGTGAAAACCATACTTCAAATATACTTTGTTTATTACTAGAACATTTTTATGTTAAGTGGTGCTCCTCATACTTGCTCCCTAATTTTAATGTAAGTAATTCTGAAAAGTAGAGAACTAATCACATAGAGAAATTCACTTGTCCATCTTTCCATTAAAAGAAATCAATGAGCAAAGTAATGGGTAAATAAATGACTATTACAGTTTCACTGGAGTATAAGCCCAATGAGGTCAGAGACTTTGTCTTATTACCATGCAGTAGTCAGTGCTCAAGGAATGCTAATTAAATAAGAGGGCTTGAACAGCAAGAGTCATCCAATTTTAAGCAATGAAGCAAGTTATATGGTTTGACTCTCCTTCAGAGCAATCCTCATGTTAGCTTCTGTTATATTCAGTTAGGGAAACTAATGTTTATCTGTCAAAGTTCCAGATGTAGCAAGAACTGTTAAGCATACTTAGGGTAAGGAATACTGGTCATAACATGAGTTGTGACATCATCAGAGTACCAGCTATACTACTTACTAGCCATGTGATCTAGGCACAGTCTTCAGCCTCCTTGGAAATTAGTCTCTAATGCCTTATGTATAAAATATAGAAAAATAAGAATGCTTAACTCATAGGATTATTATGAGACTTAAGCAAAATGATACACGTTTGTACTTAGGACAGTAGTCATTATACTACATAGTAAACATATAATTCACATTAATTATTATTACAAATCTTATTTTTATCCAAATGGTCATCTTGAGCTCAAAATTAATATCAATTGCATCATTTTCCTGCTTAAAAAACATGTCCCTTCACAGTCCATAAGATAAAGTCTAAATTCCTCAGTGTGATGTTATTTAAAAGCTTCTCATTCTATGATAAACTTGCCCTCACCTCTCTTGCCAGCCTTTTTTTTTTCAGTTCTCCCTTACCAATACTCTCTGCCTCAACCAATTTACTGCACACATTGTTCTCCAAGCCCCTATGTACTAACAGCCTTCATACATGTAATTCCCCTGTCTAAAATGTTTCTTTTCTGTCTTTGCATGCCAAAATTCTATCCATTCTTCAAAATCCTTGATCCTTCATGCAGCTTTTCCTGCCACTTCCAACTCTATCAAATGTCTCTCTTTTATGAATTAATGGCATTTTCGTATAGTTTTCTAACATGAAGTCTGAGTTCATACTCCAATGATCACTTACCAGATTTCTAACTTTAAGCATTCTTCACCTCAGTAGCTTTTAATTACCTCATCAATAAAATTGAGTATGAATGTTAGTCTGTAGGGTTGTTCATGTTTAATTTATCCAATGCATATTTACTGTAGGGAGTAACCATAATATATTTTAATTTATTAACACATATTTATGTAAGAAGCAAATCTCACATGTTAATTTATTGAGGAACAGATAATATACAGATAAATCTATCAATTTTTTTTTAATTGAAGGTTGTGGAGATAGTCTTGTGAAGTGACCAAACAAATGTAATGTGATTAAGTAAGAGGGAAAGAGGGACAAAGCCCACTTAGGGTGAAGAGAGGATCTATCTGAAGGGTGATGGTTAAGCTAAGATTTGAAGGATGAGAAGGAGCCAGTCATTCAGGTAGAAAGAAAAGGGCCAAGTCCCTTGGGAATGAGGTGAACAAAAACTGAATTATTTAAGAAATTATAGAAGCCAGTGACACTGGAATTTGGCAAGTAAGGGGAATGAAATGTAATTGCCGGGTAGAAAATGGCTATATTCTTCAAACCCTCAAAAAGATATGATGAGGTTTGTATTTTAAACACAACAGAAGGGCTTTAAGCACAAAAGACATAATTATTTCATATTTTGGGAAGATGACTCTGGTTCAGTTCAGTTCAGTCGCTCAGTCATGTCCGACTCTTTGCAACCCCATGAATCACAGGACACCAGGCCTCCCTGTCCATCACCAACTCCTGGAGTTCACTCAGACTCACGTCCATTGAGTCAGTGATGCCATCCAGCCATCTCATCCTCTGTCATCCCCTTCTCCTCCTGCTCCCATCCCTCCCAGCATCAGAGTCTTTTCCAATGAGTCAACTCTTCGCATGAGGTGGCCAAAGTACTGGAGCTTCAGCTTTAGCATTATTCCTTCCAAAGAAATCCCAGGGTTGATCTCCTTCAGAGTAAATGGTAGCACTATAATATTATAGTTTCTCTTTATTGATTGTTTTAGTTTTGCCTTTGCCAATCATCTCTATATTTCCCCAGTCTCTCACCCAACTCCCAATAAATATCTTTAAATGTAATTATTTCTATGAATACAAAATCCATGTAGTTCCTGCTGAATCCCCAGCAGTCAGTGCAGTGAATAACACACTGCAAGTGTTCAGTGAATAAAATAATACAAGGGAGACATGAAGGACAGAGAACTCTGCTTCATCTTTGAATCTTCATTTGTTCCCAGATGTGTAGGGGGGGATGTGATGGGGATGATGTATAAATGCTATAATGCATGAAAACATTTCCTAAATTTTAATTTGGTTCTAGTGTACATAGAGCCATATTTCAAATAGATTAAAAATATACATTCAGAAAACTAAGATCATGGCATCTGGTTCCATCGCTATATGGCAAATAGATAGGGAAACAATGGAAGCAGTAAGAGACTTTATTTTGGGGGGCTCCAAAATCACTGCAGATGGTGACTGAAGCCATGAAATTAAAAGACGCTTGCTCTTTGGAAGAAAAGCTATAACCAACCTAGAGAGCATATTAAAAAGCAGAGACATTACTTTCTCAAAGAAGGTCCATCTAGTCAAAGCTATGGTTTTTCAGTGGTCATGTATGGATGTGAGAGTTGGACTATAAAGAAAGTTGAGCACTGAAGAATTGATGCTTTGCAGTCGCTTGGACTGCAAGGAGATGAAACCAGCCAATCCTAAAGGAAATCTGTCCTGAATATTAATTGGAAGGACTGATGCTGACGCTGAAGCTCCAACACTTAGGCCAACTGATGTGAAGAACTGAAAAGACCCTGATGCTGGGAAAGACTGAAGGCGGGAGGAGAAGGGGACGACAGAGGATGAGATGGTTGGATGATATCACTGACTTGATGGATATGAATTGAGCAAGCTCCGAGAGTTAGTGATGGACAGGGAAGCCTGGTGTGCTGTAGTCCATGGGGGTCACAAAGAGTCTGACACAACTGAGCGACTGAACTGACTGAACTGAAAATTATATATAGCAGTCATTCTTTGCCTAAGTCACTGATAGCCTATCATTTTTTTTCTCTTGGACTGGACTCGGTTTCTCAAAATGATGTATCAAGAAGCCACTTCCAATAAAGCTGTCAAAGAAGATGAAATACAGTTGTCTTCCTGAGATAAATTATCTTTATCCTTTCTTATGGGTGCCTAGATTCAAAACTCTGTGTTTCAAACTATTTAGCTTTATAGGAAATGGTTCAAGCCATAAATAGGATACATTCTCAGTAAGTCATATATTCTCTTAGCACCATTAATATGCTTAGTTATGTGCTTGTGACTATTAGCGATTAATTAAAAATTATATAACAAGATTTTTAACTTGTGTAGAACTTTCCACATCTTTTGTTTATTAGCATACTGAGGATACCCTAATTTGGAACCAACAGCTGCTTTAAAAATTTTGAGGTGAACTCTTAATGCATCTAGCTGCCTACAGAACCAAAGAAGCAAAAAAATATTTAATGCCATTATATGCTTGGTGTCTGGTTTTCCTGAGTGCCACAGAATGTGATGTCATAGTCATTGAACTCAAGTAGGATTTTCCATACCCCTACTCCCACACAACTTCATCTGAGCAAACATTTCCTACTGTGGGTGGACAGAAAATAAAAAGTTCTGTTTAAATTCCCCTAGCATTGTGATTACAGATCCTTTGATTTAAAAATGAAGCTGTCTCCTCTTTTCTGCACACTATTTTCTATGTCCATTTTATCCTAATCTCTCCCAGGCCTAGTTGACCTAGGATCACCTGTAATAATGCTCTGCTTATATTTGTAGGCAATTAGAAATGCTTACTTTCAACTAGATGGATCTGAAATAGTGCTGCTGACTGACGGGGAGGATAACACTGTGAAGTCTTGTACTGAGAAAGTGAAACAAAGTGGGGCCATCATTCATTTCATTGCTCTTGGACCAAATGCTGCTCTAGAAGTCAAAGAGATGAGCACTGCAACAGGTAAAATATGACATGCATCCTTTGATAGCAATACATAAATGTAGAGGCTGACAATTCAACAAGTTCTCTTAAGCTCCTCCTCTGCAGGTACTGTGCCAGGAGCTTGGGATCAGAGTTAAACCAGACATGATCTGAAGGTGCCAATAGTCCCGCTGAATGGAGAGACAAATAACACCGCTAATCAGAAAAGCATAGTCAGATAACACTCCTCCATAACAAGAGACATACACAGGTGTCAAACACCATGTGAGCAGATGGAGTCATTGATTCTCTCAGCATTGAATAGAGTCGGGGAAACAAGGCATGAGAGATGAGGAGCTAGACATTTATCAGTTTGTTTGCTTTCTCCGGAAGAAAAAAGGATGACAGAGAATATAAAGCATGTTGGGGTGACAATGCAAGCCACATTGAGGGATAGTGAGAAATACATGAGGCTAGAGAATAGACTGAAAGTTAAGGATGGGCTTAACAGAAGCTCCGGCTATAAATATAGTAATAACAACGTTTCTAGATTAAACGTAAAATAGCTATTATCTTACAAAGACATGTGAAGAAAATGGACTACGTGTGTTCAGTGCCTTCTTAAACATAGTAGAGAATACATAATTTATAACATTATAAAAATCAATTATTGTATTGAATTATTGTATCTAATGTTACCAAACAAACACTTGCTTTTTAATGCTTAATTGTACAAACTCCCATCATTTCGAAGTAATTTTATAGCCATTGTAAAGTATTTCTGTCCTAAATATCCCTCCAAAAGTATTGTTTTTAAACTTGTCTCTATTGCTTACCATTTTTTATCTGCTCATTGCCAAATTTTGTCAGGATGCTTCAATATGAAATCTCTTTAACCTTTCTGATTCTGACCCACTCTGGCAGGAAAACTTGAAAGCTGATATGGTTAGAACTGTATCTTAAATAATCATTAAAGTGAATAATTTTCCTAAAGGCTATGTGATCCTGTGAGCTTTAGTTCATGAAATCATAACATCTCCTTTCACATTCTTTAGTTAGCTGATGCATTTAAACCAGAAAGATTTCTATTAGTGGAGTTAAAAGGTAGCTTACCTCCCAGTTGTGAAATTTTTTAGGCAACATTTCAGAGATAATCTTTTATGCCTATCTGATTTGGATTTATTTTTATAATACATACTGAAACTATGGTTTTGTTTACCCTGATATCATCCTAATCACTAAAATGTGAAAAGCACTTATTTTCTGAAAAGCAACCTAGTTAATGTATTTACATTTTAGGAGGAAAATATGTTTATGCTTCAGACGAAGGCCAGAACAATGGCCTTATTGATGCTTTTGCAGCCCTTGCATCAGGGAACATCGATGCCTCCCAGCAATCTATTCAGGTCAGAGTTCCTAGTCCTCGAGTATTTATGTTTGGATTTAGACTTAACCAAGAAAAATAATCTGGTTGTTACAAGTTTTGAGTTCTGTATCATCACCAGGTGGCTCAGTGGTAAATGATCTGCCTGCCAATTTAGGAGATGCTGGGTGGATCCCTGGGTGGGGAAGATCCCCTGTAGGAGAAAATGGCAATCCATTCCGGTATTCTTGTCTGGAGAATTCCATGGACTAGGAGCCTGTAGGGTTATAGTCCATGGTGTCACAAAGAGTCAGACACAACTGAGTGACTGAGCACTTTATTTTAAGTCAAGAAAAATGGTAAACTGAGGGCAATACACACACAGAACTAATTTTCTCAGAGGTAGTTTAGCACTTTAATGCTAAATCCTAGCATAGGTGCTCACCAAGACAGCTGGGAAAATAATAACAGGGCCGTATCTCCAACTGTAAATCCCATTGTCCTGCTCTAATGCTTTTATTATATCCTATTCTCGCCTCAGTAGCTTTAGTTCCACACTTTCTGACTGACAACTGTCATCCCAATTAGCTTTCAAAGAGATCGCAAGCCTAAGGTGGTATGCCATATTTAAGTTTGTTCTCAAGGCAGAAATTTAAAAATACGTAAAACAGAAAAAAAGCATAAAATTACTCTCTTCTACAGTTATTAATTTTTTATATATTTAAACAGCTTGAAAGTAAGGGATTAAAACTCAACAGTAATGACTGGATGAATGGCACTGTAATAATTGATAGCACTGTGGGAAAGGACACATTCTTTCTCATCACATGGAGCCAACAACTTCCCTCTATTTCTCTCTTTGATCCCAATGGAATGTCAATGGAGAATTTCACAGTGGATTCAACTTCCAAAATGGCCTATCTCAATATTCCAGGAGCTACAAAGGTAAACAATTAATTTTTAGACCTCTTTGCAAATTTTACAGGTGAAAATACATCATTTGATATCATAAATGTGGATGCCAATACTTGTATCATTTCAAAATTTAGATAAAGTAGAATGTACTTGATATGACTGTATGGTCCCGAAAATTTTGGTGACAGAGGGGGGAAAAAAGAACTTAAGCATTAGAAGAAAGGACGAGAAAGGAAAAAATTAAGTAGGCTAAGGACAAACTTTGAGGGGACAATGTAGTAAGTCTGTGCAGCTTGCTGTGTAGATAGCTACAAAGCTATTTCTTATACCAGATCATAGGGGAGCTTCCTTGATAACTCAGTTGGTAAAGAATCTGCCAACAATGCAGGAGACCCCAGTTTGATTCCTGGCTCGGGAAGATCTGCTGGAGAAGGATAGGCTACCCACTCCAATATTCTTAGGCTTCTCTTGTGGCTCAGCTGGTAAAGAATCTGCCTGCAGTGCAGGAGACCTGGGTTTGATCCCTGGGTTGGAAAGGCTACCCACTCCAATACTGTGGCCTAGAGAATTCCACGGACTATTGTCCATGGGGTCGCAAAGAGTCGGAAATGACTGAGCAACTTTCACTTTCATTTTTCACCAGGTCATAGAGTCTGTAGACTCTGAGATCTAAGGATAAGTCCAAGATCAAGGCAAACTTTCCAAAACTTATTTTTACCAATGGAGATTTCATAAACTTTGGATACCAGGCATGATAATAGGATATTCTTTCCAAACTGCCTCAACTGTTACCTCTTTACCCTCAAAACTCTTAAAGCTCTCAAAGCTCTGTTTATTTGGTAACACACTTAATAGTTTAGAGTTAGATAATGGAAAAACAGAAAATAGCTTGTTGTTGGATACTTATTCCATTTTTATTGAATTTTTAGGTGGGTGTGTGGACTTACAATATTCAAGCAAAAACAAGCTCAGAAACATTGACTATAACAGTAAATTCTCGGGCAGCAAACTCTTTTGTGCCTCCAATCACAGTGAATGCTAAAGTGAATAAAGATACAAACAGCTATCCCAGCCCACTGATTGTTTATGCAGAAATTCTACAAGGGTATTTACCCATTCTTGGAGCCAACGTGACTGCTTTCATTGAATCAAAATTTGGAGAAACAGAAGTTTTGGAACTTTTGGATAATGGTGCAGGTAAATCACAGGTTTCTTGGAACAAGTCTAAATTTTCATAACTCAAGGTATGTTATGAGTCCCTGAGGAAATGTGGGGCAGAGGGACAGGCATCAGAAAATTGACGCAGATTGTGGATGAACAACTGGACCAGGGTGAAATTCTATCCAGGTAACAACTCCAAAGTGATTTGCAAGTGTCTTACACATGGTAGAGCACTCAATGAACTTTCCTGTCATTATTGCTCTTTCTTCCATTTAGACAACCAATGTCTTCCAATACATAGGAAAGTATCATTGCTGATATTGAGGACAGCATCAGGAATTCTGAATAAGTGTTTCCTAGGAGTATATATGGAGAAGGCAATGGCACTCCACTCCAGTACTTTTGCCTGGAAAATCCCATGGATGGAGGAGCCTGGTAGGCTGCAGTCCATGGGGTTGCTACAGACAGACATGACTGAGCGACTTCACTTTCACTTTTCACTTTCATGCACTGGAGAAGGAAATGGCAACCCACTCCAGTGTTCTTGCCTGGAGAATCCCAGGGACGGGGAAGCCTGGTGGGCTGCCGTGTATGGGGTCGCACAGAGTCGGATACAACTGAAGCGACTTAGCAGCAGCAGCAGCAGCAGCACCAGCAGGATTATATAACCAAGAAAGTCTGGCCAGAGACAGTGAAACACAAGTAGTAGTATGGAATGAAGCAGTACAATTTGGGTCCCTGGCAGGGAGGGGATGACAACCATGAGAAATTCCCAACAGCTGGATAAAAAGTTCACATATAATCTTGGGGACTGAGACCAAAGGAAGCTGGATCTGCCATCAGAGAGAAGGGGACATCACTGGGTCATCATCAGATACCAGATCTGATTGGAAGGTATCAAAATAGAGTGTTGACCACTCTCTATCTCCTTGGTCTGTACGGGTGAGTGGTACTGTACTTTAAAACCTTTTCCCAATTCTGAATTATTCTGGGAACTAACACTTTTTTAGAGAGGTCATTTAGTAAAGAAATTACTATCTCAGTAAACATCTAAGTTGTCAGAATTTTCAATTAGCTTCTTTTCGATGTAGTTAAATCAGCCAGCTTATAACCTATCATCAGCTAGAGTTGGCCCTGTGAGAAGTTTAGAAGGCAAAAGTCTTTGGTTTGTCAGTGCCGTCATCTAATATGACAATATTTTCTTATATTATCCCATGACCCTCTTTCTCCCAACCCCTTCCATGCTAAGTTAAAACTCCTGTATCTTGTTTCATTTCTCAAGGAGAAATAAAATTTCTCAAATAAAACTCAAATAATTTGGGACAGCTTTACCTAAGAAAGCATAGATGCTTAAGAATGACTTTACCTAAGAAAGCATTGGCAATTAACAATGACTTGGAGCAGGGGTTCTCAAATTTTAACTCCTGAAGTGAAACTCCTGAAGAGCTTGTTTTATAACACAGAATGGGAACACCAGAAAAACTTTCATTCCTTATATGACCCAGAGAAACGCAGATGCTGTTGGTCTAAGGATTTCATTTTAAGAATCTCTCTCTTAAAAGTCTTAACCCTCTGGAGAAATGTGTTTGCAAGTTAACAAAACTCTCTAGTACTGGTGATATGAAGAAATATCCTTATGATACAGTATTCCTAAGCTCTCATAAATGTTTATTCTAAAAACAGATGGGGTTTTCCACTGTTAGACCAGAAAATTAATCAATCATAGTGTAAGAGGTAGGGATTAAAATGAAAAGTGAGACATTGAAGATAAGTTAAATAAGTAATTTGTAGGTGATAGCAATGAGAATTAAATCTTATGCAAAGATAATATTTCTTTAGTGGGGATCCTTTGATTCAGAGAGAGAGAGAGAGACAATATAATTGTGCTTAAAGCATGAGCTGCAAACAGACTAGCTGAGAAACGGTAAGAAGAATGCTATAATAATCTGCATATGAGTTCATAAGATGAAGGCATTAAGTACACATGCATAGGTATCAGTATATATACCATTATGTCTGTGTAACAATATATTATTACAAATAAAAAGGGAAAAAATGGAAGCAGTGAAAGATTTTATTTTCTTGGTCTCCAAAATCACTGCAGTGATAGCAGCCATGAAATTAAAAGACTTGCTCCTTGGAAGAAAAGCTATGACAAACTTAGATAGCGTATTAAATAACAGAGACATCACTTTGCCGCCAAAGGTCTGAATAGTCAAAGCTATGGTTTTTCCAGTAGTCATGTACAGATGTAAAAGTTGGACCATAAAGAAGGCTGAGCACCAAAGAATTGATGCTTTTGCACTGTGGTGCTGGAGAAGACTCTTGAGAGGATATTAAACCATTCAATCCTAAAAGAAATAAACCCTGGATATTCATTGGAAGGACTGTTGCTAAAGCTCTAATACTTTGGTCACATGATGCAAAGAGCTGATTCACTGGAAAAGACCCTGATGCTGGGAAAGACTGAAGGCAAAAGGTGAAGAGGGCTGAGGATTAGATGGTTAGATAGCACCATTGACTCAATGGACATGAATTTCAGCAAACTGTGGGAGATAGCAGAGGACAAGGAAGCTTGGCGTGCTGCAGTTCATGTGTCTGACAAAAAAGTTAGACACAACTTAGTGACTGAACAACAATCACAACAAAAATAATACACACACACACACACACACACACACACACACACACAGGCTTCCCAGATGGCACCAGTGGTAAAGAGGCCACCAGCCCGTGCAGGAGACAAAAGAGGCTTCGGTTTGATTCCTAGGTCAGGAAGCTCTCCTGGTCAGGAAGGAGGGTCAGGAAGATCTCCTGGAGGAGGGCATGGCAACCCACTCCAATATTCTTGCCTGAAGAATCCCACAGACAGAGGACATTGGTGGGCTACAGTCTGCAGGGTTGCAGAGTCTGACAGGACTGAAGCGACTTAGTATGCATGCATATGTACACAGACAAACACAGTACCACAAGGATATCCATCCAACAAGATACTGATTGGCAGAGCAAAATGGAAATATTCCCCAAGGGGTCAATCACAAAATAGGGAGATCAATAAAAGCAATATGCTTATAAAGCCCATATGCTTGACTTAGAAAATACTTAAGTTTTTATTTTTCTTTACATTAGTAATTTATTCCTTCACTTCCATAACAAGGTGCTGATTCTTTCAAGAATGATGGAGTCTACTCTAGATACTTTACAACTTATAAAGAAAATGGCGCATATAACTTAAAAGTACGAGCTCATGGAGGAGAAAATGCCGTCACAAGGAGCTTAAGGCATCCAATGAATACAGCTGCATACATACCAGGCTGGGTAGTAGATGGTGAGTACTTCATAATATCTGAAATCAACAGTGGCTTGAATAATTGTGAGTTGGTATGATTAAGGCTATAAATATTTTATGACTTCAGAGTATAGCTTCTCCCATTTCTGGAATGAATTCTCAGTCACATGACAGTTTGCTTCCAAATTAACCTAAGCTTACAGTGTCTTTGGTATAGACATTTCAATGAAAGCCAGCCATTATTAGATTTGTTTGGAGCATCTGACCTACATCAACAAAAATTTGCTACATTTTCAGCTCAGGATGAAGAGGCTAATATGTTATGTACTTAAAGTGAAAGAGGAGAGAGAAAAAGTTGGCTTAAAGCTCAATATTCAGAAAACGAAGATCAGGGCATGTGGTCCCATCACTTCATGGGAAATAGATGGGGAAACAGTGGAATCAGTGTCAGACTTTATTTTTCTGGGCTCCAAAATCACTGCAGATGGTGATTGCAGCCATGAAATTAAAAGACGCTTACTCCTTGGAAGAAAAGTTATGACCAACCTAAATAGTATATTCAAAAGCAGAGACTTTACTTTGTCAACTAAGGTCCGTCTAGTCAAGGCTATGGTTTTTCCAGTAGTCATGTATGGATGTGAGAGTTGGACTATGAAGAAGGCTGAGCACTGAAGAATTGATGCTTTTGAACTGTGGTGTTGGAGAAGGCTCTTGAGAGTCCCTTGGACTTCAAGGAGATCCAACCAGTCCATCCTAAAGGAGATCAACCCTGGGATTTCTTTGGAAGGAATGATGCTAAAGCTGAAGCTCCAGTGCTTTGGCCACCTCATGTGAAGAGTTGACTCATTGGAAAAGACTCTGATGCTGGGAGGGATTGGGGGCAGGAGGAGAAGGGGACGACAGAGGATGAGATGGCTGGCTGGCATCACTGACTCGATGGACATGAGTCTGAGTGAACTCCGGGAGATGGTGATGGGCAGGGAGGCCTGGCGTGCTGCGATTCATGGGGTCGCAAAGAGTCAGACACAACTGAGCGACTGAACTGAACTAACTAGAAACCAATGGTAGAATTTATCCATCTGATTACATAAGCCTTTATTTGCGAAGTTTTTATTTAGTCAAAAGGAAAAATGTGTAGAGGAAAGCAATGAAAAATATTAAGAATGCATTTTTGTTAGCTTTCCTTTGTTTTGTCCTGTACGTCACCCTTATAGGGGCTTTCTGTTGCAATATAATTTGAATATTAGTCATTAGCAGTTACAACAGGGAGGAAGTGTGAATGAAACCTGACACAAGTGACTGAAAGTGAACCAGTAGAAATTCTCCCAGATTTATTCCCATCTTAAAGATAATTTAAGAAATAGAGCAACTCCTTTATTTTTAAAGCATATATTAACTATATAACAATATTCCCATTCAGGACAGTCTTAATTCCAAAGCAATTTATTATCCAGTTCTACCCTACAATACTCTGGTCAGGATGCTAAAGAAAGAATTCTCCTACCAACTGAATCTTTATGATCTTGTCACCAAAAGTAATAAAATGAAACTGTGTATATGGAAAAAAAAGAGGGGGGAATGTAGGATAAGAAATACAATTCATTGAGTTCTGAAAATATTAGTGCAGATTTGTCCATTAAATACCAGGAATTTGTAATGCAGGCAACATTGAAGGGAATCCACCAAGACCTGAAAATGATGAGGACACTCAGACAAATGTGGAGAGTTTCACCCGAACAGCAACAGGAGATGCATTTGTGGTTTCCAATGTTCCACAGTCTCCCTCATTACTTGACCTCTTCCCGCCAAGTCAAATCACGGATCTTGAGGCCACATCACATGAGAATGAGATCAATCTAACGTGGACAGCACCAGGGGATGATTTTGATGTTGGAAAAGGTAAGGACTACGTGTCATGCACTGTTGATTAATTGAAAGTTGCTTGTTGCAAAAGCAAGTGTCTAAGGGTGTGTGAGAGGGAAATAATTTATAATTAATAGCTCAGCAAAGTATTAATTTTATAATCTCATGTTATGAATCATCAAGCGTGGCATAATATAACCTGCCATGTATCATCTGCACAGTTTAAAAATCAGAATTCAGCTTTTATGGAAAAATAAATAAGGCTGTGGATGTGAGCATAACTTTGGCATGACTAACAGCGTTTTGGAGGAGAATGAAAAAAGATTTCATATGGTATGCTCTAGTTTCTAAACTACATATAACATTTTTTCTTAGTTCAACAGTATATCATAAGAATAAGTGAAAGCATCCTGGATCTAAGGGATAATTTTGATGATGCTCTGCAAGTAAACACTACTGCTCTGTTACCAAAAGAGGCCAATTCCAAGGAAACCTTCACATTCAAACCAGGAAATATCTCAGAGGAAAATGAAACCCACATATTCATTGCCATTCAAAGTGTGGATAAAAGCAATTTGACATCAAAAGTATCCAACATTGTGCAAGTAGCTTTGTTTGTTCAAGAAGATTACACTCCTGATGAAATTCATCCAGATCCTAGTCCTGATAAAAATCCCCCTAAATCCGGACTCAGCGTTTCTGCCTTGGTGTTGTTAGTGGTTGGCTCTGTGGTAATTGTTAGTCTGATTTTAAGCATCACCATTTGTATCTTAAACAAGAGAAGAAAGCCTAGCAGACCCAGAACAGGGTTTTAAGAATATATCAACAACAAAATTAAAGGATGTTTCAGAATTTTTAAATTTATCATGTGTGAAAATAATTTGAAGAATTTTACAAGGAACCCTTAGACTAAATAGAAACATGCAGAGATATTTGAAAAATTGTAAATCAATATTAAATTAAACAATTTGTATTTATTAATGTATCAAAAGGTGATAAATATCTTTTTCATATTCATACCTGGTTACATATTATCTGACACAAAACTTCTCTATAAAAATACAAATTTCATCAAGAAGTTCAAACTGTCTATTGGAGTGGTCAAAATACAAATGTAAGAAGGCAAATAAACAATATTTTTGAGAAATGAATTTGGTCTGAGTATTTTTTACTATAAATTGATTTTATTGTATTCACTGAAGGTCTTTAATTGTATACTTGTATCAGTTGACTTCCCTGGTGGCTCAGACGGTAAAGCGTCTGCCTACAATGAGGGAGACCTGGGTTCGATCCCTGGGTCAGGAAGATCCCCTGGAGAAGGAAATGGCTACCCACTCAAGTATTCTTGCCTGGAAAATCCCATGGACATAGGAGCCTGGTTGGCTACTGTCCATGGAGTTGCAAAGAGTTGGACACGACTGAGCGACTTCACTGTCTATCAGTTCAGTTCAGTCACTCAGTCATGTCTGACTCTTTGCAACCCCATGGACTGCAGCATGCCAGGCCTCCCTGTCCATCACCGACTTCTGGCTTTTACTCAAACTCAGGTTCATTCAATCGGTAATGCCATCCAACCATCTCATCCTCTGTCATCCTCTTCTCCTCCTGCCTTCAATCTTTCCCAGCATGAGGGTCTTTTCAAATGAATCACTCCTTCACATCAGTGGCCAAAGTACTGGAGTTTCGGTTATCAGTCCTTCCAATGAATATTCAGGACTGATTTCCTTTAGGATGGACTGGTTGGATCTCCTTGCAGTCCAAGGGACTCTCAAGTCTTCTCCAACAATATACTAGTATATACAATATAAATAAGGACATGTTTACTGTACTTCATTGATATGGAAGATATTAAAGAAGCTAGGGGAAAGGAAATAGTGGGGGATGCCTGATAACTGGAAATGTTGGTTTTACTCTTATAGCATTCATTGGAAAATAAGCTGTGTAGTAGGGCATTTGGGGACTGTGCTATTGAGGTAGAAGGCCTATTAGCACAAGTAATTCCTCTGGTGGGCTGGCACCTACTCAAGCATTGCTGAAAGCTATATACATAGAGGTGAACATAGAGAAAATGTAGGAAAGGGGTTGAAAGTGGAAATGTTGGTTGCTCAGTCATATCCGACTCTTTGTGACCCCATGGACTATAGTAGTCTGCCAGGCTCCTTTGTCCATAGGATGCTTCCAGACAAAATTACTGGAGTGGATTGCCTTTTTCTTCTCCAAAGGGGTAGAGTAAGACAACTGACTTTTTACCAGGAGGGGAATAAAAGCCTGAAATTCGCTAATAGTGGACAGAAATAATGTAAAACAGCCAGACTTTCCCTATGTCCTTCCAACCTATCAACCCTACCAGCCTGGTTAGTACTCTCCCTGATTCTCTGGGGCAACAGCTTTGCTCTGATGGGTCTTAGTTGAAGACTCTCCACTTCCAGGACAGGCTTTGATTTAGATCTGTTTCCAGAACTACATCAGTAACTGATTATGAATTGGTAAGAATCAGAAAAACAACAGAATGATTACCATTTTTGTGTTCTGAATAAGCTACAAAATTTATATGAGTCAGTAAAAAATGAAAATGAAGAGCTCCTGCTCAATAATTTATAAGGATTTTAAGATGGTAAGAGCAAAGCATTAAACCAAGTACTTGGACCTTCTAAGCATGAGACACCATGCAAATGTATAAGTCCCACCCCACAAAGCTAGCCCTGGCTATAGTACAGGATAACCTAGTGAGAAAATCTGAAGTATAAAGGCTCTACATGGGATTTCCATTACATTCCTAAAGCATTGTTATGATCCAATATTTTATTTATAAAATGTACCAGGTATAGAAATGAAACCTTAGGGCCATCACCATCTGGTAGGAAATCTAGCTACAGGAAAAATTGTAAGCTATCCCAATAAAGGAAGAGAGGCAGCCCTAAGTGGGGAAGAGTAGTCCATTATCAACCACAAAGGTTCAAATGGCTACAGGATTCCTGAAGAGAAAAACCACCACAGCAGCCATCCAAATGGCTGCTGCCCCTACAGATGGGCAGTTGGCAGTGTCACAGGCTAACGACCCACCTGGAGAGGTCAGTCCAAGCTTGTAGGACCAAGAGATGGTGTCCATTTACCATCTCAGCTGCTCAGCCAGAACTGAGGGAACCACTTTCCCATGTTATAATGCATGCTACTTGGTGTTGGCTGATATTACAGGTCAGAGTGACCTAATACAGCATGGGTAAACGGTGAGACCCAAAACACAGTGTCTGATGACACTACCATAAAATGGAACTCAGAATAGCACAGCTCAAAGTAACTATGAAGTGAGTCAGGACTGCTGTAGATTTGACAATAAAGTATGGTTGCTAGTCTCCAAAAGGATTTCCAAAGAGCCACAGCTCCTGTTGTTCATGGCCTTATGTAGTTGTCTCCCACATTAGGGTATAGGATGGTCCCAGTGACTTATTTAAAAATCAGAAAGCAGCAGAAATGATGGACACTACATTTTTTGTATTCTTGATAACTCTGTCATTTACAAAACTTCAGTTATAGTGACAGAGATCACTGCAGAGATTCCAAGACTATACAGAGAATGAAAGAGGCCTAACTATCCCTGCTTTCCAGTCATACCTCAAGATTATTCTATTTGCAGTCATTAGACTTCAAGCATAACTAGCAAAAGAACCTCCCCTTTAAGACCAGTAAGCCAACACAATTATGGAGGACATAAATAGGTAGTTGTTTTAGCCACCAAGTTTTCAACTAGTTTGGTCCATAAATCTAAATTACTGAAACAACCAATAACAGTATTACTCAGTGTTCCATCTGGGTATCAGAACCACTGTTAACATTATGGAATTGAGAATTTATTATAGGGGTTAACCGGGACACTAAAGAACTGAACAAAGAACTGTAGAATCAGGAAAAAAAAAAAAAAAACGTAATATAAATATTAATAACAAACCTCCCAGAAACACTGGAGTTAGCTCTTGGTGTTGGATGTTGGAAGTTAAGCAAGGCCAGGAACTAGCGTGGAACTGTAGGAGTTTGCTGTTTGCTATGTCTTTGCCTCTGCTCCGCTACCACCCCTGTAAGACTCTTGCCAAGTCTCTCATTGTGGGTCTGGGATCATAATGGGCCGGCAAAGCCAGCACTAACGGAGAGGAGCTGGACACGGGGTAGGGAAGAGTAAGGGCGCTAGCCTGTTTCCATCTCTCTTATTGCCTCCTATCACCTCAGCTCCAAGTAGTCATGGCAGCTCTTTTAGATCCTTGAACTTTCAAGCAAATGTCTCTTGTCACCAACTCTAACCCAAGCCATACAGAGTCTATGAAATGTACTTCTATTTTCTCCAAGTTGCCTCAGCAAAGCAAATTCAAACAGGGAAGTATGTAATGATGATCTGTTGCACAGTGAGGAATTTCCTTATGTGGTAGTAAGTGGACCCTCTCCTTAATGTGTCCTTAAGAAAACTGAAGGAAACAGGAAGCTCTGAGCCCCTGTGACCTGGTAGATTATTCCCTTCAAAGCAGCTTCATGGACTGCAAAACCTCTGGCCCACTCCCAGGAACCGTGGAGGTATATTGTACTGAACCCACTTATCTATTTACGTCCATATTCTGTAAGCCTTTTGTATTGCTTCTTTGCAAATTCAGTAATAAACCTTGTTATTCAGTAACAAACAATTTAAGAAATGTTATCAATTTCCAAATGACACAAATTGTTTTGATTTTGAATAGAAAAGCATAAATTGCCAGGGGGGAAAAACAGGAAGAGCTTATAAATACAAATGAGAAACTCGTGTGTGAGATCAAGAAAAGATAAGAATGATTCAAGTAGGAAGAAGCAGTCAAGCATTTCTGATTAATTCTAAAATGTGGCCAATGAATATAACAACACAGTTATTAGTGACCGTAATAAGAGAAATCTTGCTAAAGAAAAACAGGAAGTGAATAAATCCAGAAACTGTATACACACAATTCTTTCAAGATTTTAATTCTGAAGTAGAGTAGAGAAAAGGAGTAGAAATTGGGGAAAGTAATATGTGGTCCAAAGAGATTTAATCTTTACTACAATTGTAAATTTTTTGTAAATGTTTCAGAACTATTTTATATTTTAAACTCTCTCTACATAATGAACTGATAAAAAATAAAACTTTAAAACAGTTCTTTGTAATTAGAGATTGATATAAAAGCAACAGAAACTATACTTTAATTTTCTCATCTGTAAAAATCTGTGAAAATACTAATATCCACCATCAGAAAAGTGAAAGTGACAGTCGCTCAGTCATGCCCAACTCTTTGCAACCCCATGCACTATAGCCTGCCAGGCTCCTCTGTCCATGGAATTCTCCAGGCCAGAATACTGGAGTGAGTAGCCGTTCCCTTCTCCAAGGGATCTTCCCAACCCACAAATCAAACCCAGGTCTCCCGCAAGTGTTGTATAAATCTCAAGATAATGGCAGTCCTTGGCCTCATTTCTGCACACACTTAGTGTTCAATTCATAGCAGCTCTCATGCTGATAAGGTTTGTATTGCCATACCCTAAATTCAGATATCTCAGCACTGAGGGTGTTGGGAGCTGCATTAGGCATTACTGACAAAATAGAGGCACAGCCCTAAACCCCCTCCCTTTGTTCCGTAGGCACAGACCTGGAATGAAGGAGATATGCTTTGTGATTCTGACTTGTTTTTTCCATTCCTTGGCTGAGTTGACTGAAGAGAATATTAAGGTGTTATTGTTTTTGAGAGGAGCATGAGAAGGCATAAAGCCTTCTGCAGCTGTGCTCAAAGAATAAGTCATAAAGTTAATCAATGACATTTGTTCAAGGACTTTTACAAAAAAATGTTCCAGGGTGAGCACACAGGCCGCAGCTTGAGGCCATGGGAGGGATTCCTATCTGAAGCCCATTTGTTGCTGAATTCAGGGCTTAGGAATAATTAAAATAGTTAGAAGCTAAAGATTTAAGGATTGCTGTAATGTTACAATATTCTACTATAGCTTATAGAAATTAGGGACTTTAGAGATGCCCTTTCTAAGAAATAGTGAGCTTAGGATACTAGGGGCAAACAGGACTTGGAAAGATAAGAATTAAACTGAGGAATGTGGTATGCAGCCCAGACATTAGCATGAGTTACAGTGTATTCACAAGGAAACATGAGAAAAAGTAGATAAGAGAATCGCTGAGGAAGGAACTCCTTTTGAGGGGCAACAGTCATTTTTGGAGAAAAATAAATCTGGGTCAATGGGATCTAAAAATATCAAACCTCTGACCTAATGCTTTTGTAAAAGTATAAAAGAGAATCATAAGCTTGAAATAAACAGCCAGTCCAAGAAAACTGAGAGGCTGCCTCAGTTTCTCACCGACACCGCTCACACCTTCAGGTTGCTAGAGCTGGACTCCAGCAAGTGTCGCACAGAACAGGGGACACTGAACGGTAGGTAATTTGAGATTGTAATGCGGGGCGGTTAGGATTGTACCTGTGGGTGGCCGGCACCCCTCTGCAGTTTAGGCAGGGTGAGGAGGGTATAGGATGAATAAGAATATTCTCTAGAAGAATGGGTTTCTCTGCATCTAAGAATAGACAAATGTTTATTGAAATATTACTTCACATGTTAGCCCATAGAGATATTAAAGAAAGCACAGGAAGACTGTTTAAATTTCTATGTTTGTTTTATACTTTCCATGGGCCAGAAAAGTTTCCTATAGATGCTTTTGCTCTGTGGAATATGATTAGAAATGTCCTGGACCCTCGTCATGAGGCTGTTAGACAGCCTATGGGGGAGGCTATAGCGGTGGGTGGTGGGTCTCCACCTTCTTTGCAGATCATATTTTCTGCCATTGACAAAGAAAAGGAGGGAGACTGTGCTCTACCTCTTGAGGAAGGAGAGGGCTTACAGGACGCTGGACTGGGCGCCCTGGTGAGCCCCCTTCCCCTCTAGCAAACCTTTAAAAACTTATCCACCACTTTCTGATTTAAAGCAATCGCCAACTCCTCCGTTTGAGCCTCCTGGGGCCCAGGCGTTCCCCACTTTGCCCTCAAAGCCTCCCAAAGCGTTACCTAAGGCTGAGGAAGATAAAAAGTTTTTTTGAACAAGCTCAGTTCAGTTTAGTCGCTCAGTCGTGTCCGACTCTTTGTGACCCCATGAATCGCAGCACACCAGGCCTCCCTGTTCATCACCATCTCCCGGAGTTCACTCAGACTCACGTCCATCGAGTCCGTGATGCCATCCAGCCATCTCATCCTCGGTCGTCCCCTTCTCCTACTGCCCCCAATCCCTCCAGCCATCAGAGTCTTTTCCATGAGCCAACTCTTCTCATGAGGTGGCCAAAGGACTGGAGTTTCAGCTTTAGAATCAGTCCTTCTAAAGAAATCCCAGGGCTGATCTCCTTCAGAATGGACTGGTTAGATCTCCTTGCAGTCCAAGGGACTCTCAAGAGTCTTCTCCAACACCACAGTCCAAAAGCATCAATTCTTCGGTTCTCAGCCTTCTTCACAGTCCAACTCTCACATCCATACCTGACCACAGGAAAAACCATAGCCTTGACTAGACGGACCTTTGTTGGCAAAGTAATGTCTCTGCTTTTCAATATACTATCTAGGTTGGTCATAACCTTTCTTCCAATGAGTAAGCGTCTTTTAATTTCATGGCTGCAGTCACCATCTGGAGTGATTTTGGAGCCCAAAAAAACAAAGTCTGACACTGTTTGAACAAAGGAGCTTTTAAAGCAGACAAGTTCACAATATGCAGAGCGTGCTCCTTGGAGAAAACCCCCTCAGGGGGGCCTCACCCAGGCTAGGAGAGAAGCGGACCGATAAGGGGACTTGGCAAAAATATTAACCCCTGACATTGAAATCAGTTACTCCGATTCCAAAGGGAGTGACTGGCCCCCTATCTGAGGGCATTGTGAGACTTGTGCTGGGGTGTTGCTCACTTTGTTTTCAGGGAATTTCGGTGGTGCCTGGTGTAGTAGATCCTGATTATATTGGGGAAATTAAAGTTTTGATCTCACTGCCTACCAAACCTGTGCAAATTAATAAAGGTCAAAGAGTAATTCAGCTTTTGCTTTTACCTTATTATCAGACAGGAAAAATTTTGACTTCTCAAGCTAGGGGTCCCAGAGCGTTTGGATCTAGTGATTTAGCCTTTTGGGTGCAGGAAATTACAGCTCCAAAGCCTTTGAAAGATCTTTTAACTCAAGGGAATAAAATGTCAGGGCTGTTAGATACTGGAGCAGACGTCTCTTGCATTGCTGGAAAAGATTGGCCCTCATCCTGGCCGACATGCGTGACCAGTGCCAGCTTGGTAGGAATAGGGTTAATGCCCTTGGTTACTAAGAGCTCACAAATTTTAACCTGGTCAGATGAGAAGGGGGCACAGGTACCTTTTGTCCATATGTGATTCCTTCACTACCTTTTTCTTTATGGGGGAGAGATATATTATCTCAGATGGAAATGCTTTTATATAGCCCAGATAAAAAGGTTACTAATCAAACGCTGCAAATGAGGTCTAATCCTGATAAGGGGCTTGGTGAAGATCAGCAGAAAATTGTTTCTCCATTAGAGGCGGTTCCTAACCAAAATACAGAAGGTCTAGGATATTCAAATTTATCCTAGAGGCTGTTGCTTTTGCTGCCAACCCTATTACCTGGAAATCTGATGATCTGGTATGGGTGGAACAATGGCCCTTAACAGCTAAATGAGGGCAAATTGCCCATCAGTCAGTCAGCCAGGAAATTAAATTCCTACTGTTTATCAACACTTTGCAGCTAAATGCTGTGAGTAGAATGGTGAATGAAAACACTACCCTAAGTCTTCATGGAAGTTAGAGTCTCACAGAAAGACAGATATTAAACAAAACACAAGTCACAAATAATTATAAGTTTTCAAAGTGGTCTGAGGTTTCATTCAGTAATTGTATCTCTCATGATAGTTATCAAGCCTACAAGCAAGTAAAATCCTCACTGTCCACACCACTGACCTTCCATTCATATCCAGATTTCTAGGAGCACAAGGTTTTGCCTTCAATATGACCTTTACTACAAGAACAAGGGAATATTTACTACCCATCAAGATATCATTTCCAAAAATCAACTATGCAGGCCCAAAACAGAGAACAAATATTATCATGTACACCAGCTTACAAGCTTAGACTACAGCAAGCCACATCTCCTTACAGAAAGTGAGAGGTACTAAGTCAGCCAAACATGACAACCACCCACTAATTCTACTACTCTAAACACCATCCATCCAAGAAGATAAGGCAAGAGAGAAAGAGGTTGTTCTTCTGGAGAAGTGCAGTGTCCTGAAAAGACACCCCTGAATGAAGTGTAAATCTCCGGAAGCCACATAAGTCAGGAGGGTAATCCACTAACATCAACATTGCTGAGCCTCTGGAAGGGCAGAGTTCCTGACAGTCTGACGTGGAAGAAACGGACAGGAGAGAGAAGGTGGAAGGCATCGAGTATTTTGTGCATGTTTGATACATGAAGGAGTATAGAGTTTCTTATTGAGTAGAATTGTAGATTGTGACTAAGTTTAATCCACTTGGGATCTCCCATGTCAAGAGACTGTGTAAAGAGAAGAGCTTTATAGGACCCATCTAAGAAACTCCCGGGTCTCCTGCATTGCAGGCAGATTCTTTACAGTCTGAGCTACCTGGGAAATCCAACTCAAGTATAAGCATATCTTAAAATGAATAGGATTGGGATTTAACCAACAAACCAAACATGAGAGACAAAACTGATAATACTAATGGAATTTGGGCTTCCCTGATGGCTCAAACAGTATAGAATCTGCCTGCAATGAGGGAGACCAGGGTTCAATCCCTGGGTCAGGAAGATCCCCTGGAGAAGGGAATGGCTACCTACTCCAGTATTTTTGCCTGGAGAATTTCATGGACAGAGGAGCCTGGTAAGCTACAGTCCATGGGGTTGCAAAGAGTTGGACACAACCGAGTGACTAACACACACACACAGTGGAATTAGAGTGTCTTGTGAGTAAGTAAGAGATATTGGTACCCAATCAGATAGGAGAACTCTGGAGCACAGTTCATTATAGACATGGAAGAACAATATTCTTCCATGCTTATATACCAGAGAGATATGGCTCAGATGGTAGAGAGATAATACCACTCAATAAATTCATTTCATAGTGATCACAGTCAATAATGTTGTTGCACAAAATTATGGTGACAAAGCAATTGATATACAGACAATTTCCTGGACACCAAACTCCTACTGTCTTCCACTTCCTTCCCCCCTGTAGATAAGATTTGTGTTCGCCTCATCATCATCCATTCTCCCTTCTGCAGGCATAGTTCCAGTCATTTTCCATGCTGGATCTCCTGACAAGTCCTTGTCTTCATTTCCAGTGACCCCCGCTACCATTGCCCACTACTTCTGGTGCTGAGCATGGCTTCATCCCTTGGATTGGCTCCATTTCCCTCTATTTCTGTCTTCTGTTTCCTTATAATCTCAATTCTTATCTAGGACCATCACACATATGACTCCAAAGGGATCCATTTAAATCATATATTAATGGCATCACTGGAGTTTAGCAAAGCACAATCTCAGGGTTGTCGTGTGGTGGCCTTGCTCACCACATAGGACTGACATATGAAAAATACATAGTCTTTGTGAAAGATTGTAAATGCAACATTAAGTGGTCCTATAGCCTTAGTACTACAATAGCCCATTATACCTCAATTCAAGTAACATTTTTTTGCAAAACAACTATATGAATTATGATCCCAGTGCTCTATTTTCTTTAATAAACTATGTGATGACCCATACATTGATTTGTGGTATGTCTGACCTCAAGGGGAATATAAGCAAAGTGCTAAACACTATGTGTCCTGCTATCTGTCCTCACACAGTATAGGAAACAAGGGAGGGCATTTACACAAAATTGTGACAGAAGCATATGAGAAACTGAAAAATAGCAATGTTGTGATATGAAGCAGTGCCATCACTCATTCCATAATTTGAATATCTGATTGGACTTGGAAGTAGCAACGATCAAAATCCTGCACTTTTCTCCAATTGTAAATTCATACACAGCAGTTTCTCAAATATTTGGACCCTTAATCAAACTTTTTTTCCTAGAAAGGAAAACAGGGCTCTCCAGATTCCAGAGAATCTAAAGTCAAGGAATAAGGCCATCAGAGGAAATCCTGCTATTGAATGCCAGTTCCTTCTCCAACCTTTACTCCCACACCATGAATGTCACACATACTTACAAACACACATTTTAAGACAACATTTAAAATGTGGGTAGTTTAGAGAGCTTTTTGGATAAAGGTTTGTCAATTTTTATAAGGAAATGAAACAATTCCATAAAACTTAAATATTACCTTCACCCACACCACCTTCTGAATTTCTTTTTCTCAGAGAAAGAAATATCTTACCACCCAGGCATTCAAATTGCAGACCAGAAAGCCAAACCTTGGAGACCAGGAAGCCAAACCTTGACCCGCCAATTTCCTCACATTTTGCCTCCCATCAGTTGACAGGTCCCGTCACAGACATCTCCCCATCTCGTCTTTGTCTCTCCCCATCTCACTGTCAGTGATGCTGCCTCAGTCCAGCATCCACCATCATCTCCTGGATACAGATGCCCCCTACCTTGTCTCTGTATCTTTTTAAATTTAATTTTGTACTGGACCATAATTGATTTACAATATGGTGTGAGTTTCAAGTCTGCAGAAAAGTGATTCAGTTACACATTTTACATGCCTCTATTCTTTTTCAAATTCTTTTCCCACTTAGGGTATTACAGAATACCGTGCAGATTTCCTGTGCTATACAGTGTCCTGTTGGTTTTCTATTTTACATACGGGAGTGTATACATGTCAATCCCAAACTCGCAATCTCTCTCTCTCCTCAACTCATCCTTACCCCGGTAATCATAAATTCCTTTTTTTAACTCTGTGAGTCTGTTTCTGTTTTGTAAGTAATTTCATTTGTATCAGATTTTCAGACTTTACATATAAGCTATATCATGTATTTATATTTCTCCTACTTACCACAGGCTATTGTAAACAGCACTACAATGAAGCCTGGGGTACATGGAATCTTTTGAACCATCTTTTTCTCTGGATATATTCTAAGGAGTAGATTGCTAGATTATATAATAGCTCTATTTTTAGTTTTTTAAGGAATCTCCATACTTTGGAGATTCCCCCTGGTGGCTTACCAATTCACATTTCACCAAAAGTGGACACCCTCTCCAGAATGTATTGTTTGTAGATTTTTGATGATGGTCACTCTGATTGGTGTGAGGTAATATCTTCTTGATATTTGACAATGTATTTGATATTACATTTGACTTGCATTTCTCTAATAATTAGCAATATTAAGAATCTTTAGATGTGCCTCTTGTCTATCTTTATGTCTTCTTTGGAGAAATGTCTATAGGTCTTCTATGTATTTTTAGTTGGGTTGTTTGTGTTTTTTTATATTGAGCCTCATGATCCATTTGTAAATTTTACAGATTAAACCCTTGTCAGTCCCATCATTTGCAAATATTTTCTTCCCTTCTGTGGGATTCTTTTCAATCTGTTTGTGGTTCCTTCACTGTGCAAAAGTTTTTGAGTTTAATTAGGTCTCATTTGTCTATTTTTCTTTCCTTTACAGGAGGAGACTGGTCCTAAAATCAATTGTTGCAATTTATGCCAAAGAGTGTTCTGTCTCTGATTCCTCTAAGAGATTTATAGCATCCAGTTCTACATGCAGCCCTTTAATTCATTTTGAGTTTATTTTTGTATATGGTGTTAACCAAAAAAAGAAATACAGATCAATGGAACAGGCAAGAAAGCCCAGAGATAAACTCACCTACCTACGGTCAATTAACCTACAACAAAGATGACATCTTAAGACTATCCGATGGCACACACATAGAGAACAGAATTATGGACATGGCTGGTTGAGGGAGAAGGAGAGGTTGGGAGGTATGGAAAAGGAACATGAAAACATGCATTACCATATATAAAATGGATAACCAACAGGAGTTTGCTGTATGACTCAAGGAACTCAAACTGGGACTTGATAACCACGTGGAGGAGTGTGGTGGGACAGATGTTCAAGTGGGAGGGGATATGGGTAAACCTATGGATGATTAATGCTTGGTAGTTCTATTCAGTTTAGTTCAGTTGCTCAGTCATGTCTGACTCTGCGACTCCATGGACTGCAGCACACCAGGCTTCCCTGTCCATCATCAAACCCCAGAGCTTGTTCAAACTCATGTCCATCGAGTCAGTGATGCCATTCAACCATCTCTCCCACTGTCATCCCCTTCTCCTGCATTCAATCTTTCCCAGCATCAGAGTCATTTCTATGTACTGATCATGAGGACGGCTTCCTTATCTCTCCTTTCTATTCTTTGGAACTCTGCATTCAGATGGGTATATCTTTCCTTTGCTCCTTTGCCTTTTGCTTCTTTTCTTTTCACAGTGATTTGTAAGGCCTCCTCAAACAGCTATTTTGGTTTTCGGCATTTCTTTTTCTTGGTGATGGTCTTGATCACTGTCTCCTGCAAAACGTCACAAACCTCTGTCCATAGTTCTTCAGGCACTCTGTCTATCAGATCTAGTCCCTTGAATCTATTTGTCACTTCCACTGTATAAACATAAGGGATTTTATTTGGGTCATACCTGAATGGTCTAGTGTTTTTCCCTACTTTCTTCAATTTAAGTCTGAATTTTTCAATAAGGAGTTCATGACTTGAGCCACAGTCAGCTCCCAGTCTTGTTTTTGCTGATAGAGCTTCTCCATCTTCAGCTGCAAAGAATATAATCATTCTGATTTCGGTATTGATCATCTGGGTGATGTCCATGTGTAGAGTCGTCTCTTGTGTTGTAGAAAGAGGGTGTTTTCTATGACCAGTTTGATCTCTTGGCAAAACTCCTTGCCCTGATTCATCTTGTACTCCAAAGCCAAACTTGCCTGTTACTCCAGGTGTTTCTTGACTTCCCACTTTTGCATTCTAGTTCCCTATGTTGAAAAGGATATTTGGGGGGGGGGGTTAATTCTAGAAGCTCTTTTGGGTCTTCATAGAGCTGTTCAACGTCACCTTCTTCATATTACTGGTTGGGGCATAGACTTGGATTACTATGATATTGAATGGTTTGCCTTGGAAATGAGCAGAGATCATCTATGGTTTTTGAGATTGCACCCAAGTACTGCATTTTTGACTCTTTCATTGACTATGAGGGTTACTCCATTTCTTCTATGGGATTCTTGCCCACAGTAGTGGCTATAATGGTCATCTGAATTAAATTCACCCATTCCAGTCCATTTTAGTTCGCTGATTCCTAAAATGTTGATGTTCATTCTTGCCATCTCCTGTTTGACCACTTCCAATTTGCCTTGATTCATGGACCTAACATTCCAGGTACCTATGCAATATTGTTCTTTACAGCATTGGACTTTAGTTCCATCACTAGTCACATCCACAACTGGGTGTTGTTTTTGCTTTGGCTCTGTCTTCATTCTTTCTGGAGTTTTTTTCTCTACTTTTCTCCAGTAGCATATTGGGCAGATGAACCTGGGGAGTTCATCTTTCAGTGTAATATCTTTTTGCCTCTTCATATTGTTCATGGGGTTCTCAAGGCAAGAATATGAACTGGTTTGCCATTCCCTTCTCCAGTGGACCACACTTTGTCAGAACTCCCCATCATGACCCATCTGTCTTGAGTGGCCCTACACAGCATGGCTCATAGTTTCATTGAGTTAGACGAGGTTTTGGTCTGTGTGATCAGTTTGATTAGTTTTCTGTGATTGTGATTTTCATTCTGTCTGCCCTCTGATGGATAAGAATAAGAGGCTTATGGAAGCTTCCTGATGGGAGAGACTGACTATGGGGGAAACTGTGTCTTGTTCTCATGGGCGGGGCCATGTTCAGTAAATCTTTAATCCAATTTTCTGTTGAAAGGGTAGCCTTTCCCTTCTCCAGGGGATCTTCCCAACCCAGGGATCAAACCCAGGTCTCCAGCATTTCAGGTGGATTCTTTACTAGCTGAGCCACAAGAGAAGCCCAATGTTTGGCAGAAATCAATTCAAAACTGTAAGCAATTACCCTTCAAGTAAAAATAAATAAACCAAAAATAAAATAAAATGGCCAAAAGCTCTGGAAAAACAACAACAACAACAATAACTATCCAATAGAAAAAATACAATCTATCTGTTCAATAAATGGTGCTGAGAAAACTAGACAGCTGCACGTAAAAAATGAAGTTAGAATATCCTTTAACACCATACACAAAAATAAACTCTGTATCTGCATTCTACCCTCCCTAATATGTCTACCACGTTGGCCCCAAAGTAACGCACAAAACCAAAATAGCTCTTAAACTAATTTTGAAATAGTCTCCTGCCACAAAGGCAGTGACTATATATCACTTTTGCCAGGAAGACATCTAGCACAAAAGCACCAAAATATTTATCAAATGGATCAGTGCCAGGCCTCCCAATGGGGCTCTTGCCTCCACTTCCCTATCTCTTATTGTACCATTCCAGTGATCTCACACTTTTAATCTGTCAGACATTCAGTCTTCCCAAAATTTCAAATGATTTTATCTCTGGGTGTTTATCCTGCATTTCTAATCCTACCATTCTCAGGCTCCTTTTTCTGCCTTCTGATCATGTCTTTCTTTTAAAATTCCACCCTACAAACTTTCTTGGCTGCCTCACCCTCTTGCATGAGTAGAGCACTCCGTCTTTTGTGTTCAATTGGAAGAGGTCAGTTTTCATTCCAATCCCTAAGAAAGGCAATACCAAAGAATGCTCAAACTACCGCACAATTGCACTCATCTCACACACCAGAAAAGTAATGCTCAAAATTCTCTAAGCCAGGCTTCAACAATATGTGAACCGTGAACTCCCTGATGTTCAAGCTGGCTTTAGAAAAGGCAGAGGAACCAGAGATCAAACTGTCAACATCTGTTGGATCATGGAAAAAGCAAGAGAGTTCCAGAAAAAACATCTATTTCTGCTTTATTGACTATGCCAAAGCCTTTGACTGTGTGGATCACAATAAACTATGGAAAATTCTGAAAGAGATGGGAATACCAGAGCACCTGACCTGCCTCTTGAGAAATCTGTATGCAGGTCAGGAAGCAACAGTTAGAAGTGGATATGGAACAACAGACTGGTTCCAAAAAGGAGTATGTCAAGGCTGTATATTGTCACCCTGCTTATTTAACTTATATGCAGAGTACATCATGAGAAACTCTGGGCTGAAAGAAGCACAAGCTGGAATAAAGATTGCCAGGAGAAATATCAATAACCTCAGATATGCAGATGACACCACCCTTATGGCAGAAAGTGAAGAAGAACAAAAGAGCCTCTCGATGAAAGTGAAAGAGGAGAGTGAAAAAGTTGGCTTAAAGCTCAACATTCAGAAAATGAAGATCATGGCATCTGGTCCCATCACTTCATTGGAAATAGATGGGGAAACAGGGAAAACAGTGTCAGACTTTATTACGTGGGGCTCCAAAATCACTGCAGATGGTGACTGCAGCCATGAAATAAAAAGACACTCCTTGCAAGAAAAGTTACGACCAACATAGACAGCATATTAAAAAGTAGAGACATTAGTTTGCCAACAAAGGTCCGCCTAGTCAAGGCTATTGTTTTTCCTGTGGTCATGTATGGATGTGACAGTTGGACTGTGAAGAGAGCTGAGCACCAAAGAATTGGTGCATTTGGACTGTGGTGGTGGAGAAGACTCTTGAGAGTCCCTTGGACTGCAAGGGGATCCAACCGGTCCATCCTAAAGGAAATCAGTCCTGAATGTTCATTGGAAGGACTGATGTTGAACCTGAAACTCCAATACTTTGGCCACCTAATGTGAAGAGCTGACTCGCTGGGAAAAAACCCTGATGCTGGGAAAGATTGAAGGCAGGAGGAGAAGGGGACGACAGAGGATGAGATGGTTGGATGGCATCACAGACTCAATGGACATGAGTTTGAGTAAACTCCAGGAGTTGGTAATGGACAGGAAAGCCTGGTATCCTGCAGTCCATGGGGTCGCAAAGAATCAGACACAACTGAGCAACTGAACTGAACTGAACTGAACTGGAAGTTTGTTGCTGAGCTATGAAAGACACTGGCATTCTTGGACTCCTGAGCAGAGGAATTCAACCTGGGGCCAGTGACAAGATTTGATCGCTCAGAGATTTTGTGTAATAAAGTTTTATTAAAGTATAAAAGAGATAGAGAATATTTCTGATATAGACATCAGAAGGGGGCAGAAAGAGTGCCCCCCTGCTAGTCTTTAGCAGGAAGCTATATACCTAGTAGCAGGCTACTAATTAGAGAAAGGAAATGTCTCAGAACTCAGAGAGTGGCACCAGGCCCCACACCCACAACATGCATTTTGAGATAACATTGGCACAAGGTGAGTCATCCAGGGCCATAAAATGATTGATATGAATCTTGAAGAAAGGCAGGTTTCCAAGCAGAGACACAGTCTCATAAACATAGCTTAAAAGAACATTTGCATAAGTAAAACATACTGGTTTGTCAAGTTGGTTCTGAGTCTTAGGTGAAACTGACTTGAAGAAAGACAGAATCTAGGGTAAATACATAGTTCATTAACACAGCTTAAGAAAAACATTTCCATAAGAAAAACGCACTGGTTAGCACAAGGTTTGAGAAAACTTAAGTTGAGGTGGAACCAGGTGTCATCATGGCAACACAGATTTTAAAGGAAACCTTCTTTTAATTTTGTATAAAGAAGTGAAAAAAATCTGACACTTGTAGTTTGTTTCCTCCTGCCACTTACTGGTGATTTAGTCACTAAGAGAAAGAAAAAAGTCTGACACTTGCAGCCTATTTCCACTGTTTGGAGACCCCCAAAGATAGAAGCATCTGAATGCAGAGTTCCAAAGAATAGCAAGGAGAGATAAGAAAGCCTTCTTCAGCGATCAATGCAAAGAAATAGAGGAAAACAACAGAATGGGAAAGACAAGAGATCTCTTCAAGAAAATTAGAGATACCAAGGGAACATTTCATTAAAAGATTGGCTCAATAAAGGACAAAAATGGTCTGGACCTAACAGAAGCAGAAGATATTAAGAAGAGGCGGCAAGAATACACAGAAGAACTGTACAAAAAAGATCTTCATGACCCGGATAATCACGATGGTGTGATCACTCATCTAGAGCCAGACATCCTGGAATGTGAAGTCAAGTGGGCCTTAGAAAGCATCACTATGAACAAAGCTAGTGGAGATGATGGAATTCCAGTTGAGCTATTTCAAATCCTGAAAGATGATGCTGTGAAAGTGCTGCACTCAATATGACAGCAAATATGGAAAACTCAGCAGTGGCCACAGGACTGGAAAAGGTCAGTTTTCATTCCAATCCCTAAGAAAGGCAATACCAAAGAATGCTCAAACTACCCCACAATTGCACTCATCTCACACGCTAGTAAAGTAATGCTCAAAATTCTCCAAGCCAGGCTTCAGCAATATGTGAACCGTGACCTTCCAGATGTTCAAGCTGGTTTTAGAAAAGGCAGAGGAACCAGAGATCAAATTGCCAACATCCACTGGATCATGGAAAAAGCAAGAGAGTTCCAGAAAAACATCTATTTCTGCTTTATTGACTATGCCAAAGCCTTTGACTCTGTGGATCACAATAAACTATGGAAAATTCTGAAAGAGATGGGAATACCAGAGCACCTGACCTGCCTCTTGAGAAATCTGTATGCAGGTCAGGAAGCAACAGTTAGAACTGGACATGGAACAACAGACTGGTTCCAAATAGGAAAAGGAGTATGTCAAGACTGTATATTGTCACCCTGCTTATTTAACTTATATGCAGAGTACATCATGAGGAATGCTGGACTGGAAGAAACACAAGCTGGAATCAAGATTGCTGGGAGAAATATCAATAACCTCAGATATGCAGATGATATCACCCTTATGGCAGAAAGTGAAGAGGAGCTAAAAAGCCTCTTGATGAAAGTGAAAGAGGAGAGTGAGAAAGTTGGCTTAAAGCTCAACATTCAGAAAACAAAGATCATGGCATCCGGTCCCATCACTTCATGGGAAATAGATGGGGAAACAGTGGAAACAGTGTCAGACTTTAATTTTTTGGGCTCCAAAATCACTGCAGATGGTGATTGCAGCCGTGAAATTAAAAGACGCTTACTCCTTGGAAGAAAAGTGATGACCAACCTAGATAGCATATTCAAAAGCAGAGACATTACCTTGCCGAATAAGGTCCATCTAGTCAGGGCTATGGTTTTCCCAGTGGTCATGTATGGATGTGAGAGTTGGACTGTGAAGAAGGCTGAGCACCAAAGAATTGATGCTTTTGAACTGTGGTGTTGGAGAAGACTCTTGAGAGTCCCTTGGACTGCAAGGAGATCCAACCAGTCCATTCTGAAGGAGATCAGCCCTGGGATTTCTTTGGAAGGAATGATGCTAAAGCTGAAACTCCAGTACTCTGGCCAGCTCATGCGAAGAGTTGACTCATTGGAAAAGACTCTGATGCTGGGAGGGATTAGGGGCAGGAGGAGAAGAGGATGAGATGGCTGGATGGCATCACGGACTCGATGGACATGAGTCTGAGTGAACTCCCAGAGTTGGTGATGGACAGGGAGGCCTGGCGTGCTGCAATTCATGGGGTCTCAAAGAGTCGGACACGACTGAGCGACTGAACTGAACTGAGCCTTCCTGCCTGTTACCCTCTCAGAACATCTCCTACAGAGCAACCTCTAGGTGACAGCAGATGACCCCAGGCCTCCGAGTCAGGGCAGACTAAGCTCCCTGGAATGATGTAGGAGAGAAGATGGAGACATAAAAAGCGAAAAGATGGAGAACTTCTAAACGGGAGTTTGGGCCCCAAGGGAAAGAGTCGTGAAGGAGAAAGAGATTCCCAAACACTGGGAAGCTCCCTCACAGTGGGGCCCAAGAGGGAGTTGTGGAATCTCGGGCAAAACAAAGGATCTCAAGGGCAGAAAACAGAGAAAGCTGCACTTTTCAGCCCATAAACAGCTCATGGACTGTGGCCCCAACCAGACAGCAGGCTCAGGGAACCAAGAGAAGTCCACAGAAGCCCCAGGCGCAGAGGGCCCGCCCAGGGTGCCAAGAGACGTATGGCATTCAAACGTGGAATTCAGAGCACACAAAACTTGCAGTGCAGAGGGCAATTCCAGAGAACAGAAACATGTGAACACAAGCCCCATGACACAGAGGCGGGCCTGGGGAGCCGAAACAAGTGCAACAAGTCCCACGATACAGAGGGCAGGCCCAGTGAGCCAAGGCTAGTGCACACATGCCGTGCGACACAGAAAGCAAGCTCAGGGGGCTGAGGGAAGCCCACACAGGCCTCCATGATGCAGAGGGAGCTGAGAAAAGATCCACACAAGCCCCTACTTAGCAACCTTCGGCTTGCAGTGCAGGGTAGGTAGGACCAGGGCACAGGAGCACAGGCAAAGACTCCAGGGACAAGCAGGGGGCTGGTGGCAGTGAAGATATGCTGATATGGTCACTTGGATGCGACTGCAGAAATAGATGTGTCTCACACTGCGAAGAGTCGGACACGACTAAGTGACTTCCCTTTCACTTTTCACTTTCACACATTGGAGAAGGAAATGGCAACCCACTCCAGTGTTCTTGCCTGAAGAATCCCAGGGACAGGGAAGCCTGGGGGGCTGCCATCTATGCGGTCACACAGAGTCGGACACGACTGAAGCGACTTAGCAACAGCAGCAGCAGCAGCAGCAGCAACACTGCCAAAGCCAGGAGGACTGCCCAAAGACATACTGAACCCATAGACACCCCAAAACCCACTACTGGACACTGTGCTGCCCTTCAGAGAGATGAGATCCAGCTCCATCAACTGGAACATAGCCACAAGCTACCCCAACCAGCAAAACATCACAGGACACTAATCCAACCCCATCCACGGAGGCAGACTTTACAACCAAGAAGAACTACGACCTTGAGAACCTTTTTTTCTTTTCTCTCTTTTAAATCACACTATTCATTCCCCCTACATATGTCTACCTTCACATTAGCCTTTAGCAGTACTGTGGAGTGTTCCTCTTTGTTTTTCTTGTTAAAAACAAACAAAAAAAAAAAAAGTGGGTTTTTTTTTTACCCTTTTACTTGTGATTTTTCTGATTTTGTTTTTGATATATTTGACTGCTTTTCTTAATGTTCTTTACCAGCTGGAGCTATTCTTTAATATATGTAAATCTTTTTCACATATGTCTATTTATCTTTGCTTTTCTATTTTTTCATTTCTCTCCTTTTTTTTAACTCTCTATTTATTCCACTGCTTCCTTACCCCTTTCCTCTTACATCTCCTCTTTTTTTTTCCCTCTTTTTCTTCTCCCTTTTTTCCTTCTCTCTATTTTCACCGTGTAAGTTAAACTGTTGTGCTCTCTTTGCTATACTCCCCAGTTGGCAAAAAACTCAGCCTCAGTTTTCCAAATTGAGCCTTAGTTAGCTTTGCTTTTAATTCATCAATATCACTTTTGGTTTCCCTTGCTCACCAAGTCAAACTCCTGTACTCTTTTCTTTAGGATACTTTGGTTATAACTGTATGTGTGGAAGTGTGTGTATACGTCCCATTATTTCTGTAATTACCTGCTTGATCTCCTCCCACTGCAACACAGGTACAAGTCACCCCTAACAAGAAGTCAACACAAACCACTCCTCCAACCTTTCCCTCCAAGGGCAAAAACCGAAATGAAGAAGGAATACAATCGTAAAGCCTGGGAAAAGGAGACTTCACACAGAGCAAAATAGGGGGGGAGAAACAAAAAGACAGAGAAATACAGCACAAATGAAAGAACCAGGTACAAACTCACAAGACCAAAGAAACAAAGAGGAAATAAGCAATCTACCCGAAAGATAATTCAGAACAAGATAGTAAAACGCTCCAAAGACTTGAAAACAGAATGGAGAAAATGGAAGAAAGAATTCACACAGTTAATACAATCACCAAGGACATAGAAGAAATAAAGAATAAGCAAACAGAGATAACACAATTACTGAAATTAAAAATACTCTAGAAGGAACCAATAACAGAATAACTGAGGCAGAACAGATAAGTGAGCTGGAAGACAGAATGGTGGAAATAACTGCTTTAAAGCAGAATAAAGGAAAAAGAATGAAAAGAATTGAGGATAGTCTCAGAGACCTTTGAGACATTATTAGATGCACCAACATTCAAGTTATAAGGGTCCCAGAGGAAGAAGAAAAAAAGAAAGGCACTGAGAAAATTTTTGAAGACATTATAGTTGAAAACTTCCTCAACATGGGAAAGGAGATAATCAGGCCAAGAAGCACAGAGAGTCCCTTACAGGATAAACCCAAGGAGAAACACATCAAGACACATATGAAGCAAGCTAACAGAAATTAAACACAAAGAAAGAATATTAAATCTAGCAAGGAAAAAGCAACAAGTGAGTCACAAAGAGTCGGACACGACTGAGCGACTGAACTGAACTGAACTGAACATACAAGGGAAATCCCATACAATTAACAGTGGATCTTTCAGCAGAAATTCTGCAGATCAGAAGGGAATGGCAGGATATATTTAAAGTACTGAAAGAGAAAAATCTACAACCAAGATTACTATATCTGGCAAAGATCTCATTCAAAATTGACAGAGAACTCAAAAGCTTTATAGACAAGCAAAAGTCATGAGAATTTAGCACCAGCAAAGCAGCCTTACAACAAATACTAAAGGGATAGATGTAGCCAGTAAATGCAAGAGAAAAGAAAGACCTACAAAAACAAACCCAAAGCAAACTAAGAAAATGCCAATAAGAACACATATATCAATCAGTTCAGTTCAGTTCAGTTCAGTCGCTCAGTCGTGTCCGACTCTTTGCGACCCCATGAATTGCAGCACACCAGGCCTCCCTGTTCATCACCATCTCCTGGAGTTCACTCAGACTCACATCCATCAAGTCAGTGATGCCATCCAGCCATCTCATCCTCTGTCGTCCCCTTCTCCTCCTGCCCCCAATCCCTCCCAGCATCAGAGTCTTTTCCAATGAGTCAACTCTTCGCATGAGGTGGCCAAAGTACTGGAGTTTCAGCTTTAGCATCCTTCCTTCTAAAGAAATCCCAGAGTTGATCGCCTTCAGAATGGACTGGTTGGATCTCCTTGCAGTCCAAGGGACTCTCAAGAGTCTTCCCCAACACCACAGTTCAAAAGCATCAATTCTTCAGTGTTCAGCCTTCTTCACAGTCCAACTCTCACATCCATACATGACCACAGGAAAAACCATAGCCTTGACTAAACGGACCTTAGTTGGCAAAGTAATGTCTCTGCTTTTGAATATACTATCTAGGTTGGTCATAACTTTTCTTCCAGGGAGTAAGTGTCTTTTAATTTCATGGCTGCAATCACCATCTGCAGTGATTTTGGAGCCAAAAAAAATAAAGTCTGACACTGTTTCCACTGTTTCCCATTCTATTTCCCATGAGGTGATAGGACCGGATGCCATGATCTTCATTTTCTGAATGTTGAGCTTTAAGCCAACTTTTTCATTCTCCTCTTTCACTTTCATCATGAGGCTTTTTAGCTCCTCTTCACTTTCTGCCATAAGGGTGATGTCATCTGCATATCTGAGGTTATTGATATTTCTCCCGGCAATCTTGATTCCAGCTTGTGCTTCTTCCAGTCCAGCGTTTCTCATGATGTACTCTGCAGAGAAGTTAAATAAGCAGGGTGACAATATACAGCCTTGACGCACTCCTTTTCCTGTTTGGAACCAGTCTGTTGTTCCATGTCCAGTTCTAACTGTTGCTTCCTGACCTGCATACAGATTTCTCAAGAGGCAGGTTAGGTGGTCTGGTATTCCCATCTCTTTCAGAATTTTCCACAGTTTATTGTGATCACAGAGTCAAAGGCTTTGGCATAGTCAATAAAGCAGAAATAGATGTTTTTCTGGAACTCTCTTGCTTTTTCCATGATCCAGCAGATGTTGGCAACTTGATCTCTGGTTCCTCTGCCTTTTCTAAAGCCAGCTTTAACATCTGGAAGGTCACGGTTCATGTATTGCTGAAGCCTGGCTTGGAGAATTTTGAGCATTACTTTACTAGCGTGTGAGATGAGTGCAATTGTGGGGTAGTTTGAGCATTCTTTGGCATTCCCTTTCTTTGGGATTGGAATGAAAACTGACCTTTTCAAGTCCTGTGGCCACTGCTGAGTTTTTGTAAGCAAATTAAGTGTACTAACCAAAAGATACAGACTGACTGGATACAAAACAAGACCCATATATATGCAGCCTACAAGAGACCCACTTCAGACCTAGAGACACATACAGACTGAAAGTAAAAAGATGGAAAAAGATATTCCATGTCAATGGAAACATAGACTTTAAAATAAAGACTATTATAAGAGACAAAGAAGGATACTACATAATGATCAAGGGATCAATCCAAGAAGAAGACATAAAAATTGTAAATATTTATGCACCCAACATAGGAGCACCTCAATACATAAGGCAAACACTAAATAGGCATAAGAGGGGAAATTGACAGTAATGCAATAATAGTAGGGGACTTTAACACATCACTTACACCAATGGACAGGGCATCAAAACAGAGAATCAGTAAGGAAACACAAACCTTAAATGAAACATTAGACCAAATGGACCTAATAGATATCTTCAGGGCTTTCCATCCAAATGCAGAAGAATACAATTTTTTCTCAAGGGCAGGAACATTCTCCAGGATAGACCACATCTTGGACCACAAATTTCTCAGTAAATTTAAGAAAATTGAAATTATATCAAGTATCTTCTCTGACAACAGTGCTATGAGACTATAATCATCAAACTTGCTAAGAGGCTAGATTTAATTATTTCAACCAATAAATAGAAAGAATAATTACACAACATGGTAAAGGTACTAATTATTGCTACAATGGCAGTCAGGTTACAATATATAGATGCATGAAATTAACATATATATTAAATGTATGCAATTTAAATTTATATATCACATATATTTATTTTTTAATAAACAAATGAATATCTTATACCTCTATTTGCCAATGACATCTCAATAAAACTAGAGGGAAGAAAAGAAACTGATCCATAGTTAAGCAATCAATCAATAAAGCTACAGTAATCAAAGGAGTGTGGTATTGGCAAAAGGGCAAACACACAGATCAGTGTAACAGAACAGAGTCCAGAAATAGACCTACACAAATATAGACAGTTGATTTTTGACCCCCCAAAAAAAGCAAAGGAAATTTAAATGAGAAAATAGCAGTTCAACAAATAATGCCTAAAAGGTTGGACATTCATAGGCCAAAAAAAAGAAATAATATTTGTAACACATATCTAAAAAGACATATACAAAAATTCTCAAAAATTAATCATAGATCTAAATATAAAAAATAAAACTATAAAATTTCTAGAAGAAAAGCGATTAGAAAATCTATATGCTTTGGAGATGAGTTGTTAGATAGAAATCAAAAGTATGATTATCTAAAAAAATTGATAATTAACTTTATAAAAAATGGAAAACTTTTACTCTGCAAAAGACACTGCTAAAAAATGAAAAGACAAAAAAAAAAAAAATGAAAAGACACCTGGGGCAAATGCTTTAAACCACATGTCCAATAACAAATGTGTAACTCAGCATGAAAAATATAAACAACTCAAAAAGTGAGCAATAGGATCTGAACAAATATTCACCAAAGAAGTTATACAGGTGGTAAACAAGCATATGAAAAGACAGGCTTTGCCTGCGATAATATTTCCATGATGTTCTAATGATGATTTCTATTTCTTCATTCCTTCCATATTTATTAACAGAAATGCTTTAAGATTTTTTGTCTATTTTTAAAAATTATTTCTATTGGACTGTGTAGTTGCTTTACAATTTTGTGTTAATGTCTACTGTATAGTAAAATGAATCAGCTATACATATACATAATCCTCTCTTTTTTAGATTTTCTTTCCATTTAGGTCATCACAGAGCATCTATTAGAGTTCCCTGCAATAAGCTAATGTTTATCAGGTTCTCTTTAGTTATCTATTTTATACATAGTATAAAAATGCATACATGTCAATTCCAGTCTCCCAATCTCTCCCACCCTATCATTCCCCTTTAGTATCCATACATTTGTTCTCTACAGCTGTGTCTCTATTTCTGCTTTGCAAATAAGATCATCTATATAATTTTCCTGAGCAATGCTTTAAGATTTATCATTTCTCCTTTCTCCCTATTTTTATTCATGTCATATGGACTCAAGAACATTCATTTTATTTAATTTATAATTGAACACTATAAATACATGGTATAAATTTACCAGTTCAAGCATTTTAAAGTGTAAACCCTTAAATATACACTGAGTTGGCAGCCATCTGGAAATATTGAGATTACAAAAACTTTGTTGCCAGAGTTAACTCCAAGTGCCCTTCTTAAAAAAAATCTACCACTGAAGACATAGCCATTACAATTACTTTTCATAATAATGTAGAAATGTACCTAATCCAATTCAGGGTCGTTTAATACATTCACAATGCTGTGCAATCATCATCATTATCTAACACTAGAACATTTCATCACCCCAGAAAGAAATCCCATTCCCATTAAGCAGTCACTTCCTATTTCTTCTCACCTCCCCCAAGCTCCTGGCAATGACAAGGCTACTTTCTGTCACCATGAGTTAACTTATGCTAAACAATTAATATCAATGGAATCATAAAATATATGGCCTTTGTGTCTAGCTTGGCATCATGGTTTCAACGTTCATTTATGTTATAGCATGAAACAGTGGAGAAATAGATTTAAGGGACTAAATCTGACAGATAGACTGCCTGATGAACTATGGATGGAGGTTCGTAACATTGTACAGGAGACAGGGATCAAGACCATCCCCATGGAAAAGAATAGCAAAAAAGCAAAATGGCTGTCTGGGGAGGACTTACGAATAGCTGTGAACAGAAGAGAAGAGAAGAGCAAAAGAGAAAAGGAAAGATATAAGCATCTGAATGCAGAGTTCCAAAGAATAGCAAGAAGAGATAAGAAAGCCTTTCTCAGCTATCAATGCAAAGAATTAGAGGAAAACAACAGAATGGGAAAGACTAGAGATCTCTTCAAGAAAATTAGAGATACCAAGGGAACATTTCATGCAAAGATGGGCTCAATAAAGGACAGAAATGGTATGGACCTAACAGAAGCAGAAGATATTAAGAAGAGGTGGCAAGAATACACGGAAGAACTGTACAAAAAAGATCTTCATGACCCAGATAATCATGATGATGTGATCACTCACCTAGAGCCAGACATTCTGAAATGTGAAGTCAAGTGGGCCTTAGAAAGCATCACTATGAACAAAACTAGTGGAGGTGATGGAATTCCAGTTGAGCTTTTTCAAATCCTGAAAGATGATGCTGTGAAAGTGCTGCACTCAATATGCCAGCAAATTTGGAAAACTCAGCAGTGGCCACAGGACTGGAAAAGGTCAGTTTTCATTCCAATCCCAAAGAAAGACAATGCCAAAGAATGCTCAAACTACTACACAACTACACTCATCTCACACTCTAGTAAAGTAATGCTAAAATTCTCCAAGCCAGGCTTCAGCAATATTGAACAGTGAACTTCCAGGTGTTCAAGCTGGTTTTAGAAAAGGCAGAGGAACCAGAGATCAAATTGCCAACATCCGCTGGATCATCGAAAATGCAAGAGAGTTCCAGAAAAACATCTATTTCTGCTTTATTGACTATGCCAAAGCCTTTGACTCTGTGGATCACAATAAACTGTGGAAAATTCTGAAAGAGATGGGAGTACCAGAACACCTGACCGGCCTCCTAAGAAACCTGTATGCAGGTCAGGAAGCAACAGTTAGAACTGGACATGGAACAACAGACTGGTTCCAAATAGAAAAAGGAGTATGTCAAGACTGTATATTGTCACCCTGCTTATTTAACTTCTCTGCAGAGTACATCATGAGAAACACCGGACTGGAAGAAGCACAAGCTGGAATCAAGATTGCTGGGAGAAATATCAATAACCTCAGATATGCAGATGACACCACCCTTATGGCAGAAAGTGAAGAGGAGCTAAAAAGCCTCTTGATGAAAGTGAAAGAGGAGAGTGAAAAAGTTGGCTTAAAGCTCAACATTCAGCAAATGAAGATCATGGCATCTGGTCCCATCACTTCATGGGAAATAGATGGGGAAACAGTGGAAACAGTGTCAGACTTTATTTTTTTTTTGGCTCCAAAATCACTGCAGATGGTGATTGCAGCCATGAAATTAAAAGACGCTTACTCCTTGGAAGGAAAGTTATGACCAACCTAGATAGCATATTCAAAAGCAGAGACATTACTTTGCCAACAAAGATCCATCTAGTCACAGCTATGGTTTTTCCTGTGGTCATGTATGGATGTGAGAGTTGGACTGTGAAGAAAGCTGAGCATCAAAGAATTGATGCTTTTGAACTGTGGTGTTGGGGAAGACTCTTGAGAGTCCCTTGGACTGCAAGGAGATCCAACCAGCCCATTCTGAAGGAGATCAACCCTGGGATTTCTTTGGAAGGAATGGTGCTAAAGCTGAAACTCCAGTAGTTTGGCCACCTCATGCAAAGAGTTGACTCATTGGAAAAGACTCTGATGCTGGGAGGGATTGGGGGCAGGAGGAGAAGGGGACGACAGAGGATGAGATGGCTGGATGGCATCACCGACTCGATGGCCATGAGTCTGAGTGTACTCCGGGAGTTGGTGATGGACAGGGAGGCCTGGCGTGCTGCGATTCATGGGGTCGCAAAGAGTCAGACACCACTGAGTGACTGAACTGAACTGAACTGAACTGATGTAACAGTACTTCATTCCTTTCTATGGATGAGTAATATTCCATTCCTGAATATATCATATTTTGTTTATCTATTCATAACTCAATGGACATTTGGGTTGATTCTACTTCCTCAGGATAGTTTTTTCCTATATAGAATTCTTAAATTGGCAGGTTTTCTTCTTTCAGCATTTTCACTAAACCATCCCACTGCCTTCAGGCCTGCATGGTTTCTGATAAGTAATCAGCTATTAATCTTACTGGAAAATCTCTAGTAAGGGTCTCACCATAGATCTCTGAATTTATTTTTTTAAGGTTTACTGATCTTTCTGGATATACAGATTCATGTCTTTATCAAATTTGGGAGACAAACTTCAGAAAACCCTTGAGCATTATCTTGTCTAGCTGAACATATATAAACCCAGTAACTGAGAAATTCCACTGTGAATTATATATCCCAAAATAATATGTGCACATGTGCACTAAAAGACTTCTTTAAAATGTTGTTATTAATAAAAATCAAAAATTTTAAACAATTTTTATTATCCACTCAGTGTTTACACAAATGTTTACTGCTGTTTTATTCATGATAACCAAAGAGTAGAAGGAGAAAAATAAATGTTCTTCAACTGGTAAATGGATAAGCAAATTGCAGTGTCTTAATACAGTGAAATTCAATAATAAACAGTAATGAACAACATGCCACAATATGGATGAATTTCAAAAACACACTTCCTGAAAGGAACCAGACACCAAAAAACTCAAGAAACAAAAAACAAAGTATGCAATTACATTATATGAAATCATAGTTACTATAAACTAATACACTGACAGAAATTAGATTAGTGGTTGCTGGGGGCTGGAGTTGGGGAGAAGGGCTGACTAAAAGGGGAAACTAGGGAACTGTTTGACAGAATGGAAATGTTCTATACCTTGACTGTGATTATGTAACATGGGTGTAAAAGTTTTCAAAATTTAAAGAAGTGTATGCTAAAAATGGAAACATTTTTGTATGTAAATTATACTTTAATGAAGTTGATTTTATAAATAGATTATTCTTGTTACCATGTGGAAACTGGATTTGGGCCAGACAAGGGTGGAAGCAGGTATGCTAATTACCAGGTTATTGCAGAGATAAGAGTAGGTTGGATGAGTGTGGTAATCACAATGATAAAAGTTAATCTGTATGTGACATTTGTTATGTGCCAGGCACTGTTCTCTGTACTTTGTGTGCACTGGTTTAGTTCATGCTCCCACTTCTTATATGAAGCATTAATAAGTACTGTTATTATGTTAAAGCACAAAAAGCTTAAGTGACTTGTGTCAGTCAGTTCAGTCGCTCAGTTGTGTCTGACTCTTTGCGACACCATGAATTGCAGCACACCAGGCCTCCTTGTCCATCAGCAACACCCAGAGTTTACCCAAACTCATGTGCATTGAGTCAGTGATGCCATCCAGCCATCTCATCCTTTGTCGTCCCTTTCTTCTCCTGCCCCTAAACCCTTCCAGCATCAGAGTCTTTTCCAATGAGTCAACACTTTGCACGAGGTGGCCAAAGTATTGGAGTTGCAGCCTTAGCACCAGTCCTTCCAATGAACACCCAGGACTGATTTCCTTTAGAATCAGTCCTGGTTGGATCTCCTTGCAGTCCAAGGGACTCTCAAGAGTCTTCTCCAACACCACAGTTCAAAAGCATTAATTCTTCGGCACTCAGCTTTCTTCACAGTCCAACTCTCACATCCGTACATGACTACTGGAAAAACCATAGATAGCCTTGACTAGACGGACCTTAGTCGGCAAAGTAATGTCTCTGCTTTTGAATATACTATGTAGGTTGGTCATAACTTTTCTTCCAAGGAGTAAGCGTCTTTTAATTCCATGGCTGCAGTCACCATCTGCAGTGATTTTGGAGCCCAGAAAAATAGAGTCTGACACTATATCCACTGTTTCCCATCTATTTCCCATGAAGTGATGGGACCAGATGCCATGATCTTCGTTTTCTGAATGTTGAGCTTTAAGCCAACTTTTTCACTATCCTCTTTCACTTTCATCAAGAGGCTTTTTTTTTCCTCTTCACTTTCTGCCATAAGGGTGGTGTTATCTGCATATCTGGTTATCAATATTTCTCCTGGCAATAATTCCAGCTTGTGCTTCTTCCAGCCCAGCGTTTCTCATGATGTACTCTGCATATAAGTTAAATAGGCAGGGTGACAATATACAGCCTTGACATACTCCTTTTCCTATTTGGAACCAGTCTGTTGTTCCATGTCCAGTTCTAACTGTTGCTTCCTGACTTGCATACAGATTTCTCAAGAGGCAGGTTAGGTGGTCTGGTATTCCCATCTCTTTCAGAATTTTCCACTGTTTAATTGATCCATACAGTCAAACGCTCTGGCATAGTCAATGAAACAGAAATACATGTTTTTCTGGAACTCTCTTGCTTTTTCGATGATCCAGCGGATGTTGGCAATTTGATCTCTGGTTCCTCTGCCTTTTCCAAAACCAGCTTGAACATCAGGAAGTTCACAGTTCACGTATTGCTGAAGCCTGGCTTGAAGAATTTTGAGCATTACTTTACTAGTGTGTGAGATGAGTGCAATTGTGCGGTAGTCTGAGCATTCTTTGGCATTGCCTTTCCTTGGGATTGGAATGAAAACTGACCTTTTCTAATCCTGTGGTCACTGCTGAGTTTTCCAAATTTGCTGTCATATTGAGTGCAGTCATCTTTCAGGATTTGAAATAGCTCAACTGGAATTCCACCACTGCCACTAGCTTTGTTTGTAGTGATGCTTTCTAGGGTCCACTTGACTTCACATTCTAGGATGTCTGGCTCTAGGTGAGTGATCACACCATCGTGATTATCTGGGTTGTGAAGGTCTTTTTTGTACAGTTCTTGACTTGTGTGTTTAGTATTAATAGAAAAGGTGGTAGTGTGGCTTCAATTCACACACTTAGCCATTATGCTCTACAGGATAGATTCAGAACAAATTTTGAAGGTACAGTTGTCAAAGTTACTGATATGTAGGATGTGCTACATGCGGAAGATGATGATGCCATCATGGTATGAAGAAAACTGGGGAAGCATCATGATTGAAGGAAATAAAATGACGAGGCCTCCATTAAGTAATCGAAAGCAAAATTAGACTCTTTTCTGTATTAAACAAAAAGGAAATTTGTTTCCAGGTGAAGCCTCTAAAGAAAACAAACCACCATTATTCGGGATTTCCAGGAGGAAGTTCAGGAAATAGTGGAATATCACAAATGGAAACATTTAGGGAGCAACTGACTAAAACCCAGAGTATGGTCATTGAAGTTAAGCTGTTGCTGCTTGGCTGGCTTTTAGAGGTGTAAGCCTTAGTAGGAAGCTGTCATTGATTCATCAGGGGAGAATAACATTTGTTTTGCTGTTACTTTTTACAGCAAAAGTAACTTACAATGATGAAAGATCATTCTACTTCTTTATAAGAGGATAAGAATTTGTTATTGTCAATAAATAAATAAATACTTAAATTCTATTTAGGATATGTCAGGTTTGAGATACTAATTCAGTTCAGTTCAATTCAGTCACTCAGTTGTGTCTGACTCTTTGCGACCCCATGAATCGCAGCACGCCAGGCCTCCCTGTCCATCATTAACCATCCCAATAAAGATGTCAAGAAGATACTAAGTTACATCCATCTGGAATTTCCAGTACAGACACATCAAGTCTGCGAGTCATCAGCTGATAAGACTGAATGAGATCACCCTGGGGAAATAAAGAGCTAGATAGAACCCTAGATGGGAAGAAGTCTCCAAACTTCTAGAACAGGCAGAGTAGGAGGAAATAGCAAATGTGTTTGAGGACAGCTGACCAGGGCATCTGAAAAAGTTTCTAAATATCCAATGAGGTATTTACAGAAAATATTCAAGTATTTAAAAGGATAAAACTGGAACAACTTTACCTGAAAAATTCTGAGTGTTCCATTGCAAATAAGTCATAAATAAAGAAAACATGTTTATGAAAATGAAATATAATATCACCAAGTGCCCACTCCATGTATGGCATTATACAGGCACAGAAAGAGTGAGGTGAGTGAGAAGGTTTCTCTTAAAATGAAGGTTTGAATTTATTTTTCCATTCATTCTACCAAAAAAACACAAACTATTTAGCAAATGTCTTTGAGGCACTTGACATATGCTTGACTAAAAGAAATATAGATGTGAACAAGGCAAACATACTCAAGAAGTATAATGGAAAAGATAGTATCAGATACACTATTTTAGCACATAGAGTGGGTACTTAAATCAGGGAGAACTAACCTAATCTAAGGGTCATGGAAAGTCTAAGAAAGTAAAATTTCAGCTAAAACTTAAGCTGTGAGTAGAGATTCACCAAGAGGGTAAAAACTAATGTTCAAGGCAAAGAGAACAACATGTGCAAAGAGTCAGGCAAGAGAGCCTCAGGTCGACTAGTCTGATCAGAATAGGAAATGCAGCTGAGGAATTAAGTATGTGGGTTTTAATGAGGTGGGGGCCTTGCAAGTCTCACTAAGGATTTTGGACTTTATCGTAAGGTAACTAGGATTAATACCATCAGAACTTGTTTTCAAAAGTTCACTACTGTAGGTGATATAATCTATATAATTAAAAGTATCTGTAGGATCACAGAAGAGGGAAAGGTCACCTGGTCAGGTTAGCTCCCCAGAAATGAAACATTTGAATTGAGATTTGAAGCACGTGAGAGATTTTACCAGACAATGAAAGAGAAAAGGCATTCCAGGAAGAAGAAACAACGAGGGCAAAGATGCCAGTATACAAAAAGAGCTGGGCACACTAGGGAACAGGAGGCAACCATAAAGGACTATAGCAGAAAGTGGAGAAAACACAGAGGGAAACAAAGCCAAGGGGCACATCCCTCATATCTATGTACAAATGATACAATATGGAACAAATACCACATATTTAAATATTTAAGAGTTATAAATCATACCAACAAACTATTATATAAAATTTGTTCTCCTCTCTATATATCTACTGGAGAAGGGAATGGCAAACCACTTCAATACTCTTGTCTTGAGAAATCATGAACACTATGAAGAGGCAAAAAGAACTCCGAAAGATGAACTCCCCAAGTCAGTAGGTGCGCAATATGCTACTGGAGACCAGTGGAGAAATAACTCCTGAGAGAATGAAGAGATGGAGCCAGAGCAAAAACAACACCCAGTTGTGGATGTGACTAGTTATAAAAGTAAGGTCTGACGCTGTGAGAACAATATTGCATACGAACCGGGAATGTTAGGTCTATGAATCAAGGCAAATTGGAAGTGGTCAAACAGGAGATGACGAGAGTGAACATCGACATTTTAGGAATCAGCAAACTAAAATGGACTGGAATGGGTGAATTTAACTCAGATGACCATTATATCTACTACTGTGGGCAAGAATCCCTTAGAAGAAATGGAGTAGCTATCATAGTCAACAAAAGAGTCCAAAATGCAGTGAATGAAATCTCAAAAATGACAGAATGATCTCTGTTCGTTTCCAAGGCAAACCATTCAGTATCACAGTAATCCAAGTATATGCCACAATCAGTAATGCTGAATAAGCTGACGTTGAACGGTTCTATGAAGACCTATAACCTTCTAGAACACCCCAAAAAGATGTCCTTTTCATTATAAAGGAAACGGGCAAATTTGGCCTTGGAGTGAAGCAAGGCAAAGGCTAACAGAGTTTTGCCAAGAGATCAAACTGGTCATAGCAAACACCCTCTTCCAGCAACACAAAAGAAGACTCTAAAATGGACATCACCAGATAGTCAACACCAAAATAAGACTGATTATATTCTTTGCAGCCAAAGAAGGAGAAGCTTTATAAAGTGAGCAAACACAAGACCGGGAGCTGACTGTGGCTCAGATCATGAACTCCTTATTGCCAAATTCAGGCTTAAATTGAAGAAAGTGGGGAAAACCACTAGACCATTCAGGTATGACCTAAATCAAATCCCTTATGATCATACAGTGGAAGGGAGAATTAGATTTAAGGGACTAAATCTGATAGACAGAGTGCCTGATGAACTATGGACGGAGGTTCATGACATTGTACAGGAGACAGGGATCAAGACCATCCCCAAGAAAAAGAAATGCAAAAAAGCAAAATGGCTGTCTAGGGAGGCCTTACAAATAGCTTTGAAAAGAAGAGAGGAGAAAAGCAAAGGAGAAGAGGAAAGATATAAGCATCTGAATGCAGAGTTCCAAAGAATAGCAAGGAGATAAGAAAGGCTTCCTCAGTGATCAATGCAAAGAAATAGAGGAAAACAACAGAATGGGAAAGACTAGAGATCTCTTCAAGAAAATTAGAGACACCAAGGGAACATTTCATGCAAAGATGGGCTCAACAAAGCACAGAAATGGTATGGACCTAACAGAAGCAGAAGATATTAAGAAGAGGTGGCAAGAATACAGAGAACTGTACAAAAAAGATCTTCATGACCCAGATAATCATGATGGTGTGATCACTCATCTAGAGCCAGACATCCTGGAATGTGAAGTCAAGTGGGCCTTAGGAAGCATCACTGTGAACAAAGCTAGAGCTATTTCAAATCCTGAAAGATGATGCTGTGTAAGTGCTGCACTCAGTATGCCAGCAAATTTGGAAAACTCAGCAGTGGCCACAGGACTGGAAAAGGTCAGTTTTCATTCTAATCCCAAAGAAAGGCAATGCCAAAGAATGCTTAAACTACTGCACAATTGCACTCATCTCGCATGCCAGTAAAGTAATGCTCAAAATTCTCAAAGCCAGGCTTCAGTAATACATGCACTATGAACTTCCAGATGTTCAAGCTGGTTTTAAAGGCAGAGGAACCAGAGATCAAATTGCCAACATCTGCTGGATCATCGAAAAAGCAAGAGAGTTCCAGAAAAACATGTATTTCTGTTTCATTGACTATTCCAAAGTGTTTGACTGTATGGATCACATTAAACTGTGGAAAATTCTGAAACAGATGGCAATAAAAGAACACCTGACCTGCCTCTTGAGAAATCTGTATGCAGGTCAGGAAGCAGCAGTTAGATCTGGACATAGAGCAACAGACTGTTTCCAAATAGGAAAAGGGGTATATCAAGGCTGTATATTGTCACCCTGCTTATTTAACTTATATGCAGGGTACATCATGAGAAATGCTAGGCTGGATGAAGCACAAGCTAGAATCAAGATTGCTGGGAGAAATATCAATAACCTCAGATATGCAGATGACACCACCCTTATGGCACAAAGTGAAGAAGAACTAAAGAGCCTCTTGATGCAAGCGAAACAGGAGAGTGAAAAAGTCAGCTTAAAGCTCAACATTCAGAAAACTAAGATCATGGCATCTGGTCCCAACATTTCATGGGAAATAGATGGTAAAACAGTGGAAACAGTTGCAGATTTTATTTTGGGGGGCTCCAAGATGGTGATTGCAGCCATGAAATTAAAAGACACTTACTCCTTGGAAGGAAAATTATGACCAATCTAGATAGCATATTAAAAAGCAGAGACATCACTTTGCCAACACAGGTCCATCTAGTCAAGGCTATGGTTTTTCCAGTAGTCATGTATGGATGTGAGAGTTGGACTATAAAGAAAGCTGAGCACCGAAGAATTGATGCTTTTGAACTGTGGTGTTGGAGAAGACTCTTGAGAGTCCCTTGGACTGCAAGGAGATCCAACCAGTCCATCCTCAAAGAGATCAGGCCTGGATGTTCATTGGAAGGACTGATGTTGAAGCTGAAGCTCCAATACTTTGGCCACCTGATACAAACAGCTGACTCATGTGGAAAGGCCCTGATACTGGGAAATATAAAGGCAGGAGAAGGGGATGACAGAGGATGACATGGTTGGATGGCATCACCAACTCAATGGACATGAGTTTGGGTAATCTCCGGGAGTTGGTGATGGACAGGGAGGCCTGGTGTTCTGCAGTCCATGGGGTCTCAAAGAGTCGGACACAACTGAGCTACTGAACGACATATCTTCAAACATAGAAAATGGTTGAGTGAGAGGTTGTTTACTGTAATTAAATATAGTAAATTTAATTACTATAAATTATTACACTTTATTTACACTTAACAGTCCAAATATTGTTATATCTTTATAGGAAGTTTGCCAAGTCATCTAGTTCTGAATCAAAGTTCATTAACCTTAAGACTAAGAAAGCTACATAAATCTTGCCAGTTAACAGTAATTAACAGGCAACTGCTAGGTTCTAGGCCTAGTTACTTCTTTTAAAAATGTTTTCAGTATTTTCTGCATATCTGACAAGAGTAATCAAATATGGATATAAAACTGAACAGTTTGTTAAACTCTTTACTAAATGTAAAAATTGTGAAGTGCTTTTGACGGAGGTTAGTCCCACTGGAATCTTAACAGGGGCTTACATGGCACATAAACAAACTCTTTACTATGTAAACATAATTTTCTAATGTTTTTTATATGAAAGTCTAACAATATCATAGCTTCTTTCATCATTTCTGTTGATTCTTGCTCAAATTATCCCATATCTTTTTTTGTTTTCTTATCACTCTAGTCTCTTCATACCTGAATGGACTTGAATGGTTTTACTGTATTTTTTAAGTTTCTGCTTGTTTGAGAAATTCTTAGTTTCTTCTTCTATTTCTTCTTCTCTATTCTAAATAAAAATATTGATGGATATAGATTCCTAGGTTGCAGGTTTTTCCCTTTCAGGACATTGAGCATATCATTCCCTTCTGGCCTGCAAATTTTCTGCAGAAAAATCAGCTAATATCCCTACAGCAGTTCACTTATAACTGACTTCTCTTTTTGCCTTTAGAATCGTCTTGCTATCTTTAAGTTCTGCCATTTTAATTATATGTAGTGACGTGTTTGGGTTCATCTTATTTGGGATCCTCTGTGCTTCCTATACTTGAATATGTTTCTTTCTTTAGGTTTGAAATTTTTTCAGCCATAATTTCTTCAAATATCTTTTTGATTCCCTGTCCTCTTTCTTCCCCTTCTGAAATCCCTACTATTTACAGGTTGGCAAGCTTCATAGCTTCATAGTGTTGTAGCAGCCATCAGTTCTGGTCTCTCTCTACCCTGTTTGTCAGCAAGCCAGCACCCGTACACTTGTCTCAAGCAAAGTTCAGGCCACTCCAGCTCCCTGTCTGGCCAGGGACCTTCCAGGCAGTGAAAGGGGTTCCCAGAATGAAGGAACCTTTCCTCTTTCAAAGCTCCCTTCCAGGGGAGCAGGTCCATCCTGATTCTTTTTTTTTCTTTTTTTTTTTTCTTTTCATATTACCTGGTTACATTGGGGATCTTCCTTGAAGCTTTTTGTTGTACCAGCTTTCATCTGGTACTTTGTGATAACTGTTAATGCAGATTTATTTTTGATGTGTTTGTGGGGGCGGGGGGAGGTGAGATACACAATCATTCTACTCTGCAATCTTAATCTTTGCCCCCTTCAGTCATATCTTCCTAACTCTTCCCTGAATCCAAATTCACCTCTCTTCCTTCTTTGAACACAAATAATATATTTAGACATGCAACAAAGAGAGAGACAGACAGCCAGACAGACAGGCAGACCAATACACATGTTAGAATTCAGACAGTTATGGATCCAAAAACGTCTAAAGGAATTAAATCTCAGAGGGAAAATTATTCATAGGAGCACTGGCACAGGATAGGGTCTATGTCAGGCAGAGGTCTATGCTGCAGTAAGAAGCTAGTAGTGCCTTTAAGAACCACACATGCTGGTGTGATAGACTGTAATCTGTATGAGTCCCAAATACAGAAATAATTCTTCATTCCTCTACCAATTCTGTTCCATGGGACTTCTGTGGAGACTGCAACAGAACAAGAGGCTGGTGGCTGCACTTAACAGCAGAAAGTCTCATGATGCTTAGACCCAAAAATCCTTTTTAGAGGGTAACTCCTGTAATACACACAGAATAGATCTGATTCTCAAGATATTTGACACTACATGTGAATTCTAATTACCCCAAACTACAACCCATTCCTGACTCAGGTGGACTTCTTACAAAACAAAGGGCATGACTTTTTTGGGAGAAAGCAATACTTAACCCAATCTCTAGAGTACTTTCAAGCACAATGTCAAGGATATAATAAGAAAAAAAGGTATGCTGTGCAAAGAATCAGAAAAATATGAACCATGGACTTCCCTGGTGGTATGGCTAGAATCTTCTTGTGAATGCAGGGGACATGGTTTCAATCTCTGATCTGGGAAGATCCCACATCCTGCAAAGCAACTGTCCATGTGCTACAACTACTGAAGTTTGCATGCTCTAAAGCTTATGCTCCACAACAAGAGAAGCCACAGCTATAAGTCCATGCACTGCAACTAAAACAGTCCCCACTCACTGCAAGTAGAGAAAGCCCATACACCGCACTGAAGATCCAGCACAACCAAACAAATAAATAAATACAAATACAAAAAAAAAGAAAACACAAATGTTCATATGAAATAAAAAATGAACCATAACTTTAGAGAAAATTTAAATATGCTAAAGAAATGAATGAAAGAGTAGAATTTCAACAAATAAGTGGAATCCCTAAAACATCTCTCAAAGCACAGCCTACTTTTCATAAATGGGGTTTAAAAAAAAAAAAAACAGAAGAGGTCAAAGCTTGGTTTCAAACTATATACTCTCTGCTCACTCCAAGACTTGACAATGTCAGGAAACAATCCTTAAGAAAGGATGCTAGCTACAGTGATCATGATGAAGCTTGCCTCTAGTGACACTGAGAAATATCAATAACCTCAGATATACAGATGACACAACCCTTACGGCAGAAAGCAAAGACAAACTAAAGAGGCTCTTGATGAAGGTGAAAGAGGAGAGTGAAAAAGCTGCCTTTAAACACAACATTCAAAAAACCAAGATCATGGCATCTGGACCCATCACTTCATGGCAAATAGATGGGGGAACAATGGAAACAGTTTATGTTCTTGGGCTCCAAAATCACTGCAGACAGTCATTGCAGCCATGAAATTAAAAGACTCTTGATCCTTGGGAAAATAGCTATGACAAACATAGACACTGTATTAAAAAACAGAGACATCACTTTGCCAACACAGCTCCATATTGTCAAAGCTATAGTTTTTCCAGTAGTCATGTGTGGATGTGAGAGTTGGATCATAAAAAAAAAGCTGAATGCTAAAGAATTGATGCTTTTGAACTGTGGTATTGGAAACCAAAACAAAATAAGACTTTAAAATAAAGAATATTATGAGAGACAAAGAAGGACACTATATAATGATCAAGGGATCAATCCAAAAAGAAGACATAAAAATTGTAAATATTTATGCACCCAACATAGGGGCACATTAATACATAAGGCAAACAGTAACAGGCATAAGAGGGGGAATAAACAGTGCAATAATAATAGGGGACTTTAACACCCCATTTACACCAATGGACAGATCATCAAAATAGACAATCAATAAGAAAACACAAACCGTAAATGAAACATTAGACCAAATGGACCTAATAGATATCTTCCGGACTGTCCATACAAATGCATTAGAATACATTTTCTTCTCAAGTGCACATGTAACATTCTCCAAGATAAACCACATCTTGGGCCACAAATCAAGCCTCAGTAAACTAAAATACTGATATCATATCAAGTATCTTCTCTGACCACAACGCTATGAGACTAGACATCAATTACAGGGGAAAAAACTGTAACAAAAATTCATGGAGATTAAACAATACATTACTAAATAAGAAAGAGGTTACTGAAGAAATAAGAAGGGAAATCAGAAGATTCCTAGAAACAAATGACAACAAAAACATGGTGACCCAAAACCTATGGGATTGAGCAAAAGTAGTTCTAAGAAGGAGGTTTATAGCAATACAATCCTACAATACAAGAAAAGCATCAAATAGACAACTGAACTCTGCATCTAAAGCAGCTGAGAAAAGAACAACAACAACAACAAAAACCCCAAAGTCAAAAGAAGGAAATAAAGATCAGAGCAGAAATAAATGAAAAAGAAATGAAGGAAACAATAGCAAAGACTAATGAAACTAAAAGATGGTTCTTTGAGAAGATAAACAAAACTGACAATCCACTAGCCAGCCTCAACAAGAAAAAAAGGGAGAAAAATTAAATCAACAAAATTAGAAATGAAAAAGTAGAGGTTATAATAGACAACACAGAAATACACAGGATCATAAAATAATACTATGAGCAACTATATGCTAATAAAATGGACAACATAGAGGAAATTGACAGATTCTTAGAAAACTTCAACCTCACAAGATTGAACCAAGAAGAAACAGAAATTGTGAACAAGTCAATTACAAACACTGAAATCGAAATTGTGATCAAAAATCTCCCAAAAAACAAAAGCCCAGGGCCAGATAGGGAATTCTATCAAACATTTAGGGAAGAGCTAATGCCTATTTATCTGAAACTCTTCCCAAAAAATGCAGAGGATGGAACACTTCCAAACTCATTCAACCAGGCCACAATCATCCTGATACCAAAACCAGGCAAAGACAACACACAAAAAATAAAATTACAGGCCAATATCACTGATGAACATCGATGCAAAAATCCTTAACAAAATCCTAGCAAATAGAATTCAACAACACATTAAAAAACGCATACACCATGATCAAGTTGGGTTTATTCCAGAGATGCAAGGATTCTTCAATATACACAAATCATTCAATGTGATATACCATATTAACAAACTGAAAGATGAAAACCATATGATCATCTCAACAGATGAAGAAAAAGCCTTAGATCAAATTCAACACCCATTTATGATACAAATTCTTCAAAAAATGTACATAGAAGGAACCTACTTCAACACAGTAAAGGCAATATATAATAAGCCCACAGCAAACATTATTCTCAATGGTGAAAAACTGAAAGCAATCCCTCTAAGATCAGGAACAAGACAAGGGTATCCACTCTCACCACTATTATTCAGCATAGTTTTGGAAGTCTTAGCTATGGCAATCAGAGAAGAAACAGAAATAAAAGGAACCCTGAGGGAAAGAAGAAGTAAAACTCTATTTGCAGATGATGTGGTACTATACACAGAAAACCCAAAAGAATTATCAAAGAATCACTAGACCTGATCAGTGAATTTAGCAAATTCTCAGGACAAGGTTAATACACAGAAATCACTTGCATTCCTCTATATTAACAATGAAAAATCAGATAGAAAAATTAAGGAATCAATCCCATTCAGAATTGCAACAACAACAACAAAAACATCTAGGAATAAACCTTCCTAAGGAGACAAAAGAACTGTATACCTATAATTATAAGACACTGATGAAAGGCATAAGACTTTTGGAGGGCAAAAACCAAATCTTCTGTGCACCAGGAACCAGGAGAAAGGAGCAGTGTCCCCACAAGAGACTGAGCCAGACTTGCCTGTGAGTGTCCAGGAGTCTCCAGCAGAGGCGTGGGTTGACAGTGGCCTGCTGAGGGGTCAGGGGAACTGAATACAACAGTGCGTGCACAAGTCCTTTTAAAGGAGGTCACCATTACCATCATTACCCCTACAGTAGTTTGGCCTCAGGTCAAACAAAAAGGAGGTAAACACAGCCCTCCTCCTCAACAGAAAAACTAGATTAAGGATTTTACTGATCATGGCCCCACTCATCAGAATAAGATCCAGTTTCCCTCACAGTAAGTCTCTCCCATCAGGAAGCTTCCATAAGTGTCTTATCCTTATCCATCAGTGGGCAGACAGAATGAAAGCCACAATCACAGAAAAGTAACCAAACTGGTCACATGGACCACAGCCTTCTCTAATTCAAAGAAACTATGAGCCATGCCATTTATGGCCACCCAAGACAGACAGGTCATAGTGGAGAGTTCTGACAAATGTGGTTCCCTGGAAAAGGGAATGGCAACCACTTCAGTATTCTTGCCTTGAAAACCCCATTAACGAAAAGGCAAAGAGATATGACACGGAGGTGCCTAATATGCTACTGGAGAAGAGTGGAGAAATACCTCCAGAAAGAGTGAAGAGACAGAGCCAAAATGGAAACAACTCCCAGTTGTAGATCTGACGGTAGGTGGGAGCAATCCAATGCTATAAAAAACAATATTGCATAGGAACCTGGAAAGTTAGGTCCATGAATCAAGGTAAATTGGAAGTGGTCAAACAGGAGATGGCAAGAGTGAACATTGGCATTTTAGGAATCAGTGAACTAAAATGGACTGGAATGGGTGAAATTAATTCAGATGACCATTATATCTACTACTGTGGCAAGAATCCCTTACAAGAAATGGAGTAGCCCTAATAATCAATTAAAAAGAGTGTGAAATGCAGTACTTGGGAGCAATCCCCAAAATGAAACAATGATTTTGTTCATTTCCAAGGCAAACCATTCAATATCACAGCAATCCAAGTCTATGCCCCAACCATTAATGCTGAAGAAGCTAAAGTTGAACAGTTCTATGATGACCTACAGGACCTTCCAGAATGAACATCAGAGAAAGACGTCCTTTTCATTATAGGGGACTGGAATGCAAAAATAGGAAGGCAAGAGATACCTGGAGTAACAGGCAAGTTTGGCCTTGGAGTACAAAGTGAAGCAGGGCAAAGGCTAACAGAGTTTCACCAAGAGAACACACTGGTCATAGCAAACACCCTCTTCCAACAACATAAGAGAAGACTACACATGGACATTACCAGATGGTCAATACCAAAATCAGATTGACTATATTCTTTGCAGTCGAAGATGGACAAGCTCTATACAGTCAGCAACAACAAGACTATGGCTCAGATCATAAATTCCTTATTGCAAAATTCAGACTTAAATTGAAGAAATTAGGGAAAACCACTAGACCATTCAGATATGACCTACATCAAATCCCTTATGATTATACAGTGGAAGACATATAGATGACTAAAAAATGAAAAGATGCTCAATGTCGCTCATTATTAGAGAAATGCAGATCAAAACTACAGTGAGATACCACCTCACCAGTCAGAATGGCCATCATCAAAAAGTCTGCAAATAATAAATACTGGAGAGGGTGCAGAGAAAAGGGAACCCTCTTGCATTTCTAGTGGGAACGTAAATTGATACAGACACTATGGAAGACAGTATGGAGATTCCTTTAAAAACTAGGGTAAAACTACTATGTGAAGTGGCTCAGTCTTGTCCGACTCTTTGCAACCCCGTGGACTATAGCCCACCAGGCTCCTCTGTCCATGGGATTCTCCAGGCAAGAATCCTGGAGTGGGTTGCCATTTCCTTCTCCAGGGGATCTTCCCAACCCAGGGATCGAACCCAGGTCTCCTGCATTGCAGACAGACGCTTTAACCTCTGAGCCATCAGAGAAGCCCCAAAACTACTATATGACCCACCAATCCTACTACTAGGCATATATCCTGAGGAAGCCATTACTGAAAAAGACACATGTATATCAGTGTTCACTGCAGCACTATTTACAATAGCTAGAACATGGAAGCAACCCAGATGTCCATCGACAGATGAATTAATAAAGAAGCTGTGGTACATCTATACAGTGGAGTATTACTCAGCCATAAAAAAGGAATGCATTTGAGTTAGTTCTAATGAAGTAGACAAACCTAGAGCCTGTTATACAGAGTGAAGTAATCCAGAAAGAGAAAATAAATTATATACTAACACATACATATGGAATCTAGAAAGATGGTACTGATGAATTTATTTGCAAGGCAGCAGTGAAAAAACAGACATAGAGAACAGACTGATGGACACAGTGGGAGGGGGGGAGGGAGAGGGTGAGATGTATGGAAAGAGTAACATGGAAACTTACAATACCATATGTAAAATAGATAGCCATGGGCTTTTGCTGTATGAGTCAGGGAACTCAAACAGGGGCTCTGTAACAATCTCAAAGGGAGAGACGCAGAGGGAGATGGGAGGGAGTTTCGAGAGGGAGGGAACACGGATGCACCTATGGCTGATTCTTGTTGATGTGACTGAAAACAACAAAATTATGTAAAGCAATTATCTTTCAATTAAAAATAAATAATTTTTTAAATGTTCCAAACAAGATAGATAAAGTATACTCTGAATTACGTCACAGTGAAGGGGCATAATATTAAATAGAGACAAAAAACAGAATGCTTCCTAAAATAACAATTAGACTAACTGGTAACTTCTTAACCACAAAAATGGGAGGCAGAAGATAGTTAAATTTTTCATTAAGCTAAGAGAAAATAATTATCAAACTAGAATACTATCCACAGGGGAAATAGTTTTAGGAATGAGGAAGAAGTAAAGATATTTCAGGAAAACAAAAACTGAGAAAAAAAAATGATAAAGGATATACTGAAGAGTAAGGAAAGTGACCCTAGATAGATCTGAGAAATAAAAAGGAATTAAGTACAAAATTAGCCAAAATACAAGTAAATACAAACAAAGATTACTTACACAACAAAAATTAACTCTTATTTAGACATGAGGGGACTTCCCTGATGGTGGTCCACTGGTTAAGAATCTGCCTGCCAATTCAGGGGACATGGATTCAATCCCTGAACCAAAGGTTCCACATGCCGTGGGAACTGTGTACACTATGCCTTATGTACAACAACTACTGAACCCACACACCCTAGAACCTCTGCTCTGCAACAATAGAGTCCACCACAATGAACTCCACAGTAAACAAACAGAAATAGAGCATATAACTTTAAAACTATTGGAAGAGAATAAATGGCAAGAGAACTGCCTGATGGTCTTAAGTCCAGTCTGTTAGCTTAGCAAGTTAAAGCCGACCACAAGAAAAACTGCTCCTGCAGATTTTATTTGTATATAGAACAATTAGTATCACGCAGAGAATATTTTATGGTTGGAAAAGATGGACCTTAAACTCAGATAAAATATCTGTTTAGCATGTGTATTACTAGAGTTGATATCAGAAAATAATGTTACTTCCAGCATGAATGTACCAGTAATATTTTTAAACCTATTCAAATCTTATGACTTCCAAACAGGGAGTTCTCTTCATAGACCAAGATCCACACTTGAGTTCTTAGCTTTATTGTATGGAATCGACCTGTAGTACTATTTATTATTATAATAAATGGGCACCCCATTTTATTAGCCTATATAACAATGCTTTCTATTTGAATAGAATTTTGTATATATAAACAGTACTCACATTTGCATTCAATTTCCATGAAAAGTCTTAGAGGTAGATCTAAATTTATGTTATAAACGAGGAACTAGAGGCTTATACAAATTGACATAGTGTGTAGAAAGTAAATTAGTAGCATATACAAACCTCAAATACTGGTCCCCCAGATACCTATTTGTTGTTGTTGTTCAGTAGCCAAGTCATGTCAAACTCTGTGACCTCAGGGACTGCAGCTTGCCAGGCTTCCCTTTCCTTCACTGTCTCCTGGAGTTTGTTCAAACTCATGTCCATTGAGTCAGTGATGCCATCCAACCATCTCATCCTCTGTCGCCCCCTTCTCCTCCTGCCCTCGGTCTTTCCCAGCACCAGGGTCTTTTCCACTGAGCTGGCTCTTTGCATCAGGTAGCCAAAGTATTGAAGCTTCAGCTTCTGCATCAATCCATCCAATGCATAGTCAGGATTGATTTCTTTAGGATTGACTGGTTTGATCTCCTTGCAGTTTAAAGGACTCTCAAGAGTCTTCTCCAGCACCACAGTTCAAAAGCATCAATTCTTCAGTGGTCAGCCTTCTTTATGACCCAACTCTCACATCCTACATGACTGGAAAAACTACTGCTTTCACTACATGGACCTTTGTCGGCAAAGAGATGTCTCTGCTTTTTAATATGCTGTCTAGCTTTGTCATAGCTTTTCTTCCAAGGAAGAAGTGAACTGAAGCGAAGTGAAGTCGCTCAGTCATGTCCGACTCTTTGCGACCCCATGGACTGTAGCCTACCAGGCTTCTCCGTCCATGGGATTCTCTAGGCAAGAGTACTGGAGTGGGTTACCATTTCCTTCTCCAGGGGATCTTCCCAACCCAGGGATCGAACCTGGGTCTCCCACACTGGAGGCAGACGCTTTAACCTCTGAGCCACCAGGGAAGCCCAGGGATGCTTCCAAGGAGGAATCATCTTTTAATTTCATTTCTGCAGTCACCATTCACAGTGATTTCAGAGCCCAAGAAAATAAAATCCGCCACCGTTTCCACTTTTTCCCCATCTATTTGCCACAAAGTGATGGGACCGGATGCCATGATCTTTGGTTTTTTAATGCTGAATTTTAAGCCAGGTTTTTCACTCTCCTCTTTTACCCTCATCAAGAGGCTCTTTATTTTCTTTAGTATAAATTTATTTATCTTAATTGGAGGTTAATTACTTTACAATATTGTATTGGTTTTGCCATACATCAACATGAATCCACCACAGGTATACACATGTTCCCCATCCTGAACCCCCCTCCCTTCTCCCTCCTCGTACCATCCCTCTGGGTAGTTCCTCTTCATTTTCTGCCATTAGAGTGGTATCATCTCCGTACCTGAGGTTGTTGATATTTCTTATGGAAATCTTGATTCCAGCTTGTGATTCCATCTTGATTCCAGCCTGGCATTTCTCATGATGCACTCTGCATAGAAGTTAAATAAGCAGGGTGACAATATATAGCCTTGACCTACTCTTTTTTCAATTTTGAACCAGTCTGTTGTTCATGTCTGGTTCTAACTGTTGCTTCTTGACCTGCATACATTACAGATTTCTCAAGAGACAAGTAAGCTGGTCTGGTATTCCCATCTCTTAAACAATTTTCCACAGTTTGTTGTGATCTAAGCAAAGGCTTTAGCATAGCCAATGAATGATGTAGAGGTAGATGTTTTTTGGAATTCCTTCGCTTTCTCTATGATCAAGTGGATGTTGGCTATTTGATCTCTGGTTTCTCTGCCTTTTCTAAACCCAGGTTGTACCTCTGGAAGTTCTTGGTTCACATTCTGCTGAAGCCTAGCTTGAAGGATTTTAACCATTACCTTGCTAGTATGTGAAATGAGTGCAATTGTCTGGCAGTTTGAACATCCTTTGGTGCTGCCCTTCTTTGGGATTAGAATGAAAACTGACCTTTTCCAGTCCTGTGGCCACTGCTGAGTTTTCCAAATTTGCTGGTATATTGAGTGAAGCACTTTAACAGCATCATCTTTTAGAATTTGAAAAGGCTCAGCTGGAATTCCATCACCTCCACTAGCTTTGTTCATAGTAATGCTTCCTAAGGCCCACTTGACATCACACTCCAGGATGTCTAGTACCCAGGATGGTGAGTAACTGCACCATCATGGTTAAACCAGTCATTAAGATCTTTTTTGTACAGTTCTTCTGCGTATTATTGCCACCTCTTAATCTCTTCTACCTCTGTTAGGTCCTTGCCATTCCTGTCCTTTTTGTTGCCCATCTTTGCATGAAATGTTCCCTTGGTACCTCTAATTTTATTGAAGAGGTCTCTAATCTTTCCCATTCTGTTGTTTTCCTCTATTTCTTTGCATTGTTCACATTGCAACAAAAAATAAGTAGGCCTTTTTATTTCTCCTTGCTATTCCCTAGAACTCTGCATTCAGTTGCATAATCTCAAAAATGACAGAATGATCTCAGTTCATTTCCAAGGCAAACCATTCAACACCACAGTAATCAAAGCCTATGCCAACCACTATGCCAAAGAAGTTGTAGGTCTATAAAGACCTACAAGACCTCTTAGAACTAACACCAAAACAAGATGTCCTCTTCACCATAGGGGATTGGAATGCAAAAGTAGGAAGTCAAGAGATACCTGGAGTAACAGATAAGTTTGGCCTTGGAGTACAAAATGAAGCTGGGCAAAGGCTAAGAGTTTTGCCAAGAGAACACACTGGTCATAGCAAATACCCTTGATGCCTATAGAATACTTTAAAAATATTTCCAAGTGCCACTTTACTAAATTTCTTTTGCAAGAGAAGTTTAATCAGAATGTATTACAAAATATTTAATTTTCAAAATGATTTTTTTGCTATATTATAAATTGTCTTCTCAACCCATTATGCCAATATTTTAGTGTATATGTCTATGTGTGTATGTATATAAGTATCAAAATACTTAAATGAGCAAGGAAGTAGCAAATATTGATTACTGATAGACAACTATGATTAGGTGATCTAATACTGTATCCCTTCCTTGGTTCTCCTCTTCTTTCAAATTTTTTAAACTATTCTTCACATGTTATCCATAAGTTTAACAAATATAACATCAATAAAAAATCTTTCTTGGTTGTTAAAGCAAGAATAGCTAAAATGTAAGCCAATTATGTCTTCTTAGAAACAGTTTATTGTTTATTAATAAGGCTTCTTGAGTACTTTAATGAAAAGATACTATTAAAATCACATATTTATTAGTTGGTATTTAAATTTTATGTGATACTGATTTTACTGAAATTTTATAAATATTTTCAAACATGCACTGATTTAGAAAATATCACAAATCAAGTAAATTGATACTCTTATTATCACTTTGTATATCTTATATTTTGAATTGATCTTTTACATTTGCATGATTTTTAATATCATGCTCTGATAACTTGGAAAATACTGATGCAGTGAGTTAGGCAAATCTTATAAATGTTCACATATTTCATTATATAATATCAAAAACTCATATCAATTAATACCACCCAATACCAACATTATGAGAAAAGTCTTTATTTGTAATAACAGATATAAGTTTTCCAAATTCTAATTTTTAAAAGCTCAAATTTTATCATTGTCAACAAATATTGTTGGTTGTATTCTTCTGCATGACATTTTGAGAAGTATTTGCCAAATATCTGTGTCTGTACAACCACAGTTTGTCAAGTAAGAAGTGGTGTTTATGAAAACCTTGCACATTTTGTCCAAGTAGTTTTCCTAGAGTACAAACAACAACTTTGCCATGTAGCAGAAGTGCTATATCATCACAAAGAATATAAAAAAGTGTGTTCAAGGTTAGAAATTTAATACAATTAACTTTTACTGCTTCATCAATTCCACTCTTACGTAAAAGAGGCATTATTTTGTACTGCAAGTATACGGCAGTAAATAATTCAGTGATTTTAAGTACAGGTTGGTGTCTCTACTTATATTTCTGCTAAGCTTCCAGCAGTTTTATCCTCTACACCCTCTGCATTATCAAATGTTAACAAGTTTATAAAACACAAATACTATAACTTCTTAGTATCATCATCAAAACAGGTTTGATCTTTTACATCCTCTGAAAGTGTCTTGGACCTTTCAGTTCAGTTCAGTTCAGTTCTGTCCAGTCACTCAGTCGTGTCTGACTCTTTGTGACCCCATGAATCGCAGCATGCCAGGTCTCCCTGTTCATCACTAACTCCCGGAGTTCACTCAGACTCACACCCATTGAGTCAGTGATGCCATCCAGCAATCTCATCCTCTGTCGTCCCCTTCTCCTCCTGCCCCCAATCCTTCCCAGCATCAGAGTCTTTTCCAATGAGTCAACTCTTCTCATGAGGTGCCCAAAGTACTGGAGTTTCAGCTTTAGCATCCTTCCTTCCAAAGAAATCCCAGGGTTGATCTCCTTCAGAATGGACTGGTTGGATCTCCTTGCAGTCCAAGGGACTCTCAAGAGTCTTCTCCAACACCACACTTCAAAAGCATCAATTCTTCAGCACTCAGCCTTCTTCACAGTCCAACTCTCACATCCATACATGACCACAGGAAAAACCATAGCCTTGACTAGAAGGACCTTATTCGGCAAAGTAATGTCTCTGCTTTTGAAAATGCTATCTAGGTTGGTCATAACTTTTCTTCCAAGGAGCAAGCGTCTTTTAATTTCATGGCTGCAGTCACCATCTGCAGTGATTTTGGAGCCCCCAAAAATAAAGTCTGACACTGTTTCTACTGTTTCCCCATCTATTTCCCATGAAATGATGGGACCAGATGTCATGATCTTCATTTTCTGAATGTTGAGCTTTAAGCCAACGTTTTCACTCTCCTCTTTCACTTTCATCAAGAGGCTTTTTAGTTCCTCTTCACTTTCTTCCATAAGGGTGGTGTCATCTGCATATCTGAGGTGATTGATATTTCTCCCAGCAATCTTGATTCCAGCTTGTGTTTCTTCTAGTCCAGCATCTCTCATGATGTACTCTACAGAGAAGTTAAATAATGCACTCCTTTTCCTATTTGGAACCAGTCTGTTGTTCCATGTTCAGTTCTAACTGTTGCTTCCTGACCTGCATACAGATTTCTCAAGAGGCAGGTCAGGTGGTCTGGTATTCCCATCTCTTTCAGAATTTTCCAGTTTATTGTGATCCACACAGTCAAAGGCTTTGGCATAGTCAATAAAGCAGAAATAGATGTTTTTCTGGAACTCTCTTGCTTTTTCGATGATCCAGCGGATGTTAGCAATTTGATCTCTGTTTCCTCTGCCTTTTCTAAAACCAGCTTGAACATCAGGAAGTTCACGGTTCATGGGTCTACAAACCACACTTGAAGACTATGGGCTTAGATCAACCTGGATTTAACCCTGAGCTTGAGATAGGTGTGACCTTTATTCCAGTCATGTGAAAATTGAAAACATCTGAACAAAACTGAAATTCTGTTAACTATGACATCTAAGAATGGTTGGACTGTAGCATAAGTGGGTGTGTGAGGTTGTGATGGTTCATAAATCTCTGAACCAGTGTACTGTATCCACAGGTGATGAAAGGTTGTTGTTGAACCATGAAAAGCCAGGATTCTTGGCCTCCGGAGGAGAATTCAATCCCGGGCCAGAGACGAGGCTTGATCGCTCAGAGCTTCTGTGTAATAAAGTTTTATTAAAGTATAAAGGAGATCGAGAAAGCTTCTGACATAGGCATCGGAAGAGGGCAGAAAGAGTACCCTCCTGCTATTCTTCAGCTGGATGTTATATAGTCACTGCTGCTGCTGCTGCTGCTAAGTCACTTCAGTCGTGTCCGAATCTGTGTGATCCCATAGATGGAAGCCAACCGGGCTCCCCCATCTGTTACTGAAAGAAAGGAATGTCTTAAAACTCATAATGGCACCAGGCCCCTCATCCATAAGATGTATTTTGGGATAATCTTGGCAGCAGAGGAGTCATCCTGGGCCATAAAACCATAGCCTTAACTAGACGGACCTCTGTTTGCAAAGTAATATCTCTGCTTTTGAATATGCTATCTATGTTGGTCATAACTTTCTTCCAAGGAGTAAGCGTCTTTTAATTTCATGGCTGCAGTCACCATCTGCAGTGATTCTGGAGCCAAAAAAAAATAAAGTCTGACACTGTTTCCACTGTTTCCCCATCTATTTCCCATGAAGTGATGGGACCAGATACCATGATCTTCGTTTTCTGAATGTTGAGCTTTAAGCCAACTTTTTCACTCTCCTGTTTCACTTTCATCAAGAGGCTTTTGAGTTCCTCTTCACTTTCTACCATAAGGGTGGTGTCATCTGCATATCTGAGGTTATTGACATTTCCCCTGGCAATCTTGATTCCAGCTTGTGCTTCTTCAAGCCCAGCGTTTCTCATGATGTACTCTGCATATAAGTTAAATAAGCAGGGTGACAATATACAGCCTTGACGTACTCCTTTTCCTATTTGGAACCAGTCTGTTGTTCCATGTCCAGTCCTAACTGTTGCTTCCTGACCTGCATACAGATTTCTCAAGAGGCAGGTTAGGTGGTCTGGTATTCCCATCTCTTTCAGAATTTTCCACAGTTTATTGTGATCCACAGAGTCAAAGGCTTTGGCATAGTCAATAAAGCAGAAATAGATGCTTTTCTGTAAATTTGTATAAAGAAGGCGATAAAATATTGCTAGTTGTTTCCTCTTGCTGCTTAAGAGAGATAAAAAATGTATGACACTTGCAGCCTATTTCCTCTGTTTGGAGACCCCTGGCCTTCCCGCCTGTTACCCTCTCAGTGAACTCTGTTAACATTTCCTTCTTTATATCTCACATTACAAAGAATGGCATTTGCTTTTAACTCATTTTATGTAACTCTTTCAAAGATAGTATATAAAAAAATATTTTTGCAACACTACTGTGAGGCATCCAGAAAAATATCTTTCAGGAGAAGAGACAATAGGAAAAGAATAAAGAAGTAAATTTTAATAAAGATCATTAAAAGAAACTTTATTAGAGATTAAGTTTTTGTAATTTGATGACAATATGATTTTTTTCACCTCTTTTAACCATTATAATTTCAACTTAAGAATTATTTATTGGAAAGGTTTTTTGTCCTCAAAATAACAAAAAAATGAATAATTAAATTCTGAAAGACTTTTACTTAACCTGAAGTATTCATGACAAAACAGTCTTTTGAAAATTCCATTATTCAATCTAAAATTCAAACAAGATAAAAATTCTATTTATTTATAACAACTGGTCATAACAATCCACATTCACTTGGATCTTGTACTATCAAGTACTAGTTTGTAATATAAACAAAAAGAAACTGCTTTCAATCTAGTTTTCTAGGTGATACTCTCTAATTCACCTTTTTGAAAAGTAGTATATGTTACATATACTTTAAAAACATATATTCTGAAACTGGATACATGCCTGTTCAGTCATTCAAGTCGTATCCAGCTCTTTGCAAACGCACCAACTGTAGCCCACCAGGCTCCTCCGTCCATAGGATTTTCCTGGCAAGAATACTGAAGTGGGTTGTCACTTCCTTCTCCAGAGGATCTTACCAACCCAGGGATGAACCTGTGTCTCCTGCACCTCCTGCACTGGCAGGCAGATTCTTTACCACTGATCCACTTGCGAATCCCATAACTGGGTGGCCTGAATTCAGATCCCAAATCTGCAAGTTCTTTAAAGGCAGCGCCTATGTGTTACTCATTTTTGTACTCTTAAAGAGCAAAACACTGAGCAGCCATTAGGGAAAACAGGATGGACATTCATCAAAAATTTAAAAAACAGAACTACCAAATGATCGAGCAATTGCACTCCTGGATCTTTATCCACAGAAAAGAAAAACATGAAATAGAAAAGATATATGTACCCCTATGTTCACCCCTATGTTCAGCATTTTTTACAATAGCCAAAATAGGGAAGCAACCTAAGAGCCGATTAATAAATGAATGGATAAAGAAGATGTGGTATAAACATGTAAAGTACTATTACTTGGTGATAAAAGAGAATGAAATCGTTCCATTTGTGACAACATGGATAGACCTAGAGGATATTATGCTAAGTGAAATAAGTCAGAGAAAGACTTTCATTTACATATGAAATAGAAAGAATGCAACAAACTAGTGAATATAACAAAAAAGAAACAGATTCACAGATACAGAGAACTAATAATTATCAACTGGATCAGGGAAGAAGGGTCAGACAAGAAAGGATATGGGATTAAGAGACTATTGGGGAAATCATTACAGGCTTCAAAGGCAAAAACAGGCCTTTGGCTGAACAGAGATCCTGAAAGGTGTTACATATTAAGCTGCTAACCAGAAATTGTGAAAATAGGTCTTGGGAACCAACAGATAAGAAAATCAGTAAGTCACGAAGCTTCTTCAGCCTTGGGAATATGGCCAATTCCCAGGAAGGAGTGAACATGCTGAGACTTTCAACTAGAGATGGCAGTATTGAACATAACAGCCAAAGTTGCATATTTGCACTTAAGCTGATGATTATCAGCTTGTGGCTTGGAGATAAAATGTGTTAATATTTAGAAGATTTGTGTAACTCAGTGCTAATGCTCCAGGTAATAGGAAAATCTCTTCTTACTAAAAGATTAATATTCAGTTGCTTCTGGATAAATGTTGTTCAATGAATTGTACATTTGGTATAGTCATTCTCATCAGGGGAGTTTCAGGTTCCCCTCTAGGCATCTGGTCCCATCACTTCATGGGAAATAGATGAGGAAACAGTGGAAACAGTGTCAGACTTTATTTTTTTGGGCTCCAAAATCACTGCAGATGGTGACTGCAGCCATGGAATTTAAAGACCCTTACTCCTTGGAAGGAAAGTTATGATCAACCTAGATAGCATATTAAAAAGCAGAGATATTACTTTGCTAACAAAGGTCCATCTAGTCAAGGCTATGGTTTTTCCAGTGGTCATGTATGGATGTAAGAGTTGGACTGTGAAGAAGGCTGAGCACCGAAGAATTGATGCTTTTGAAATGTGGTGTTGGAGAAGACTCTTGAGAGTCCCTTGGATTGCAAGGAGATCCAACCAGTCCATCCTAAAGGAGACCAGTCCTGGGTGTTCATTGGAAGGACTGATTTTGAGGCTGAGATTTTAATACTTTGGCCACCTCATGCGAAGAGTTGACTCATTGGAAAAGACCCTGAAGCTGGGAGGGATTGGGGGCAGGAGGAGAAGGGGACAACAGAGAATGAGATGGCTGGATGGCATCACCGACTTGATGCACATGAGTTTGGGTGAACTCCAGGAGTTGGTGATGGACAGGGAGGCCTGGCGTGCTGCAATTCATGGGGTCGCAAAGAGTTGGACACAACTGAGCGACTGAACTGAACTGATGGATCTGTTATTCAAGATGTCGAGGACAGTATTCAAGTTAGTTCTCTGGTTTTTATAAGAGCCCTCATGAAGTTTAAGTAATTGCTATTTGAGCCACTCCTGAGGCCACAGGACTTGATTTGTACTCTATAACTGAACAAAGACTTACAAAAAGAATAATCTGTGCTGTTTCAACTGGTATTGGCATAAAGATACCTCCTGAACACTTTGGACTAATTAAAGAATGATCTAGTCTAGCCCTTATAGGCATTTGTGTTTAAGGGGGAGTAAGTGACCCTGATTATCAGGGAGATATTAAAATAATTTTACAGCATGAAAGTAATGATTTGTTTATTAATAAACATGGTAGTCCATTTTTATTCTCCCCTACTGTATTGAAAAATTAAAAAAAAAAAAAAAGAGAACCTCTCACTTTGTTAACTGTTCAAGAAGGTGGAGGAGTTGGATCCACAAATGAATGTAACTCAATTTTAGCTACAGTCTGAGTGAAGTAACCTAACGGTCCTCATACCTGCTGGTGTAACTGCACAGGGGAAGGATAGCACCATGTAAGAAATGATCCCTGGACAAGAAAGATGTAAATATATCCCATTAAATCATTGTTATTCTTGGGAATAGATTGTTTTTGAAAGTCTAACTGTAATGTGGATCACAAACCAAGCCTCAACCCCAGCATCTATGCTATGATCAAAGGGACACAAAAATGGAAACTTTAGATGGAGACATTCAACTTGTTATATTAAGATAACTTCACCTGCTCTGCAAACGAAGACTGTCCTGTTCTACCTGACTTTTTTGGACAAAACCTGTTTGTTCAGGGGTGGACACTAATAACCTGTGGACTCAAGCTTCTGTATGTTGTATGACTTCTTCTTCTCTTACAATTTTATTAAGCCCTCAAGGCTCTGAACTGAGAAGTTCCAGATATACAGTCAGTTCAGTTCAGTCACTCAGTCGTGTCCAACTCTGCGATCCCATGGACTGCAGTATGCCAGGCCTCCCTGTCCATCATCAACTCCAGGAGTTTACTCAAACTCATGTCCATTGAGTTGGTGATGCCATCCAACCATCTCATCCTCTGTCGTCACCTTCTCCTCCCGCCTTCAATCTCTCCCAGCATCAGGGTCTTTTCCAATGAGTCAGTTCTTCACATCAGGTGGTCAAAATATTGGAGCTTTGTGGATTTAAAAAAGGCCAAACTGCCAACCTATTGCCAAAGTGCCAATTTAGAGACCAAATTGCCAACAGCCATTGGGTCACAGAGAAAGCAAGGGAATTCCAGAAAAACATCTACTTCTGCTTCATTGACTGCACTTAAGCCTTTGACTCTGTGAATTACAACAAACTGGAGAAATTCTTAAAGAGATGGGATTACCAGACCAACTTACCTGCCTCCTGGGAAACCTGTAGGCAGGTCAAGAAGCAACAGTTAGAACTCGACATGGAACTACAGACTGGTTCCAAATAGGAAAAGGAGTTCGTCAAGGCTTTATGTTGTCAACCTGCTTATTTAATTTACATGCAGAGTTCATCATGTGAAATGCCGGGCTGGATGAAGCACAAGCTGGAATCAAAATTTTGGGGAGAAACATCAACAACCTCAGATATGCAGATGATACCACCCTAATGGAAGAAAATGAAGAGGAACTAAAGAGCCTCTTGATAAAGGTGAAATAGAAGAATGAAAAAGCTCGCCTAAAACTCAATATTCAAAAAACTAAGATCATGGCATCAAGTCCCATAACTTCATGGGAAATAGATGGGGAAAAAGTGAAAACAGCGGCATATTTTATTTTCTTGGGCTCCAAAATCATTGTGGACAATGTCAGAAGCCACAAAATTAAAAGATGCTTTACACTTGGAAGGAAAGCTATGACAAACTTGTGTGTGTGGTAAGTCGCTTCAGTCGTGTCTGATTCTGCGACCATATGGACTGTAGCCTACCAGGCTCCTCTGTCCATGGGATTCTCCAGGCAAGAATACTGGAGTGGGCTGCCATGCCCTCCTCCAGATCTTCCTGAACCAGGGATCAAACCTGCATCTCCTGAATCTCCTGAATTGGCAGGGGGTTCTTTACCACTAGTACCACCTGGGAAGCCATAATTTGCTGTAGTATATCAGAAATTCCTTCCAACAGTACTGTTGAACAATGAGTACAAAGTATTATGTGCTGTGCTTAGTTGCTCCGTTGTGTCCAACTCTTTGCAACCCCATAGACGGTAGCCTGTCTGGCTCTTCTGTCCATGGGGATTCTCAAGGCAAGAATACTGGAGTGGGTTGCCATGTTCTCCTCCAGTGAACCTTCCCAATAAAGTATTATAAATTCCTGTAAAAATACTACTATTCTACATCTACACAATGGAAATATTACACAAAATGTACCTTTAACACAAGTTTTCTCGTTAATATGGTTTAATAACTCACAGAGTAATGAAAGAGGCACCTTGATGGATCTTGTTACTGTCTTAGATTCTCATCTGATGTTTTATTTCATTCATTTAAGATTCCTCAATCATGTACCCAGGTAGGCCATCATTACCAGAAATTAATACTACAATTTAATATAACCTTTCCCATTCAATCTAAATGCAAATAAAATGAGCATGGTATGATATTCTATTAGGGACTACTGGCACTGTGATAGGCTTAGTGAATTCTATGAATGTAGAGACTTTAGCATCTAGATTATAACACGCTGATAAAGATATAGCCCAAGCTTTAACTATTAATACTAAATGGATACCTACTACTTTCAAACCATATTAGCTCAGTTAAGATTATGATAAAAGTTTCTTACAATTGTTCAATGATTCATTAATAGATTAGATCAAACTGTACATATAATTTAAAAGTTTAAATGGACTATGTATTCTAATCAAGTATTGTATTACCTTGTTCAAAAGGATAAAGCCCAAGAAATACTAATGTCTACTAATGTATATGCTTAGAGAAAAATATTTAAAGAACGAATATCTAAAGATCATTATATATTAATCCCTGAAGGAAAAGCTAGACGTGAGAAAGCTTGGTGCATTGGGACTATATTGCATTATAATGTACCATTGCCTTTGGAAAAGAATTTTGGTTACCCCATTTCACAGAAAACTGTTTGGATTTCAGTAACCACACCCACTGATTAACAGACTGTGAGAGAGCTGCCAAGGGACTACTTTGTGGCTAGACTTCTCATATCTGGGAATCCTGCTTATTAGAAAACTTGATCAAATGGACTATTTTTCCTCAATCTTATAAAACACTTCTTGAAGTCACTTTCCAATTTATTTGTGTTATAATCAATTGTTTAAACACAACCTCTAATTATCAGCTAGAAGTTCCATTTTCAGGATGCTTAGCACATATAGATCATTTATGTAAGAAAGGAACCACATACTATTGCTCTCCTGTAAAAGAACAATTGTTGTGGACTCAAATGTTAATTCCTACTTTACCTGTCCCCACTATTAGCTTACCATTAGAACTCCTACATAAAATCTTAGAAGAAGCAAAAGAATTACAGGTTTATAAAAAGAATTTATAAATAAGCATCACTGTACTTTATTAGAACATCTTATTGTTACTATTACTGTAGCTAACAAATTAATGGATGTAGGTATTAATGTCCAAAAGCATACTTCTCATTCTCAGTGGGACATTTTCTTTTCTCAGTCTCCCACTGAGCCAAATTGCTTTCTGCATTGTTTAACTCACTGTTGATAATCTTGATTGTACTGTTCTTATTAACCATATGGAAATGTTATCTATCTTAATGCATTAGGAAAACTGCTAAAGAGACCTTTCCTTATTCTTATGCTCTTCAGTCCAAACAATGCTGAGGCTGAACGTTGGGGAAAGTAATAGAAGTAGTCTTGTTCAGACTTCAGAGGCAATGATAGGCCTTTGACTGAACAGAGACCCCAAAAGGAGTTACACAACAAGCTGCAAATCAGCAGAAATGGTGAAAGCAGTTTTGGGGAACTAACGGATAAGGAAGGGAATAAGTCACAAGGAATGGAATGAGTCACGAAGTTTCCTGAGCCTTGAGAATCTGGCCAGCTCCCAGGGATCAGTGAACATTCTGAGACATGACTAGCGATACCAGCATTTAGCTTATTAGTCGGAACTGTATATTTACATGATGATTATCAGCTTGCAGTTTGGCAATAAAAGCAGGACTCCTTTGGACGGCACCTTGAAGTCTCACGTGTGGGTGGACACACTGCCTGGGACTTCTCAGTTGAGGACTCCAGAGTGCTATTCCAGGGTCTTCCAGCATTGCCTGAATCTGGATGTAGGTACGTCCCCAGTTTGGTGATGTATATATTCGTTTCTTGCTATACTACTTGTGGATCTTCCAACTAGCACTCCAAACTGGATCTAGATGTAGAAGCTTTTCTAATTTGGTGATGTGTGTATATATTTGTGTATATATTTGTGTGTATATATATATATATGTACACACACACACACACATTTCTTGTGGCAATGTATATGTGTGTGTGTTAGTCACTTGGTCGTGTCTGACTCTTTGCGATCCCATGGACTGGAGCCTGCCAGGTTCCATGAAATTCTCTAGGCAAGAATACTGGAGTGAGTTGCCATTCCCTTCTCCAGGAAACTTCCCAACCGAGGGATCGAACCCAGGTCTCCTGTATTGCAGGCATTTTCTTTACCATCTGAGCCACCAGGGAAGCCCCCTGGTGATGTACATATATATATATATATATATATAATTATCTCTATATTACTTGTCCTCATACTGTAACATTACTAACATAATAACCTTCCTTATTTCCTGCTTATTTAAGAGTAGAGTGGTTATTTTACTGGTCAGTCCTCTGAACCTGAAAGTGTTTCAGCAGATCATAAGTCTTTTGGCAGAACAGAGATACAAATGACTATGTATAAAATAAATAAGCTACAAGGATATATATACATGCATATATAACTATCTCTATATTACTTGTCCTCATACTGTAACTTACTACTAACATGATAACCTTCCTTATTTCTTGCTTAAAGTATAGAGGGGTTATTTTGCTGGTCAGTCCACTGGGCCTAAAAATGAAAGTGTTTCAGCAGACCATAAATCTTTCGGCAGAACAGAGATATAAACTTCTATGTACAAAATAAATAAGCTACAAGGATATATTGTACAACAAAGGGAATGCATAAAATATTTTATAACCATAAATGTAATATAATCTTTAAAAATTATGAATCACTATGCTATATACCTGAAGCTTACATAATATTTTACATCAACTATAATTCACATGACTGCTAAATGCCTAAAGCAAGTGTCAGGTTTAGAGTCATCTGACTCTGAAGCCAGCTGACAGTGCTATGTGTACAACTATTTCCAGCTAAGGAATATTGGCAGATTTGTGTTCAATCCAAAAAAGAAATCTAACTGAAGCATATTAAGTTTTCAAGTTATATGAAGACTTAAAGTGTTCAGTGCTATTTGAAAACTGAACTACACAGTCATCACAGAAAGTAACAAAAAAACCCATTTCCCCCTTGACCCACAGCTATTCCCAACCACTGTGCTTATATGAATCCCATCTAAAGGAAGAATAGAAACCCTAATTCACTGTCATTCACACTCTAGTTCATTTATTCATTTTTGTTTTGCTTTTTAAATATGTCTTTTTCATCTGTTATTTTCATTTCAAAATGGTGCTTTTCATTTCAGTTTCTTATCCTTCCACAGAGCACTTTTCTGTAACAGATCCCAGGACTGGAAAATGTCTAATACTATTTGATGGTGAAGACAATAAAAACAATGAATGACCACTATGATAAGGATGATGACTACACAAACAATAATCCATAGATGTTCAGCATAGTCCCCATTAGGGACTTAGCAATTGTTAGTTGCTACTTAACAATTAAAGAACTCTTTAAAATAAGATAAGGAAGTTCATGGAGGTATTTTAGTAATATATTTATGCAAACATTTGGGCCTAGAGTCATATCTCTGAGTTAACAGATACATAAATACTCTCCTTACATTTCCAATAGGTTTATTGTAACATGAGCAAAAATGGTGCTCAGTCTGAATGTTATTCTGTTCCTAACTTTGCATCTCTTGCCTGGAATGAAAAGTTCAATGGTAAATTTGATTAACAATGGGTATGACGGCATTGTCATTGCAATTAACCCCAGTGTGCCAGAAGATGAAAAACTCATTGAAAACATTAAGGTGAGATAAAAATTTACTGTTATTTTTATTTCATTAAGTATTTTCAACTCATGTTGCTTAGTCATAAACATTCACACAGACTTATAACTTTCCAAAACTGCTTTGACAATACTCTTCATTTATATGGCATGTATCTAAACTGTCAAGATTAATATCTGCTTAGTGTAAATATTATGTATCCTATGTTAGTAGCATTAGTCAGTCCCTAATAAATTATGAAAGTCAAACTACTAATGTTTTTTCAACACAGTAAGCTAAAATAAAGACCTTCAAACTACTGGAGAATGATTTTCAAGTTTTATCTTTATGAAGTTTACTTTTATAAGGTTTAAATAACTAACCTACATTTAAACCCTCTCTATAGCTCATTATCTTATACATTTTTAAAATATTTTTCATTCTTCATATTTGTTCAATTCTGAAAATTTTGAAATTCTTAGATTAGTAACTACCCTTGTATAAATTGAGAGAAGTTAAGTGATTTGTATAGTCATATAATAAGTAACAAAAACAGAATTTGAAGCCAATAACCTATATATTTTTTGAAAATTACTGCTTGATAAAACTTTGCATTTTATGAGCACATTCCATATGAGAAGATAACTCAAAATGAATCTAGCAAAATCTTTTTTTCAATTAACAGCAATCTAAAATCTACCAAACTTCAAACTTCCAGCCCAATTTTAAGCATCTCTGTTCAGATCAATAAGCAACTTGCTAACAGACTCTGAGTCTCAATCACCTTTATATCTCACCTAATACCCTCACTCTCAGCTCTAACCCATCATGCTGAATGCAGATATGGATAGGTAAAAACTAAAGAATTAATTTCTAAGTATATAAAAATGAGAGTCTACAGACTAGAGAGATACAGTAAAATATAATCTATTTTTCATGTAGTCTTTGACAAAATATTTGAGGAAGGGTACTTATTGTTTGTGTTTACTCTCAAGTTCATTGTGAAATTGTTACTACAAGGTAGTTCCAATTAAATTGTTACTACAATTTAATTTTGTCAGGAAATGGTAACTGAAGCTTCTACTTACCTGTTTTATGCCACCAAACGAAGAGTTTATTTCAGGAATGTGAGGATTTTAATTCCAATGACCTGGAAATCAAAATCTGAGTACTTCATACCAAAACAAGAATCATATGACCAGGTAGGGAATTTTATTTAGCTCCTAAACTATTTCTTGCTCCCTGTGATTTTTAAAAAGTAATACTAATAATTTTTTAGTAATTACTAATGACTACTATTTAAATTAGCAATTTTGCTGGTCTTATTTTAGATGAAAAATTCCTTGTTTCTATTGTTCTTCGGGTCTGTTTTGGTTTGTTTCTTCTGCTTTTTAGGCAGATGTCATAGTTGCTAATCCTTATCTAAAATATGGAGATGATCCCTATACACTTCAATATGGAAGGTGTGGAGAAAAAGGAAAATATATACATTTTACTCCAAACTTCTTGTTGACTGATAATTTCCACATCTATGGGTCCCGAGGTAGGGTTGTCTATTTTATACTTCTATTTTTATTTCCGCTGGAAACAAATGTAACATTGTGATTAATGTATTTTTTTAATTTTTAAAGGAAAAAATACCTTTGTTTGGAAATTTATTGGTTATGTTCAACTAATTATATTTCTTTTTCTATGTGTGTTTAATAAGAAAATTAATTTTAAAAAGCCATTTATTAATACCAACCCAGTTTAACTTCTTTGGGCTAATTAAAGTTATCGATTTCTAGATTTCCTTGACTGAATTAGATTGATTATGTGGGAAAGGGAAACTTAAAATATAAGGAGATTGGATTTAAATACAGAATTCCCCACTATCCAAAAGAAGTGTTCTTATGCTACCTTTCATAAGTTAAAATGGTATACAGCAAGAAGCAATTACCTGAGGACACATCTTGCTAACAGTATGCACAAAATATGTTGAGATACAGCACAGATGCTCACAGACAGAGTTCAAATCTATAGGGTTTGATGAGATGCTAAGCACAGAGAAGAAGCTTGATGATGCCGCTCTTCCTGCTCTGTTTGTGTGCTGTTGTAAAACTGCTGGCTGCAAAACAAACACTGAATACTATTTTAGCTTTTGGCCTTTCTTCATAAAAGCAAAAATCCTCTTTGAATTTCTTTCCATTAGTGAAAACAGGTACTAAGATGGGTTCTTCATAAAAGTGAAGTGGTTTAAATGAACTTTCAAAAAGCAGGGATATCTATAATGTAAATGGAAATTTACAAGTGGCAATATTCTCTCATAGGTAGAATATTTGTCCATGAGTGGGCCCATCTCCGCTGGGGAGTATTTGATGAGTATAATGTGGACCGGCCATTCTATATTTCCAGAAAGAACACTATTGAAGCAACAAGGTATCATCCTATTGAACAAATCTGTTTTCAAATTTTTTCATTTATGACTTTTAAATTTTCTATACTAGGCCGACAAAGGTTATCTCAGTGGCTGAGTGCTTGCCCAATTAATGGCAAAATCCAACCTGTAAGGGAACATGAAATCATGCAGAGATGGGCTCAATAAAGGACAGAAATGGTCTGGACCTAACAGAAGCAGAAGATATTAAGAAGAGGTGGAAAGAATACACGGAAGAATTGTCCAAAAAGATCTTCACAACCCAGATAATTATGATGATGTGATCACTAATCTAGAGCCAGACATCTTGGAATGTGAAGTCAAGTGGGCCTTACAAAGCATCACTACGAACAAAGCTAGTGGAGGTGATGGAATTCCAGTTGAGCTGTTTCAAATCCTGAAAGATGATGCTGTGAAAGTGCTGCACTCAATATGCCAGCAAATTTGGAAAACTCAGCAGGGGCCACAGGACTGGAAAAGGTCAGTTTTTATTCCAATTCCAAAGAAAGGCAATGCCAAAGAATGCTCAAACTACCCCACAATTGCACTCATCTCACATGCTAGTAAAGTAATGCTAAAAATTCTTCAAGCCAGGCTTCAGCAATACGTGAACTGTGAACTCCCTGATGTTCAAGCTGGTTTTAGAAAAGGCAGAGGAATCAGAGATCAAATTGCCAACATCCGCTGGATCATGGAAAAAGCAAGAGAGTTCCAGAAAAACATCTATTTCTGCTTTATTGACTATGCCAAAGCCTTTGACTGTGTGGATCACAAGAAACTGTGGAAAATTCTGAAACAAATGGGAATACCAGACCACCTGACCCGCCTCTTGAGAAATCTGTATGCAGGTCAGGAAGCAACAGTTAGAACTGGACATGGAACAACAGACTGGTTCCAAACAGGAAAAGGAGTCCATCAAGGCTATATATTGTCACCCTGCTTATTTAACTTATATGCAGAGTACATCATGAGAAATGCTGGGCTGGAAGAAACACAAGCTGGAATCAAGATTGCCGGGAGAAATATCAATAACCTCAGATATGCAGATGACACCACCCTTATGGCAGAAAGTGAAGAGGAACTAAAAAGCCTCTTGATGAAAGTGAAAGAGGAGAGTGAAAAAGTTGGCTTAAAGCTTAACATTCAGAAAATGAAGATCATGGCTTCCGGTCCCATCACTTCATGGGAAATAGATGGGGAAACAGTGGAAACAGGGTCAGACTTTATTTTTTTGGGCTCCAAAATCACTGCAGCTGGTGATTGCAGCCATGAAATTAAAAGACGCTTACTCCTTGGAAGAAAAGTTATGACCAACCTAGATAGTATATTCAAAAGCAGAGACATTACTTTGCCGAATAAGGTCCGTCTAGTCAAGGCTATGGTTTTTCCTGTGGTCATGTATGGATGTGAGAGTTGGACTGTGAAGAAGGCTGAGCACCAAAGAACTGATGCTTTTGAAGTGTGGTGTTGGAGAAGACTCTTGAGAGTCCCTTGGACTGCAAGGAGATCCAACCAGTCCATTCTGAAGATCAGCCCTGGGATTTCTTTGGAAGGAATGATGCTAAAGCTGAAACTCCAGTACTTTGGCCACCTCATGCGAAGAGTTGACTCATTGGAAAAGACTCTGATGCTGGGAAGGATTGGGGACAGGAGGAGAAGGGGACGACAGAGGATGAGATCCCTGGATGGCATCACGGACTGGATGAACGTGAGTCTGAGTGAACTCCAGGAGATGGTGATGGACAGGGAGGCCTGGCATGCTGCGATTCATGGGGTCGCAAAGAGTCGGACACGACTGAGTGACTGAACAGAACTGAACTGAACTGAACTGAACCTGTTGCACTATAAATATGTCAACAACTTCTGTGTATTACACTTTGGTATGAAGCTCAACCAAAATTTGGGAATAATTTCATTATCCATCAGGTTGTATTAAATAGCTGAGGAAAGAAGAGAAGTGAAAAAGCAAGGGAGAAAGGGAAAGATATACCCAACTGAATGCAGAGTTCCAGGAAATAGCAAGGAGAGCTAAAAAGGCCTTCTTCAATGAACAATGCAAAGAAGTAGAAGAAAACAATAGAGTGGGAAAGACTAGAGATGTCTGCAAGAAAACTGGAGATATCAAGGGAATATTTCATGCAAGGATGGGCACGATAAACAACAGAAATGGTAATTGACCTAACAGAGGCAGACGAGATTAAGAAGTGGCAAGAATACAGAGAATAACTATACAAAAAAAAAATCTTAATGATTGGGATAACGACAATGGTGTGACCACTCACCATGAAACAGACATTCTGGATTGTGAAGTCAAGTGTGCCTTAGAAAGTATCACTACAAACAAAGCCAGAGGAGGTGATGGAATTCCAGCTGAGCTATTTCAAATCCTAAAGGATGATGCAGTCAAAGTGTTGCACTCAATATGCCAGCAAATTTGAAAAACTCAGCAGTGGCCACAGGACTGGGAAAGGTCAGTTTTCATTCCAATCCCAAAGAAGGGCAGTACCAAAGAATGTTTAAATTACTGTACAATTGCACTCATTTTGCATGCTAGTAAGGTTATGCTCAAAATCCTTCAAGCTAGGCTTTAGCAGGATGTGAACCAAGAACTTCCAGATGTACAAGCTGGATTTAGAAAAGGCAGAGGAAACAGAGATCAAATTGCCAACATTCGGTGGATCCTAGAGAAAGTAAGGGAATTCCAGAAAAACATCACTTCTGTTTCATCGACTATGCTAAAGGCTTTGACTCTGTGGATCACAACAAACTGTGGCATATTCTTAAAGAGATGAGAATACCAGAGCACCTTACCTGGCTCCTGAGCAACCTATATGTTGATTAAGAAGCAACAATTGGAACCTGACATGAAACAACTGACTGGTTCAAAGGTGGAAAAGGAGTAAGTCAAGGCTATATATTGTCACCCTACTTATTTAACTTCTATGCAGAGTACATCATGCAAAATGTCAGGCTGGATGTATCACAAGCTGAAATCAAGATTTTCAGAAGAAATATCAGCAACCTGAGATACACAGATGATACAACTCTAATGGCAGAAAACAAAGAGGAACTAAAGAATCTCTTGATAAGAGTGAAAGAGGAAAGTGAAAAAGCTGGCTTAAAACTCAGCATTCAAATAAATAAGATCATGGTATCTAGTTTCATCACTTCATGGCAAATAGATGCGGGAAAAGTGAAAACAGTGGCAATTTTTACTTTCTTGGGCTCCAAAATCATTGTGGACAGTGACTGCAGCCATGAAATTAAAAGATGTTGGCTCCTTGGAAGAAAAGCTATGACAAACCTAGGTAGCATATTAAAAAGCAGAGACATCATTTTGCCAACAAAGGTTTGTATAGTCTAAGCTATCGTTTTTCCAATAGTCATGTATGGATGTGAAAATTGGACCATAAAAAAGATGCTGAAGAATTGATGCTTTTGAATTGTGCTGCTGGAGAAAACTTTCAAGAGTCCCTCGGACTGCAAGAAGATCCAACCAGTCAATCCTAAAGGAAATCAGTCCTGAATATTCATTGGAAGGACTAATGCTGAAGCTGAAGCTCCAATACTTCGGCCATCTAATGTGAAGAGCCAACTCACTGGAAAAGACCCAGATGCTGGGAAAGATTGAGGGCAGGAGAAGGGGGCAACAGAGGATGAGATAGTTGGGTGGCATCACCAACTCAATGGACATGAATTTGAGCAATCTCTGGGATATGGTGAAGGACGGGTAAGTCTAGCGTGCTACAGTCCAGGAGGTCGCAAACAGTTGAACCTGAGTTAGCAACTGAACAACAACAAATTATCAGAAGAAAAAGAAAGAAAAAAGTTGCAACCTAAACCTTAAGATCTGAGAATTAGAGTTCCACTTCCTACCCAATCTTTCATTCCGTTTGATTCATAGCTTTTCAATGTGAATCTGTTTCATTGAAATTAACTAAACTGTTACAACCTCTTGTTAAATATATTTCATTTTTTCATTTAATCTTGAGCTTAAAGAAAAGAAGTACTTTTCATAAGTGAGAAAACTGATTTTTTAAGGAAAAAACTGGGCAGATTTAGATAGGTCCTATTTATGAATAGATGAGATATTTAAATTAAAACTATCAGGCACATGGAGTAGTTAATGAGTATGAAAGAACAATTGAAATCAGTGTAATAGGAAATGTCTTTAGGATAAAAATTAGAAAAAAGAGGTGTGGTAGAAAAATGCCTTTGTGTTGTTTGCTTCATGTGTACTAAGCCACCTAGAATCTTTCACAGCCTAGACTTTCAACCCAGGACGCTTATTATTCTCACCTCCTCCCATGCAACTCCTCCCAGCACACCTCCCTTATTCAGACAATGCTTGCTCATCCTTTAAGGCTCAGTTTAAATGCTTCTTCCGTAAGTGTCTTTCCTCTCCATCCACTTGGGGTTATATATCCTTGAGACTGTTCCCAAAGCAATGTCCACAGGCTTCTCTCACATACAAATATACATAATATTTGTATTTATATATGTGTATATGTAAACACCTATATAGCAATATACATGTGTGTCTATAAAAGCATATATGTAGCATACATAAGAAATTTAAGAGAGTATTAAGAATAATGTTGAATCTTCCCTACCTATTAGGGAGCAACTCCTCTATGTCTCTTAATTCAATTCCACATGCCTGTAAGGCATTATCATCTTTAGCTCAATGTCACAAGTAACAACTATTAATAAATACAAACTAACATCATTGTTCTTGTTGAAACTGATGGTAAATGGGTAGGACGCTGTGCCTACTTTTGTCAAAATGGAATGCTGGTACATGGTCTATAACAAATATCACTGAGGGAATGATTTTAGGATATTAATATTTATTTATAATTTATCTGGCCTTCATATATAAATGTAATCTAAATCTTTCACCATAGATGTTCAACTCATATTACTGGTACTAATGTGGTTTTCAAGAAGTGCCAGGGAGGCAGCTGTATAACAAAGCCATGCAGACGTGACTCACAGACAGGGCTGTACGAAGCAAAATGTACATTCATCCCAGAAAAATCCCAGACTGCAAAGGAATCCATTATGTTTATACAAAGTCTCCATTCTGTAAGTACCTTCTTTTTCTAGTCTCACAAAGGAAGCCTTTGGGAAAAATTAATTAAGGAAGCTGAATTTTCTATACCAATAGAAATAAGAAAAGTTGCTAAGACAGTTAATTAACAGCTATTTTATTCAGTCCTGTGTATCCAGCCCTGTCAGTGTGTATCTGGAAACTATTCCACCCTTTCTCACTATTCTGTTTTCTTTTGTTTTGTTTTTCCTTCAGAGGTAGAACTGTATCCTTCTCATTAGCATCACAGAATTTCTTATAACATTGCTTTCCTCAATTGACTTCTGTGGATTTATGTCTAGAGCTGCAACTTTACTTTTAATTTTTTATTCTAAGTGTTATTCAATTCATACTACTTTTCCAAACTAATTCATTCTGTAGCTTTGGAAAGTACTGACAGTCTCTGTTTTCCATTACCTCCACACTAAAGTACACTAAGTTTTGTAAAGTGATATTGTGAAAAAATAAATGGCTCTGTCTCTAGAGAACAACAAAAGTGGAATGATTCACAATCACCAATCTGACCAATTAAAAAATAACAACACAATAATTCAAGTTCCAAAGCTAATGTTTGACGTGAAATATCTGGTTAAATGTATGAAGCTCAGAAGAGAAGAACAGGTGCCTTGGAGTTAGACAGAGCTGATATAAAACTCCAGTCTGTCATTTTAAAGCTGTGTCACTAAGAGCAAATTGCTAAATCTAAGATTTTAATTCTCTAGCTTTTTAAATGGAAATTATAATACTCACTTTACAGTGATACTGTGGTTAGTTTTATAAGAATTAATATAAATAAAGTATGATCACAGTACTTAGCATAAAGTGAGTACAAAATAAACTTAAAAGTTTTCAATTTTTAAATCTATAAAATATTTGGATAATAGGGAATTGTCTCTTTCTCTGGGTAAATTCAACTTAATTAATGTAAGCATATTATAGTTACCTAATGAAAGTTTCCAAACACACAAAAAAGACTTTTAAATATGAAAGCTATGAAGTTATCAAAAACAACTAATCAAAATAAAGTATACTACCTCTAGGTTTAAAAGGTGCAAGTTTTCATAAATAAAATTACTAATAACATAGACTTCTAAGGGTAAAGGTTTGTGAAGGCCTATTATTTCCAATAAGATTTAAAATTGTGAAATCTAGGGCATTAATAATGAAAGTCTTGAGTAAAAATGTAGACTTTATATTTTCTTCTAAAACTCCTAAAGAAATCCAATGAGATATTTAAGCATAAATTGTTTCCAGCCTAATAAAGCTCCCTCCTGGGAGTATTTGAAGTGTAATTCTAGATCTTTCATTGTAATCTGTTACATATGGATCCACAAAGGTAGCCAAAGAATTGAGCATCCAAATAGATATCAGATCACATAACACAAGAGGATAATTGAAAAATATACTGTCTGCACCAAACTATAAATTCCAAAGCATTTGCCTATGAGGAGATAACTCATGCTGCCTACCTGGAAAATAAACAACAATGAAGAAAGAAAACCATGTAATTGAAATATGTAGCACAACTAACTATATAAGATATGGCTCAGAGATAAATACTGTACTTTAACTATATATCTTGTATGTAACAATATTCCCTTCTAATTATTGCAACATAAACTAAATATACTGTATAGCATCTATACCCAGAGCATAAGCTCAGACCCAGGAGAAATATGCTCCAAAATAATGAATATTCAAGTCCATTATATTCTTCCTTGAAATTTCATTACTCCCACAACTTAAGCAATTGTGTCAGCCATCATCATCCCCCAGTGTTATGATCAACCTATACCTAAAAGAATCACCAAATGACTTTCCCAGTGCATACCGACAGTTTTACTTTGCTTTCTCCCTACTCGTATACAAAATGGATGTGAGAATGTTAGATTATGAAATAATTTTTACTTGTCAGGAGATAAAATCTGTGGAGGAAGTATAAGACAGCCAAGTATATGTTTGGAAAGGAAGGTAATGCTTCATCAGTGACCTATTATTGTCTTTCAATTGATTTTTTCCAGGTGACCGAATTTTGTACAGAAAAAACACACAATACGGAAGCTCCAAACCTACAAAACAAAATGTGCAATGGCAAAAGTACATGGGATGTAATCACGAACTCTGTTGACTTTCAGAATACATCTCCCATGACAGAAAGGAATCCACCGACTCGTCCTACATTTTCATTGCTCAGGTCCAAACAGCGGGTAGTCTGTTTGGTACTTGATAAATCTGGAAGCATGTCTTTAGTAAGACATTTATCTGTTATCTCTCCTAATTAAGATATTTAAGCTAATAGAAATACAATTTAATCTTAGGTTCAGCTCTACTAAGCTAAGTAAAAAATATTTTTATTATTCTAACAAATTTTAGTATGATGATTTTATGTGGACAAGCACTAGAAGATAATATACTAAAATAAAATAAATGTTAAAGTTATTGTATCATGGATGATATCTATTCTTTAACTTTTAGTTCTAACAAACAGGAAGTTACACAACTGAACAAAGAGAAAAGACAAAAATCACCCATAATTCCACCACTGAGCATGTCATTCCTATTTTTTTTCTGTTCATGTATTTGTCTTTCCTCCTCAAAACTGTGATATCTTACATAATTTTTTATAATATGATTTTTTTACTTACTATACCTTAAATACTTACCCCCCAAGGAAAAAAACGATTCCATGACACAATTTTTAATGACTGTATCCTATGCACATAATATAATTTAGTCAACTTCCCATTACTGGATATTTTTGTGATTTTCAACTTCTTATCAAAAATTATATTGCAAAAAAATATTTTTGTGTACATCTTAAAATGATTTCCTTATTGTTAAAAAAGAAGGTATAAATTTTTAAAGACTTTTCCAAGTAAGGCATACTAATTTTTAGTTTTTTGTGAATATTCTTTTTAATATAATGATGCTAAACTCTAAAATACAGTAATTAATTATTATCATGATCTCTGACCCATAAACTTCATCTTTCACCAATCTGTTAGGATTGGACGAAACTCAGGAATTGTTCAGACATCTTTTTTCTTACAGGAAGACCGTCTCATTCGAATGAATCAAGCAGCAGAACTATACTTGATTCAAGTTATTGAAAAGGGATCTTTAGTTGGGATGGTTACATTTGACAGTGTTGCTAAAATCCAAAATCATCTAACAAGAATAACTGATGATAATGTTTACCAAAAGATCACTGCAAATCTGCCTCAAGAAGCTAATGGTGGAACTTCAATTTGTAGGGGGCTCAAAGCAGGATTCCAGGTAAAATAAAAATGCTTTTCTAAATATCATTTACATTTATTGTCCCTTTTAATTTTGTCCAGCTCTCTTGGAACAAGTGTCATGAGCTTAGAGGTCTCTCATTTAAATAATTTTAAAAGAATTTCTATTGTCCATACTCCTGAAAAACTGAGTTGCACTGAGAAGTGACTAAAGGGAAGAAAAATTCTGTGAGCACATAATCATCATGATTTTACTGAGAAACTCCTCTTCTCTTTAGCGTTACATAGTCTGAATCACTATGAGGAAAAAATAACACTGTTAAGGAGATTGTAGAAGAGGGAGATTACTAATATTTTTATATTATGGATAAAGAAAACCTCAGTTCATCAAATTAAATTGACATAAAAATCACAAAAATAGAGGTAGTTCCTCAAGCATAGTACCAAACTCAAGATACGTGGGTAGAAGTTTACTGAAATAAAAATTGTGAAATCAAAAGTTGCAAGCAACTTTTGAGCACTGTATTCAACTGCAGCCAGTACTCATCTGAATTTCTCCCAACATAAGACAGCTCTGTTTTAGCTTATTTATATTCTTTCAGTCACAAAAACAGAAAACTATTTCCTTCCCTTCATTGATTCTCTCATTGCCTCAGCTAAAAAGTGGAGACTGTTACTTGTATCTGGGCCACTAGTTAATGTCATCTCCTGGCTTTCCTCGTGATGCATATTCGCTGTAAAGCATATCAGTTTAAGAAAACACATAACTTCCAGACCCAGACACACTTGAGATTGTGGTTCTATTATTCACTAGTAAAAGGACCTTGGCTGAGTTATTCAACTCAGAAAATCTGTTTCTTCAATTAACGAAATACGGAAAGTAATAGTTGTTGTTGTTCAGTTGCTAAATCGTGTCCAACTCTTTGCAATCCCATGGACTACAGAACGCCAGGCTCCTCTGTCCTCACTATCTCCCAGAGTTTGCTCAAACTCATGTCCATTGAGTCAGTGATGTTATCTAACCATCTCATCCTCTGCCACCCTTTTCTCCTCCTGCCCTCAATTTTTCCTAGCATCAGGGTCTTTTCCGATGAGTCGGCTCTTGGCATCAGGTGTCTAAGGTATTGGAGTTTCAGCTTCTGCATCAGTCCTTCTAATGAATATCCAGGGTTGATTTCCTTTAGGATTGACTGGTTTGATCTCCTTGCTGTGCAAGAGACTCTCTCAAGAGTCTTCTCCTGCACCACAGTTCGAAGCATCAATTCTTTGGCATTCAGCCTTCTTTATGGTCTAACTCTCACATTCGTACAAGACTATGACTACTGGAAAAACCATAGCTTTGTCAGCAAAGTGATGTTTCTGCTTTTCAATACATTGTCTAGGCTTGTAGCCTAGCTTTCCTTCCAAGGAGCAACCATCTTTTAATTTCATGACTGCAGTCAACGTCTGCAGTGATTTTGGAGCCCAAGAAAGAAAATCTGTCACTGTTTCCACTTTTTCCCCTTCTATTTTTCATGAAGTGATGACACCTGAGGTCATGATCCTCAGACAACCACTCTGCTTTCTTGCATTTCTTTTTCTTTGGAGGAAAAAGAAACAATAATACTTATTTCATCCAACTGTGAGAACTATGTCAGACTAATAATTGCTCCCCTAATGTTCATAGCGGCATCACTTAAAACAGCCAAGATATAGAAGCAAATCAAGGGTTCATCAAGAGATGAATGAATAAAGAGGATGTAGTGCACGCAGGGCTTCCCTGGTGGCTCAGACAGTAAAGAATTCACCTGCAATGCAGGAGACCTGGGTTCAGTCCTTGGGTCGGGAAGATCCCCTGGAGAAGGGCATTGCACCCCACTCCAGTATTCTTGCCTGGAGAATCCCCATGGACAGAGGAGCCTGGTGGGCTACATCCATGGGGTTGCAAAGAGCTGGACACGACTATGTGACTAACCACAGCACAGCACAGTGTGTGGGTATGTATATATACATATATACAATGGAATATTACTCAGCAAAAAAAAAAGGAGATTTTGTCATTTTCAACAATGTGGATGGACCTGCAAGGTATTATGTTTAGTAAATAAGTCAGACAGAGAAAGACAAAAACTGTGTTATAAATTATATGCTGAATCTAAAAAATAACACAAACAACTGTATATAACAAAACAGACTCACAGATATAGAGAAGCATCTAGTTGTAATCAGTGGGGAGAAGGGAGAGGAGGCTGCAATATAAGGATATTGTATTAAGAAATATAAACTACTACGTATAAAATAAATAAGCAACAAGGATACATTGTACAGCACAGGGAAACATAGTCATTATTTTGTAATGACTTTAGAATATAATTCACAAAATAGAAAATTTGTATGTTGTACACCTGAAACTAATATAACATTGTAAATCAACCATAATTCAATTAAAATATTAAATAAGAAAAGATTGCTATTAAAAATCATAATTCTTATATATGTTTATTCAACTCTAAAATATGAGAGTGCTATATTTTGGGAATGTGTTATACTGTTTGCACACATTGATTCATATATGTTTTTCTTAATATGCTTTGATATATTTCTTACAACATTTTGACCAGACTCTATTGCTGAAGAGATTATATCATATCATCAGTACATTCAAACAAGTAAAAACCTCTTAATTACTTATATAATGAAACCATGTTTTTACCTGCAGAATCATAATAAAATGTCTGAAATTTATTAAGCACATATTACATTAGTGCCTATGTTAAATGCTTTACATTCATAATTTTACTTTATTGTTATCATTAATATTTAGGCAGGCACTATTACCATGCCCATTTTGCACACAAAAATTGATTTTCAGAGTAATTAAATATCTTTCTCAAGATCATATAGTCAGTAATTGGCAAATCCATGATTCAAAACCTGATCTTTCTTACTCCAAAGTTCAAAAAAGTAATCATTACACTGAGCCATTTATTGGGCTTCCCTGATAGTTCAGTTGGTAAAGAATCCAAGCTATTTATAGAACCCTACTATAAATATAAATTATATTCATATACATAAATGACAGACTAAATGCTAGCTGTTCTACTTGGCAAATGGCAGAGCTAGAATTTACTCTCAATTTGTCTGAGTAAATTGTCTTAGTCACTACTCTTAGTAAAAAAATCAGGAAAATACTCCTCCAAATTATAATACTTGATAAATTCATGAACTCTTCATGACACATCAGTTTTTTTTTTCTAGGAAACCCTGAGATTCTTCAATTATCAACTAGCTTTTATGCATTAAAAAGCACAAGCCACATCATTTAACTTTGCACACTGGCCTTCAGTCACAGCTTTACGAATGTCTAGTCGGCAAACTTCCAAAACTGTCTGGGTCATCTGCCTCCGTCCCAAGTACCTCCTGAAATAATAATAATAGCTAACATTCACTGAGTATTTACTGTGAGTTAGATAGTGTTCTAAGTGTTTTATTCTTTCTTTCTTGGGTAGTTTGCATATATGTGAAAGCACTGTTAACATTCTGCCTTTGGAAACCTACATGACCATTGTACATTACACTCATTTTCAAACCAACTCAACCTGGAATGACAATACAAACAAAGTTTCCCTTTGTCTACTCTGATGCATAATGACTTCTCCAAGACCAAAGAACAAGTTCATTCTTAGTTTATTTAGATATAATCTAATTAACAATCTGGGTTTTCACTATCAGGCAATTATCCACAGTAACGAGAGTACTTCTGGTTCTGAAATCATACTATTAACTGATGGGGAAGATAAGGAAATTAATTTATGCTTTGAGGATGTAAAACAAAGTGGTGCAATCATCCACACCATTGCTCTGGGACCTTCTGCTGCCAAAGAACTGGAGACACTGTCAAATATGACAGGTAAACCTTTGAAATAGAATTTGAATACATACATTTTCAGTTTCTCTCATTTCAGGGGCTCTTTCCTGTCCTAAAAAATTAATCTTTGCCCTTCCTTGTCCTTATCCTTCAAATTAATGTCTTTCTTCTCCCCACTCCCACTTTCTATTTCTACCTATACTAGCTTCTTTTAACATTAGTCAACATTTTCTATCTTCATTCATTTCTCATCACTTTTACCAGTACCATCAAGATGAACCTTCTTTCTCCATGGTCACTAAGGACTTACTCAAGCGCAATTCCAAAATTCTTGCTCAGTATCTTACCTGCTTAATCTTATAGTAGAGATTCAGATAGCACTATTTTATTGAGGAAGAAATGTAAGACTAGAGAATACAAATTATTTGCCCAAGGCTATAGTCAGAGAAGGACTTCCCTGGTGGCTCAGATGGTAAAGCATCTGTCTACAATGCAGGAGACCTGGGTTCAATCCCTGGGTCGGGAAGATCCCCTGGAGAAGGAAATGGCAATCCACTCCAGTACTATTGCCTGGAAAATCCCATGGACAGAGTAGCCTGGTAGGCTACAGTCCATGGGGTCGTAAAGAGTCGGACACAACTGAGCGACTTCACTTCACTTCATAGTCAGAGACCTGAATACCAAATCTTGCTGTCTGTAATCCATTCTTTTCTAGCTTCTGACACCTAAATTATCTCCCTCTTCATTAACTCCTGTATCTTTATTATCTGCATTTAATCAATTTTACTTTATTCTGAACTGTCATTCTCTAATTGTTTTGGTGTATCTTAGATATAACCAGAGAATAAGCAGCTAGTTTAAAAAATATCTTTAATTTTCATAACATTATTTAGAGATTACATCAGCTTTACTAATGTGACAAACACTTAAATCTAATGATTAAAAACATTTTTTGGCCAGTTTTTCCTTTTTTCTAATATATTTTGAGCAAGGTTTACTTATTGTAGCATTACATCTAGGATACTGATATAATAAAAGTTCCTAAGGTCTGCGAAATTCATCTTTTGTAAGTTTAAAAAGAAATTTTAAAATGTATTTTATAGTATATTGATAAGAGCATAATAGAAAATTATTTTCCCACTTAAAATTAGTATCATATGGAATATTCAGTCAGTTCAGTCACTCAGTCGTGTCTGACTCTTTGCAACCCCATGGACTGCAGCACACCAAGTTTTCTCTGTCCAGCTCTCGGAGATTACTCAAACTCATGTCCATTGAGTCAGTGATGCCATCCAAACATCTCATCCTCTGTCATCCCCTTCTCCTCCTGCCTTCAATATGGAATATTATGCAATCATACAAAAGAACAACATATTGTCATTTTCAGCAACATGGATGGACCCAGAGATTGTCAAACTGAGTGAAGTAAGTTAGAGAAAGACAAATATCATATGATATCACTTACATGTGGAATCTAAAAAACTAGTACAAATGAATTTATTTACAAAACAAAAATAGAGTACCATATGTAGAAAACAAACATGGTTATGGTTACCAGGGACAAAAGGAGTAGGGGAGGGATAAACTGGGAGATCGGGATTGATATATAAATACTACCATATGTGTGTGTGTGTGTGTGTGTGTGTGTGGTTGTGTGTGTGTGTATGTACCTACTGTATAGCACAGAGAACTCTCTACTCAATATTCTGTAATGATCTATATGGAAAAAGAATCTAAAAAAGAATGGATATATGCATTTGTATAACTGATTTATTTTGCGCATACCTGAACTAACACACGGTGAATTAACTATACTCCAATAATTTTTTTAATAAAATAAAATTAGATTATAAAAGTAAACAAAATTCCATTTTAGGAGGATATCGTTTTTTTGCCAATAAAGACATAAATGGCCTTACTAATGCTTTCAGTAGAATTTCATCTAGAAGTGGAAGCATCACTCAGCAGGCTATTCAGGTCGGTATCTTTAAAAAATTCTTTGCCTTTTCACACTCGTAACAAATTTTTATTATCCTAAATAGTAATTTCTTTCTCTAATAAATAACTTCTCTGCCTGAAAACATTTTGGGTGTCCAGAAAACATCTTTATTGAATTTGCTTTATGTAGTATTTACAGACATTTTTTCTTTTGATTCTTTTATTTTTATCAATATAAATGCATTTTATTTGCAAAATTCTTCAAAATAATTCTTAGTTATTTTAATTAAAATCTTAAAAATATATTTAGAATTACTCCGAACCGACTAAACTTTGAAATGTATAACTGGAATAACAAATCAGTTTCATGTGATTGTTGTTTATATTTATGTAACAGTTGGAGAGCAAAGCCTTGAACATTACAGGAAGGAAAAGAGTAAATGGCACAGTGCCCGTAGACAGTACAATTGGAAATGACACTTTCTTTGTTGTCACATGGACAATAAAAAAACCAGAAATTGTTCTCCAAGATCCAAAAGGAAAGAAATATAAAACCTCAGATTTCAAAGAAGATAAGTTAAATATTCGGTCTGCTCGTCTGCGAATACCTGGTATTGCAGAGGTAAGAATATTTTTTATTTTCTCCATGCTTTATCAACCAATTTTAAGGAAAAAAATGAAAATAGCATCTCACATGGGAGTAGGAAAATATTACAAAAGCTCTCAAATTTTTTTTAATTTTTAGACAGGTACTTGGACTTACAGCCTTCTAAATAATCATGTCAGCTTTCAAATGCTAACAGTGACAGTGACCACTCGAGCAAGAAGTCCTACTACACCCCCAGTAACTGCAACAGCTCACATGAGTCAACATACAGCCCATTACCCTAGCCCAGTGATTGTTTATGCACAAGTCAGTCAAGGGTTTTTGCCTGTACTGGGAATCAGTGTAATAGCCATTATAGAAACCGAAGATGGACGTCAAGTAACATTGGAGCTCTGGGACAATGGTGCAGGTAATAACAATCTGCATCTACTTCCACTGAACTTAAAATCCTACTATAGTCACATGCCTCAGAAGTCATTATTTCCTATATATGCTAATGAAACATATTTTAAGTGAATTAAATTTAATTTTAATGTTTTTAAAGCTTTTTAACTTTTTACTTAGTTATCTTGTCTAGGTATAGACATGAGTACATTTATCTTCTTTGAATTTTATAAGTAATTTTATTTTTTCCATGTAAAATGAAAAAAAAATTTTATTTTTTCCAAGAGCACAATAATTTTTTATTTTCGTTAGTGTCAGTGTTTTGCATATCTTTCTTCAGTTAAGTTATATTTTCCTTTTTTGTTAGGATTCTCTTATGAAATAATAATAGCTAATATTAACTGAATGCTTACTATGAATTAGACTTTTTCAAAGTCAAGATTTGGCAAGTTGTCAACCCAAGCTTCAAATTCAAGTAGTCTGATTCTGGGGTTCACATATTTTAGAAAATTGTGCTATACTATCTCACAAAAGAGCTTCCATCACTAGTGCTCATGAACAGCTGATATTGTCATATTTTACTTTGTTGTATGTCTAATATAACATTTCAATATTAAGGTGCTGATACTGTCAAGAATGATGGCATCTACTCAAGATATTTTACAGATTACTATGGAAATGGTAGATACAGTTTAAAAGTACATGCACGGGGAAGAGACAACACGGCTAGGCTAAATTTAAGACAACCACAAAACAAAGCTCTGTATGTTCCAGGCTACATTGAAAATGGTAAGTGGCATTAAAATAGAAATGTGTCATTTATTTAGGTAAATTAATGTGGTAAGCATTCAAAATAAAAGGTACTGTGGAAAACCTATATAGTTATATAATCACCTTTGTTTCAAAACCATATTTATGATAAGGGAACTAGCATAGGACTATACTTACAACAGGAGAAGGCAACGGCACCCCACTCCAGGACTCTTGCCTGGAAAATCCCATGGACAGAGGAGCCTGGTAGGCTGCAGTCCATGGGGTCGCTAAGAGTAGGACACGACTGAGCGACTTCCCTTTCACTTTTCACTTTCATGCATTGGAGAAGGAAATGGCAACCCATTCCAGTGTTCTTGCCTGGAGAATCCCGGGGACGGGAGAGCCTGGTGGGCTTCTGTCTATGGGGTCACACAGAGTCGGACACGACTGAAGTGACTTAGCAGATACTTACAACATGCTTTCTTTACATTTCCCTGAGTTCATTTCATTTATATTGAAAAAAATTTACTGCGGCAAGCACTTTGCTAGATGTTGGAGCTACAAAAATAAATAAGGCACCATCTTTGTCCTTGGAAAATTTAGAATCAAGAAGTAAGACAGATAAGTTAAATAACAGGACTAATACTTCATAATGTCTCCTCATCAATTTTAAACAAGCTTTTTTTTTCACTAAAAGCTGTTACTTTTTCAATGGCTGCTATCAATCAACATTAACTATCTACAGCTGCAAATGAGATTATAAGAAAAGATATTACAAAATATGAAAAGTTACAAAATTGCTTTTTTTGGTAGGTAAAATTATACTGAACCCACCCAGACCTGAAGTCAGAGATGACCTGGCAAAAGCTAAAATAGAAGACTTTAGCAGACTAACCTATGGAGAGTCATTTACTGTATCAGGAGCTCTTCCTGGTAATCACCCTTCTGTGCTCCCACCCAATAAAATTACAGATCTTGAGGCTAAATTCAAAGAAGATTATATTCAACTTTCATGGACAGCCCCTGGCAATGTCCTAGATAAAGGAAAAGGTAAGTTTGATTTTACATTTAAAAATATTACATACATTGGCTTTTATTTGCTAAATATTTTCTAATGTCCTATTTATAAATAACATGCATAGATGGTCTACTATGGGTCACCTATTTATGTGTGTGAAAACATAAGCCTGAAGAGATAATGAATTGCCCCAAAGTACTTCTATATTTAATAAATTAGTAATTAAACTCACTCTCATCAGATTGTGTTGTGCCAAACTGCCTCTCAAAATATGAACCATCTTAGAAATTACTTTAAGAAGACTGACTTAACATCTTTCTGTTGCATTTCTTTCTCCCTAACAGGGAAAATTTTTTCTAAGTATATCTGTGCTTGAACAATTTCATTTATTCATTGACCTTTTTTTATATTTTCAAATGTTGTTAGGTTCATAAGAAATAATCCCTATTGTCAACAGTTAGGTGGAAAAGACACTTTCTACAAATAAACAGATAATTTTACAGAATATGATGAGATACGCCATTGGATAGCCACTTCTAGTTGAGAGTTAAGATCACAAGGTATATCTTAAAGGGCTTTTCAGGGAAGACTATTACTGACCCAAGTCTTAAAGAATGAGAGAAGTTGGGAAAGTTAAGTGAAGATGTCCCAGAGAGAGAGAGGATACTATGCAGAGATTTAGCTATGAAGTTTGAATTAAAGTTCAATGCCAAATTATCTTATTCATTCAAGTTCAGTTCAATCACTCAGTCATGTCTGACTGTTTGTGACACCGATGGACTGCAGCACACCAGGCCTCCCTGTCCATCACCAACTCCCAGAGCTTATTCAAACTCATGTCCATCAAGTCCGTGATGCCATCCAACCATCTCATCCTCTGTTGTCCCCTTCTCCTCCCACCTTCAATCTTTCCCAGCATCAGGATCTTTTCCAATGAGTCAGTTCTTCACATCAGGTGGCCAAAATATTGGAGTTTCAGCTTCAGCATCAGTCCTTCCAATGAATATTCAGGACTGATTTCCTTTAGGATTGACTGGTTTGATCTCCTTATAGTCCAAGAGACTCTCAAGAGTCTTCTCCAACACCACAGTTCAAAAGCATCAATTTTTTGGTGCTCAGCTTTCTTTATAATCCAACTCTCACATCCATACATAACTACTGTAACTTCCTCATAATAAATTGCCCACATTCTTAAAAGTTTAAATCACTTTTAGCTTTGCTTTAAATTTAACTGAATTAAATTAGTGTTTATTGAATGCCTACCATATTCCAGTGTTGTGCTAGACTAGCAGATTCTCGTAGGGTAAAGCCAATCTTGTTATTTTCCCTTTAAGGTGGTAAAATGAAAGCAATATGCGTATCAACAGACAATATCTCAGAGGCTTTTAGTGCTGAAAAGTCACTTTAAATGCTCTTTCCCTTGTGTTATAATACCTCCCTTACTATAGGCTCTCTCAAAAGAAACAATGCTTCTTAATCTTTCATTTCCTAGGTAGCTATATTTCTCTTTGTCATTATCATACAATTAGAAAAATCATTCTAAAGTCAAAAGAAATATAAAATACCTATGAAGAGCTCTTTGTACTTCAATACTGAGACTCTTATAATGACAGCTTCTGAAATACACTTGATCATTAAAAATATGGTGAAAATAAAAAATACTGCCACTTAGAAATCCATAAATGAAATTATCTGACTAAATGTTTAATTCTAAAATTGAATTCAGTTAAGACCAAGTCTTTAGATCACGACTGGATTCACAATAAATGTCCCTTATACTGATTATAGAAACTAAAAGATGGAAGAAATTATTTCATACATACATTGGGAAAGAACTTTACTATGTTTAACCTCAAATACCTAAAACAGGTGGGATCTGATCTCCCTCTCTCCTGGTAACAAATAGGAAGATGTAGTTCTATCAGATTTTACCCCTAGTCATTACAAAAGGAAGTATTAGCAGTATCAAAAAGTAAATAATTATCTATATAATTTTAAATGAAAAACTTAAGCTTGAAAGGGAAAGTGAAGTCGCTCAGTGTGTCCGACTCTTTGTGACCCCATGGACTGTAGCCTACCAGGCTCCTCCATCCATGGGATTTTCCAGGCAAAAGTATTGGAGTGGGTTTCCATTTCCTTCTCCAGAGGATCTTCCTGACCAGGGATCGAACCCAGGTCTCCCGCACTGTAGGTAGATGCTTTATCATCTGAGCCACCAGGGATCTGTGATAAACTTAAGTTTACTGGGACCCAATTTCCATACTAGTCATATATGCAAATCAGACTAGATGACCTAGAAATACTAAAACATGTAGATATAATTTTAATATTTTATGATCCACTAATTTTGTCATTTGGGGCATCAAGTGAATAACTGTTTTTGGCCAAAAAGTAGTATTTTTATTAAAGTATAATTGACCTACAACACTATATTAGTTCCTGGTATATAATATAGTGATTTGATATATCTATACAATACAAAATGATCACCACTTTAAGTCTAGTTACCATCTGTTACCATACAAAGTTACTATAGTATTATTGACTATACTTTCTATTCCATACATTTCATCCCCATGACTCATTTATTTTGTAACTGGAAGTTTGTACCTTTTCATCTCCCTCACCTGTTTCACTCATTCCCCCTACTCACCTCCCATTTAGCAAATGCTTGTTTGTTCTCTGTATCTATGAGTCTATTTCTATTTTGTTATATTTGTTCATTTGTTTTGTTTTTTAGATGCCACGTATAAGTGAAATAATATGGTATTCATCTTAGCTGTCTGACTTAATTCACCTAACATAACACCCTCTAGGTCCATTCATGTTGTCACAAAACACAAGATTTCATTCTTTTTATGAGTGAGTAATATTCCACTACAGGTTTGTTTGTACACACACCACATCGTCTTTATCCATTCACCTATCAGTGGATACTTAGGTTGTTCTATATCTTGGCTACTGTGAATAATGCTGCAATGAACATAGAAGTGCATATATCTTTCTGAATTAGTGTTTTTGTTTCCTTCAGAAAAATATTCAGAAGCAGAACTGCTGAATTGTATGGTTGCTCTATTTTTTATTTTAATAACATCCATACTGTTTTCTATAGTGGCTGCACCAATTTACATTCCCACCAATAGGATGAGAGGGTTCCCTTTTTCTCCACATTCTCACCACACTTATTTTTTGTTGTCTTTTTGATAATGTATGTTCTGATAGGGGTGAGGTAGTTTTAATCTGCATTTCCCTGATGATTGCTAAGACTGAGCACCTTTTCACGTCTGTTGGGGCCTAGAAGTAATTAAGGAGGTCAAATACATGCCAAACACAGTACCAGATACTCTAGTTCATACAAAAGGAGTATAAAACATATTTTCGTCCTAAAGAATAGTACATTCAAATTGGAAAGATAAACAGAACCTCTATAAAACTGGAAAACTAAATTCCATGCAATAGAGTTCAGGGAAGAGAGTTACCAAGGGATAAAATACATGACCAAGACTTCATTAAGAAACTGGACTTCCTGTTGGGTGGGCCTTGAAGAATAAGTACAATTTGCATAGATGGGGAGAGGGAGGCATTCCAGGGATTCATGTCAGGGAGAAAAGGAATCAAATAATATGATCAAAGTCAAGAAAGCGAAGTATCACAATGAAATATTTGAATTAAACTAAGAGATGGATGGATAGTTAGATGGATAGATCCACAGAAATTAAATGCAGAGAGGATGTGAAGAGGAGTGGACTAGATCAGATTGACAGGACCTATTTATTAAAAGACCCAAATGTTAGGCATAGGGCCTGAATTTAAAAGAAAACAATAAATTTAAGCTACTCACCACATACTTAGAACATATTCAATATTTCATGAAAAAATAGTCGTCACTGCAAAAAAAAGATATTTTATGTTTTATTGTTCATGGCATTTCATGTTAAAATATATTTCTTTATCTATGGCTGCTGTAGATTTCTAAAGCATTTTGAATGAAACATTTATCAGCATCTTTCTTTCCTTTCTTGATAAAATAACGATAATAATAGCTAATATTTCAAACATTTATTAAATTCCAGACATTGGGCTAAACACTTTTCATGTATTATTATACATTATATTATATAATATTCATATATAAAATTCCATAAATATTTGTTGAATTGAATGACTGATTCTCTTTTTTACAGATTAGAAAACTAAGGTAGGAAAGATTAATTAGATTTTTCTTTGTTACAGCTAGAAAGTAGAACTAAGGTGCAAATTAAAGTCTGCCTAGCTCCTAAACATGTTTAATTTTTAGTACACATTCTAAATTCTCTGCCTTCCTTTGCTCTTTGTCTTTATCCCTGGCTCCCACTCTACTTATCTGCTTTCCTACTCATACATCCTAGTACTCCCTTTCTCAGCTTAATGAAAAATAATACAGACAAACGGTATTGAATGTTACTGAATGTCATTACTATACTCAAACATTATTGTGTTCCTTGTTCTAAATCAAAAGTAGACTCAGTTCTTCATATTTCTATTTTTAAATCTAGATTCCATTTTTATTAATATACAATTCTGAATTAAATTCTTTGTGATTAGATAACTAGATATAAAACTGTTCATATATGTGTTCTTAAAGAAAATGGAATAACCAGACAAAAAGAAACAGTGTGCATTCCTGATGGACCCCTAAATATAAACTGATGTGATAGCAACAAGGCATTCTAGTGATCCTAACATACATGAAATATCTATTTATTTTCTAGCCAACAGCTACGTTATAAGAATAAGTAAGAGTTTCATGGATCTCCAAGAAGATTTTGACAATGCGACTTTAGTGAATACTTCTAATCTAATACCTAAGGAGGCCGGCTCAAAAGAAAATTTTGAATTTAAGCCAGAACATTTTAGAGTAGAAAATGGCACCAAATTCTATGTTGCAGTCCAAGCCATCAATGAAGCCAATCTCATCTCAGAGGTTTCTCACATTGTACAAGCAATCAAGTTTATTCCTCTACCAGAAGACAGTGTCCATGCTCTGGGTACCAAGATTTCTGCAATCAGTTTGGCAATTTTTGGATTACCAATGATTTTCTCTATATTTTAAACTAGGAATTGTGTCAGCACTGATAACCAATGTTATACATAGTTGGTACACATTTATTTAGGATTTAATTTGCTATTTTCTTGTTGTTCAGTTGCTACATTGTGTCCAACTCTTAGTGACCCCAGGACTGCAGCATGCCAGGTTTCCCTGTCCATCACCAACTCCCAGGGCTTGCTCAAATTCATGTTCATTTGAGTCAGTAATGCTATCTAACTGTCTCATCCTCTGCTGTCCTCTTCTCCTTTTACCTTCAATCTTTCCCAGCATTGGGATCTTTTTCAATGAATCGGCTCTTGGCATTAGGTGGACAAAATATTTGAGTTTTCAGCAACAGTTCTTCAAATGAATATCCAGGGTTGATTTTTCTTTAGGATTGACTGGTTTGATCTTAGAGTCCAAGGGACACTCTAGTGTCTTCTCCAGCACCACAGTTCGAAAGAATCAGTACTTTGGTATTCAGCCTTCTTTATAGCCCAATGCTCACATCTATGCATGACTACTGGAAAAACCATAGCTTTGACTAAATGTATCTTTACTGGCAAAGTGATGTCTCTGCTTTTTAATACACTGTCTAGGTTTATCATAGCTTTCCTTCCAAGGAGAAAGGTTCTGTTAATTTCATGACTTCAGTCACAAAAGGCAGTGATTTTGGAGTCCAAGAAAGAAAATCTGTCACTGTTTCACTTTCCCATCTATTTGTCACAAAGTGATGGAACCAGATGCCACGATCTTAGTTTTTTGAATGTTGAGTTTCAAGCCAGTTTCAAGCTCACCTTCCTCCTTTACCTGCATCAAGGGGCTCTTGAGTTCCTCTTCATTTTCTGCCATCAGAGTGGTATCATCTACATATCTGAGGTTGTTGATATGTCTCCCCAAAATCTTGATTCCAGCTTGTGTCATACAGCCTGGCATTTCACATGATGTACTCTGCAAAGAAGTTAAATAAGCAGAGTGATGGTATACAGCCTTGTTGTACTTATTTTCCAATTTTGAAACAGTCAGTTGTTCCATGTTCAGTTCTAACTGTTGCTTCTTGACCAATATACAGGTTTCTCAGGACATAGGTAACGTACTCTGGAATTCCCATCTCTTTAAGAATATGCCACAGTTTGTTGTGATCCACACAGTCAAAGCCTTTAGCATAGTCAATGAAGCAAAAATAGATACTTTTCTGGAATTCCCTTGCTTTCTCTATGATCCAGCAATGTGGGCAATCTGATCTCTTGTTCCTCTGCCTTTTCTAAATCTAGCTTGAACATCTGGAAGTTCACAGTTCACACCCTGCTGAAGCCTAGCTTGAAGGATTTTGAGCATAATCTTATTAGCATATAAAATGAGCACAATTGTACAGTAGTTTGAACATCCTTTGGCATTGCCCTTCTTTGGAGTTGGAATGAAAACTGCTCTTGTTCAGTCCTGTGACCACTGCTGAGTTTTCCAAATTTGCTGGCATACTGAGTGCAGGACTTTAACAGCATCATCTCTTAGGATTTTAAATAGCTCAGCTGGAATTGCATCACCTCCACTAGCTTAGTTCGTAGTAATGCTTGCTAAGGACCACTTGACGTCACACTCCAAGGTGTCTGGCTCTAGGTGAGTGACCACACTATCATGGTCATCCAGGTCATTCAGATCTTTTTTGTATGGGTCTTCTGTGTATTCTTGTCACCTCTTCTTAATCTCTTCTGCCTCTGTTAGGTCCTTACTGTTTCTGTCCTTTATCGTGCCCATTCTTACATGAAATGTTCCCTTGGTATTCTCCAAATTTCTTGAAGAGATCTCTAGTATTTCCTATTCTATAGTTTTTCTCTATTTATTTGCATTGTTCATTGAAGAAGGGCTTCTTAACTCTCACTATTCTCTTGAACTCTGCATTCAGCTGGGTATATCTTTCCCTTTCTCCTTTGCCTTCTGCTTCTGTTCTTTCCTCAGCTATTTTTAAGGCCTCCTCAGACAACCACTTTGCCTTCTTCCATATCTTTTTCTTGAGGATGATTTTGGTCACTACCTCCTGTACAATGTTACAATGAACCTCCCTCCATAATTTTTCAGGTACTCTGTCTATCAGATCTAATCCCTTGATTCTATTCATCACCTCCACTTGTATAAGGGATTTGATTTAGGTCATACATGAATGGCATAGTGGTTTTCCCTACTTTCTTCAATTTAAGCCTGAATTTTGCAGTAAGGAGCTCATGATCTGAGCCACAGACAGCTCATGGTCTTGTTTTTGCTGACTGTATAGAGCTTCTCCATCTTCAGCTGCAAAGAATATAATTAATCTGATTTTGGTATGGACCATCTAGTGATGTCCATGTATAGAGTCATCCCTTGTGTTGTTGGAAGAGGGTGTGTGTGCTATGTGTTACTATGTGTTGCTATGCCCAGTGTGTTCTCTTGGCAAAACTCTATTAGCCTTTGCCCAGCTTCATTTTGTACTCAAGGACAAACTTGCCTATTCCTCCAGGTATTTCTTGACTTCCTACTTTTGCATTACAATTCCTGATGATGAAAAGGACATCTTTTTGTTGTTAGTTCTAGAAGGTGTTGTAGGTCTTCACAGAACCAATCAATTTCAGCTGCTTCTGCATCAGTGGCTGGGGCACAGACTTGGATTACTATGACATTGAATGGTCTGCCCTGGAAACAAACTGAAATCATTCTATTATTTTTGAGATTGCATCCAAGTACTACATTTCATACTCTTTTGTTGACTATGAGGTCCACTCCATTTCTTCTAAGGGATTCTTTCCCATAGTAGTAGATATAACAGTCATCTGAATTAAATTCACCCATTTCCATCCATTATAGTTCGCTGATTCCTAATATGTCAGTGCTCACTCTTGCCATCTCCTGTTTGACTACATCCAACTTACCTTGATTCATGGGCCTAATATTCCAGGTTCCTATGCAATACTGTTCTTCACAGCATCAGACTTTTCTTTCACTACCAGACACCTCCACAGCTCAATATTGTTTCTGCTTGACTCAGCTACTTCATTCTTTCTGCAGCTATTCATAACTGCACTGTGTTCTTCCCCAGTAGTATACGTTCTTCCAACCCTGATAGCTCAGTTGGCAAAGAATCCGCCTGCAATGCAGGAGAGCCCAGTTCGACTCCTGGGTTGGGAAGATCCTCTGAAGAAGGAATAGGCTACTCACTCCAGTATTCTTGGTCTTCCCTTGTGGCTCAGCAGGCTAAGAATCTGCCTGCAATGTGGGAGACCTGGGTTTGATCCCTAGATTGTGAAGATCCCCTGGAGAAGGGAAAGGCTATCCGCTCCAGTATTGTGGCCTGGAGAATTCCATGGACAGTCCATGGGGTCACAAAGAGTCGGACACAACTGAGCGACTTTCACTCACTCATTCACTCACTCCAACCTAGGGGGCTCCTCTTTGGTGTTATATCCTTTTCATACTGCTCATAGGTTCTCATAGCAAGAATACTCGAGTGGTTTGCCATCCCCTCCTTCAGTGCACTACATTTTGTCAGAATTCTTCACTATGACCCACCTATCTTGGGTGGCTCTGCATAGCATGGCTCATAGCTTCATTGAGTTATACAAGCCCCTTCACCCCAACAAGGCAATGATCCATAAAGGGACATTTGCTATACTCATTGTGTAATATATAACTCTTTGAAATGTACAAGTGAATGTATGAAAGTCATAAATTGCCTAAGTACTTCAGTTTATTAGTTCTAATTATTAAGGCAAAATGAACATACTATTCCTTATATTTTAAAAATCCATTTATTAACCCATCATAAAATAAAATGCTTATTTCTACTTGCTGGCTTTTTTTTTTTTTTTTTTTTTGCCATGGCATATGGCTAGCAGGATCTTAGTTCCCCAACAGGAACTGAAGCCAGGCCATGCCAGTGAAAGTGCCAAACCCTAACTATTAGGCCACTAGGGAACTCCCTAGTTATTGGAGGAACTTTTTAAGAAGCACTTTCAAAGCGTGCTACAAATTCATTCAGTATATTAACAAAATCAAAGTTTATTCAAGCCATTTGAAAAATATTTATGAGCCCAAAACAGAAATAATTTTATGGTAGAATTATTTACATTTCATTCTTATTATAAATGAATACTTCATATTAATACAAACTGTAATCAAAAAAGATTTATAGTAAGAAGTAATAATTTTTCAATGAAATATGGTCCAAGCAGTAAAGAGGTCAAATTTGTTTTTTATCATTGATTAAAAGTCATCTATCAAAGCCTTGACTCTAGGCATAGAATGACTATTAGACAACGAGAATAATTTTCTTTTGTATGAATTATAGAACATCACTAAAGACCCATTTATATTCTGAGACCATACTTATATCCGAAGGATATGAGCAAGATGCTCCATCAAGGCAGGGATTTGTTTTGACTGCTACATCCTCAGCATCTAGCATAGTAGTTGATAGATTATAGATACGTAATAAATGTTTGTGAAACAAATTAATAAACATTTCCATAACATCAAAGGTATTCAAATTTGACAAATTACATCAAAAAAATCTATAAGCTATTATGCACACATGATATTGTAAGAATTTGATACAATGAAAGCTAACCACTTAATAACAGTGATCTCAATCAACACACAGCATTTCAGGAAACTATCGTGTCAATAGAATCTATAAACTACTTAATAAAATGTAAATTAAGCTTTAATATAGCATTAGTGTGACTTTCGTTTCTGAAGGAGAAAGAGACAGAGAGAACATCAGTTATATTAGAGGAAAATCCTTTGTTTACAGACAGGATATTTCAAAAACTCTTTGAATGTCTGAAAGGAGGAAGCTATACGATACATTTGGAAAAGTCGGGAAAAAATCATAATACAGTAACATACCAAAACCAGAGGAATATGTAAAAAATAATAACATACTCTGACCAAGTTGAATTTATCCCTGGAATCCACCTGTGTGAGTTCTTCACTAAGTGTCTTGTTGCGGGTCAGGGATCATGATAGGTGAGCAAAGCCAGCATTCAGGAAGAAGAGTTGGACATGGAGTAGGGAAAAGTAAGGGTGCCCGTCCATTTCCATTTGTTTTGCTTCTTACTGTCTCCTGTCACCTCTCCCTTCAGACAGTTATGGCTGTTGTTTTACTTCTGCCTTCCAAATTTTAACATGTATTTATTTGACCAACTCAAACCAAAGTCTTGTGGTTTCTGGGAAATGTAGCTCAATTTTCTCCATGTTGCCTTCAAAGCCAATTGAAACATGGAAGTAGGCAATGGTGACAACTGTGGAAGAGCAAAGAATGTCCTTATGTGGAATTGCGAGGACCCTGTCTTAGACGAACAATAAATAAAAAATAAAACAATAAGTAATAAGTAATAAAATAGAAATAACTATATAATAATAAGCAACAATTAGTTTAATTTTTCTCACCTTTTAAAAATTTATTTATTTTAATTGGAGGTGAATTACTTTACAATATTGTAGTGGGTTTTGCTGTACATTGACATGAATCAGCCATGGGTGTACATGTGTTCCCCATCTTGAATCCCCCTCCCTCCTCCCTCCCCATCCCATCCCTCTGGGTCATCCCAGTGCACCAGCCCTGAGCACCCTGTATCATGCATCAAACCTGGACTGGCGATCTGTTTCATGTATGATAATTTACAAGTTTCAATGCTATTCTCACAGATGATCCCACCCTCTCTTTCTCCTACAAAGTCCAAAAGACCATTCTATACATCTGTGTCTCTTTCACTGTCCCGCATATTGGGTTATCGTTACCATCTTTCTAAATTCCATATATATGTGTTAGTATACTGTATTGGCATTTTTCTTTCTTACTTCACTCTGTATAATAGGCTCCAGTTTCATCAATCAATATAATATAATCAATCTGATTTCAGTGTCGGAAAATTCTGAAAGAGATGGGAATAACAGACCATCTGACCTGAAACCTATATGCAAGTCAGGAAGCAACAGTTAGAACTGGACATGGAAAAACAGACTGGTTCCAAATAGGAAAAGGAGTACATCAAGGTTTATATTATCACTCTGCTTGTTTAATTTATATGCAGAGCACATCATGAGAAAAGATGAGCTGGAAGAAGCACAAGCTGGAATCAAGATTGCCGGGAGAAATATCAATAACCTCAGATATGCCGATGACACCACCCTTATGGCAGAAGGTGAAGAGGAACTAAAAAGCCTCTTGATGAAAGTGAAAGAAGAGAGTGAAAAGTTTGGCTTAAAGCTCAACATTCAGAAAACTAAGATTATGGCATCTGGTCCCATCACTTCATGGCAAATAGATGGGGAAACAGTGGAAGCACTGCCAGACTTTATTTTTGGGGGCTCCAAAATCACTGTAGATGGTGATTGCAGCCATGAAATTAAAAGACGCTTACTCCTTGGAAGGAAAGTTATGACCAACCTAGATAGCATATTAAAAAGCAGAGATATTACTTTGCTAACAAAGGTCCATCTAGTCAAGGCTATGGTTTTTTCAGTGGTCATGTATGGATGTGAGAGTTGGACTGTGAAGAAAGCTGAGCACCAAAGAATTGATGCTTTTGAACTGTGATGCTGGAGAAGACTTTTGTGAGTCCCTTGGACTGCAAGGAGATCCAATCTGTCCATTCGAAAGGAGACTGGTCCTGGGTGTTCATTGGAAGGACTGATGCTGAGGCTGAAACTCCAATACTTTGGCCACCTCATGAGAAGAGTTGACTCATTGGAAAAGACCCTGATGCTGGGAGGGATTGGGGGCAGGAGGAGAAGGGGATGACAGAGGATGAGATGCTTGGATGGCATCACTGACTCGATGCACATAAGTTTGGGTGAACTCTGGGAATTGGTGATGGACAGGGAAGCCTGGCATGCTGTGATTCATGGGGTCGCAAAGAGTCGGACACGACTGAGTGACTGAAGTGAACTGAACTGATGCATTTTGGTTTTTTTTCTGATTTCTTCTGTGATTTGTTGGTTATTCAGAAGCGTATTGTTTAGCCTCCATATGATGGAATTTTTAATAGTCATTTCACGTTCAGCTCATTCACTCAGTCGTGTCTAAGTCTTTACACCCAATGAACTACAGCATGCCAAGCCTCCCGGTTCATCGCCAACTCCCGGAGTCCACCCAAACCCATGTCCATTGAGCCAGTGATGCCATCCAACCATTTCATCCTCTGTTGTCCCCTTCTCCTCCTGCCCACAATCTTTCCCAGCATCAAGGTCTTTTCAAATGAGTCACGTCTTTGCATCAGGTGGCCAAAGTATTGGAGTTTCAGCTTCAACAATGGTCCTTACAATGAAAATCCAGGACTGATTTCCTTTAGGATGGACTGGTTTGATTTCCCTCAGTCCAAGGGACTTTCAAGAGTCTTCTCCAACACCACAGTTCAAAAGCATCAATTCTTCTGCATTCAGCTTTTTTTTATAGTCCAACTCTCACATCCATACTAGACCACTGGAAAAACCATAGCCTTGACTAGACGGACATTTGTTGAGAAAGTACTGTCTCTGCTTTTCAATATGCTGTCTAGGTTGGTCATAATCTTCCTTCCAAGGAGTCTTTTAATTTCATGGGTGCAATCACCATCTGCAGTGATTTTGGAGCCCAGAAAAATAAAGGCAGCCACTCTTTCCACTGTTTCCCCATCTATTTGACATGAAGTAATGGGACCAGATGCCATGATCTTAGTTTTCTGAACATTGAGTTTTAAGTCAATGTTTTCACTCTCCTTTTCCACTTTCATCAAGAGGCTCTTTAGCTCTTCTTCACTTTCTCCCATAGGGTGGTATCATCTGCATATCTGAAGTTATTGTTATTTCTCCCAGCAATCTTGATTCCAGCTTGTGCTGAAATCAGGCACAATGAATCAATGATCCATCGGATGTTGGCAATTTGATATCTAGTTCCTCTGCCTTTTCTAAAACCAGCTTGAACATCTGGAAGTTCGTGGCTAATGTATTGCTGAAGCCTGGCTTGGAGAATTTTAAGCATTACTTTACCAGTGTGTGAGATGAGTGCAACTGTGTGGTAGTTTGAGCATACTTTGGCATTGCCTTTCTTTGGGATTGGAATGAAAACTAACCTTTTCCAGTCCTGTGGCCACTGCTGAGTTTTCTATATTTGCTGGCATATTGAGTGCAGCACTTACACAGCATCATCTTTCAGGAATTGAAATAGCTCAACTGGAATTCCATCACCTCCATTAGCTCTATTCATAGTGATGCTTCCTAAGGACCATTTGACTTCACATTCCAGGATGTCTGGATCTAGGTCAGTGATCACACCATCTTGATTATCTGAATCGTGAAGATCTTTTTTGTACAGTTCTTCTGTGTATTCTTGCCACCTCTTCTTAATATCTTCTGCTTCTGTTAGGTCCCTACAATCCTGTCCTTTATTGAGCCCATCTTTGTATGAAATATTTCCTTGGTATCTCTATTCTTCTTGAAGAGATCTCTAGTCTTTCCCATTTTATTGTTTTCCTCTCTTTCTTTGCATTATTCACCGAGGAAAGCTTTCTTATCTCTCCTTGCTATTCTTTGAAACTCTACATTCAGATGCTTGTATCTTTCCTTTTCTCCTTTGCTTTTCACTTTTCTTTTCACAGCTATCTGTAAAGCCTCCTCTGATAGCCATTTTGCTTTTTAAAATTTCTTTTCCTTCGGGACTTTCTTGATTCCTATCTCCTGTACAATGTCACAAACCTCCATCCATAGTTCATCAGGCACTCTATCAGATCTAATCCCTTAAATCTATTTCGTACTTCCACTATATAGTCATAAGGGATTTATGTCATACCTGAATGGTCTAGTGGTTTTCTCCACTTTCTTCAATTTCAGTCTGAATTTGTCACCAAGGAGATCATGATCTGAGCCACAGTCAGCTCCCAGTCCTGTTTTTGCTGACTGTATAGAGTTTCTCCATCTTTGGCTGCAAAGGATATAATCTATCTGATTTCGGTGTTGGCCATCTGGTGATGTCCATGTGTAGAGTCTTGTGTTGTTGGAAGAGGGTGTTTGCTATTACCAGCATGTTCTCTTGACAGAACTCTATTAGCCTTTGCCCTGCTTCATTCTGTACTCCAAGACCAAATTTGCCTGTTAACCAGGTCTTTCTTGACTTCTTACTTTTCCATCCAGTCCCCTATAATGAAAAGGACATCTTTTGGGGGTGTTAGTTCTAGAACGTCTTGTAGGTCTTCATAGAACTGTTCAACTTAGTTTCTTCCACGTTACTGGTTGGGGTATAGACTTGGATTACCGTGATATTGAATGGTTTGCCTTGGAAATGAACAGAGATCATGTTGTCGTTTTTAAGATTGCATCCATGTACTGCATTTTGGACTCTTTTGTTGACTATATGATCCATTTCTAAAACCAGCTTTTATCCTGTAGTTGACATCTAATCTTTCTGCATTGTGGTCAGAAAAGATGCTTGGAATGATTTCAATTTTTTTGAATCTACCAAGGCTAGATTTATGGCCCAGGATGGGATCTATCCTGGAGAAAGTTCTGTGTACACTTGAGAAAAAGCAGAAATTCATTGTTTGGGGGTGAAAATATCAATTAGGTCTAACTGGTCCACTGTAACATTCAGCAATACATGAACCATGAAATTCCAGATGTTCAAGCTGGTTTTAGAAAAGGCAGAGGAACCAGAGATCAAATTGCCGACACCATGCTGGATCATGGAAAAAGCAAGAGAGTTCCAGAAAAACAGCTATTTCTGCTTTATTGACTATGCCAAAACCTTTGACTGTGTGGATCACAATAAACTGTGGAAAATTCTGAAAGAGATGGGAATACCAGACCACCTGGCCTGCCTCTTGAGAAACCTGTATGCAGGTCAGGAAGCAACAGGTGGAACTGGACATGGAACAACAGACTCGTTCCAAATAGGAAAAGGAGTACGTCAAGGCAGTATATTGTCACCCTGCTTATTTAACTTATATGCAGAGTACATCATGAGAAACACCAGGCTGGATGAGGCACAAGCTGGAATCAAGATTGCTGGGAAAAATATCAATAACCTCAGAAATGCAGATGATACCACCCTTACGACAGAAAGTGAAGAACTAAAGAGCCTCTTGATGAAAATGAAAGAGGAGAGTGAAAAAATTGGCTTAAAGCTCAATATTCAGAAAATGAAGATCATGGCATCTGGTCCCATCAGTTCATGGCAAATAGATGGGAAAATAGTGGAAACAGTGCTGACTTTATTTTTCTTGGCTCCAAAATTACTGCAGATGGTGATTGCAGCTATGAAATTAAAAGACTCTTACTCCTTTGAAGGAAAGTTATGACCAACTTAGACAGCATATTAAAAAGCAGAGACATTACTTTGTCATCAAAGGTCCATCTAGTCAAGGCTATGGTTTTTCCAGTAGTCATGTATGGATGTGAGAGTTGGACTATAAAGCAAGCTGAGTGAAGAATTGATGCTTTTGAACTGTGGTGTTGGAGAAGACTCTTGAAAGTCCCTTGGACTGCAAAGAGATCCAACCTTTAAGATCCTTCCATCTTAAAGGAAATTAGTCCTGGGTGTTCATTGGAAGGACTGATATTGAAGCTGAAACTCCAATACTTTGGCCACCTGTCCAAAGAGCTGACTCATTTGAAAGGACCCTGATGTTAAGAAAGATTGAAGGCAGGAGGAGAAGGGGACGACAGAGGATGAGATGGTTAGATAGCATCGCTGACTCAATGGACATGAGTTTGGGTAAAGTCCAGGAGTTGGTGATGGAGAGGGACGCCTGGCGTGCTGTAGTTCATGGGGTCGCAAAGAGTCAGACATGAAAAAAAAAAAAAGAGTCAGACATGACTGAGTGACTGAACTGAACTGGTCCATTGTATCATTTAAAGTTTGTGTTTCCTTAACTTTGTGTTTAGTTGATCTATCCATAGGTGTGAGTGGGGGTATTAAAGTTCCCACTATTATTGTGTTATTGTTAATTTCCCCTTTCATACGTGTTAGCATTTTCCTTACATATTATGGTGCTCCTGTGTTGGGTGCATATATATTTATAATTGTGATATTTTCTTCTTGGATTGATCCTTTGATCATTATGTAGTGTCCTTCTTCGTCTCTTTTCATGGCCTTTAAAGTCTATTTTATCTGATATGAATATTGCTACTCCTGCTTTCTTTTTGTCTCCATTTCCATGAAATATCTTCTTCCAGCCCTTCACTTTCAGTCTGTATGTGTCCCTTGTTTTGAGGTGGGTCTCTTATAGCAGCATATATAGGGGTCTTGTTTTTGTATCCATTCAGCCAGTCCTTGTCTTTTGATTGGGGCATTCAACCCATTTACATTTAAGGTAATTATTGATAAGTATGATATTATTGCCATTTACTTTGTTGTTTTGGTTTCGAGTTTATACACCCTTACTGTGTTTCCTTTCTAGAGAAGATCGTTTAGCGTTTGTTGAAGAGCTGGTTTGGTGGGGCTGAATTCTCTCAGCTTTTGCTTGTCTGTAAAGCTTTTGATTTCTCCTTCATATCTGAATGAGATCCTTGCTGGGTACAGTAATCTAGGTTGTAGTTTTTTCTCTTTCATCACTTTAAGTATGTCCTGCCATTCCCTTCTGGCCTGAAGAGTTTGTATTGAAAGATCAGCTGTTATCCTTATGGGAATCTCCTTGTGTGTTATCTATTGTTTTTCTCTTGCTGCTTTTAATATTTATTCTTTGTATTCGATCTTTGTTAATTTGATTAATATGTGTCTTGAGGTGTTTTGCCTTGGGTTTATCCTGTTTGGGACTCTCTGGGTTTCTTGGACTTGGGTGACTATTTCCTTCCCCATTTTGGGGAAGTTTTCAACTATTATCTCCTAAGTACTTTCTCATGGCCTTTCTTTTTGTCTTCTTCTGGGACTCCTATGATTCAAATGTTGGGGCATTTAACATTTTCACAGAGGTCCCTGAGGTTGTCCTCATTTCTTTCATTTTTTTTTTTCTTTTTTCCTCTCTGCTTCATTTATTTTTACCATTCTATCTTCTACCTCACTTATCCTATCTTCTGCCTCTGTTATTCCACTGATGATTCCCTCCAGTGTTTTTGATCTCAATTATTGCATTATTCATTATTAATTGACTCTTTTTTATTTCTTCTAGGTCCTTGTTAAACATTTCTTGCATGTTCTCAATCATTGTCTCCAGGCTAATTCTCTGTAACTCCATTTTGTTTTCAAGATTTTGGATCATTTTTACTATCACTATTCTGAATCCTTTTTCAGAAGACTCATTATCTCCACCTCTTTTGTTTGGTTTGGTGGACATTTATCATGTTCCTTTACCCACTGAGTATTTCTCTGCCTTTTCATCTTGTTTAGATTACTGTGTTTGGGGTGGCCTTTCTGTATTCTGGCAGTTTGTGGTTCCTCTTTATTGTGGAGGTTCCTCCCTATGGGTGGGATTGGATGAGTGGCTTGTCAAGGTTTCCTGGTTAGGGAAGCTTGTATCAGTGTTTTGGTGGGTGGAGCTGAATTTCTTCTCTCTAGAGTGTAATGATGTGTCCAGTAGTGAGTTTTGAAATGTCTATGGGTTTGGTGTGACTTTGGGCAGCCTGAATATTAAACCTCAGGGCTATGTTCCCTCATTGCTGGAGATGGACATGGTATATCTTGCTCTAGAACTTGTTGGCTCTTGGGTGATGCTTAATTCCAGTGTAGGTATGGAGGCTTTTGGATGGTCTCTTATCGATTAATGTTCCCTGGAGTCAGGAGTTCTCTGGTGTTCTCAGGTTTTGGGCTTAAGCCTCCTGCCTCTGGTTTTCAGTCTTATTCTGACAGTAGTTTACCATCCATACAGCACCAATGATAAAACATCTAGGTTAATGGTAAAAAGATTCTCCACAGTGAGGGATACCCAGAGAGGTTTACAGAGTTACATGGAGAAGAAAAGAGAGAGGAAGGAGATAGAGGTGGAGGAGAAAAGGGGGAATCAAAAGGAGAGAGACAGATCTAGGCAGTAATAAGTTCCCTAAGTGTTCTCCACAGCCTGCAACACACACAGAGATTCACAGAGTTGGGTAGAGAAGAAAAGGGGAGAGAGGAGATAGAGGTGACCTGGGGGAGAAAAAGGAGAGTCAAAAAGGGGAGAGAGTAATCAAGCCAGTAATCACACTCCTTAGTAAAAATGGGTACTGAAGATTAGATTCTTAAAGGTACAATATTGATAACAAATACCAAAAAGCAAAGATTAAAAATCTAGAGTAGAGGTTGGATTCTCAAAAATACAATATTAAAAAAAAACAAAACAAAATCACAAAAAGTATAAAAAATATATGTGAAGTTTGCTTTTAAAATAGGATCTTTTCTTGGCAAGGTAATAGTAGTTTATAAAAACGAAAATTAAAGGAATAATTCAGTTCAGTTCAGGCACTCAGTAGTGTCTGACTGTTTGCGACCCCATGAATCGCAGCACACCAGGCCTCCCTGTCCATCACCAACTCCCAGAGTCCTCCCAAACCTATGTCCATTGAGTCGGTGATGCCATCCAACCATCTTATCCTCTGTCGTCCCTTTCTCCTCCTGCCCTCAATCCTTCCCAGCATCAGGGTCTTTTCAGATGACTCAGCTCTTCGCATCAGGTGGCCAAAGTACTGGAGTTTCAGCTTCAACATCAGTCCTTCCAAAGAACACCCAGGACTGATCTCCTTTATGATGGACTGGTTGGATCTCCTTGCAGTCCAAGGGACTCTCAAGAGTCTTCTCCAACACCACAGTTCAAAAGCATCAATTCTTCTGTGCTCAGCTTTCTTATAGTCCAACTCCCACATCCATACTAGACCACTGGAAAAACCATAGCCTTGACTAGATGGACCTTTATGGACAAAGTGATCTCTCTGCTTTTTAATATGCTGTCTAAGAAAAGGGCATCTGGTCCCATCACTTCATTGGAAATAGATGGGGAAACAGTGGAAACAGTGTCAGAATTTATTTTTCTGGGCTCCAAAATCACTGCAGATGGTGATTGCAGCCAGGAAATTAAAAGAGGCTTTCTCCTTGGAAGAGAAGTTATGACCAACCTAGACAGCATATTAAAAAGCACAGATATTTCTTGGCCAACAAGGTCTGTCTAGTCAAAGCTATGGTTTTTCCAGTAGTCATGTATGGATGTGAGAGTTGGACTGTGAAGAAAGCTGAACGCTGAAGAATTGATGCTTTTGAACTGTGGTGTTGGAGAAGACTCTTGAGAGTCCCTTGGACTGTAACGAGATCCAACCAATCTATCCTAAAGGAAATCAGTCCTGAATATTCATTGGAAGGACTGATGCTGAAGCTGAAACTCCAATACTTTGGCCACATAATGCAAAGGATTGACTCATTTGAAAAGACCCTGATGCTGGGAAAGGTTGAAGGCAGGAGGAGAAGGGGACGACAGAGAATGAGATGGTTGGATGGCATCACCGACTAGATGGACATGAGTCTTAGTAAACTCCGGGAGTTGGTGATGGACAGGGAGGCCTGGCATGCTACAGTCCGTGGGGTCACAAAGAGTCGGACATAACTGAGTGACTGAACTGAACTGAATTGAACTGACCAATATTTTAAAATTCTGCTCTGAATCTGAGATTGATTCTTGAGACTGGTGGCTCAAAGAGTAAAGAGTCTGCCTGCAATGCTATTAAAATTAGTCTTTTAAAGTCTAGCTTTATTTACAGAAAAACATTGAATACAGAGGCAGGATTCAATTTAGTAAAATAAGGAATAAGGTTTAAAAATCAATTATTCTTGTATTTTTCATTTAAAAAGGAAGTAAAATTAGTTTCAGCAAGATACATATAAAAATGAACCTTTTAAAATACTTGAGTATATTACTTAAAGTTCTTATGAAGAATTTTCTTGGATTATTATTTAAAAATTATGTCAGAGATAACTTATATGTGATACAAGCTATAAGTGGAAACTGAGGTCAATCTTAGAAGAGATTTTCAAATACAAATTTTGATTTTTCAAAAAAAAATGATCTTGAAGTTATTTTTGTTTACTATAAGTGCTACTGGCAAAGCTGCTTTTTGCAGGAGTTTTAGGGACTATTTAAACATCCATGAATCAATAAATTAATTAACAAGAACTAATGATCCATAATTCATTCAGTGAAGATTTACTTATGTGTATTCAATCTGTAATCAGAAGATATGTACCTGAACATTAGCATCATTTTTACTAATCACATGCCAGTTTTTTTCTTTTTATGTAAACTTGTAAGGTATGGAGAAAAACACCCCAGGGTATTTTGAAGATCTAAATACAGATAATATATGTAAATTGTCTAGCATAGAACATAGCAAATAATAGCTAATCAACCCTATAAGCTGTCCTTCCCAGTTTTCTTAACTGTAAAATTATGATATTAATTTATATCTCTCAGAGTAGCCATGGGAAATAAAAATGAAGTACGTATAGCAATGTATAAGCACCTATCAAAATGCCTGGCACATGGTAGAAGCTCAGTCATTCTTCCATTAGCTCCTGATTTCCTATCATTTCATTTTCACATCAACATATTTGCTAAGTATCTACTTATGGGCAGTGGATCCTGAGCAATGAAGGTAAACAAGACAAATGTGATCCATGCCCTCACAGAATTTATAATCTTGTGCTGGAGGAAAGACAAATTAGTCATTTAATTACAATTAGATGGTAAGAAAGCCTTCATAACCAAAAATATGTGTTAGCCTCTAAGTCATGTCTGACTCTGCAATCCCATGGGCTGTGGCCCACCAGGCTCCTCTGTCTATGAAATTCCCCAGGAAAGAATACTGGAGTGGGTAGCTATTCCCTTCTCCAGGGGATCTTCCCAATCCAGGAACAGAACCCAGGTCTCCCACACTGCAACAGTTTCTTTACCATCTGAGCCACCAGGGAAACTTACAACCAGCTTTTAAGTCTGCCAACTCAGCACTAGGCACTGGGAATACAGAGGTTATATGTGCTTGCATTCATTTGCTTTGAGAAATTATTTAGGGAAGCCTGTCTACAGCATGATCACAGGTATGTCAATGAGGTCCTGACCATCCCTCAGTCTCATCTGTCATTTGGGTTCTATTGTTTCTCTGTAGTTTTCATCCTTCTTCACTCAGCAAGTGATTAATATCTGTCAATGACTGTTTTGTTGTCACAACATCCACATTCCTAAAATGTGAGTGGTAAATGGTTGTTTACTACAGTTCAAGTAGAGGGTAGCATCCGCATTGCTGACAACAGAACGTGACCCAGGGAAGAGGAAATGCGAATAAACTCTTCACCTTGTTACTGTCACAGAAAATCTCTTGCAGGTTCATGCAGGTGTAAAGCAGCTATTTACTTGAAATGATTTTTAGATCACTGGGTTCAAGCTTACCGCCTGTGCAAAGTTCTCCTATGGCTTACCTTGGAGTGCCTCTTCCCTTCCTACATTATCTACTTGCCATCAGTAAATTCATTTCTTCAGGTTCAATTAAATATGGCAAATATTTATTGAGTGCCTATTTTGTGCATATCCTCAGGAATGTAACATTTCAAATATTCTTTGTGTGACAGCAAAGTTCTTAGCCCTCCAAGAAGTAGGGAAAACCTATTATAGATGCTGAAGGAGAGACCGTGAGCAGAGGTTCAGCAGTGTCAGGACGCTAAAGCAAGGAAGGTGCATTAAGCTGACAAGATAAACCTGGCATGGATGGACATGACTGAGTGTTGAGCAGTATTCTTCTTTTGCACTTATTCTAGTTCCTATCCTCAAAACAAGAAGTATTAAAACATCACAAAAGAACCTCTTGAGAACTGTATAAGATACCAACCAAGGAAATGCCTGACCTCCCAGTGATTTAACACTTGGCCATGTTGTTATCGCTCAGTTTTCCTTATGGAACACCATGGCCCCCCTCACCTCATTCACTACTCTAATATGTAGTCTAAACATATCACTTGGGAGCATTCCTCCCTTGTCATGGTATATCCCTAACACTGGATATGCCAGTCACAAAGACCTGACACCCTGGCCACACAGATTGGTTCAGAGGGTGAGCACAAAGCCTGAACCAATATAACCAGAGCCTCTTGTCTTGCTTGTTTAAGCTGAGGTACGTGATAAGCAGCTCTTTTTTCTCAGGTGGTGATGTTGAAAAGATATGAGTCTGAACTGTCAGCAGCCAAAATTCCTGGCTTGTAGAGAAAGTCCATCTGAAAGATGGATACTAACATGATAAGAGAAACAAAAGCAAGAAACAAAGTGTGATTCCTGCTCATCCTGGGGTCCCCTACACCTAACCTTATTACAATTTCTAATACAGTAATAAACTTGGTTTGTTCAAGGAACTGAAATCAAGTGAATGAGGAGACAGTGAAAGCAGATGAGTTGAAGATCTCAACAACAATGAAATTTTGGTGTCTGTTAATATAACTCCATGCTGCTGCTAAGTCGCTTCAGTCGTGTCCGACTCTGTGCGACTCCATAGACGGCAGCCCACCAGGTTCCTCCATCCCTGGGATTCTCCAGGCAAGAATACTGGAGTGGGTTGCCATTTCCTTCTCCAAAGCATGAAAGTGAAAAGTGAAAGTGAAGTCGCTCAGTCGTGTCCGACTCTTTGCGATCCCATGGACTGCAGCTTACCAGGTTCCTCCATCCATGGGATTTTCCAGGCAAGAGTACTGGAGTGGGGTGCCATTGCCTTCTCCGAATATAACTCCATAGTTAAATATTAAAATCATCTAGAAGGTTGATAGAAACACTATGGGTTTACACTTATAGTAATGTTGATTTGGCAGTTCAAGTCAACCTTCCCTCTTGTAATCAATGTTCCTCTGGAGAGTCTAGCAGTGTAGTAACACGAGAAAACAAATAAAACTCATCAAGATTAGAAAATAAGTAAAACTCTCCTTGTTTGCAAATGATATGATCATCTATGCAGAAAATCCAACCTCTTCTGCAAAAGCTATAAAACTAATATGTGATTTTATCAAGGCTGCATTACACAACAATTTATTTTTAAAAATCCATTACTTCTGTGTGTGTTCAGTTGCCAAGTCATATCAAACTCTTTGAGACACCATGGACTGGCACGCCAGGTTTCCCTGTCCCTCCCAGAGTTTGCCCAAATTCCTGTCCATTAAGTCAGTGATGCTATCTAACCATCTCATCCTCTGCCAGCCCGTTCTCCTTTTGCCTTCAGTCTTTCCCAGCATCAGGGTCTTTTCCAACAAGTTGGCTCTTTGCATCAGGTGGTCACAGTATTGGAGCTTCAGTTTCAGCATCAGTCCTTCCCATGAGTATTCAGGACTGCTTTCCTTTAGGATTGACTGGCTTGATATTCTTGCTGTCCAGGAGACTCTCGAGAGTCTTCTCCAGCACCACAGTTCGAAAGCATCAATTCTTCAGCATTCTGCCTTCTTTGTGGTCCAACTCTCACATTCATAGAGGACTACTGTAAAGACCATAGCCTTGACTATATGGCCCTTTGTTGTCAAAGTGATGTCTTTGCTTTTTAATACACTGTCTAGGTTTGTCATAGTTTTTCTGCCAAGAGCAATCATCTTCTAATTCCATGGCTGCAATCACTATCTGCAGTGATTTTAGAGCCTAAGAAGAAGAAATCTGTCACTACTTTCATCTTTTCCCCTTCTATTTGCTATGAAGTAATGGGACCAGATGTCATGATCTTAGTTTTGTTAATACTGAGTTTTAAGCCAGCTTTTTCACTCTCTTCTTTCAGCCTCATCAAGAGTCTCTTCAGTTCCCCTTGGCTTTCTGTCATTAGCATGGTATCATCTGCATATCTGAGGTTGTTGATATTTCTCCCAGATCTTGATTCTAACTTGTAATTCATCCAGCCTGGCATTTCACATGATGTGCTCTGCATATAAGTTAAATAAACACGGTGACAATAAACAGCCTTGTCATACCCCTTTCTCAATTTTGAACCAGTCAGTTGTTCCACATAAGGTTCTAACTGATGCTGTTTGACCCACACACAGGTTTCTCAAGAGACAGGTTAAGATGGTCTGGTGTTCCCATCTTTTTAAGAGTTTTCCACAGTTTGTTGTGATCCACACTCTCAAAGGCTTTAGCATAGTCAATGAAGCAGAAGTAGATAGTTTTTTCTGGAATGCCCTTGCTTTCTCTGTGATCCAGTGAATGCTGGCAATTTGATCTTTGGTTCCTCTCATTTTCTAAAACCAACTTGAACATCTGGAAGCTCTTGGTTCATGTACTGCTGAAGCCTAGCTTGGAGAATTTTGAGTATAACCTTACTAGCACGGGAGAGGAATGCATTTTTTAGTACTGCCCTTCTTGAGAACTGGGATGAAGACTGACCTTTTCCAGTCCTGCGGCCACTGCTGGGTTTTCCACATTTGCTGACATTTTGAATGCAGCAGTTTAATAGCATCATCTTTTAGGATTTTAAATAGCTCTGCTGGAATTCCATCCTCTCCACTAACTTTATTGGCAGCAGTGCTTCCTAAGGCCCACTTGACTTCACACTCCAGAATGTCTGGCTCTAAGTGAGTGATCACACCATCATGGTAATCTGAGTCATTAAGATCTCTTTTGTACAGTTCTTCTGAGTATTCTTTCCATCTCTTCTTGATCTATTCTGCTCCTATTAGGTCTTTACTATTTCTTTACTATGTCCTTTACTGTGCATATCTTTGCCTGAAATATTCCTTTGATAACTCTAATTTTCTTGAAGAGATCTCGTGTTTCCCTTTCTGTTGGTTTCCTCTATTTCTTTGCATTGTTCATTGAAGAAGGCCTTCTTGTCTCTCCTTGTTTACTTCTATACACTAGCAAAACATCTGAAAAAGTGCCATTTATAATAATACTCTGGAGGAAGTAATGGTAACCCACTCCAGTATTCTTGACTGGAGAATCCCATGGACAGAGGAACCTCGCCGGCTATAGTCCAAGGGTCACAAAGTGTTGGACATGACGGAGTGACTAAGCACATGCACTGTATAGAGATAATATGACAATAATTGTAAAAAAAAAAAAAAAAAACTTGTATACTGAAAACTACAAAATATACTGAGAGAAGTTCAGTTCAGTTCAGTTCAGTCGCTCAGTCATGTCCGACTCTTTGCAACCCCATGAATCGCAGCACGCCAGGCCTCCCTGTCCATCACCATCTCCCGGAGTTCACTCAGACTCATGTCCATCGAGCCCGTGATGCCATCCAGGCATCTCATCCTCTGTCGTCCCCTTCTCCTCCTGCCCCCAATCCCTCCCAGCATCACAGTCTTTTCCAATGAGTCAACTCTTCACATGAGGTAGCCAAAGTACTGGAGCTTCAGCTTTAGCATCATTCCTTCCAAAGAATCCCAGGGTTGATCTCCCTCAGAATGGACTGGTTGGATCTCCTTGCAGTCCAAGGAACTCTCAAGAGTCTTCTCCAACACCACAGTTCAAAAGCGTCAATTCTTCAGTGCTCAGCCTTCTTCACAGTCCAACTCTCACATCCATACATGACCACAGGAAAAACCGTAGCCTTGACTAGACAGACCTTAGTCGGCAAAGTAATGTCTCTGCTCTTGGATATACTATCTAGGTTGGTCATAACTTTTCTTCCAAGCAGTAAGCGTCTTTTAATTTCATGGCTGCAATCACCATCTGCAGTGATTTTGGAGCCCAAAAAATAAAGCCTGACACTGTTTCCACTTTTTCCCCATCTATTTCCCATGAAGTAATGGGACCAGATGCCATGATCTTCGTTTTCTGAATGTTGAGCTTTAAGCCAACTTTTTCGCTCTCCTCTTTCACTTTCATCATGAGGCCTTTTAGCTCCTCTTCACTTTCTGCCAGAAGTTAGATGACCTAAATAAAATTGAGCAATAAATAATATTTATGTACCAGAAGACTCAATATTGTTAAGATGATAATTTTCTCAAAACTTATCTACAAGTTTAACAAGATCTCACTAGATTTTTTGGTAGAAAGTGAAAAGAAAATTCTAAAACTTGGAAATTGAAAGAAACCAGAATAATAAAAAATTTTTCTCTGAAAAGGAAGAACAAAGTTGGGGACTCACATTGTCTGATTTCAAGACTTACTATAAAATAGCAGAAGACTGAAAACTATAAGACATTGATGAAATTGAAGAAGACACAAATAAATGGAAAAATATTCCATACTCATGGATTGGAAGAAATGATTTAAATTTTTGTACTCAAAGCAATACAACTAAGCCCGTGTGCCACAGCTACTGAGCTTGAGCTCTAGAGCCCATGAGCAGCAACTACCAAAGCTCTCATGCCCTGGACCCTGTGCTCCACAACAAGAGAAGCCACCACAATGAGAAGTCTGAGGACGGCAACTAGAGTAGTCCGTGCTCCCCACAGTTAGAGAAAGTCCCTGCACAGCAATAAAGACTGCCTAAATAAATACATTTAAACTAAATTAATAAATTAATATGTGGAATTAAGATATATGAGAAGGATAATATAAATGAGAAAGAAGGATTGGAATTCAAGTTTACTAAGGTCCTTGTTTAATCTGAAAAGAAAAGATAATTTGATTAACTTTGAACTTTGTTAAGACAAATATTCATATTAAAATTTTTAGGGGAAACAGTAAACAAATAGAAATACAGCATATAACTTCCAAACTATCAGAGGAGAAAAAATGGCAAGAGAACTACCTCATGATCATGAGACCAGCCAGTTAGCTCAGCTAGTTAAAGCCCACCACAAGAAAGACTTCTGCAGAGTTTATCTCTATACAGAACAATTAGTATTACACAAAGAACATTTTGTTTTATGGTTGGAGACTTTGGACCTTAGCTTTAGGTAAAAGATCTGTTTAGCATGTGTATTACTGGAGTAGATAACAGAAAATGTGTTACTTCCAGCATGAATGTATCAGTAACATTTCAAAAATAACTCGTCATATGACTTCCCAGTGGTGAGTTCTCTTCATATACCAAGGGCCATGCCTGACTTCTTAGCTTTATTGTACAGGATAGACTTGTGGTACTGAACACCCTGTTTAATATTCTAAATAATAATGCTTTCTATTCAAATAGTATTTTGTATATATGGGCTTCCCTTGTGGCTCAGCTGGTAAAGAATCTGCCTAAATGCGGGAGACCTGGGTTCAACCCCTGGGTTGGGAAGATCCCCTGGAGAAGGGAAAGGCTACCCAGTCCAATATTCGAGCCTGGAGAATTCCATGGACTGTATAGCCCATGGGGTCGCAAAGAGTCGGACACAACTGAGCAATTTTCACTTTCACTTTCTTTTGTATATACAAACAGTACTTACATTCTCATTTAATTACCACGGGAATTCTTAAAGGTAGATATCAATTTATGTTATAAATGAGGAGCTAGAGGTTATACAAGTTGACACAGTTTGTACAAAGTAAATTAGTAGCATATACAAACCTCAAACTCTGGTCTCCTGGCTGTCTATAGACTACTTCAAAAAACACTCCCAAGTTGCTACTTTACTAAATTTCTTTCTCCAAAAGAAGTTTAATCATAATAAACTACAAAATGTTTAATTTTCAAAATGTTTATTTCGCTATACTATAAATTGTCTTCCTAACCCATTATGCCAATAATGTTTTAGTGTATATATCTATGTGTGTATGTGAACATATATCAAACTACCAAAATGAGTTATTTCAGAGAAGTAGCAAATATTGATTCCTGATAGATAACTAAGAAGAGTTAATCTAATACTGTATCCCTTCCTTGGTTTACCTCTTCTTTCAAATTTTTTAAACTATTTCTCACATTACCCATAAGTTTGTTTAGCAAACATAACATCAACAAAAAATTCTTTCCTGGGTATTAAGGGATGAATGATTAAAATACAAGCCAATTATAGCTTCTAAGAAATAGTTTACTGTTTATTAACAGGGTTTCTCGAGTATTTTTAATGAAAAGATACTACTAAAATCAAATATTCATTAATTGGTATTTAAATTAAGTGATATTGATTTTATTGAAATTTTAGAAATAGTTTTCAAACATCTACTGATTTAGAAAATATCACAAATCAAGTAAATTGATATTCTGTTAAATAGTTCTTTATGAATATTATATTTTGAATGGATATTTACACTTGTGTAATTTTTTAATATCATGCATTGATGATTTGGAAAATACTGATTCACTGAGTTATGCAAATCTTCTAAATGTTGACACATTTCATTACACAATAGCAAAAACTCACATCAATTGATACCACCTACTACCAACCTTATGAGAAAAGTTTTTATCAAGTTTACAATATTTCCAAATTCTAATTTTTAAAAGCTCAAATTTTATCATTGTCAACAAATAGTTAGTTGTCTTCACTTACATGACATTTTTGGGAAAATATTTGCCAAATATCTATGTCTAAATAACCATATTTTGTCAATAATGCTTTCAAGTAAAACATGGCACTTATGACAAATGTGGCTAGTTCAGCTTATACCTTTTGTCCAAGTGGTTTTCCTTATTTGTGCTAAGGTCTTAGCAGTATTATCTTCTGCAACTTTTGCATCATCATCATCAATTGTCAACAAATTTAAATTTAAAAAACACAAATACTGTAACTTCTTAGTATAATCATCAAAATAGTTTTTGGCCTTTTAGATCTTCTGAAAGAGTCTTGGAGACCTTTAGAGGTCTGCAAACCACACTTTGAAGACCATGGCTCAGATCAACCTAGAATTATCCTTGAGCTTGAGATAGGGATAGCCTTCATTCAAGTCACATTAAAGTTGAAAACACCTGGAAAAAATTGAAATTCTATCAGCAAGGAGGAGAGGGTAAGTGGACACTGAAGAAACTTATAGAGTATTCTACAGCAATGTAGTAGTTAACACTTGGCTGAGATAGTGTTAAGTTCAAAAATCACAGTAATAAATTGCATAATGATCAGAGTCTCTAAATTGAAATAATATTCAACAATGTAGGAAGAACAAGAGAAAATCAATCAAGATAAGTACTAGTGTCCAGGATGCCAAGTAGATTGGAAGCACCTTGAAGAAGATAATGATTATAGCTTAATACACTAGCAGAGTGCCTGATACATGGCAAGTGTCCATTACGTTTGTTGAAAAAATGAACAGATTTGTAAAATAAAATAATGAAGAGAATAGTCATGAATGCAGAGCATGAATGTTGGTAGCAAATAAAAAAACATTCCAGAAGTGATGGTATAAAACAAGCAAAAAAAAAAAGGAAGGGCCAATAAAATTTTAAGGCAGCATCTACAAGGAGACTAAGCTAACAATTCACTGTATCCATCAGTTTAAAGTTTATGTAACAGTTGGTAAAATCTAGTATAATCTCTACAGGAATTAACTGTGACATCTAAGAACGATCGGACAGTAGCATGAGTGGGTGCGGTTCAAACACCTCTGAATCTGTGCAACATACCCATAGGAGAACTCTTAACATTTCTTTCTTCATACATCATACTACAAAGAATAGCATTTGCTTTTAATTCATTTTATGTAATTCTTTGAAAGGTAGTATATATAAAAAATAACTTGCTATTATCTCAACATTTCTGTGAGGCATCCAGACAAATATCTTTCAGGAGAAGAGGCAACAGGGAAAGAATAAAGAAATAAGTTTTAATAAAGATCATCAAAAGAAACTTAGAGATTAAGTTTTTGAAATTTTTATGACAATATGATTTTTTACCTCTGTTGACCATTTCCATTTCAAATACAGTTTAAGAATTGCTTATTGAAAGGTTTTCTGTCCTTAAAATAATCAAAAAGTGAATAAATTCTGAAAGACTTGTACTTAATTCTAAGTTTTCATGGCAAAAGTCTTTTGAAAATTCCATTATTCAACCTAAAATTGAAAAAAAGATAAAAGTTCTATTGATTTATAGCAAATAATCATAGTGGTCCCCATTCTTTTTACTCTCATACTGTCAAGTACTAGTCTGTAATAGAAACAAAAAGAAGCTGCTTTCAAAATAATTTTCTAGGCTGATACTCATTGATTCATCCTTTGAGAAGTTGTGTATGTTACATATACTTAAAAAACATAGATTCTGAAAGTGGATGACCTGAGCTCAAATCTCAAATTTGCAAGTTCTTTAAAGGCAGTGCCTGTGTTTTACTCATTTCTTTACTCTTTAAAGAGCAGGAAGAACACTGATTAGCCACTATGGAAAACAGTGTAGAGATTCCTCAAAAGTTTAAAAAAAAAATAGAACTACCACATGATCTAATAATTCCAGTCCTGGGTATTTATTCAAAGAAAGGAAAATCATGAAATAGAAAAGATATATGCATCCCTATGTTCATTATTGTATCATTTACAATAGCCAAGATACAGGAGCAATTTAAAGGCCCACGAACAGATGAATAGATAAAGATGTGGTATATATATAATGGACTATTACTCAACTGTTAAAAAAAAAATGAAATCTTGCCATTTGTGACAGTACGGACAGACCAACAGGGCGTTATGCTAAGTGAAATAAGCCAAATGCTGTATGGTTTCATTTATAAGTAAAACATAAAGAATACAACAAACTAGCAAATACAACAAAAAAGAAACAGACTCACTGATATACAGAACTAGTGGTCACTGGTGGAAAGAAGGAAGAAGGGCCAGGCAAGATAATGGTAGGGGACTAAGAGTTACAAACTACAAAATGTATAAAATAAGCTACAAGGGTATATTGTACAACACAGGGAATATAGCCAATATTTTATAAGTATAATATAATCTTTAAAAACTGTGAATCATTTTGTTGTGCACCTGAAACTTATATTTTATACCAGTAAGTGAGCAAGTAAGTGAAAGTGGCTTAGTCGTGTCCGACTCTTTGCGACTCCATGGACTATACAGTCCATGGACTTCTCCAGGCCCGAATACTGGAGTGGGTAGCCCTTCCCTTCTCCAGGGGATCTTCCCAACCCAGGGATCAAACCCAGGTCTCCTGCATTGCAGGCAGATTCTTTCCTAGTTGAGCCACAAGGAAAGCCCAAATACTTTACACCAACTACACCTCATTTTTTTAAACTGTTTATTTAATTGGCTGCATCAGGTCTCAGTTGTGGCATGCAGGATCTTTTCTTGCTGCACACAGACTCTCCAGCTGTGGCACAGGCTGCAGAGCACACGAGCTTCAGTAGTTGCAGCGTGCAGGCTTAGTTGTTCTGTGGCATGTGGGATCTTAGTTACCTGACAAGCCGATCTAACTTGTGTCCTTGCATTGAACGTGGATCTTAACCACTGGACCACCAGGGAAGTTCCTTTACCTCACTTTTTAAAAAGAATCACATGACTGTTAAATGACCAAGGCAAGGGTCAGGTTTAGATTCATCTGACTCTAAAGCCAGCTCACAATGCTATGTACACAACCATTTCAAGCTAACAGAATATTGGCGGATTTGTGTTCAACCCAAAAAAGAAATGTAATTGAAGCATATTAACTGTCCAAGTTACACAAGGATTTAAAGCATTCAGTGCTATTTGAAAACAGAAATACCCAAGTAGTCATCACAGAAAGTAGGGGGGGAAACCCACTTCCCTCTTGACACATAGCTGTTTCCAACCAGTGTGCTTATATGACTTCCATCATCATCAAATAGGTATTTTACAGTCCTGGGTTCTGTTTACAGAAAAGTGCTCTGTGAAAGCATGAGGAACTGAAACGCAAAGCACCAGGAAATAACAGATGAAAAAGTCTCGTTTAGAAAATGAAACAAAAATAAATAAAAGAATTAGAGTAGGAGTGGCAGTGAATTAGGATTTTGATAATTCACTGCCACTTCTGCTCTAGTTCCTTTATTCATCTTTGCTTTGTTTTTTAAACATGGCTTTTTCATCTGTTATTTCCTGGTGCTTTGCATTTCAGTTCCTCAGTTTTTCACACACCACTCTTCTGTAAACAGATGCCAGCACTGTAAAATACCTAAAACTATTTGATGATGATGACAATGAAGACAATGAATGACCACCATGATGAGGATGATGACTAACTACATAACCTAAAAGAATTCCTCAATTCAATGAGTACTTAACACCTTAGCTGTCTTAGAAAGTACAATAAATGCCCAGTATAATCCCTGTTACTACTTAACAATTGAAGAATTCTTTAGAATGAGGAAGTTCATCAAGATATTTTATAATACTTTTATGCAAATTTGGGGCTACAGTCAAATCTCTGAGTAATACAGATACATACTCTCCTTACATTTCCAATAAGTTTATTGTAACATGGGCAAAAATGGTGCTCTGTCTGACTGTCATTCTGTTCCTAACTTTGCATCTCCTGCCTGGAATGAAAAGTTCAAAGGTAAATTTGATTAACAATGGATATGAAGGCATTGTCATTGCAATTAACCCTAGTGTGCCAGAAGATGAAAAACTCATTCAAAACATAAAGGTAAGAGAAAAGCTTATTATCCACTTATTTTTATTTTGTTAAGTACTCCAACTCATGTTGCCTAGGCAGATACGCACGTTCACATAGAGTTATAACTTTCCAAAATTCCTTTGATAATATTCATCATTTATTTAGCATGTATCTAAACTGTCAAGGTTAATATCTGCTTAGTTTAAGTATTATGTATCATATATTAATAGCTTTAGTCACTTCCTTAATGAATTATTAAAAGGCCAAACTACTAATATTTTCAACTCATTAAGCTAAGAGAAAGATCTTCAAGCTTCTAGAGAATAATTTTGAAACTTTATGGTTACTTTTATTATGTTTAAAAAACTAACCTTATTTAAAGCCCTTGAGGTTCATTATCTTATACATTTTTTTTCAATTTTTTCAGTCTTCACATTTGTTTAGCTCTGAAAATTTTGAAATTCTTAGGTATCTGATCATAAAGAAAATATTATATTTTTGAAGACTTATTTCCTAATTTCTTTGGGTTAATCAGTACAATATTCTAAATATAGTACTCTTAATATATACTATTTTCTTTGTATCTCAATATCCCATTAAGGGGGTCAACAATGCATGCATGCATGCTCACTCAGTTCAGTCGTATCTGACTTTTTGTGACCCCATGGACTGTAGCCCACCAGGCTCTTCTGTCCACGGGATTCTCCAGGCAAGAACACTGGAGTGAGTTGCCATGACCTCCTCCAGGGGATGTTCCCAACCCAGGGATCAAACCCACATCCCTTATGTCTCCTGCACTGGCACACAGGTTATCACCAGCACTACCTGGAAAGCCCACACAATATAGATTATTAATTACCCTTGCTGTATAAATTGAGAGAAGTTAAGTGATTTGCACAGTCATACATTAAGTAGCAAAACTAGAACTTGAAGCCAATGACTTACGTATTCTTAGAAAATTATTGCCTGGTAAAACTTTGCTTTTTATGAACACATTCCATATGAGAAGATAACTCAAAATAAATCTAGCAAATGGTTTTTTCAATTAACAACAGCATAAAATCAACCAAACTTTAAACTCCCAACCCAGTTTTAAGCACCTCTGTCCAATTCAAGAAGCAACTTGCTAACAGACTCCCAGTCTTAATCACCTTTATATCTCACCTAGCATCCTTACTCCCTGCTCTCCAGCTCATGTTGAATGCAGACCTGTAAAAATTAAAGAACTGATTTCTAGGTATATAAAAATGAGAGTTTACGAACTAGATAGACATGGTAAAATGTAACCTACTTTTCCGTTAGTCTGCCAAAATATTTGCGGAGATGGGCTTAGATCAGCTTCTTCTGGCTTGTTTGCACGCTTTCACATTCATTTCATTGTGAAACTGCTACTACAAGGTACTTTTAATTTTGTCAGGAAATGGTAAATGAAGCTTCTACTTACCTGTTTCATGCCACCAAACGAAGAGTTTATTTCAGGAATGTAAGCATTTTAATTCCAATGACGTGGAAGTCAAAATCTGAGTACTTAATGCCAAAACAAGAATCATATGACCAGGTAGGGTATTTTATCTAGCTCCTAAATTGTTTATTCTTGCTGTGACTTTTAGAAATTAATGCTCATAATTTTGAGTAATTACTAATGACTATTTAGTATTTAATTTAGTAATATTAATGTTCTAAATTTAGATGAAAATTTCCTTGTTTCTATTGCTCATGAGATCTGTTTTGGTTTGTTTATTCTGCCTTTTAGGCAGATGTCATAGTTGCTAATCCTTACCTAAAATATGGAGATGATCCCTATACACTTCAATATGGAAGATGTGGAGAAAAAGGACAATATATACATTTTACTCCAAACTTCTTGCTGACTAATAATTTGCCTATCTATGGGTCCCGAGGTAAGGATATCTATTTCATACTTCTGTTTTTATTTCCACTGGAAACAAATATAACACTGTGATTGATGGTATTTTTTAAATTTGTAAAGGAAAAAATAAGTATTAATTACTATTTTTGTTTGGAAAGTAACTAGTTATGTTCAACCTAACTACATTTCTTTTGGTATGTGTGTTTAATAATAAAGTTAGCCATTTACTGATGCTAACTGATTTACCTTCTTTGGTCTAATGAAAGTTGTCAATTTCTAGATTTCCTTGACTCAGTTAGATTGATGATGTGGGGAAGGGAGACTTAAAATATAAGAAAACTGTATTTATATACAAGTTTCCCTCATTATTCAAAAGAAGTGTTCCTATGAAAATTTCATAAGTCAGAATGATATACAAGAAGCAATTACCTTAGGACACATCTTGTTAACAGATACACAAAATATGTTGAGATAAATCACAGATGCTCACAGACACATTTCAAATCTATGAGGCTTGATACCAAGCACAGGTGCTAGGGAAGGAGCTTGGCGGTGCCACTCTTCCTGCTCTGGGTGTGTGCTGTCTGTAAAACAGTTGGCTGCAAAACAAATGCCTAATGCTATCTTTGCTTTTCGCCTTTTTTCATAAAAGCAAAATCCTATTCAAATTTCTGTTAGTGAAAACAGGTACTAAGGTGGGTCTTTCATAAAAATGAAGTGGTGCATAATGAATTTTCAAAAACCAGGGATACTTCTGTCGTAAATATAAATTTTAAAGCTGCAATATTCTCTCATAGGCAGAGTATTTGTCCATGAGTGGGCCCACCTCCGATGGGGAATATTTGATGAGAATAACGGGGACCAGCCATTCTATATCTCCAGAAGGAACACTATTGAAGCAACAAGGTATCATTCTATTGAATAAATGTTTTCAAATGTTTTCACTTATGAATTTTTAATTTTCTATAATAGGCAAACAAAGACTATCTTTGTGGTCGAGTGCTCACACAGTTAATTGCAATATTCAACCTGCCCCATTATATATCTAACAATTTCTGAGTATTACATTTTGGAAGCACGATCAATCAAAATTTGGGAATAATTTCAATATTCATGGGGTTGTATTAAAAATATGTTGTCAGAGGAAAGAGGAAGAAAAAAGTTGTAATCTAAACTTTAAGATATCTGAGAATTAGAGCTCAAGTTCCTACCCAATCTTTTATTCCATGTGGTTCAAAGCTTTTTAAGGTGAATCTGTTTCACTGAAATCAATTAAACTGTTAGAGTCTCATGTTAAGTATATTTTATTTTCCATTTAATCTTGAGCTTAAAGAAAAGAAGTCCTTTTCATAAAAATAAGTGAAAATTTTGATTTTTTAAAGAATAGGTAGAATTAGCTCTTATTTATGAATAGATGAGATATTTAAATTAAAACTATCAAATACATGGAATAGTTAATGAGTATTAAAGAACAACAGAAATCAGTGTAATTATAATTGCTTTAGAATAAAAAAACATGTTAGAGAAAAGAGGTGTGGTAGAAAAATGCCTTTTCATTGTTCGCTTTATGTCTACTAAGCTGCTAGAATCTTTCACAGAGACTTGGGTTTCAACCCAGGAAACACTGTCTCCTGTTCTCATGCAGCAATCCCTCCCAGCACCACCTCCCGTATTCAGATAATGCTTGTCAATCCTTCAAGTCTCAGTTTAAATGCTTCCCCCCAAGTGTCTTGAGGCTGTTCCCAAGGCAACATGCACGGGCTGCTCTCACCAGCACGCGCGGCGTGTCTATGTGCGCTCAGGCACTCATTCGTGTCTCTTTGTGACCCCACGGACTGCAGTCCACCAGGCTCCTCAGTCCATGGAATTTTCTAGGCAAGAATACTGGAGTGGGTTGCCATTTAATCCTTGAGGGTGCTTCTCTCACAGTGGGCAATAATTTTCTGGGTCATTTTATTTTCTCCACTAGACTTTAAGATCCTTGAGGACTGATTTTTTTTTTTTCAATCTCCTAGCCTTGTTCATGGCATAAAGTAAAAATTAAACAAAGAATCTATCAAACAACTACTTTTTAAAAGTTAATGAAAACAAATCTGTTTCCTTATCAGTCATAAAGATATATATAAAAACAAGTATCGAAAATAACACTGAGTTCCTACTGTGAGCCAGGCACTTTGTCGGAGGCAGTGTAAGTTTAATTTTCACATTTACTCTAGAGCTGACCTTCTGGGAAAATATGACTAATCATTTCTTTTAATCCTTGAAATACAAATAAATTCATTTAAATGGATTAATGGAATGAAGTTTAATATTAACACAGAATGGGATAAATCCTTCAGATAAATAAGAACTCTTTAGAATCTTTTACCCATACCCTACTCCACCTCAATCTCTGCCAGGTATTTGACAATTCTCTTATAAAGACCAAAAGGTGTGAACACACAAGCATTTCTATACAGGGTTTATTTTCATTTCCTCTTTCAGTCTAGCTCAATAAAATGTAAAACGTAAACATAAAAACCACACATGTTTTTTTATGTATGATATATACATCTATGTATATATGTATACATCTATATAGCACTATGGGCTTCTCTGGTAGCTCAGCTGGTAAAGTAACTGCCTGCAATGCATGAGACTCTGGTTCGATTCCTGGATCAGAAAGACCCCCTGGAGAAGGGGGTCTTCTGATAGGCTACCCACTCCAGTATTCCTGGGCTTACCTGGTGCCTCAGATGGTAAAGAATCCACCTGCAATGAGGGAGACTGGGTGCAATTCCTGGGTCGGGAAGACCCCTTGAAGAAGGGCATGGCAACCCAGTCCAGTAGTCTTGCCTGGTGAATCTCATGGACAGAAGAGCCTGGCGAGCTACAGGCAACAGGGTCGCAAAGAGTCAGACACGACTGAACGACTAAGCACAGCACAGCACATACAGCAATATCAGTTCAGATCAGTTGTGTCCGACTGTTCGCAACCCCATGGACTGCAGCACGCCAGGCTTCCCTGTCCATCACCAACTCCCAGAGCTTACTCAAACTCATGTCCATCAAGTCAGTGATGCCATCCAACCAACTCATCCTCTGTCGCCCCCTTCTCCTCCCACCTTCAATCTTGCCCAGCATCCGGGTCTTTTCAAATGAGTCAGTTCTTCACATCAGGTGGCCAAAGTATAGGAGTTTCAGCTTCAGCATCAGTCCTTCCAATGAATATTCAGGATTGATTTCCTTTAGGATTGACTGGTTTGATCTCCTTGAAGTCCAAGGGACTCTCAAGAGTCTTCTCCAAAACCAAATTTCAAAAAGCACCAACTCTTCAGCGCTCAGCTTTCTTTGTAGTCCAACTCTCATATCCATACATGACTACTGGAAAAACCATAGTTTTGATTAGATGGACCTTTGTCAGCAAAGTAATATCTCTGCTTTTTAATATGCTCTCTAGGTTGGTCATAGCTTTTCTTCCAAGGAATAAGCATCTTTTAATTTCATGGCTGCAGTCACCATCTGCAGTGATTTTGGAGCCCAAAGAAATAAAGTCTCTCACTATTTCCATTGTTTCTCCATCTACTTGCCATGAAGTGATGGGACTGGATGCCATGATCTTAGTTTTCTGAATGTTGAGCTTTAAGCCAACTTTTTCACTCTCTTCTTTCACTTTCATCAAGAGGCTCTTTATATATATATATACACACACACACGTGTGCAAGTATATATGTATATGTGTACCATGAGTAGGAAATCTAAGAGGGTTTTAAGCATAATGTTGACTCTCCCCTCCCCACTGGGAAGCCACTCCTCTGTATCTTTTAACTCAATTAATGTTCACAACATGCCTGTGAGGAATTATCATCTTTAGCTCAAAGTTACAAGGAGCTAATAGATATGTTGATCACTTTAATGAACAGTGAATATTAATACATATGAATTAACATCATTGTTCTTGTTGAAGTTGATGGTGAATAGGGGTAGGACACTGTGCCTACTTTTGCCAAAATGGAATTTGGTACATGGTCCACAGCAATTATCACTGAGGGAATGATTTTAGGATGTTAATATCTATTCATAGTTTCTCTGGCCTTCATATATAAATGTAATCTAATTCTTTCACCATAGATGTTCAACTCATATTACTGGTACTAATGTGGTTTTCAAGAAGTGCCAGGGAGGCAGCTGTATAACAAGGCCATGCAGACGTGACTCACAGACAGGTCTGTACGAAGCAGAATGTACATTCATCCCAGAAAAATCCCAGACTGCAAAAGAGTTTGCATGTTTATGCAAAGTCTCCATTCTGTAAGTACCTTTTTCTAGTCTCACAAAGGAAGCCTTTGGGAAAAATTAATTAAAGAAGATGAATTTTCTACTGTGAAATTATATATACCAATAGAAGTAACGAAAATTACTAATACAGTTAACTAACAGTCATTTTATCCAGTCCTGGGTCACCAGTCCTGTCAGAATATATATGGAAATTATCCCATACTCAGTCCATGGGGTCACAAAGAGTCAGACACAACTGAGTGACTTCACTTTCACTTTATTACTAAACTGTCTTTTTTTCTTCAGAGGTAAAACTGTACCCTCCTCATTGGTATCACAGAATTTCTTATAGCATCCCTTCCCTCCTTTGACTTCTGTAGTGTCTAGAACTACAACCTTACTTTAATTATTTCTTCTAAGTGTTATTCATACTACTTTTCCAAAGCAAATCATTCTGTAGCTTCAGAAGGTACTGACAGTTTCTGCTTTCCATTACCTTCACACTAAAGCACACTATGCTTGGCAAAATGATATTGTAAAAACATAAATGGCTCTGTCTCTACAGAACAACAAAAAACTGCTTAATCTGAAATTTAATTCTCTAGTTTTTTAAATGGGAATTAAAAAATACTTTAGTATTACTATTGTTAGTTTTATAAGAGCTAATATAAATAAAGTATGACTACAGTGCTTAGCACAAGGTGAGTACAAAGTAAACTTAAAATTTTTAATTTTTTAAAATTATAAAATATTTGGATAATAGGAAATTGTCTCTTTCCCTGGATAAATTCAGCTTAATTAATGTAAGCATATTATAGTTACTCAATGAAAGTTTCCAAACATTAAAAATAGACTTTTAAATATGAAACATTTGAAAGTTTTCAAAAACATCAAATCAAAATAAAGAATACTATCTCTAGATAGTAAACTAACAATTAATAGAAGCAAAATTTTCATATACCAAATTACTAGTAACACAGACTTTATGGGTAGAGGTTTGTAAAAGCCTATTATTTCCAATAAGCTCTAAAATTGCTTTGAAGTCTAGGGCATTAATCATGAAAGACTTGAGTAAAAATATAGACTTGATAATTTCTTCTAAAACTCCCAAATGAATCCAGTGAGATTTTTAAGTAAAAATTGTTTTCCAGCCTAATAAAGCTCCCTCCTGGGACTATTTGAAGCATGAGTCTAGAAATTTCACTTTAACCTGCTGCAAGTAGATCCACAAAGGTAGCCAAAGAATTCAGCATCCAAATAGATATCAGATCATGCGACACAAGATAACTGGAACATATACTGTCTGTACCAAACTATAAATTCTGAAAGCATTTGCCTATTAAGAGATAACTGATGCTGCCTATCAGAAAATAAATAATAGTGAAGAAGGAAAATCATGTAGCTGAAATATGGAGGGCAACTTATATAAGATATGGCTCAGAGATAAATACTGTACTTTAACTATAATATCTTGTGCATAACACTACCTTCTAAATATTATAACATAGACTAAATACATACCTTCTAATTATTATCATATAGACTAAATACATTGTATGACTGTTCCCCAAGGCATAAGCTCAGACCCAGGAGAAATAAATGTGCTCTGAAATAATGAATATTCAAGTCCATGATTTTCTTCCTTTAAACTTCATTACTCCCACTTCATGTCCAGCACTGTATTAAGAGCAGAAAAAATATACAAATAAAAAGAATTGTTTTTGAGGAACTCAATTTAGTG